>NC_086447.1:26985761-27585761 GCF_028390025.1 Pseudophryne corroboree | reverse complement strand
AAGCGGATATGGATATTAAGGCCAAAGGAAGAATCATCCTGGAAACCATTGATTCTCACAAGTGCAGTCTCCAGGGAACCATGAGGGTGCATGAGTCCATACTCCTTGCTGGAGCACCGGTGTACTCATTGCTCACTGACTTGTTTCTAGAGATCCACGGGTAATATTAGTTATTATACTGATTATGTGAAGAGACCTGGAAAACATGCACTGTTGGGGATCTGGGAAACCTTTCACTGATACAACACAACCGCAGTTCTTCCTCACGCAATTCTTCAAGCAATCCTTTCCAGAATAATTCCCAAAGCTCATTGTTAATAGATAGGGTGCACAGGAGAATCTCAGGCTTATTCAGAGGCAGATGAGGTAGCGACTTTGGGGCAGATTCAGACCTGATTGCTGGGCTGCAAAGTTTGCTGTCCTGTGTTTGCATAGTCGCCGCCTCCAGGGAGAGTGTAAATTCACCGTGCAAGTGTGCGATCCCATGTGTACGCCGAGCTGCAAAAATCCACTGTGTGCAGTCTCTGCGCAGCCCAGGACTTACTCCTCCAGTGCAATGAGAGCAGGCTGATCGGGGCCGGAGATGATGTCACACACCCTCCCTGAAAACGCTTGGGAACGCCTGCGTTTTTCTGGACACTCCCTGTAAACGATCAGTTACCACCCACAAACGGCATCCCCATGTCAATGACCTTGTGAATGCCCATGCGTTCGGATTTTTGCACCATCCCGTCGCTGACTGGCGATGCCCGTGGTTGTTGTCTGTTGTGCGTGCGCATTTCGGTGCATAAGCATGCGCAGTTAGTACCTGGTCGCACAGCAGCAATCAGGTCTGAATCACCCGCAGGCATTTGGTGATCAAGCCCCTAGGAGGGTGAAACGTACGTTCAGATTAAGCTATTTTGTCACTAGACATAACCACTGGCTATCTACTACAGACACACGAAGACCCGATACGAGGGAGACGCTGCTTGCTGCAGCCGCAGCAAAGACACTGTTCTTTCCATCTCTCTGCAGCCTAGCAACCTCGTCACTTCATGTAATTACCGGCTACCTGTTATAACTATACGAAGACCCGATACGAGGGAGACGCTGCTTGCTGCAGCCGCAGCACGGACACTGCTCCGTTTGATTATTTATATACCAGCTACTTCGTCACCACACGTAATTAACGGGCATTGATTATAGATACACGGAGACCCGATACGTGGGAGACTGCTGCAGCCGCAGCACGGACACTGCTCTGTTTAAATCTAATCAAGTATTTGCGGGGAAGACTATACATCTACACTAGAATATCGATTACCCACTATAAAGAATTAAGCAGAGCAAAAGCCGGAGACCCGATACGCGGGGACATACTGCCCGCTGGAGCCCCAGCATATATGCTGCTCCAGTAGATGCAAGTGCACATGGGGAGACGCTGACTGCTGCTGCACTAGTATCAACTTTACCCCATCAAGACTCCTATACAGGGCGTATGCCCTATTAACGTGTGGTAGTCAGAGCCAGACACCCGGCATATATAGAGACGCTGCCCGGTATACAATACCAGTTCGAGACACAGATCTACTACACATTGGAACCACATTGAGAATTTTCAAGGTATTTCAGTGTTCTCTCATCGTGTCGCGACTGTGCCCGTAGCCCTGCAATGATTTAATAGTCATCAGGGCTCCAGAGCACGAGAGCGCACGAAAGCAGAAACACCCTTTCTTTCTTCTACCCGGTACCGTCCAGGTTAATACTCTCACCTCCCATTCACTGCGCTTTAATGCGCACATGGGAAGGCAGCAGATGTTACCAGGAGTAACGGAACGGGGCCTTTACCCTGTATCAAATTGTTTTGATTGTCAATTTTCTCTCAGAACTGTGATATCCATAAATTAGGTCATATTCACTATCTAGGATCTCTTCCACTTATAAATTGCACTTCAAACTGACCTAGATCCTATAACGCTATAGTGTGAACCAATTCAGCAACGATTGCTTGTGAACTAGGGTACCTTGTTGTTGCAATTTATGGTTGTCTTAAATATATTTTTTATACATAGTTCTGCTATTGAAGTAATTAGTATCACCTTTTGACTAACTATGCGGTTCCAATTATTTGAGAGTAGAGATTATGGGGCGTCCATCAAATTGTTGGTATGACTGACTGATCTTGAAGGTGAATATCTGTTATCTCTGAATCGTTTTATTTAAATTATTCAGATTTCCCTTCTTTAGCGATTGAGATATGTGGTGATAGAACTATTACAGTTGCTATGACTAAACGCATAATTATATTATAAATTGCGATAGGAACTGTTTAAACCAGGAGAATTGCAATCCATGCGCCTTCTGGGTATGTGTTACCCCCTTTTTCTCCTTCTAGGTTAATATTTTCCTTATAGGAGTTCAAGGGACACAACCACATACGATCAATGATTATATACCGGGTATGTTTTGACTTTTTTGATATTTTCACCCTAGGTAATATAACATTATAGGAATATTCTTACTAGATTATTGATGAATACATTTTTTCTCACCATATGTTGTATTATACAGTTCTTTCTTAAGGGTGATTTGTGATTATCTATACACAATCTTAAATGTTTTATTAAAAGTTAAATTTTAGCAATAAATATGAAATATTTCAAATGAGTGCCCCCACAAAGAGGTAAACTTCTTTATCCCAAGCTCCTTTCCTTGGGATACCCTTTTTTGTGACTAAATTGTTATATTTTCCTCTGGGGTGCACCGCCAACAGCGTTACTCTTTAATGTAAAGGATCTTTTCCACTTAATTAATTCTTTATTGTTGGTTTCTATCCATACATCTTGACACTTATTTACATACTGTTTACGGTAGTGCAGGACGACTTCTCTTTTTCTGCACAGGAGAATCTCAGGCTTATTCAGAGGCAGATGAGGTAGCGACTTTGGGGCAGATTCAGACCTGATTGCTGGGCTGCAAAGTTTGCTGTCCTGTGTTTGCATAGTCGCCGCCTCCAGGGAGAGTGTAAATTCACCGTGCAAGTGTGCGATCCCATGTGTACGCCGAGCTGCAAAAATCCACTGTGTGCAGTCTCTGCGCAGCCCAGGACTTACTCCTCCAGTGCAATGAGAGCAGGCTGATCGGGGCCGGAGATGATGTCACACACCCTCCCTGAAAACGCTTGGGAACGCCTGCGTTTTTCTGGACACTCCCTGTAAACGATCAGTTACCACCCACAAACGGCATCCCCATGTCAATGACCTTGTGAATGCCCATGCGTTCGGATTTTTGCACCATCCCGTCGCTGACTGGCGATGCCCGTGGTTGTTGTCTGTTGTGCGTGCGCATTTCGGTGCATAAGCATGCGCAGTTAGTACCTGGTCGCACAGCAGCAATCAGGTCTGAATCACCCGTTTTATACGCAGCGGCTGAGCAACATTGGGGGTCATTCTGAGTTGTTCGCTCGTTATTTTTTTCTCGCAACGGAGCGATTAGTCGCTAATGCGCATGCGCAATGTCCGCAGTGCGACTGCGCCAAGTAAATTTGCTATGCAGTTAGGTATTTTACTCACGGCATTACGAGGTTTTTTCTTCGTTCTGGTGATCGTAGTGTGATTGACAGGAAGTGGGTGTTTCTGGGCGGAAACTGGCCATTTTATGGGTGTGTGCGAAAAAACGCTACCGTTTCTGGGAAAAACGCGGGAGTGTCTGAAGAAACGGGGGAGTGTCTGGGCGAACGCTGGGTGTGTTTGTGACGTCAAACCAGGAACGAAACTGACTGAACTGATCGCAGATGCCGAGTAAGTCTGGAGCTACTCAGAAACTGCAAAGAGGTGTCTATTCGCAATTTTGCTAATCTTTCGTTCGCAATTTTGATAAGCTAAGATTCACTCCCAGTAGGCGGCGGCTTAGCGTGTGCAAAGCTGCTAAAAGCAGATTGCGAGCGAACAACTCGGAATGAGGCATTATACTAAAGCCAAAGAAGGTTTCTTAAGTAAAAAGACGCTCACTGCCAGCTTGTCTTATCCACTACTGCGTCCGATGACTCCGCCATCGGATCGACTGCGTGAACATCGGATATCCGAGTAACATGATGTCCAGTGAAATTACTCTGCAGAAGCCAATGGAGTTGCATTCGCGGACACAGCCACTGACTGCGGAACGCCAAGAAAATGGGGCCGAAGCGCCTACATTGTTTGGGATGCTTCCTGACGCTGCTCCCATGTCAGTCACGCTACGGCATTTGGGGCACCCTGAGTGACATCGCATCCCCAGTTCTACACTTGAGCAGATCTTTATACATCATAAAATTATGACAGAATTGAACAGCGTCCATCTCCGCATCAACTCTCTAGACCCCAGATTCCATCTTTACAATTCATTTTTGAAAGTATCGTTTTTAAGTCCCCTTTTTGTTTATATTAATGCTGTTTTTGGTCTCAGAGTGCAGAGGCCTCCAATATACCTTAAGAATGGGTTCTGTATTCAAGCAAGCAATGAAAGATTGCTGTTACGTTAAAGTAAATCTTTTGCCCGCAGAAATATCGGCGGCGAGTCCACATGACTACAGGTGGGAAACTTTGGTCTTTCCTTTTTAATTTCACCTAAACGGGCTCACTCCATAGGTACAATGAGGTTTCTGGTGAGTGCACCTGTAGTGCCTGTAACTCAATTACTTTCCCCTTTGGGAGTTCTACTGAGAAGAGTCAGGGGAGGTCACAGACAATAGACAGTAAACGTCTGAGCCAGCAGAGGTTAGAGACACACGCATACACTTGCTATGGTCTAACCTATTAGATGAGATGTGAGATACAGACATTTGTTCATTGTTCCACTGTCCCACATCGCAGACTGCTAAAAAAAAACTTGGAAGCTTGGGATTAGATACTAAGGGGTAAATTTACTAAAATGGGAGTTCTATTTCAGATGGGATGTTGCCCATGGCAACCAATCAAATCCTACTTCTCATTTATCTAGCACCTTCTAGAATATAATACCTGAAATCTGATTGGTTGCTATGGGCAACATCCCATCTGAAATAGAACTCCCATCTTAGTAAATTTACCCCTAAGATTACTGAATGGATAAGATCTTGGTTGCAGGATAGAAAACAGAGAGTTGTGGTAAATGGAGTGCATTCACAGGAGGGAAATGTTACCAGTGGGGTTCCCCAGGGATCTGTACTTGGACAAGTGCTTTTTAATATCTTTCTTGGTGACATTTCAAATTGTATTAAAGGGAAAGTATGTCTTTTTGCAGATGACACAAAGGTATGCAACAGGGTAGACACACCAGGTGGGGTAAAACAAATGACTGAGGATCTAGGTAGACTAGAGGAATGGTCAAGAGTCTGGCAATTACAGTTCAATGCCAAAAAATACAAAATCATGCGCTTGGGTCTAAAAAATCCAAAGGGTATATTAGAGATGAGCGTGTTTGGTTCTCTGAGAACTGAAAACCCCCCGAACATCACGTCCTGAGCCTGGATCCGAGTCCGACTTGGGACTTTCTGCCAGACTCGGAAACCAGAACGAGGCAAAATGTCATCATGCCGCTGTCGGATTCTCGCATGCTTTGGATTCCATATAAGAAGCCGCGCAACACCACCATTTTCACTCCAGTCCTGGAGAGTTTAGCGAGAGGACGTGTCTCTCTCCTCAGTGTCTGTCTGTGCGGGAAAGTGGTGTGGCGAGGCGACCTGCTCTTATGTGTCATTCCATTGGTGCTGTCTTGTGCTGCATCAGTCCAGTCACAGTGGTGTGTCCGGTGCTACCTGCCATAAGTCCAGTGCTGCTGTATAAGTCCAGTGCAGTGGTGCTGTGTTGTGCTACATCAGTCCAGTGGTGGTGTCCTGCGCTGCCGTAAGTCCAGTGGGGGTGTCCTGTGCTGCCATAAGTCCAGTGGGGGTGTCCTGTGCTGCCATAAGTCCAGGGGTACTGCCGTATAAGTCCAGTGGTACTGCCGTATAAGTCCAGTGTTATTGCCATATAAGTCCAGTCCAGTGGTACTGCCGTATAAGTCCAGTGACATACTTCAAGAGAAGGATTATACACAGATAGTGGTGAGACTCATACCAGCTCACACATACAAGGCATGTCAAACCAACTAGCTTGAACTACTCAGCAACAGCTGAACATTACTTACCAAGTAACAATGCAGGAAAACGAAGCGCTGGGCGGGCGCCCAGCATCCTCTACGGACTGCGAGAAAAGGATTTACCGGTAGGTACCAAAATCCTATTTTCTCTTACGTCCTAGAGGATGCTGGGGTCCACATTAGTACCATGGGGATGTACCAAAGCTCCCAGAACGGAAGGGAGAGCGCTGAGGCTCCTGCAGAACTGATTGACTGAACTTCAGATCATCAGAGGCCAAAGTATCGAACTTGTAAAACTTTGCAAACGCGTTCGACCCAGACCAAGTTGCAGCTCGGCAAAGCTGTACTGCCAAGACACCCCGGGCAGCTGCCCAGGAAGACTCCACCTTACGAGTAGAGTGGGTCTTAACAGATTTTGGACATGGCAGTCCTGCTGTAGAATAAGCGTGCTGGATAGTGAACCTGATCCAGCGAGAGATCGTCTGCTTAGAAGCAGGACACCCAATTTTCTTGGGATCATATAGGACAAACAGAGAGTCCGACTTTCTGTGATGAGAAGTTCTCTTCACATATATCTTCAGAACCCTTATGACATCCAAGGACTTTGAATTAATTGAGGAGTCAGTAGCCACTGGCACCACAATAGGTTGGTTGATATGAAATGCCGACACAACCTTCGGAAGAAACTGCTGACAAGTACGGAGCTCAGCTCTATCTTCGTGGAAGATCAAGTAAGGGCTTTTACAGGATAAAGCCCCCAGCTCGGACACACGTCTAGCAGAAGCTAAGGCCAACAAATTGACTGCCTTCCATGTAAGAAATTTGACCTCTACCTCAAACCAATCCAACTGGAAGAACAGCAACACCATGTTAAGGTCCAAAGGCGCCGTAGGCGGTACAAAGGGAGGTTGGATATGCAGAAATCCCTTCAAAAAGGTCTGAACATCAGGGAGGTCAGCCAATTGTTTCTGAAATAAAATGGATAGGGCTGAGATCTGGACCTTCACAGATCCTAACCACAGACCCATATCCACTCCTGCTTGCAGGAAAAGGAGGAAACGTCCCAGTTGAAACTTCACCGTAGGAAACTTCTTGGACTCACACCAAGAGATATATTTCTTCCAAATACAATGGTAATGTTTAGACATTACCCCTTTCCTAGCCTGTATGAGGGTAGGAATAACCTTCTGTGGAATACCCTTCCGAGCAAGAAATAGGCGCTCAACTTCCATGCCGTCAAACGTAGCAGCAGTAAGTCTTGATAGGCGAACAGCCCCTGCTGCAGCAGGTCCTCCCGAAGAGGAAGAGGCCTCAGCTCTTCTTGCAGTAGATTCAGAAGGTCTGCGTACTGTACCAAGCCCTTCTTGGCCAGTCTGGGGCAATGAGGTTCGCTTGAACCCTTGTTCTCATTATGAGCTTTAGGATTCTTGGGATGAGTGGGAGTGGTGGAAACATGTCCACTGACTGGAACACCCACGGAGACACCAGGGTGTCCACTGCCACTGCCTGCGGGTCCCTCGACCTGAAACAATAACCCTGAAGCTTCTTGTTGAGACAAGAGGCCATCATGTCTATTTGGGGTAAGTCCCAAAGATCTGTTATTTCCTTGAACACTTCCGGATGGAGTCCCCATTCTCCTGGATAGAGATTATGTCTGCTGAGGAAGTCTGCTTCCCAGTTGTCTACTCCCGGAATGAAGATGGCTGACAGCGCCAACGCATGCCTTTCTGTCCAGAGGAGTATTCTTGTCACCTCTAACATTGCCACTCTGCTCTTCATTCCGCCTTGTCGGTTTATGTAAGCCACTGTTGTTACGCTGTCCGACTGCACTTGAATGGCCCGATTTCTCAGAAGAGGGGCAGCCTGAAGAAGACCGTTGTAGACGGCTTAGTTCAAGGATGTTGATGGGTAGGCTGGCTTCCAGGCTTGACCACCTTCCTTGGAAGGTTACTCCTTGAGTGACTGCTCCCCAGCCCCAGAGGCTCGCTTCCGTCATTAGAAGGACCCAGTCCTGAATCCCGAACCTGCGGCCCTCCAGAAGATGAAGCAATTGGAGCCACCAGAGGAGTGAAATCTTTGCCTTTGACGACAGACGAATTCTCTGGTGCATGTGGAGGTGAGATCCCGACCACTTGTCCAGGAGATCCAGTTGGAAGGTCCGAGCGTGGAACCTCCCGTACTGGAGAGACTCGTAAGAGGACACCATCTTTCCCAATAGGCAAATGCATTGATGCACCGACACCCAGGGTGGCTTCAGGACATCCCGGACCATAGCTTGTATCACCAACCCCTTTTTCCTGCTGAAGAAACACCCTCTGCACTTCCGTATCCAGGATCATTCCCAGAAATGACAACCTCTGGGTTGGTTCCAAATGTGACTTTGGAAGATTCAGAATCCAACCGTGATTCTGGAGCAGTCGTGTTGTGAGAACAATGGACTGTAGTAGCTTCTCCTTGGACGATGCCTTTATCAGCAGATTGTCCAGATATGGAATGATGTTCACCCCTTACTTGTGGAGGAGAATCATAATTTCCGCCATCACCTGGGTAAAAACCCTCGGTGCTGTGGAGATGCCGAATGGCAGGGCCTTGAACTGGAAATGACAGTCCAGCAATGCGAAGCGGAGATAAGCCTGATGCGGCAGCCAGATTGGAATGTGGAGGTACGCATCCTTGATATCCAGCGATACCAGGAATTCCCCTTCTTCCACACCTGATATCACCGCCCTGAGAGACTCCATCTTGAACTTGAACTCCTTTAGAAAAGGGTTCAATGATTTTAGGTTCAGAGTGGGCCTGACCGAACCATCGGGTTTCGTTAACACGAAAAGGTTCAAATAGTAACCTTTGGTCAGCATGTGAGGTGGCACTGGCACAATGACCTGTGCCTTGTGCCTCCACCAGCTTTTGGACAGCATCTTGTAGTACAGTGCTGTCCTCCAACAGAGCTGGCAAGCCTGACTTGAAAAAGCGATGAGGAGGGAGACTTTGAAACTCAAGCCTGTATCCTTGAGACACAATATCTATCACCCAGGGATCCAGGCCGGACGATACCCAGACATGACTGAAGTGTCTGAGCCTCGCTCCCACTGGCCCCACCACTGGGGCGTGCAGTTCACCGTCATGCGGAGGACTTTGGCGTACCCGAAGTAGGCTTTTGGTCCTGTGAGCCTGCAGCGTCAGCTTTCTTGGACTTAACCCAACCTCCCCTAAAGAAGGTATTGGATGTTCTGGCCTTTCTAGGCTTGTTAGGCCGAAAGGACTGCGTTGCAGCTGAAGAGAAAGATTTATTTGGAGCAGGTGCCGCTGAGGGAAGAAAACAGAGACTTACCCGTTGTAGCGGTGGATACAGTGGCGTAACTACTGCCCCCGCAGTCCTCGCGGTGGCTTGGGGGCGAGGGGCTGCGGGGGCGCTACTGACTTAGCACAGATTGACATGCGGACGAGCGTCCGCATGTCAATCTGTGGTCTCCTTCCCTCCGCTACTGTGTTGGAGGGACACGGAGGGCACAGCGCGCGCCTCTCTCGTGTCCCTACTGGCTCTCCGGCAGGTCTAATAAAGGAAGTGCCGTTCGTGAGCTCTGATTGGCTCACGAACCAGCACTTCCTTTATTAGACCCGACGGAGAGCCAGGAGGGACACGGGAGAGGCGCGCCCGGTGCCCTCCGTGTTCCTCCAACACAAAGGAGGGGGAGGGCGGGGAGCAGGCTCTGAGGAGGGCATATGTGGCACTGTGGGTGAATATCTGGCACTGGGGGCATATACCTGGCACTGTGGGGGAATATCTGGCACTGGGGGCATATACCTGGCACTGTGGGGGAGTATCTGGCACTGGGGGGAGCAGGCACTGAGGGGGCATATGTGGCACTGTGGGGGAATATCTGGCACTGGGGGCATATACCTGGCACTGTGGGGGAATATCTGGCACTGGGGGCATATACCTGGCACTGTGGGGGAATATCTGGCACTGGGGGGAGCAGGCACTGAGGGGGCATATGTGGCACTGTGGGGGAATATCTGGCACTGGGGGCATATACCTGGCACTGGGGGGAGCAGGCACTGAGGGGGCATATGTGGCACTGTGGGGGAATATCTGGCACTGGGGGCATATACCTGGCACTGGGGGGGAATATCTGGCACTGAGGGGAGCAGGCACTGAGGGGGCATATGTGGCACTGTGGGTGAAAATCTGGCACTGGGGGCATATACCTGGCACTGTGGGGGAATATCTGGCACTGGGGGAATATACCTGGCACTGTGGGGGAATATCTGGCACTGGGGGGAGCAGGCACTGAGGGGGCATATGTGGCACTGTGGGGGAATATCTGGCACTGGGGGCATATACCTGGCACTGTGGGGGAATATCTGGAGGGCATATGTGGCCCTGTGGGTGAATATCTGGCACTGGGGGCATATACCTGGTACTGTGGGGGAATATCTGGCACTGGGGGCATATACCTGGCACTGTGGGGGAATATCTGGCACTGGGGGGAGCAGGCACTGAGGGGGCATATGTGGCACTGTGGGGGAATATCTGGCACTGGGGGCATATACCTGGCACTGTGGGGGAATATACCTGGCACTGGGGGCATATACCTGGCACTGTGGGGGAATATCTGGCACTGGGGGGAGCAGGCACTGAGGGGGCATATGTGGCACTGTGGGGGAATATCTGGCACTGGGGGCATATACCTGGCACTGTGGGGGAATATCTGGCACTGGGGCATATACCTGGCACTGTGGGGGAATATCTGGCACTGGGCGGAGCAAGCACTGAGGAGGGCATATGTGGCACTGTGGGGGAATATCTGGCACTGGGGGCATGTACCTGGCACTGTGGGGGAATATCTGGCACTGAGGGGAGCAGGCACTGAGGGGGCATATGTGGCACTGTGGGGGAATATCTGGCACTGGGGGCATATACCTGGCACTGTGGGGGAATATCTGGCACTTAGGGGAGCAGGCACTGAGGGGGCATATGTGGCACTGTGGGTGAATATGTGGCACTGGGGGCATATACCTGGCACTGTGGGGGAATATCTGGCACTGGGGGGAATATACCTGGCACTGTGGGGGAATATCTGGCACTGGGGGGAGCAGGCACTGAGGGGGCATATGTGGCACTGTGGGGGAATATCTGGCACTGGGGGCATATACCTGGCACTGTGGGGGAATATCTGGAGGGCATATGTGGCCCTGTGGGTGAATATCTGGCACTGGGGGCATATACCTGGCACTGTGGGGGAATATCTGGCACTGGAGGCATATACCTGGCACTGTGGGGGAATATCTGGCACTGGGGGGAGCAGGCACTGAGGGGGCATATGTGGCACTGTGGGGGAATATCTGGCACTGCGGGCATATACCTGGCACTGTGGGGGAATATACCTGGCACTGGGGGCATATACCTGGCACTGTGGGGGAATATCTGGCACTGGGGGGAGCAGGCACTAAGGGGGCATATGTGGCACTGTGGGGGAATATCTGGCACTGGGGGCATATACCTGGCACTGTGGGGGAATATCTGGCACTGGGGGCATATACCTGGCACTGTGGGGGAATATCTGGCACTGGGCGGAGCAGGCACTGAGGAGGGCATATGTGGCACTGTGGGGGAATATCTGGCACTGGGGGCATGTACCTGGCACTGTGGGGGAATATCTGGCACTGAGGGTAGCAGGCACTGAGGGGGCATATGTGGCACTGTGGGGGAATATCTGGCACTGGGGGCATATACCTGGCACTGAGGGGGAATATCTGGCACTGGGGGGCATATACCTGGCACTGTGGGGGAATATCTGGCACTGGGGGGAGCAGGCACTGAGCGGGCATATGTGGCACTGTGGGGGAATATCTGGCACTGGGGGCATGTACCTGGCACTGTGGGGGAATATCTGGCACTGAGGGGAGCAGGCACTGAGGGGGCATATGTGGCACTGTGGGGGAATATCTGGCACCAGGGGCGGAACTCTGGGAGGCAGTGGAGTCGGCTGCCGCCGGGCTCCTGGCCTCAAGGGGGCGCATCTCCTCCACTGTCCCCAGTGCCGCTCACCGCGCTGCTGCTGCTGTCTGTGAGGGGAGGGGATCGCAGCGTGCGCCTCCCCTGCCCCTCACTCTCCGGCGGCGGCGCGCTTCAATTCAGCGCCGGTCCGTGAGCCAATCAGAGCTCGCGGACCGGCAGCTAAGGCTGCTGGTCCACGAGCTTTGATTGGCTCATGGACCGGTGCATAATTGAAGAGGGACACAGCCGCCGGAGAGTGAGGGGCAGGAGAGGCGCACGCTGCACTCTCCTCCCCTCACAGACAGCAGCAGCAGCGCGGTGAGCAGCACAAGGGATGGGGGGGAGGGTCATCTATATGTGGCACTGGGGGCATTGCTGGCACTGTGGGGACCTGTATACCTGGCACTGGGGGTCATATCTGGCACTGTGGGGACACTGGCATTGGGGGCATAGCTGGCACTGTGGGGACCTGTATACCTGGCACTGGGGGTCATATCTGGCACTGTGGGGACACTGGCATTGGGGGCATAGCTGGCACTGTGGGGACCTGTATACCTGGCACTGGGGGTCATATCTGGCACTGTGGGGACACTGGCATTGGGGGCATAGCTGGCACTGTGGGGACCTGTATACCTGGCACTGGGGGTCATATCTGGCACTGTGGGGACACTGGCATTGGGGGCATAGCTGACACTGTGGGGACCTGTATACCTGGCACTGGGGGTCATATCTGGCACTGTGGGGACACTGGCATTGGGGGCATAGCTGGCACTGTGGGGACCTGTATACCTGGCACTGGGGGTCATATCTGGCACTGTGGGGACACTGGCATTGGGGGCATAGCTGGCACTGTGGGGACCTGTATACCTGGCACTGGGGGTCATATCTGGCACTGTGGGGACACTGGCATTGGGGGCATAGCTGACACTGTGGGGACCTGTATACCTGGCACTGGGGGTCATATCTGGCACTGTGGGGACACTGGCATTGGGGGCATAGCTGGCACTGTGGGGACCTGTATACTTGGCACTGGGGATCATATCTGGCACTGTGGGGACACTGGCATTGGGGGCATAGCTGGCACTGTGGGGACATATATATCTGGCACTGGGGTCATATCTGGCACGGTGGGGACACTGGCAATAGGGGCATAGCTTGCACTGTGGGGACATATATATCTGGCACAGGGGGGCATATCTGACACTGGGAACACTGACATTGGGGGCATAGCTGGCACTCTGGGTACATATATATCTGGCACTGGGGGCATATCTGGCACTGGGGGCATGGCTGGCACTTTGGGGACATATATATCTGGCACAGGGGCATAGCTGGCACTGGGGGGACACGTATATCTGGCACTGGGGGCAAAGCTGGCACTGTGTGGGGACATGTATATCTGGCACTGGGGCATATCTGGCACTGTGGGGACACTGGCATTAGGGGCATAGCTTGCACTGTGGGGACATATATATCTGGCACTGGGGCAGAGCTGGCACTGTGTGGGGACATGTATATCTGGCACTGGGGGGCATATATGGCACTGTGGGGACACTGCATTGGGGGCATAGCTGGCACTTTGGGGACATATATATCTGGTACTAGGGGCATAGCTGGCACCGGAGGCATATCTGGCACAGGAGCATAGCTGGCACTGGGGGGACACGTATATCTGACACTGGGTGCAGAGCTGGCACTATGTGGGGACATGTGTATCTGGCACTGTGGGGACACTGCATTGGGGGCATAGCTGGCACTTTGGGGACATATATATCTGGCACTAGGGGCATAGCTGGCACTGTGGGGACACTGGCATTGGGGGCATATCTGGCACTGGGGGGACAAGTATATCTGGCACTGGGGGTCATGTGTATCTGGCACTGTGAGGCATATATGTATCTGGCACTGTGGGGACATATGTTTCTGGCAGTGTGGAGGCACCCATTTTTTGACATTTTTATATGTATGTGGCACTGTACAGGGGCATTATAGGTGGTCTTCAGGTTGCCAACTGTCGGGATCCCGGCGCACAGTATACCGTCGCCGGAATCCCGACAGCCGGCATACCGACAGTTTTTCTCCTTCGTGGGGGTCCACGACCCCCCCTGGAGGGAGAATAAATAGCGTGGCGCGCGTAGCGAGCCCGCAAGGGGCTCATTTGCGCTCACCATGCTGTCGTTATGCCGGCGATATGTAGGGGGGGCACCAACATTTATCATGCCTCCGGGCGACTGGGGCGAACTTACGCCACTGTCTGGCACTGGGGGCATATACCTGGCACTGTAGAGGAATATCTGGCACTGGGGGGAGCAGGCACTGAGGGGGCATATGTGGCACTGTGAGGGTATATCTGGCACTGGGGGCATATACCTGGCACTGTGGGGGAATATCTGGCACTGTGGGGAGCAGGCACTGAGGAGGACATATGTGGCACTGTGGGGGAATATCTGGCACCGGGGGCATATACCTGGCACTGTGGGGGAATATCTGGCACTGGGGGCATATACCTGGCACTGTAAGGGAATATCTGGCACTGGGGGGAGCAGGCACTAAAGCATATGTGGCACTGCGGGGGAATATCTGGCACTGGGGGCATATACCTGGCACTGTGGGGGAATATCTGGCACTGGGGGGAGCAGGCACTGAGGGGGCATATGTGGCACTGGGGGCATATACCTGGCACTGTGGGGGAATATCTGGCACTGGGGGGAGCAGGCACTGAGGGGGCATATGTGGAACTGTGGGGGAATATCTGGCACTGGGGGCATATACCTGGCACTGTGGGGGAATATCTGGCACTGGGGGGAGCAGGCACTGAGGAGGGCATATGTGGCACTGTGGGTGAATATCTGGCACTGGGGGCATATACCTGGCACTGTGGGGGAATATCTGGCACTGGGGGCATATACCTGGCACTGTGGGGGAATATCTGGCACTGGGGGGAGCAGGCACTGAGGGGGCATATGTGGCACTGTGGGGGAATATCTGGCACTGGGGGCATATACCTGGCACTGTGGGGGAATATCTGGCACTGAGGGGAGCAGGCATTGAGGGGGCATATGTGGCACTGTGGGGGAATATCTGGCACTGTGGGAGAATATCTGGCACTGAGGGGAGCAGGCACTGGGGGGGCATATGTGGCACTGTGGGGGAATATCTGGCACTGGGGGCATATACCTGGCACTGTAGGGGAATATCTGGCACTGGGGGGAGCAGGCACTGAGGGGGCATATGTGGCACTGTGGGGGAATATCTGGCACTGGGGGCATATACCTGGCACTGTGGGGGAATATCTGGCACTGGGGGGTGCAGGCACTGAGGAGGGCATATGTGGCACTGTGGGGGAATATCTGGCACTGGGGGCATATACCTGGCACTGTGGGGGAATATCTGGCACTGAGGGGAGCAGGCACTGAGGGGGCATATGTGGCACTGTGGGTGAATATCTGGCACTGGGGGCATATACCTGGCACTGTGGGGGAATATCTGGCACTGGGGGCATATACCTGGCACTGTGGGGGAATATCTGGCACTGGGGTGAGCAGGCACTGAGGAGGACATATGTGGCACTGTGGGGGAATATCTGGCACTGGGTGCATATACCTGGCACTGTGGGGGAATATCTGGAGGGCATATGTGGCCCTGTGGGTGAATATCTGGCACTGGGGGCTTATACCTGGCACTGTCGGGGAATATCTGGCACTGGGGGCATATACCTGGCACTGTGGGGGAATATCTGGCACTGGGGGGAGCAGGCACTGAGGGGGCATATGTGGCACTGTGGGGGAATATCTGGCACTGGGGGCATATACCTGGCACTGTGGGGGAATATACCTGGCACTGGGGGCATATACCTGGCACTGTGGGGGAATATCTGGCACTGGGGGGAGCAGGCACTGAGGGGGCATATGTGGCACTGTGGGGGAATATCTGGCACTGGGGGCATATACCTGGCACTGGGGGGGAATATCTGGCACTGGGGGGAGCAGGCACTGTGGGGGAATATCTGGCACTGGGGGCATATTCCTGGCACTGTGGGGGAATATCTGGCACTGGGGGGAGCAGGCACTGAGGGGGCATATGTGGCACTGTGGGGGAATATCTGGCAATGGGGGCATATACCTGGCACTGTGGGGGAATATCTGGCACTGGTGGCATATACCTGGCACTATGGGGGAATATCTGGCACTGGGGGGAGCAGGCACTGAGCGGGCATATGTGGCACTGTGGAGGAATATCTGGCACTGGGGGCATGTACCTGGCACTGTGGGGGAATATCTGGCACTGAGGGGAGCAGGCACTGATGGGGCATATGTGGCACTGTGGGGGAATATCTGGCACTGGGGGCATATACCTGGCACTGTGGGGGAATATCTGGCACTGGGGGCATATACCTGGCACTGTGGGGGAATATCTGGCACTGGGGGGAGCAGGCACTGAGGGGGCATATGTGGCACTGTGGGGGAATATCTGGCACTTTGGGCATATACCTGGCACTGTGGGGGAATATCTGGCACTAAGGGGAGCAGGCACTGAGGGGGCATATGTGGCACTGTGGGGGAATATCTGGCACTGGGGGCATATACCTGGCACTGTAGGGAAATATCTGGCACTGGGGGGAGCAGGCACTGAGGGGGCATATGTGGCACTGTGAGGGAATATCTGGCACTGGGGGCATATACCTGGCACTGTGGGGGAATATCTGGCACTGTGGGGAGCAGGCACTGAGGAGGGCATATGTGGCACTGTGGGGGAATATCTGGCACTGGGGGCATATACCTGGCACTGTGGGGGAATATCTGGCACTGGAGGGAGCAGGCACTGAGGAGGGTATATGTGGCACTGTGGGTGAATATCTGGCACTGGGGGCATATACCTGGCACTGTGGGGGAATATCTGGCACTGGGGGCATATACCTGGCACTGTGGGGGAATATCTGGCACTGGGGGGAGCAGGCACTGAGGGCATATGTGGCACTGTGGGGGAATATCTGGCACTGGGGGCATATACCTGGCACTGTGGGGGAATATCTGGCACTGGGGGGAGCAGGCACTGGGGGGGCATATGTGGCACTGTGGGGGAATATCTGGCACTGGGGGCATATACCTGGCACTGTGGGGGAATATCTGGCACTGGGGGGAGCAGGCACTGAGGGGGCATATGTGGCACTATGGGGGAATATCTGGCACTGGGGGCATATACCTGGCACTGTGGGGGAATATCTGGCACTGGGGGGAGCAGGCACTGAGGAGGGCATATGTGGCACTGTGGGTGAATATCTGGCACTTGGGGCATATACCTGGCACTGTGGGGGAATATCTGGCACTGGGGGCATATACCTGGCACTGTGGGGGAATATCTGGCACTGGGGGCATATACCTGGCACTGTGGGGGAATATCTGGCACTGGGGGGAGCAGGCACTGAGGAGGGCATATGTGGCACTGTGGGTGAATATCTGGCACTTGGGGCATATACCTGGCACTGTGGGGGAATATCTGGCACTGGGGGCATATACCTGGCACTGTGGGGGAATATCTGGCACTGGGGGGAGCAGGCACTGAGGGGGCATATCTGGCACTGTGGGGGAATATCTGGCACGGGGGGCATATACCTGGCACTGTGGGGGAATATCTGGCACTGGGGGGAGCAGGCACTGAGCGGGCATATGTGGCACTGTGGGGGAATATCTGGCACTGGGGGCATGTACCTGGCACTGTGGGGGAATATCTGGCACTGAGGGGAGCAGGCACTGAGGGGGCATATGTGGCACTGTGGGGGAATATCTGGCACTGGGGGCATATACCTGGCACTGTAGAGGAATATCTGGCACTGGGGGGAGCAGGCACTGAGGGGGCATATGTGGCACTGTGAGGGTATATCTGGCACTGGGGGCATATACCTGGCACTGTGGGGGAATATCTGGCACTGTGGGGAGTAGGCACTGAGGAGGACATATGTGGCACTGTGGGGGAATATCTGGCACCGGGGGCATATACCTGGCACTGTGGGGGAATATCTGGCACTGGGGGGAGTAGGCACTGAGGAGGGCATATGTGGCACTGTGGGTGAATATCTGGCACTTGGGGCATATACCTGGCACTGTGGGGGAATATCTGGCACTGGGGGCATATACCTGGCACTGTAAGGGAATATCTGGCACTGGGGGGAGCAGGCACTAAAGCATATGTGGCACTGCGGGGGAATATCTGGCACTGGGGGCATATACCTGGCACTGTGGGAGAATATCTGGCACTGGGGGGAGCAGGCACTGAGGGGGCATATGTGGCACTGGGGGCATATACCTGGCACTGTGGGGGAATATCTGGCACTGGGGGGAGCAGGCACTGAGGGGGCATATGTGGAACTGTGGGGGAATATCTGGCACTGGGGGCATATACCTGGCACTGTGGGGGAATATCTGGCACTGGGGGGAGCAGGCACTGAGGAGGGCATATGTGGCACTGTGGGTGAATATCTGGCACTGGGGGCATATACCTGGCACTGTGGGGGAATATCTGGCACTGGGGGCATATACCTGGCACTGTGGGGGAATATCTGGCACTGGGGGGAGCAGGCACTGAGGGGGCATATGTGGCACTGTGGGGGAATATCTGGCACTGGGGGCATATACCTGGCACTGTGGGGGAATATCTGGCACTGAGGGGAGCAGGCATTGAGGGGGCATATGTGGCACTGTGGGGGAATATCTGGCACTGTGGGAGAATATCTGGCACTGAGGGGAGCAGGCACTGGGGGGGCATATGTGGCACTGTGGGGGAATATCTGGCACTGGGGGCATATACCTGGCACTGTAGGGGAATATCTGGCACTGGGGGGAGCAGGCACTGAGGGGGCATATGTGGCACTGTGGGGGAATATCTGGCACTGGGGGCATATACCTGGCACTGTGGGGGAATATCTGGCACTGGGGGGAGCAGGCACTGAGGAGGGCATATGTGGCACTGTGGGGGAATATCTGGCACTGGGGGCATATACCTGGCACTGTGGGGGAATATCTGGCACTGAGGGGAGCAGGCACTGAGGGGGCATATGTGGCACTGTGGGTGAATATCTGGCACTGGGGGCATATACCTGGCACTGTGGGGGAATATCTGGCACTGGGGGCATATACCTGGCACTGTGGGGGAATATCTGGCACTGGGGTGAGCAGGCACTGAGGAGGACATATGTGGCACTGTGGGGGAATATCTGGCACTGGGTGCATATACCTGGCACTGTGGGGGAATCTCTGGAGGGCATATGTGGCCCTGTGGGTGAATATCTGGCACTGGGGGCTTATACCTGGCACTGTCGGGGAATATCTGGCACTGGGGGCATATACCTGGCACTGTGGGGGAATATCTGGCACTGGGGGGAGCAGGCACTGAGGGGGCATATGTGGCACTGTGGGGGAATATCTGGCACTGGGGGCATATACCTGGCACTGTGGGGGAATATACCTGGCACTGGGGGCATATACCTGGCACTGTGGGGGAATATCTGGCACTGGGGGGAGCAGGCACTGAGGGGGCATATGTGGCACTGTGGGGGAATATCTGGCACTGGGGGCATATACCTGGCACTGGGGGGGAATATCTGGCACTGGGGGGAGCAGGCACTGGGGGGGAATATCTGGCACTGGGGGCATATACCTGGCACTGTGGGGGAATATCTGGCACTGGGGGGAGCAGGCACTGAGGGGGCATATGTGGCACTGTGGGGGAATATCTGGCAATGGGGGCATATACCTGGCACTGTGGGGGAATATCTGGCACTGGTGGCATATACCTGGCACTATGGGGGAATATCTGGCACTGGGGGGAGCAGGCACTGAGCGGGCATATGTGGCAATGTGGAGGAATATCTGGCACTGGGGGCATGTACCTGGCACTGTGGGGGAATATCTGGCACTGAGGGGAGCAGGCACTGATGGGGCATATGTGGCACTGTGGGGGAATATCTGGCACTGGGGGCATATACCTGGCACTGTGGGGGAATATCTGGCACTGGGGGCATATACCTGGCACTGTGGGGGAATATCTGGCACTGGGGGGAGCAGGCACTGAGGGGGCATATGTGGCACTGTGGGGGAATATCTGGCACTGGGGGCATATACCTGGCACTGTGGGGGAATATCTGGCACTAAGGGGAGCAGGCACTGAGGGGGCATATGTGGCACTGTGGGGGAATATCTGGCACTGGGGGCATATACCTGGCACTGTAGGGAAATATCTGGCACTGGGGGGAGCAGGCACTGAGGGGGCATATGTGGCACTGTGAGGGAATATCTGGCACTGGGGGCATATACCTGGCACTGTGGGGGAATATCTGGCACTGTGGGGAGCAGGCACTGAGGAGGGCATATGTGGCACTGTGGGGGAATATCTGGCACTGGGGGCATATACCTGGCACTGTGGGGGAATATCTGGCACTGGAGGGAGCAGGCACTGAGGAGGGTATATGTGGCACTGTGGGTGAATATCTGGCACTGGGGGCATATACCTGGCACTGTGGGGGAATATCTGGCACTGGGGGCATATACCTGGCACTGTGGGGGAATATCTGGCACTGGGGGGAGCAGGCACTGAGGGCATATGTGGCACTGTGGGGGAATATCTGGCACTGGGGGCATATACCTGGCACTGTGGGGGAATATCTGGCACTGGGGGGAGCAGGCACTGGGGGGGCATATGTGGCACTGTGGGGGAATATCTGGCACTGGGGGCATATACCTGGCACTGTGGGGGAATATCTGGCACTGGGGGGAGCAGGCACTGAGGGGGCATATGTGGCACTGTGGGGGAATATCTGGCACTGGGGGCATATACCTGGCACTGTGGGGGAATATCTGGCACTGGGGGGAGCAGGCACTGAGGAGGGCATATGTGGCACTGTGGGTGAATATCTGGCACTTGGGGCATATACCTGGCACTGTGGGGGAATATCTGGCACTGGGGGCATATACCTGGCACTGTGGGGGAATATCTGGCACTGGGGGGAGCAGGCACTGAGGGGGCATATCTGGCACTGTGGGGGAATATCTGGCACGGGGGGCATATACCTGGCAATGTGGGGGGATATCTGGCACTGAGGGGAGCAGGCACTGAGGGGGCATATGTGGCACTGTGGGGGAATATCTGGCACTGGGGGCATATACCTGGCACTGTAGGGGAATATCTGGCACTGGGGGGAGCAGGCAATGAGGGGGCATATGTGGCACTGTGGGGGAATATCTGGCACTGGGGGCATATACCTGGCACTGTGGGGGAATATCTGGCACTTGGGGGAGCAGGCACTGAGGAGGGCATATGTGGCACTGTGGGGGAATATCTGGCACTGGGGGCATATACCTGGCACTGTGGGGGAATATCTGGCACTGAGGGGAGCAGGCACTGAGGGGGCATATGTGGCACTGTGGGTGAATATCTGCCACTGGGGGCATATACCTGGCACTGTGGGGGAATATCTGGCACTGGGGGCATATACCTGGCACTGTGGGGGAATATCTGGCACTGGGGGGAGCAGGCACTGAGGGGGCATATGTGGCACTGTGGGTGAATATCTGCCACTGGGGGCATATACCTGGCACTGTGGGGGAATATCTGGCACTGGGGGCATATACCTGGCACTGTGGGGGAATATCTGGCACTGGGGGCATATACCTGGCACTGTGCAGGAATATCTGGCACTGGGGGCATATACCTGGCACTGAGGGGGAATATCTGGCACTGAGGGGGCATATGTGGCACTGTGGGGGAATATCTGGCACTGGGGGCATATACCTGGCACTGGGGGGGAATATCTGGCACTGAGGGGAGCAGGCGCTGAGGCGGCATATGTAGCACTGTGGTGGAATATCTGGTACTGGGGGCATATACCTGGCACTGTGGGGGAATATCTGGCACTGGGGGCATATGTGGCACTGGGAGCACGGCCCTAGCAACAAGCACTACCCCCTAGCAACGAGCATGACACCCAGTGCATGAAACCCCTGGCAACGAGCATGATACCCTGAGCATGAAAATCCCTGGCACCGTGCATGGAACCAAGTGCATGAAACCCCTGGCAACGAGCAGGTAATTTAAAAGTAATTAGAAGCCTTACTGTAGAACTTAATGTGTAATGGGCATTACGGTGTGTGGCATAATGTATCACGGACATTGCGGTGTGTGTCATAATGTATCAGGCATTACGGTGTGTTGTATACTATGGCCCTCATTCCGAGTTGTTCGCTCGTTCTTTTTCATCGCATCGCAGTGAAAATCCGCTTAGTACGCATGCGCAAAGTTCGCACTGCGACTGTGCCAAGTAACTTTACTATGAAGAAAGTATTTTTACTCACGGCTTTTTCTTCGCTCCGGCGATCGTAATGTGATTGACAGGAAATGGGTGTTACTGGGCGGAAACACGGCGTTTCAGGGGCGTGTGGCTGAAAACGCTACCGTTTCCGGAAAAAACGCAGGAGTGGCCGGAGAAACGGTGGGAGTGCCTGGGCGAACGCTGGGTGTGTTTGTGACGTCAACCAGGAACGACAAGCACTGAACTGATCGCACAGGCAGAGTAAGTCTGGAGCTACTCTGAAACTGCTAAGTAGTTAGTAATCGCAATATTGCGAATACATCGGTCGCAATTTTAAGAAGCTAAGATTCACTCCCAGTAGGCGGCGGCTTAGCGTGTGTAACTCTGCTAAATTCGCCTTGCGACCGATCAACTCGGAATGAGGGCCTATATCACAGGCATTGTGGTATGTGGTATAATGTCTCAGGATCATTGCGGTGTGTGTCAAACTGTGTCACAGACATTGTATGTGCTATAATGTATCAGGGGCATTGCAGTGTGTAGCATAATGTATAATGGGCATTGCGATTCCTGTCATAATGTGTCACAGGCATTACGGTGTGTGGCATAATGTGTGCATATTGTGTCATGTGCATTATTGTGTGCGGCATAATGTCTGAGGGCCTTTGCAGTATGTGGCATAATGTATACTGGGCATTACTATAAGGAGGAAAAATGACAAATAATGTAAGGGGCATGAATCAGGATTATTTTTCTTTCCTGTGGTGGCCAACGTCTGGGCGTGCAGGTTGCAAAACTGGGGTATAAGGTAGTCTTTTCCTGCAATACCACGCCCCTTTATGTGAAGCCACGCCCATTTAAACAAAACCACGCCCCCTTTTTGACGGCGCACGCATGTTTTGCCCTGTACTATTGCCAATTGGGGGGGGGGGGGCGCCAAAGGATTTTTTGGCTTGGGGGAGAAAAATTTCTAGTTACGCCACTGGGTGGATATCCACGTGTCTAGAGCTTCCCCAAAGAGAGCCTGACCTGTATAGGGTAGGGACTCCACACTTCTTCTGGATTCCGCGTCGGCCGACCACTGGCGCAACCAAAGTCCCCGGCGAGCTGAAACAAACATGGAAGAAATTCCCGCAGCCATGGAACCCAGGTCTTTCATGGATTCTACCAGAAATCCTGCAGAATCATGTATGTTGCGTAAATACAATGCTACGTCATCCCTGTCCATAGTATCCAAATCCTCTAGTAACGTAGCCGATCACTTTACTATTGCCTTTGCAATCCATGCAGTAGCAATAGTGGGACGTAATATGGCCCCAGTGTACATTGATGTAAGATTGTTATCAATTTTCCTATCAGCCGGCTCCTTTAAGGCGGTAGATCTTGGAACAGGCAAAACCACCTTCTTTGAGAGTCTGGACACAGAGGCGTCAACAATCGGGGGTTTAACTATTTTTTTCCTATCCTCCTCAGGGAAAGGAGATGCCACCTGGATGCTTTTAGGGATCTGGAATTTTTTCTCAGGGTTTACCCATGCTTTTTCAAATATAGTATTCAATTCCTATGACGCAGGGAAGGTTAGCGAGGCTTTTTTATTTTCAGTGAAAAAAGCCTCAACCTGCTCAGGTCAGGTATCATTAACATTTAACACATCCCTGATAGCCTCTATCAACAATTGCACCCCCCTTTGCAAGAGATGGCACCCCCCTTTGCAAGAGATGCGGACCCCCGTAACACATCCCTGATAGCCTCTATCAACAATTGCACCCCCTTTGCAAGAGATGCGGACCCCTGTAACACATCCCCATCACCATCTGTAGTGTCAGAATCGGTATCCGTGTCATCTTGTGTGACATGCACAAGCGCACATTTGTGGGGGTATATAGCGGGGCGTCCTGAGGTACCAGACACAGGCCATACTGCCATAGAGCTCTGTAATACCTGGGTTGCAGATTCATTACTAGCAACCCTGTCAGAAATCTGAGAAATCCAAGATTTGATAGAGGAAAACAACTCTGGTTCCCATGCTGGTATCTGTGCTAAACCAGTTTACATGACATGGGATCATCCTGGGAGGATAAATCCTCTGCAGCATATGACACAGTGTCCCTGGACATAGCTAAAGGAGACCACCAAACACCCCCCCCCCCCACACACACACACACACACACACACACACACACACACACGTGGGGGCAGACAGAGTTTCCACCCCAAGATTGGCAAGAGAGAGACAGAGATTGGAGCCAACCCACACCACATCGCTTTCAGCAAAGGGAGACCCCTTACCAGCGCTGACTGTGCACCTTAATAGGACAACCAGTCTAATTACAGCCTCCCCACCCTTCTACAGCCCCCTGGTACCGTGTACTGACAGTTGGAGCTGACAGTTGGAGCTGCTACGGAGGGACCAGTTCTTCCATCCAGCGCTGTGCAGGCAGGAAAATGGAGCTGGAACGCTGCTGGGTCCGCTCTGAGGAGAAGCTCCGCCTCCCAAATGGCGCTGTCTTCCCGCTCTTCATGGATTATACTGGCCTGAGGAGAAATATGCTGGCTGAGATCCGAGAACCCCGACAGGCTTCTGGACCAGTGTGGGGGTAAGCGCTGGACCAGGGCGCCCCTCACATCGCCGCACCATGTGCCTCTGAACCTTCACAGGAGCGCAGTTAAAACTGTGCTCCCTCCCCTTTGCCGCCATCTTCACACCGGCCCCCCGCATGCTAGGGGGTCGGTGTCTCACTCACCACTCTTCAGCTCTGTAAAGGGTTGGCGGCATGCTGCTGGGGCAGAGCCGGCCTTAGCCATAGGCAAACTAGGCAATTGCCTAGGGCATTTGGTATGCTTAGGGGCACCAGCAGCTTCTGCTGATTAAAATGATATGCGGCATGCCTATATTCTGTGTGGGACTACGGCTGTATCTGCATACGAAATGCTACGTTGCAGTGTATTCCTGGATATCACGGTAATGTAGCATTTCGTATGCAGATACAGCCATAGTCACACACAGAATATAGGCATGCTGCATATCATTGTAATCAGCAGAAGCTGCTTGTGCATCCTAGTAATAGTAATGCAAATAAGATGCATTTTCATAACCAAAAGGCGCCCGACGTTAGCAGAGCTGCCAGCTGACTCATGCCAGGCATCTCCTGCAGAACTAGCGGCGGTGCTAGGGGGCACCAGCCAAAATCTTGCCTAGGGCATCATATTGGTTAGGGCCGGCTCTGTGCTGGGGTGAGCGTCCCCTGTGGCGGAGAACGATCCGACCCTTCTGGAGCTCAGTGTCCAGTCAGTAGAGTCAGTGGCTCAGACCCCGCAGGGCGGACACTGCTCCCCGCTCTCAGTCCCTCGCTGCAGGGAGGCTGTTGCCAACAGCCTCCTGTAAAAAAATAAACTCTAAAAACTAACTTCAACTAGGAAAAAGCTCAGTAGAGCTCCCCTAGCTGTGACCGGCTCCACCAGGCACATTTACTAAACTGAGTCTGATAGGAGGGGCATAGAGGGAGGAGCCAGCCCACACTCTCAAACTGTTAAAGTGCCAATGGCTCCTGGTGGACCCGTCTATAACCCATGGTACTAATGTGTACCCCATCATCTAGGACGTAAGATAAATAGTATTAATGGCACTATACTGGAAACTACTGAGGAGGAAAGGGATCTAGGAGTCACTATCTCAGGTGACATAAAGGCTAAATATAGTATTAATGGCACTATACTGGAAACTACTGAGGAGGAAAGGGATCTAGGAGTCACTATCTCAGGTGACATAAAGGATAAATATAGTATTAATGACATTATACTGGAAACTACTGAGGAGGAAAGGGATCTAGGAGTCACTATCTCAGGTGACATAAAGGATAAATATAATATTAATGGTGCTATACTGGAAACTACTGAGGAGGAAAGGGATCTAGGAGTCACTATCTCAGGTGACATAAAGGATAAATATAATATTAATGGCACTATACTGGAAACTACTGAGGAGGAAAGGGATCTAGGAGTCACTATTTCAGGTGACATAAAGGATAAATATAGTATTAATGGCACTATACTGGAAACTACTGAGGAGGAAAGGGATCTAGGAGTCACTATTTCAGGTGACATAAAGGATAAATATAGTATTAATGGCGCTATACTGGGGACTACTGAGGAGGAAAGGGATCTAGGAGTCACTATCTCAGGTGACAAAGGATAAATATAGTATTAATGGCACTATACTGGAAACTACTGAGGAGGAAAGGGATCTAGGAGTCACTATCTCAGGTAAAATAAAGGATAAATATAGTATTAATGGCACTATACTGGGAACTACTGAGGAGGAAAGGGATCTAGGAGTCACTATTTCAGGTGACAAAGGATAAATATAGTATTAATGGCACTATACTGGAAACTACTGAGGAGGAAAGGGATCTAGGAGTCACTATCTCAGGTAACATAAAGGATAAATATAGTATTAATGGCGCTATACTGGGAACTACTGAGGAGGAAAGGGATCTAGGAGTCACTATCTCAGGTGACATAAAGGATAAATATAGTATTAATGGCACTATACTGGGAACTACTGAGGAGGAAAGGGATCTAGGAGTCACTATTTCAGGTGACATAAAGGATAAATATAGTATTAATGGCACTATACTGGGAACTACTGAGGAGGAAAGGGATCTAGGAGACACTATTTCAGGTGACATAAAGGATAAATATAGTATTAATGGCACTATACTGGAAACTACTGAGGAGGAAAGAGATCTAGGAGTCACTATTTCAGGTGACATAAAGGATATATATAGTATTAATGGCACTATACTGGAAACTACTGAGGAGGAAAGAGATCTAGGAGTCACTATTTCAGTTGATATAAAGTATATAGTATTAATGGCGCTATACTGGAAACTACTGAGGAGGAAAGGGATCTAGGAGTCACTATCTCAGGTGACATAAAGGATAAATATAGTATTAATGGCACTATACTGGGGACTACTGAGGAGGAAAGGGATCTAGGAGTCACTATTTCAGGTGACATAAAGGCTAAATATAGTATTAATGGCACTATACTGGGGACTACTGAGGAGGAAAGGGATCTAGGAGTCACTATTTCAGGTGACATAAAGGCTAAATATAGTATTAATGGCACTATACTGGGGACTACTGAGGAGGAAAGGGATCTAGGAGTCACTATTTCAGGTGACAAAGGATAAATATAGTATTAATGGCGCTATACTGGAGACTACTGAGGAGGAAAGGGGTCTAGGAGTCACTATTTCAGGTGACATAAAGGATAAATACAGTATTAATGGCACTATACTGGAAACTACTGAGGAGGAAAGGGATCTAGGAGTCACTATTTCAGGTGACATAAAGGATAAATATAGTATTAATGGCACTATACTGGAAACTACTGAGGAGGAAAGAGATCTAGGAGTCACTATTTCTGGTGACATAAAGGATAAATATAGTATTAATGGCGCTATACTGGAAACTACTGAGGAGGAAAGGGATCTAGGAGTCACTATTTCAGGTGACATAAATGATAGATATAGTATTAATGGCACTATACTGGGGACTACTGAGGAGGAAAGGGATCTAGGAGTCACTATTTCAGGTGACATAAAGGATAAATATAGTATTAATGGCACTATACTGGGAACTACTGAGGAGGAAAGGGATCTAGGAGTCACTATTTCAGGTGATATAAAGGAAAAATATAGTATTAATGGCAGTATACTGGGAACTACTGAGGAGGAAAGGGATCTAGGAGTCACTATTTCAGGTGACATAAAGGATAGATATAGTATTAATGGCACTATACTGGGAACTACTGAGGAGGAAAGGGATCTAGGAGTCACTATTTCAGGTGACATAAAGGATAAATATAGTATTAATGGCACTATACTGGGAACTACTGAGGGGGAAAGGGATCTAGGAGTCACTTTTTCAGGTGACAAAGGATAAATATAGTATTAATGGCACTATACTGGGAACTACTGAGGAGGAAAGGGATCTAGGAGTCACTATTTCAGGTGACATAAAGGATAAATATAGTATTAATGGCACTATACTGGAAACTACTGAGGAGGAAAGGGATCTAGGAGTCACTATTTCAGGTGACATAAAGGATAAATATAGTATTAATGGCACTATACTGGACACTACTGAGGAGGAAAGGGATCTAGGAGTCACTATCTCAGGTGACATAAAGGATAAATATAGTATTAATGGCACTATACTGGAAACTACTGAGGAGGAAAGAGAACTAGGAGTCACTATTTCAGGTGACATAAAGGATAAATATAGTATTAATGGCACTATACTGGAAACTACTGAGGAGGAAAGGGATCTAGGAGTCACTATCTCAGGTGACATAAAGGATAAATATAGGGGTATATTTACTAAGCTCCCGATTTTGACCGAGATGCCGTTTTTTCATCAAAGTGTCATCTCGGTCAATCTCGGTCATTTACTAAACACTAATCACGGCAGTGATGAGGGCATTCGTAATTTTTTTCTAGTTCAGGTAAAAAATTACGAATGAATACACCATCGGTCAAATTACGCCTGTTTAAGTATGAATCTCGGTCATTTACTAAGAAGTGCAAAGCAAAAAACCCCAAAACACTGCCGTGAAAAATTACAATTCGTAAAAAAGTCCTAAAAAAAAAACAGACCTGCTTTTTTTATTCGTGATTTGAGATGCATGCAGGGATCCATGAGATCCGTGCATGTATATCAGTGGGAAGGGGTTGGAAAGTGTTTTTTTTTGCCAAAAAAAATTGCGTGGGGTCCCCCCTCCTAAGCATAACCAGCCTCGGGCTCTTTGAGCCGATCCTGGTTGCAGAAATATGGGGGAAAAAAATGACAGGGGTTCCCCCATATTTAAGCAACCAGCATCGGGCTCCACTAGCTGGACAGATAATGCCACAGCCGGGGGTCACTTTTATATAGCGCCCTGCGGCCGTGGCATCAAAAATCCAACTAGTCACCCCTGGCCGGGGTACCCTGGGGGAGTGGGGACCCCTTCAATCAAGGGGTCCCCCCCCCCAGCCACCCAAGGGCCAGGGGTGAAGCCCGAGGCTGTCCCCCCCCATCCAATGGGCTGCGGATGGGAGGGCTGATAGCCTTTGTTGTAAAATAAAAGATATTGTTTTTAGTAGCAGTACTACAAGTCCCAGCAAGCCTCCCCCGCATGCTTGTACTTGGAGAACCACAAGTACCAGCATGCGGTGGAAAAACGGGCCCGCTGGTACCTGTAGTACTACCACTAAAAAAATACCCAAAAAAACACAAGACACACACACCGTGAAAGTATAATTTTATTACATACATACACACATACATACATACTTACCTTATGTTCCCACGCAGGTCGGTCCTCTTCTCCAGTAGAATCCAAGGGGTACCTGTTGAAGAAATTCTACTCACCAGATCCAGTGGTCCAGGCTCCTCGGCAAATCCAGGGATAATCCACGTACTTGAATAAAACAAAAAAACGGTTGCCCGACCACGAACTGAAAGGTGACCCATGTTTGCACATGGGTCACCTTTCCACGAATGCCAGAAACCCACTTTGCCTTCTGGCTAAGTGGGTTTCTTCAGCCAATCAGGGAGTGCCACGTTGTAGCACTCTCCTGATCAGCTGTGTGCTGCTGTCCTCACTGACAGGCAGCACGCGGCAGTGTTACAATGTAGCGCCTATGCGCTACATTGTAACCAATGATGGGAACTTTCTGCTCAGCGGTGACGTCACTTTAGGTCAACCGCAGGGCAGAAAGTTCCCATCATTGGTTACAATGTAGCGCATAGGCGCTACATTGTAACACTGCCGCGTGCTGCCTGTCAGTGAGGACAGCAGCACACAGCTGATCAGGAGAGTGCTACAACGTGGCACTCCCTGATTGGCTGAAGAAACCCACTTAGCCAGAAGGCAAAGTGGGTTTCTGGCATTCGTGGAAAGGTGACCCATGTGCAAACATGGGTCACCTTTCAGTTCGTGGTCGGGCAACCGTTTTTTTTGTTTTATTCAAGTACGTGGATTATCCCTGGATTTGCCGAGGAGCCTGGACCACTGGATCTGGTGAGTAGAATTTCTTCAACAGGTACCCCTTGGATTCTACTGGAGAAGAGGACCGACCTGCGTGGGAACATAAGGTAAGTATGTATGTATGTGTGTATGTATGTAATAAAATTATACTTTCACGGTGTGTGTGTCTTGTGTTTTTTTGGGTATTTTTTTAGTGGTAGTACTACAGGTACCAGCGGGCCCGTTTTTCCGCCGCATGCTGGTACTTGTGGTTCTCCAAGTACAAGCATGCGGGGGAGGCTTGCTGGGACTTGTAGTACTGCTACTAAAAACAATATCTTTTATTTTACAACAAAGGCTATCAGCCCTCCCATCCGCAGCCCATTGGATGGGGGGGGACAGCCTCGGGCTTCACCCCTGGCCCTTGGGTGGCTGGGGGGGGGGGACCCCTTGATTGAAGGGGTCCCCACTCCCCCAGGGTACCCCGGCCAGGGGTGACTAGTTGGATTTTTGATGCCACGGCCGCAGGGCGCTATATAAAAGTGACCCCCGGCTGTGGCATTATCTGTCCAGCTAGTGGAGCCCGGTGCTGGTTTTAAAAATACGGGGGACCCCTACTCTTTTTGTCCCCCGTATTTTTGGGACCAGGACCAGGCGCAGAGCCCGATGCTGGTTGCTTAAATATGGGGGAACCCCTGTCATTTTTTTTCCCATATTTCTGCAACCAGGATCGGCTCAAAGAGCCCGAGGCTGGTTATGCTTAGGAGGGGGGACCCCACGCAATTTTTTTTAGGATTTTACTTTGTTTAATTTAAAAAAAAAAAAAATACGAACCCCAGCACGGATCACACAGATCCGGCCGAGATTGATTGTAAAAAAAAACGGCAGTGTTTTGCTAATCACTGCCATCAAATTAGGTAAAAAAACACGAATGACATCGACATCGGAAGAAAAGAAAAATACGAATACGACAGCTTAGTAAATCCATCGTAATCAATTCAAAAAGTTGCAGTTTTACACTGTCGATGTCATTCGTGATTGAACTTTGACCTATTTTCGGAAATTACGAATGTTAGTAAATGTACCCCATAGTATTAATGGCGCTATACTGGAAACTACTGAGGAGGAAAGGGATCTAGGAGTCACTATTTCAGGTGACATAAAGGATAGATATAGTATTAATGGCACTATACTGGAAACTACTGAGGAGGAAAGGGATCTAGGAGTCACTATTTCAGGTGACATAAAGGATAGATATAGTATTAATGGCACTATACTGGAAACTACTGAGGAGGAAAGGGATCTAGGAGTCACTATCTCAGGTGACATAAAGGATAAATATAGTATTAATGGCACTATACTGGAAACTACTGAGGAGGAAAGGGATCTAGTGTCACGATCCTGACTGTAGTTCTCGTATTTGGTGACTTACCCCTGCCATCTGTCCCGGACCCTGTGTCTTTTTACTCACTGAGTTAAACAGCGTGTCAGCACTTTGAGTTTTCCTGAGTTCTCTGCCTGAAAGGTAAGAGTTAATTAGCTCCACCTGTGGTGATCTCCTCCTGTGTGAGGCTGAATTCAGTAATCTGAAGTTTAGGCCTAAAAGCCAGCATCCTGTGTTTTGCAGAAGTTCAGGCTTCAGTGTTCTCTCGGCCTGCTAGGCCTCATTCTACATCACAGCCTAGTCTAGAGTACTCACATGACAGTGACTGTTCACCTGACCCAGAGTTGTCCAATCCTCTGCCAGCCTGAGACTCTCTGCATCACCTAATCCTGCTCACCAATCACCAAGGACAAGGAAGTATAAGTTGGGAGACTGAGTTGGAAACTGGGCCAGTTCCTCGTGTCACACACAGCTCTGTGTGAGTCTTAAAGCTGAGCTCTCTAAAGGTAACCTTTGTACTTTAGTTCCTGTGGAAACTCTGTTCCCTTGTTACCCCGTTTTGGTTTATTTTTGTGTTGCCATTGATATTCACTATTTCCACGAGTCTCAATGTAAAGGCACAGCTGCAGTGGTTCATCTTAAAGGCACGTTACTGTATTCCATAGTCTCAACTGAAAACCACAGCTGCCGTGTTTCATCTTTACTGCTGTTGTAGTTGTGATCTCCAGAGCTCCCGTATCCCTGTGGCTTCCGTGCCTCCAAGCACCTCCGCGCCTCAGCATCTCCGTGCCTCAGCATCTCCGTGCCTCAGCACCCCCGCGCCTCAGCACTTCTGTGCCTCCAAGCACCTCAGTGTCTCCAGGCACTTCTGCACCTCAGTGCCTCCAAACACCTCAGTGCCACCAGGCACCTCTGCACCTCAGTGCCTCCAAGGACCTCAGTGCCTCCAGGCACCTCTGCACCTCAGTGCCTCCAAGCACCTCAGTGCCTCCAAGCACCCAGTGCTCACAAGCGTAGTTGGTGTCTCCAGCATCCGGTTCTCCTTAATTCATTCCTCAGCACCTTTTCAAGTTCTGTCTTTCAGGAGACCTTTAGCCAGGGCCGTAACTACGTGTGTGCCAAGTGGGCTTGGCACACAGCGCAGTTGCCCTGAGGGCGCACGGCCAGCGGCATGTAATGAGTCAAATTGACTCATTACATGCCGCCTCTGCTGTGTGCGCCGTGCGCCGCACTGTGGAGGGAGAAGAGGACCAGCGCCGGGCAGCGGAGAAGGAGGAGGAGGGAGGGAGAGCAGGGAGCCGCAGCAGCGCTATGTCATTGGTAGTAAGCGCCGCTGCAGCATCCCCCTCTCCTTCTGTATTGGCTGCCTGGCGCTGCTGTGGATGCTGGGATGCGGTTCCTCCATCCCAGCATCCACAGCAGCGCCGGGCAGTCAATACGGAAGGAGAGGGGGATGCTGCAGCGGCGCTTACTACCAATGACATAGCGCTGCTGCGGCTCCCTGCTCCCCCTCCCTCCTCCTCCTTCTCCCCTCACTGCCTGCACCGAGGGAGCTGCACGAGGAGCCTGAATGCCAGCAGGGAGATGGTAAGTATATCTCTCTTTCTCTTTCTCTCTCTCTCTCAGCGGGTCACCGTCTGCCGCAATGTGTAAAAAGGGGGATGGCTGCCGCAATGTGTAAAAAGGGGGATGGCTGCCGCAATGTGTAAAAAGGGGGACTGGCTGTAAAAAGGGGGCCTGGCTGCCGCAATGTGTAAAAAGGGGGACTGGCTGTAAAAAGGGGGCCTGGCTGCCGCAATGTGTAAAAAGGGGGCATGATTGCCGCAATGTGTAAAAAGGGGTCCTGGCTGCCGCAATGTGTAAAAAGGGGGCCTGGCTGCCGCAATGTGTAAAAAGGGGGCCTGGCTGCCGCAATGTGTAAAAAGGGGGACTGGCTGCCGCAATGTGTAGAAAGGGGGACTGGCTGCCGCAATGTGCAAAGAGGGGGCCTGGCTGCCGCAATGTGTAAAGAGGGGGCCTGGCTGCCGCAATGTGTAAAGAGGGGGCCTGGCTGCCGCAATGTGTAAAGAGGGGGCCTGGCTGCCGCAATGTGTAAAAAGGGGGCCTGGCTGCCGCAATGTGTAAAAAGGGGGCCTGGCTGCCGCAATGTGTAAAAAGGGGGCCTGGCTGCTGCAATGTGTAAAAAGGGGGACTGGCTGCCGCAATGTGTAAAAAGGGGGACGCTGTCTGCTGTAATGTATAAAAGGGGCTCTACCTGGTGTAGTGGCGCTACTGTGCAGCGTAATTTGAATAATGTAGACTACTGTGCACCGTAGTATGAATTGCTATTATTTTGTGGCCATGCCCCTTCCCCGTGAAGCCACGCCCCTATAAATTTTCCGCGCGCCTGCGACGCGCACTGCCCCTATCTTGCATGGAGGGGGGGGCGCCACTGTCGTTTTTTGCACACAGCGCTAAAATGCCTAGTTACGGCACTGCCTCCAGCATCCATACGTGCTTCCTGTCTGGCGACCAAATCCTGCATGAGGAAAACCTAGATTCGCCCATCTCTGCTGCGGTTCTTCTTCCCGGTCACTGGAAGAAACGCCAAGCCCACAACACTCCCAAACCAGGTCAGTGAAAGTATTCACATAGTCCTCCTGTCACCCGCACAGACTTCACTAACACCGGGTTCACTAAACCACAGTCATGACAGTAGGAACTGGCCACATGGACCCGGCCGAAAGTGTTTGTCTGACGCAGGACCTCCTAAGCAATATTGCAGGACGCTTGGAGGGTTTGTAGTCGACTCAGCATCAGTGTCTGCAGCGGAATTCTTTCTCCAGAGATTCTCAGACCTTCTGCACTAAGACTCCTGACCAACTGCAGATTTTCTACCAGATGTTATTACAGTTACAAGAGCTTTTGTCTAGTATTCTTTCTGTGATGCCTGATTTCTTCAGGAATACTACCAACGTTGTTGAACCTGTTTTGTCCCATCCAGTTAATAAAGTCTCTTTCTCTGTGCAAGGAAAAGTTGTTCATCAGAGCTATCCACGGCCCAAGCTCTCTGAAGCTGAACGTCGGCGGCGTAGGGAGCTACACCTCTGTCTTTACTGTGGAAATTCCGGTCATTTTGTTAAAGACTGCATTCTTCGCAAGCCAGGGAATGGTGACAAATCTCAGTATCATGGTGCTCATGTCTACAAGTCGTTCACAGTAGCCGATCCTGCTACTGCTGACGGGGGGTATCAAGAAGGCTACTCTGAAAGAGACTCAAATTTATGACTGGGGTCCGGTGATTAAAAGACCTTATCCCAAGTTGGGTGTCCAGAGAAGAATGTTCAAGCCATTTAGAGTCACAGAGGAGTCCGTGTCTACAGCCCAAGGAGGAGCGTCCGTGTCTACAGCCCAAGGAGGAGCGTCCGTGTCTACAGCCCAAGGAGGAGCGTCCGTGTCTACAGCCCAAGGAGGAGCGTCCGTGTCTACAGCCCAAGGAGGGGCGTCCGTGTCTACAGCCCAAGGAGGGGCGTCCGTGTCTACAGCCCAAGGAGGGGCGTCCGTGTCTACAGCCCAAGGAGGGGCGTCCGTGTCTACAGCCCAAGGAGGGGCATCCGTGTCTTCAGCCCCAGTGAGGGGTTCAGAGTGTCCAGCCCCAGGAGGGGGTTCTTCAGAGTGTCCAGCCCCAGGAGGGGGTTCTTCAGAGTGTCCAGCCCCAGGAGGGGGTTCTTCAGAGTGTCCAGCGCCAGGAGGGGGTTCTTCAGATGATCCAAAACCAGAGAGTCTTCAGAGCGCTGCCCAGCCAGAGAGTCTTCAGAGCGCTGCCCAGCCAGAGAGTCTACAGAGCGCTGCCCAGCCAGAGAGTCTACAGAGCGCTGCCCAGCCAGAGAGTCTACAGAGCGCTGCCCAGCCAGAGAGTCTACAGAGCGCTGCCCAGCCAGAGAGTCTACAGAGCGCTGCCCAGCCAGAGAGTCTACAAAGTGCAGCCCAGCCCCGTGAAGTGGGGGTTCTTGCCTCAGCCCGGCCCCGTGAAGTGGGGGCTCTTGCCTCAGCCCCGCCCCGTGAAGTGGGGGCTCTTGCCTCAGCCCGGCCCCGTGAAGTGGGGGCTCTTGCCTCAGCCCGGCCCCGTGAAGTGGGGGCTCTTGCCTCAGCCCAGCCCCGTGAAGTGGGGGCTCTTGCCTCAGCCCAGCCGCGTGAAGAGGGGGCTCTTGCCTCAGCCCAGCCGCGTGAAGAGGGGGCTCTTGCCTCAGCCCAGCCCCGTGAAGAGGGGGCTCTTGCCTCAGCCCAGCCCCGTGAAGAGGGGGCTCTTGCCTCAGCCCAGCCCCATGAAGAGGGGGCTCTTGCCTCAGCCCAGCCCCGTGAAGAGGGGGCTCCTGCCGGTCCAGCAATATTCCAGGCTCCACCTGGTCAGTCTGTCCCGGTTCCAGCCGGTCCAGCAATACCTCAGGCCCTGCCTGGTCAGTCCGTCCCGGTTCCATCCGGTCCAGCGATACTCCAGGACCAGCCTGGTCAGTCTCCTTTGGCTCCAGCCAATTCAAGTATCCTCGGATCCAATCCAGTCCTACTCGTCCAGCCAAAGATTTCTCCAGTTTCAGTCTGTTCAAGCTCATCTGGACTCAAACCGATTCCAAGCATTGGCTCGAGTAAAGAACTTTTGACAGTTGGTCACAGTAAAGGACTTCCACCATCTAGTTCTAAAATTAGACTTCAGTCTGTCTCTGATTCTGTTTCCTCGTCTTCCAGCATTGAGTCCACAGCTTCTGCAGGGAAAACTAATTCTGCTGTAGCCACCAAAGTCAAGAAAAATACCAAGGCTATTGACCTTATGTCTGAATGTGTACCTCAGTCTAATGTTTCAGTGGCATCTGTTTCCATGAGTCCAATTTCATCCTCCACTCAGTCTTCAGAACATTCAGCCAATGCTCCGTTTTTTGACCCATCGCTTTCTGAGCAAGATAATGCCTTGATGAACCAATACCTTAAGAATTTCAGTGATGCCAAGAATTGGAAAACAGTACAAAGACAACAGCCTGTGGATTTAAGAATTGGTTATGTTTCCATTGATTCCACTCCAAATTCCTTGTGTTGTTCAGAACTTGTTAATGCAGCTTACAAAACGGATGTAGTTACTCCCAAAGAAGACTGGTATCTTCCAATAGACTTGGACTCAGACTCTAAATTTGATCCAGTTGATGATGCTACTTCTTTCAGGGGAGGTCCCATGTTTTCTAAGGAAGTTTTTTCTTTACAGGAGATTCCGCTCTCCCTGGTCAAAACCAAATGTTCCCGTTAGAAGAAGAGGCATCAACAAAGGTCCTAAGTTCTTCTATATGAATTTCATCAAGTTCCTCTAAGACCAAAGATGGGTGTTCGGAGTCCACCCTTGAAGAGGGGGGTACTGTCACGATCCTGACTGTAGTTCTCGTATTTGGTGACTTACCCCTGCCATCTATCCCGGATTCTGTGTCTTTTTACTCACTGAGTTAAACAGCTTGTCAGCACTATGAGTTTTCCTGAGTTCTCTGCCTGAAAGGTAATAGTTAATTAGCTCCACCTGTGGTGATCTTCTGTGCGAGGCTGAATTCAGTAATCTGAAGTTTAGGCCTAAAAGCCAGCATCCTGTGTTTTGCAGAAGTTCAGGCTTCAGTGTTCTCTCGGCCTGCTAGGCCTCATTCTACATCACAGCCTAGTCTAGAGTACTCACATGACAGTGACTGTTCACCTGACCCAGAGTTATCCAATCCTCTGCCAGCCTGAGACTCTCTGCATCACCTAATCCTGCTCACCAATCACCAAGGACCAGGAAGTATAAGTTGGGAGACTGAGTTGGAAACTGGGCCAGTTCCTCGTGTCACACACAGCTCTGTGTGAGTCTTAAAGCTGAGCTCCCTAAAGGTAACCTTTGTACTTTAGTTCCTGTGGAAACTCTGTTCCCTTGTTACCCTGTTTTGGTTTATTTTTGTGTTGCCACTGATAGTCACTATTTCCACGAGTCTCAATGTAAAGGCACAGCTGCAGTGGTTCATCGTAAAGGCACAGTACTGTATTCCATAGTCTCAACTGAAAACCACAGCTGCCGTGTTTCATCTTTACTGCTGTTGTAGTTGTGATCTCCAGAGCTCCCGTATCCCTGTGGCTTCCGTGCCTCCAAGCACCTCCGTGCCTCAGCATCTCCATGCCTCAGCATCTCCGTGCCTCAGCACGCCTCAGCACCTCCGCGCCTCAGCACTTCCGTGCCTCCAAGCACCTCAGTGTCTCCAGGCACTTCTGCACCTCAGTGCCTCCAAACACCTCTGCACCTCAGTGCCTCCAAACACCCAGTGCTCTCAAGCGTAGTTGGTGTCTCCAGCATCCGGTTCTCCTTAATTCATTCCTCAGCACCTTTTCAAGTTCTGTCTTTCAGGAGACCTCCAGCATCCATACGTGCTTCCTGTCTGCCGTCCAAATCCTGCATGAGGAAAACCTAGATTCGCCCATCTCTGCTGCGGTTCCTCTTCCCGGTCATTGGAAGAAACCCCGAGCCCACAACACTCCCAAACCAGGTCAGTGAAAGTATTCACATAGTCCTCCTGTCGCCCGCACAGACTTCACTAACACCGGGTTCACTAAACCACAGTCATGACATCTAGGAGTCACTATTTCAGGTAACATAAAGTATAAATATAGTATTAATGGCACTATACTGTGAACTGCTGAGGAGGAAAGTGATCTAGGAGTCACTATTTCAGGTGACAAAGGATAAATATAGTATTAATGGCACTTTACTGGAGACTACTGAGGAGGAAAGAGATCTAGGAGTCACTATCTCAGGTGACAAAGGATAAATATAGTATTAATGGTGCTATACTGGAGACGACTGAGGAGGAAAGGGATCTAGGAGTCACTATTTCAGGTGACATAAAGGATAAATATAGTATTAATGGTGCTATACTGGAAACTACTGAGGAGGAAAGGGATCTAGGAGTCACTATTTCAGGTGACAAAGGATAAATATAGTATTAATGGTGCTATACTGGAAACTACTGAGGAGGAAAGGGATCTAGGAGTCACTATTTCAGGTGACAAAGGATAAATATAGTATTAATGGCACTATACTGGAAACTACTGAGGAGGAAAGGGATCTAGGAGTCACTATTTCAGGTGACATAAAGGATAAATATAGTATTAATGGCGCTATACTGGAAACTACTGAGGAGGAAAAGGATCTAGGAGTCACTATTTCAGGTGACATAAAGGATAAATATAGTATTAATGGTACTATACAGGAAACTACTGAGGAGGAAAGGGATCTAGGAGTCACTATCTCAGGTGACATAAAGGATAAATATAGTATTAATGGCACTATACTGGAAACTACTGAGGAGGAAAGGGATCTAGGAGTCACTATTTCAGGTGACATAAAGGATAAATATAGTATTAATGGTGCTATACTGGGGACTACTGAGGAGGAAAGGGATCTAGGAGTCACTATTTCAGGTGACATAAAGGATAAATATAGTATTAATGGCACTATACTGGAAACTACTGAGGAGGAAAGGGATCTAGGAGTCACTATTTCAGGTGACATAAAGGATAAATATAGTATTAATGGTGCTATACTGGGGACAACTGAGGAGGAAAGGGATCTAGGAGTCACTATTTCAGGTGACATAAAGGCAGGTAAGCAATGTAATACAGCAATGAGGAAGGCTAGTCAGATGCTTGGCTGCATTGGGAGAGGAATCAGCAGCAGCAGAAAGAAGTAATAATACCACTGTATAGGTCATTGGCACGGCCTCATCTAGAATACTGTGTTCAGTTCTGGAGGCCAAATCCTCAGAAAGATATTAATACATTATAGAGATGAGCGGGTTCGGATCTCAGAGAACCGAATCCTACCGGACTTCATGTCACGAGCCCGGTTCTGAGCCCGGCTTGGGTTTTCCCGCCTGACTCAGAAACCAGAACGATGCAAAACGTCATCCTGTTGGATTCTCACGTGGTTTGGATGCCATATAAGGAGCCGCGCGTCGCGGCCATTTTCACTCCAGTCTAGTTAGAGGACATGTCTCCATTCTCAGTGTCTGTGTGGGGGCAGGAAAGTGGGGTTTGCTGTGTTGTCTTGCATCAGATCAGGGGTAGTGTCTTGTGCAGCATCAGTCCAGTGACCAGTCACAATGGTGGTGTCCTCTGCTGCCATATATCCAGTGTTACTGGTGTATAATTACCGTGATATTGCTGTATAATTACAGTGATATTGCCGTATAATTCCTGTGATCCTGCCGTATAATTCCTATGATCCTGCCGTATAATTACAGTGGTACTGGCGTATGAGTCCAGTCCAGTGATACTGCCGTATACTGTATGTCCATTGATACTGCCATATATGTCCAGCGGTACTGCCGTATAAATCCAGTGATCCTGCCGTATAATTCCAGTGATCCTGCCGTATAATTCCAGTGATCCTGCCATGGTACTGGCGTATAAGTCCAGTCCAGTGATACTGCCGTATATATGTCCATTGGTACTGGTGTGTAAGTCCAGTGATCCTGAGGTATAAATCCTGAGATCCTGCCGTATAATTCCAGGGGTACTTGCGTATAAGTCTAGCCCAGTGATACTGCCGTATATGTCCAGCGGTACTGCCATATAAATCCAGTGATCCTGCTGTATAATTACAGTGATGCTGCCGTATAAATCCAGTGATCTTACCATATAATTACAGTGGTACTGCCGTATATGTCCAGTGATACTGCCGTATATGTCCATTGTATATGTCCATTGATACTGCCTTATATGTCCAGCAGTACTGCCATGTAAGTCCAGTGATCCTGCCGTATAATTACAGTGATACTAGTGCAGTGGGACTGCAGTGCCAACCCTAGATGGGTGTAGTAGGGTATGCCGGCGGCCGGGCTCCCGGTGACTAGCATACTGGCGCCGGAATCCCGACCGTCGGCATACTGACAGCTGGCCGAGCGCAAATGAGCCCCTTGCGGGCTCACTGCGCTCCCCACACTGCGGGCACGGTGGTGCGCTACACGCACCAAGCTATCTATTCTCCCTTCAGGGGGGTCGTGGACCCCCAAGAGGGAAAAAAGATGTCGTATGCCGGCGGTCGGGATTCCGGCGCCGGTATGCTGGTCGTCGGGAGCCCGGCCGCCGGCAAACAGAAGACCACCCCCCTAGATGGGCCAGGTGTTTGTGCCGCACACTTGTGTCGCTTAGCTAAGTCATACAACAACCTTGGTGCACCTCTTTTTCATCTTTGCATCATGTGCTGTTTTGGGCATGGTTTTTTAAAGTGCCATCCTGTCTGACACTGCCATATAAGTCCAGGGGTACTGCTGTCTTAGTACAGGGGTACTGCCGTATAAATCCATCAATTGCAGAATTTTTTAAAAATGACAGGGGCGTGCAGGAGATGCTGTCAGTGGACTGAAAAATTGCGGGCCACTTTCGACATTCAGCCACTGCCTGCCACTACTAGATGGGCCAGGTGGTTGTGTCGCTTAGTTATACAGCTACCTCATTGTACCTCTTTTTCTTCTTTGCATCATGTGCTTTTTGGGACCTATTTTTTAAATCTGCCATCCTGTCTGCCACTGCAGTGCCACTCCTAGATGGGCCAGGTGATTGTGCTGCACACTTGTGTCGCTTAGCTTAGTCATACAACCACCTCGGTGCAACTTTTTGGCCTAAAAACAATATTGTGAGGTGTGAGGTGTTCAGAATAGACTGGAAATGAGTGGAAATGAATGTTATTGAGGTTAGTAATACCGTAGAATCAAAATTACCCCCAAATTCTGTGATTTTAGCTGTTTTTATGTTTTTAAAAAAAAATCATCCAGATCCAAAACCAAAACCCAAAACCAGAACACTATTGAATTAGAACCAAAACCAAAACACGAAAAGTGCCCGCCGCACATCTCAGAGACTGTACAAGGAAGGGCAACTAAAATGGTGCATGGCCTATATCACACAACATACCCAGAAAGACTAAGAAATCTCAATATGTATAGTGTGGAGCAGAGAAGGGAAAGGGGGGACATGATAGAGACTGTCACATATATCGAGGGTTTTACCAAGGTTCACATGAAGAGAAGTATTAGACCACGAGGACATGCACTGAGACTGGAGGGGGGGAGGTTCAGGGGAAATTTGAGGAAAAATTACTTCACAGAAAGGGTAGTGGACAAGTGGAATGGCCTCCCATCAGAGGTGGTAGAGGATAAGACAGTAGAGCAATGTAAGCACGCAAGGGATAGACATAAGGATATCCTTACAAAGAAATAAGGATCAAATAATGTTTGAGATAAAAATATGGTAAAAAAAAGGGGCAGACTAGATGGGCCAAGTGGTTATTATCTGCCGTCACATTCTATGTTTCTATTGTCAGGAATACAGGAAAGTATCTGGTTAGGTAAGGAACAGACCTAATGCTCTGGCGCCGAATAGTGAAAAGAGTGCGGTTTATATAAACAAATGTACCTTTGAATTTGACACCACTGTCATGGAACCACAGGTAGAAATCACTAGCACTGCTGCGTAACCAAGCTGGTGGAAGGCACCAGAAATCGGATGGATTAAAGCTCAGAGACAGCAAGGTAGGGCAGTAATCAATAAGTAGAAGGCACCGGAGATCTAGCGGGACACAATAGAGACTTAGAACCCGCTATTAGGTCCGGTAAGGCAATGCCATGTGTACAATTGCTATTAGGTGTTGGGACCGAATGCTTTGTTGAGGAATTCCTTTTGGAATTTCTTAAAGAGCCATGAAGTAGGACAATCAGACATCCCGACCATGGCAGAAACCCCTCCGGACAATCAGGACCTACGGGAAGTTGGTTTCCTCCTATTGCTCTAGTTGCTGTACTTGATAAAGAAATGTTAGAGAATGAGAGGAAGAATAGTGGTTGATAAGCCATAGGCTTTAATTAAACATGGCACACCCACAACATTTGCCAGGATGTAGGTAGATCCAGCTGGAGAGTCACCAGGCTAATGGCTGAAGATATTTTGTCTTGGCTAAAAATGTAAAGGGAAATTAGTTCTCAACCAGACTCTGGGGGTTATTCAGTTAGCAAACCCCCAAAAATAAGCAATTGGGCAAAACCATGCTGCACTGCAGGTGGGGCCGATGTAACATGTGCAGAGAGAGTTAGATTTGGGTGGGTTATATTGTTTCTGTGCAGGTTAAATACTGGCTGCTTTATTTTTACACTGCAATTTAGTCCATGTGCTCTCTTGCTTCCCTCCTGTCACTCTCCAGAACTTCCTCCTCCCACTCTCCTGTGCCCCTTCCTGCCATGCCCCTGTGCTCTCTTCCTCCTCCCACTCTCCTGTGCCCCCTCCTGCCATGCCCCTGTGCTCTCTTCCTCCTCCCACTCTCCTGTGCCCCCTTCTGCCATGCCCCAGTGCTCTCTTCCTCCTCCCACTCTCCTGTGCCCCCTCCTGCCATGCCCCTGTGCTCTCTTCCTCCTCCCACTCTCCTGTGCCCCCTCCTGCCATGCCCCTGTGCTCTCTTCCTCCTCCCACTCTCCTGTGCCCCCTCCTGCCATGCCCTTGTGCTCTCTTCCTCCTCCCACTCTCCTGTGCCCCCTCCTGCCATGCCCCTGTGCTCTCTTCCTCCTCTGCTGCTCTTCCTCCTCCCACTCTCCTGTGCCCCCTCCTGCCATGCCCCTGTGCTCTCTTCCTCCTCCCACTCTCCTGTGTCACCTCCTGCCATGCCCTGTGCTCTCTTCCTCCTCCCACTCTCCTGTGTCACCTCCTGCCATGCCCCTGTGCTCTCTTCCTCCTCCCACTCTCCTGTGCCCCCTCCTGCCATGCCCCTGTGCTCTCTTCCTCCTCCCGCTCTCCTGTGTCACCTCCTGCCATGCCCCTGTGCTCTCTTCCTCCTCCCACTCTCCTGTGCCCCGTCCTGCCATGCCCCTGTGCTCTCTTCCTCCTCCCACTCTCCTGTGTCACCTCCTGCCACGCCCCTGTGCTCTCTTCCTCCTCCCACTCTCCTGTGTCACCTCCTGCCATGCCCCTGTGCTCTCTTCCTCCTCCCACTCTCCTGTGCCCCCTCCTGCCATGCCCCTGTGCTCTCTTCCTCCTCCCACTCTCCTGTGCCCCCTCCTGCCATGCCCTGTGCTCTCTTCCTCCTCCCACTCTCCTGTGCCCCCTCCTCCCATGCCACTGTGCTCTCTTCCTCCTCCCACTCTCCTGTGCCCCCTCCTGCCATGACCCTGTGCTCTCTTCCTCCTCCCACTCTCCTGTACCCCCTCCTGCCATGCCCATGTGCTCTCTTCCTCCTCCCACTCTCCTGTGTCACCTCCTGCCACGCCCCTGTGCTCTTTTCCTCCTCCCACTCTCCTGTGTCACCTCCTGCCACGCCCCTGTGCTCTCTTCCTCCTCCCACTCTCCTGTGCCCCCTCCTGCCATGCCCCTGTGCTCTCTTCCTCCTTCCACTCTCCTGTGTCACCTCCTGCCACGCCCCTGTGCTCTCTTCCTCCTCCCACTCTCCTGTGCCCCCTCCTGCCATGTCCATGTGCTCTTCCTCCTCCCACTCTCCTGTTCCCCCTCCTGCCATGCCCATGTGCTCTCTTCCTCCTCCCACTCTCCTGTGTCACCTCCTGCCACGCCCCTGTGCTCTTTTCCTCCTCCCACTCTCCTGTGTCACCTCCTGCCACGCCCCTGTGCTCTCTTCCTCCTCCCACTCTCCTGTGTCACCTCCTGCCACGCCCCTGTGCTCTTTTCCTCCTCCCACTCTCCTGTGTCACCTCCTGCCACGCCCCTGTGCTCTCTTCCTCCTCCCACTCTCCTGTGCCCCCTCCTGCCATGCCCCTGTGCTCTCTTCCTCCTTCCACTCTCCTGTGTCACCTCCTGCCACGCCCCTGTGCTCTCTTCCTCCTCCCACTCTCCTGTGCCCCCTCCTGCCATGTCCCTGTGCTCTTCCTCCTCCCACTCTCCTGTGCCCCCTCCTGCCATGTCCCTGTGCTCTCTTCCTCCTCCCACTCTCCTGTGCCCCCTCCTGCCATGCCCCTGTGCTCTTCCTCCTCCCACTCTCCTGTGTCACCTCCTGCCATGCCCCTGTGCTCTCTTCCTCCTCCCACTCTCCTGTGTCACCACCTGCCATGCCCCTGTGCTCTCTTCCTCCTCCCACTCTCCTGTGTCACCTCCTGCCACGCCCCTGTGCTCTTTTCCTCCTCCCACTCTCCTGTGTCACCTCCTGCCACGCCCCTGTGCTCTCTTCCTCCTCCCACACTCCTGTGCCCCCTCCTGCCATGCCCCTGTGCTCTCTTCCTCCTTCCACTCTCCTGTGTCACCTCCTGCCACGCCCCTGTGCTCTCTTCCTCCTCCCACTCTCCTGTGCCCCCTCCTGCCATGTCCCTGTGCTCTTCCTCCTCCCACTCTCCTGTGCCCCCTCCTGCCATGTCCCTGTGCTCTCTTCCTCCTCCCACTCTCCTGTGCCCCCTCCTGCCATGCCCCTGTGCTCTTCCTCCTCCCACTCTCCTGTGTCACCTCCTGCCATGCCCCTGTGCTCTCTTCCTCCTCCCACTCTCCTGTGTCACCACCTGCCATGCCCCTGTGCTCTCTTCCTCCTCCCACTCTCCTGTGTCACCTCCTGCCATGCCCCTGTGCTCTCTTCCTCCTCCCACTCTCCTGTGCCCCCTCCTGCCATGCCCCTGTGCACTCTTCCTCCTCCCACTCTCCTGTGCCCCCTCCTGCCATGCCCCTGTGCTCTCTTCCTACTCCCACTCTCCTGTGCCCCCTCCTGCCATGCCACTGTGCTCTCTTCCTCCTCCCACTCTCCTGTGCCCCCTCCTGCCATGCCCCTGTGATCTCTTCCTCCTCCCACTCTCCTGTGCCCCCTCCTGCCATGCCCATGTGCTCTCTTCCTCCTCCCACTCTCCTGTGCCCCCTCCTGCCATGTCCCTGTGCTCTTCCTCCTCCCACTCTCCTGTGCCCCCTCCTGCCATGTCCCTGTGCTCTCTTCCTCCTCCCACTCTCCTGTGCCCCCTCCTGCTACGCCCCTGTGCTCTTCCTCCTCCCACTCTCCTGTGTCACCTCCTGCCATGCCCCTGTGCTCTCTTCCTCCTCCCACTCTCCTGTGTCACCTCCTGCCATGCCCCTGTGCTCTCTTCCTCCTCCCACTCTCCTGTGTCACCTCCTGCCATGCCCCTGTGCTCTCTTCCTCCTCCCACTCTCCTGTGCCCCCTCCTGCCATGCCCCTGTGCACTCTTCCTCCTCCCACTCTCCTGTGCCCCCTCCTGCCATGCCCCTGTGCTCTCTTCCTACTCCCACTCTCCTGTGCCCCCTCCTGCCATGCCACTGTGCTCTCTTCCTCCTCCCACTCTCCTGTGCCCCCTCCTGCCATGCCCCTGTGATCTCTTCCTCCTCCCACTCTCCTGTGCCCCCTCCTGCCATGCCCATGTGCTCTCTTCCTCCTCCCACTCTCCTGTGTCACCTCCTGCCACGCCCCTGTGCTCTCTTCCTCCTCCCACTCTCCTGTGTCACCTCCTGCCACGCCCCTGTGCTCTCTTCCTCCTCCCACTCTCCTGTGCCCCCTCCTGCCATGCCCCTGTGCTCTCTTCCTCCTCCCACTCTCCTGTGTCACCTCCTGTCACGCCCCTGTGCTCTCTTCCTCCTCCCACTCTCCTGTGCCCCCTCCTGCCATGTCCCTGTGCTCTTCCTCCTCCCACTCTCCTGTGCCCCCTCCTGCCATGTCCCTGTGCTCTCTTCCTCCTCCCACTCTCCTGTGCCCCCTCCTGCCATGCCCCTGTGCTCTTCCTCCTCCCACTCTCCTGTGTCACCTCCTGCCATGCCCCTGTGCTCTCTTCCTCCTCCCACTCTCCTGTGTCACCTCCTGCCATGCCCCTGTGCTCTCTTCCTCCTCCCACTCTCCTGTGTCACCTCCTGCCATGCCCCTGTGCTCTCTTCCTCCTCCCACTCTCCTGTGCCCCCTCCTGCCATGCCCCTGTGCTCTCTTCCTCCTCCCACTCTCCTGTGCCCCCTCCTGCCATGCCCCTGTGCTCTCTTCCTCCTCCCACTCTCCTGTGCCCCCTCCTGCCATGCCCCTGTGCTCTCTTCCTCCTCCCACTCTCCTGTGTCACCTCCTGCCATGCCCCTGTGTTCTCTTCCTCCTCCCACTCTCCTGTGTCACCTCCTGCCATGCCCCTGTGCTCTCTTCCTCCTCCCACTCTCCTGTGCCCCCTCCTGCCATGCCCCTGTGCTCTCTTCCTCCTCCCACTCTCCTGTGTCACCTCCTGCCATGCCCCTGTGCTCTCTTCCTCCTCCCACTCTCCTGTGTCACCTCCTGCCATGCCCCTGTGCTCTCTTCCTCCTCCCACTCTCCTGTGCCCCCTCCTGCCATGCCCCTGTGCTCTCTTCCTCCTCCCACTCTCCTGTGCCCCCTCCTGCCATGCCCCTGTGCTCTCTTCCTCCTCCCACTCTCCTGTGCCCCCTCCTGCCATGCCCCTGTGCTCTCTTCCTCCTCCCACTCTCCTGTGCCCTCTCCTGCCATGCCCCTGTGCTCTCTTCCTCCTCCCACTCTCCTGTGCCCCCTCCTGCCATGCCCATGTGCTCTCTTCCTCCACCCTCTCTCCTGTGTCACCTCCTGCCACGCCCCTGTGCTCTCTTCCTCCTCCCACTCTCCTGTGTCACCTCCTGCCACGCCCCTGTGCTCTCTTCCTCCTCCCACTCTCCTGTGCCCCCTCCTGCCATGCCCCTGTGCTCTCTTCCTCCTCCCACTCTCCTGTGTCACCTCCTGCCACGCCCCTGTGCTCTCTTCCTCCTCCCACTCTCCTGTGCCCCCTCCTGCCATGCCCCTGTGCTCTTCCTCCTCCCACTCTCCTGTGCCCTATCCTGCCATGCCCCTGTGCTCTCTTCCTCCTCCCACTCTCCTGTGCCCCCTCCTGCCATGCCCCTGTGCTCTCTTCCTCCTCCCACTCTCCTGTGCCCCCTCCTGCCATGCCCCTGTGCTCTCTTCCTCCTCCCACTCTCCTGTGCCCCCTCCTGCCACGCCCCTGTGCTCTCTTCCTCCTCCCACTTTCCTGTGTCACCTCCTGCCATGCCCCTGTGCTCTCTTCCTCCTCCCACTCTCCTGTGTCACCTCCTGCCACGCCCCTGTGCTCTCTTCCTCCTCCCACTCTCCTGTGCCCCCTCCTGCCATGCCCCTGTGCTCTCTTCCTCCTCCCACTCTCCTGTGCCCCCTCCTGCCATGCCCCTGTGCTCTCTTCCTCCTCCCACTCTCCTGTGCCCCCTCCTGCCATGCCCCTGTGTTCTCTTCCTCCTCCCACTCTCCTGTGTCACCTCCTGCCACGCCCCTGTGCTCTCTTCCTCCTCCCACTCTCCTGTGCCCCCTCCTGCCATGCCCCTGTGCTCTCTTCCTCCTCCCACTCTCCTGTGTCACCTCCTGCCATGCCCCTGTGCTCTCTTCCTCCCACTCTCCTGTGTCACCTCCTGCTACGCCCCTGTGCTCTCTTCCTCCTTCCACTCTCCTGTGCCCCCTCCTGCCATGCCCCTGTGCTCTCTTCCTCCTCCCACTCTCCTGTGTCACCTCCTGCCATGCCCCTGTGCTCTCTTCCTCCTCCCACTCTCCTGTGTCACCTCCTGCCACGCCCCTGTGCTCTCTTCCTCCTCCCACTCTCCTGTGCACCCTCCTGCCACGCCCCTGAGCTCTCTTCCTCCTCCCACTCTCCTGTGTCACCTCCTGCCATGCCCCTGTGCTCTCTTCCTCCTCCCACTCTCCTGTGTCACCTCCTGCCACGCCCCTGTGCTCTCTTCCTCCTCCCACTCTCCTGTGTCACCTCCTGCCACGCCCCTGTGCTCTCTTCCTCCTCCCACTCTCCTGTGCCCTCTCCTGCCATGCCCCTGTGCTCTTCCTCCTCAAACTCTCCTGTGCCCCCTCCTGCCATGCCCCTGTGCTCTCTTGCTCCTCTACTGCTCTTCCTCCTCCTACTTTCCTGTACTTCGTCCAGCCAATCTCCTCTGCCACCTCCTGGCACACTCCTTTGCCCCCTCCTGCCACTCTCTTGTGCTCCATCCTGCCATGTTCCTGTGCCATCTTGATCCCCACCTGTCCCGCTCCTGTGCCCCCTCTAATCTGCCACCTCCTGTCATTGTCCTGTCCCTGTACTCTTTTGCTCTGCTCCTGTCACTCTCCTCTGCCACCTCCTGTGCCCTCTCCTGACACGCTCCTGTTCCCCCTCATGTCATGCCACTGTGTCCTCTTGCTCCCATCCTATCAGTCCTGTTCCTCCTCCTTCTCCTGTGCCTTGTCCATCCACTCTCCTCTGCCACCTCCTGTGCCCCCTCCTGCTACTCTTTCATGGCCCTTACTGCCAAATCCCTGTGCCCTTTTGATCCCCTCCTGTTACTCTCCTCTGCCCTTCCGGTCACTCTCCTCTGCCACATTCTCTCATTCTACTGTGCCCCCTCATGCCATGCCCCTGTGCTCTCTTCCTCCTCCCACTCTCCTGTGCCCCCTCCTGCCATGCCCCTGTGCTCTCTTCCTCCTCCCACTCTCCTGTGTCACCTCCTGCCACGCCCCTGTGCTCTCTTCCTCCTCCCACTCTACTGTGCCCCCTCCTGCCATGCCCCTGTGCTCTCTTCCTCCTCCCACTCTCCTGTGTCACCTCCTGCCACGCCCCTGTGCTCTCTTCCTCCTCCCACTCTCCTGTGCCCCCTCCTGCCATGCCCCTGTGCTCTCTTCCTCCTCCCACTCTCCTGTGCCCCCTCCTGCCATGCCCCTGTGCTCTCTTCCTCCTCCCACTCTCCTGTGTCACCTCCTGCCACGCCCCTGTGCTCTCTTCCTCCTCCCACTCTCCTGTGTCACCTCCTGCCACGCCCCTGTGCTCTTCCTCCTCCCACTTTCCTGTGCCCCCTCCTGCCATGCCCCTGTGCTCTCTTCCTCCTCCCACTCTCATGTGCCCCCTCCTGCCATGCCCCTGTGCTCTCTTCCTCCTCCCACTCTCCTGTGTCACCTCCTGCCACGCCGGTGCTCTCTTCCTCCTCCCACTCTCCTGTGCCCCCTCCTGCCATGCCCCTGTGCTCTCTTCCTCCTCCCACTCTCCTGTGTCACCTCCTGCCACGCCCCTGTGCTCTCTTCCTCCTCCCACTCTCCTGTGTCACCTCCTGCCACATCCCTGTGCTCTCTTCCTCCTCCCACTTTCCTGTGCCCCCTCCTGCCATGCCCCTGTGCTCTCTTCCTCCTCCCACTCTCCTGTGTCACTTCCTGCCATGCCCCTGTGCTCTCTTCCTCCTCCCACTCTCCTGTGTCACCTCCTGCCACGCCCCTGTGCTCTCTTTCTCCTCCCACTTTCCTGTGCCCCCTCCTGCCATGCCCCTGTGCTCTCTTCCTCCTCCCACTCTCCTGTGTCACCTCCTGCCACGCCCCTGTGCTCTCTTCCTCCTCCCACTCTCCTGTGTCACCTCCTGCCACATCCCTGTGCTCTCTTCCTCCTCCCACTTTCCTGTGCCCCCTCCTGCCATGCCCCTGTGCTCTCTTCCTCCTCCCACTCTCCTGTGTCACTTCCTGCCATGCCCCTGTGCTCTCTTCCTCCTCCCACTCTCCTGTGTCACCTCCTGCCACGCCCCTGTGCTCTCTTTCTCCTCCCACTTTCCTGTGCCCCCTCCTGCCATGCCCCTGTGCTCTCTTCCTCCTCCCACTCTCCTGTGCCCCCTCCTGCCATGCCCCTGTGCTCTCTTCCTCCTCCCACTTTCCTGTGTCACCTCCTGCCACGCCCCTGTGCTCTTCCTCCTCCCACTCTCCTGTGCCCCCTCCTGCCATGCCCTTGTGCTCTCTTCCTCCTCCCACTCTCCTGTGCCCCCTCCTGCCATGCCCCTGTGCTCTCTTCCTCCTCCCACTCTCCTGTGCCACCTCCTGCCATGCCCCTGTGCTCTCTTCCTCCTCCCACTCTCCTGTGCCCCCTCCTGCCATGCCCCTGTGCTCTCTTCCTCCTCCCACTCTCCTGTGTCACCTCCTGCCATGCCCCTGTGCTCTCTTCCTCCTCCCACTCTCCTGTGTCACCTCCTGCCATGCCCCTGTGCTCTCTTCCTCCCACACTCCTGTGTCACCTCCTGCCACGCCCCTGTGCTCTCTTCCTCCTCCCACTCTCCTGTGTCACCTCCTGCCATGCCCCTGTGCTCTCTTCCTCCTCCCACTCTCCTGTGCCCCCTCCTGCCATGCCCCTGTGCTCTCTTCCTCCTCCCACTCTCCTGTGCCCCATCCTGCCACGCCCCTGTGCTCTCTTCCTCCTCCCACTCTCCTGTGTCACCTCCTGCCACGCCCCTGTGCTCTCTTCCTCCTCCCACTCTCCTGTGTCACCTCCTGCCACGCCCCTGTGCTCTCTTCCTCCTTCCACTCTCCTGTCACCTCCTGCCACGCCCCTGTGCTCTCTTCCTCCTCCCACTCTCCTGTATCACCTCCTGCCACGCCCCTGTGCTCTCTTCCTCCTCCCACTCTCCTGTGCCCCCTCCTGCCATGCCCTTGTGCTCTCTTCCTCCTCCCACTCTCCTGTGTCACCTCATGCCACGCCCCTGTGCTCTCTTCCTCCTCCCACTCTCCTGTGCCCCCTCCTGCCATGCCCCTGTGCTCTCTTCCTCCTCCCACTTTCCTGTGTCACCTCCTGCCACGCCCCTGTGCTCTTCCTCCTCCCACTCTCCTGTGCCCCCTCCTGCCATGCCCCTGTGCTCTCTTCCTCCTCCCACTCTCCTGTGTCACCTCCTGCCATGCCCCTGTGCTCTCTTCCTCCTCCCACTCTCCTGTGTCACCTCCTGCCATGCCCCTGTGCTCTCTTCCTCCTCCCACTCTCCTGTGCCCCCTCCTGCCATGCCCCTGTGCACTCTTCCTCCTCCCACTCTCCTGTGCCCCCTCCTGCCATGCCCCTGTGCTCTCTTCCTACTCCCACTCTCCTGTGCCCCCTCCTGCCATGCCACTGTGCTCTCTTCCTCCTCCCACTCTCCTGTGCCCCCTCCTGCCATGCCCCTGTGCTCTCTTCCTCCTCCCACTCTCCTGTGCCCCCTCCTGCCATGCCCATGTGCTCTCTTCCTCCTCCCACTCTCCTGTGTCACCTCCTGCCACGCCCCTGTGCTCTCTTCCTCCTCCCACTCTCCTGTGTCACCTCCTGCCACGCCCCTGTGCTCTCTTCCTCCTCCCACTCTCCTGTGCCCCCTCCTGCCATGACCCTGTGCTCTCTTCCTCCTCCCACTCTCCTGTACCCCCTCCTGCCATGCCCATGTGCTCTCTTCCTCCTCCCACTCTCCTGTGTCACCTCCTGCCACGCCCCTGTGCTCTTTTCCTCCTCCCACTCTCCTGTGTCACCTCCTGCCACGCCCCTGTGCTCTCTTCCTCCTCCCACTCTCCTGTGCCCCCTCCTGCCATGCCCCTGTGCTCTCTTCCTCCTTCCACTCTCCTGTGTCACCTCCTGCCATGCCCCTGTGCTCTCTTCCTCCTCCCACTCTCCTGTGCCCCCTCCTGCCATGTCCCTGTGCTCTTCCTCCTCCCACTCTCCTGTGCCCCCTCCTGCCATGCCCATGTGCTCTCTTCCTCCTCCCACTCTCCTGTGTCACCTCCTGCCACGCCCCTGTGCTCTTTTCCTCCTCCCACTCTCCTGTGTCACCTCCTGCCACGCCCCTGTGCTCTCTTCCTCCTCCCACACTCCTGTGCCCCCTCCTGCCATGCCCCTGTGCTCTCTTCCTCCTTCCACTCTCCTGTGTCACCTCCTGCCACGCCCCTGTGCTCTCTTCCTCCTCCCACTCTCCTGTGCCCCCTCCTGCCATGTCCCTGTGCTCTTCCTCCTCCCACTCTCCTGTGCCCCCTCCTGCCATGTCCCTGTGCTCTCTTCCTCCTCCCACTCTCCTGTGCCCCCTCCTGCCATGCCCCTGTGCTCTTCCTCCTCCCACTCTCCTGTGTCACCTCCTGCCATGCCCCTGTGCTCTCTTCCTCCTCCCACTCTCCTGTGTCACCTCCTGCCATGCCCCTGTGCTCTCTTCCTCCTCCCACTCTCCTGTGTCACCTCCTGCCATGCCCCTGTGCTCTCTTCCTCCTCCCACTCTCCTGTGCCCCCTCCTGCCATGCCCCTGTGCACTCTTCCTCCTCCCACTCTCCTGTGCCCCCTCCTGCCATGCCCCTGTGCTCTCTTCCTACTCCCACTCTCCTGTGCCCCCTCCTGCCATGCCACTGTGCTCTCTTCCTCCTCCCACTCTCCTGTGCCCCCTCCTGCCATGCCCCTGTGATCTCTTCCTCCTCCCACTCTCCTGTGCCCCCTCCTGCCATGCCCATGTGCTCTCTTCCTCCTCCCACTCTCCTGTGCCCCCTCCTGCCATGTCCCTGTGCTCTTCCTCCTCCCACTCTCCTGTGCCCCCTCCTGCCATGTCCCTGTGCTCTCTTCCTCCTCCCACTCTCCTGTGCCCCCTCCTGCTACGCCCCTGTGCTCTTCCTCCTCCCACTCTCCTGTGTCACCTCCTGCCATGCCCCTGTGCTCTCTTCCTCCTCCCACTCTCCTGTGTCACCTCCTGCCATGCCCCTGTGCTCTCTTCCTCCTCCCACTCTCCTGTGTCACCTCCTGCCATGCCCCTGTGCTCTCTTCCTCCTCCCACTCTCCTGTGCCCCCTCCTGCCATGCCCCTGTGCACTCTTCCTCCTCCCACTCTCCTGTGCCCCCTCCTGCCATGCCCCTGTGCTCTCTTCCTACTCCCACTCTCCTGTGCCCCCTCCTGCCATGCCACTGTGCTCTCTTCCTCCTCCCACTCTCCTGTGCCCCCTCCTGCCATGCCCCTGTGATCTCTTCCTCCTCCCACTCTCCTGTGCCCCCTCCTGCCATGCCCATGTGCTCTCTTCCTCCTCCCACTCTCCTGTGTCACCTCCTGCCACGCCCCTGTGCTCTCTTCCTCCTCCCACTCTCCTGTGTCACCTCCTGCCACGCCCCTGTGCTCTCTTCCTCCTCCCACTCTCCTGTGCCCCCTCCTGCCATGCCCCTGTGCTCTCTTCCTCCTCCCACTCTCCTGTGTCACCTCCTGCCACGCCCCTGTGCTCTCTTCCTCCTCCCACTCTCCTGTGCCCCCTCCTGCCATGTCCCTGTTCTCTTCCTCCTCCCACTCTCCTGTGCCCCCTCCTGCCATGTCCCTGTGCTCTCTTCCTCCTCCCACTCTCCTGTGCCCCCTCCTGCCATGCCCCTGTGCTCTTCCTCCTCCCACTCTCCTGTGTCACCTCCTGCCATGCCCCTGTGCTCTCTTCCTCCTCCCACTCTCCTGTGTCACCTCCTGCCATGCCCCTGTGCTCTCTTCCTCCTCCCACTCTCCTGTGTCACCTCCTGCCATGCCCCTGTGCTCTCTTCCTCCTCCCACTCTCCTGTGCCCCCTCCTGCCATGCCCCTGTGCTCTCTTCCTCCTCCCACTCTCCTGTGCCCCCTCCTGCCATGCCCCTGTGCTCTCTTCCTCCTCCCACTCTCCTGTGCCCCCTCCTGCCATGCCCCTGTGCTCTCTTCCTCCTCCCACTCTCCTGTGTCACCTCCTGCCATGCCCCTGTGTTCTCTTCCTCCTCCCACTCTCCTGTGTCACCTCCTGCCATGCCCCTGTGCTCTCTTCCTCCTCCCACTCTCCTGTGCCCCCTCCTGCCATGCCCCTGTGCTCTCTTCCTCCTCCCACTCTCCTGTGTCACCTCCTGCCATGCCCCTGTGCTCTCTTCCTCCTCCCACTCTCCTGTTTCACCTCCTGCCATGCCCCTGTGCTCTCTTCCTCCTCCCACTCTCCTGTGCCCCCTCCTGCCATGCCCCTGTGCTCTCTTCCTCCTCCCACTCTCCTGTGCCCCCTCCTGCCATGCCCCTGTGCTCTCTTCCTCCTCCCACTCTCCTGTGCCCCCTCCTGCCATGCCCCTGTGCTCTCTTCCTCCTCCCACTCTCCTGTGCCCTCTCCTGCCATGCCCCTGTGCTCTCTTCCTCCTCCCACTCTCCTGTGCCCCCTCCTGCCATGCCCATGTGCTCTCTTCCTCCACCCTCTCTCCTGTGTCACCTCCTGCCACGCCCCTGTGCTCTCTTCCTCCTTCCACTCTCCTGTGTCACCTCCTGCCACGCCCCTGTGCTCTCTTCCTCCTCCCACTCTCCTGTGCCCCCTCCTGCCATGCCCCTGTGCTCTCTTCCTCCTCCCACTCTCCTGTGTCACCTCCTGCCACGCCCCTGTGCTCTCTTCCTCCTCCCACTCTCCTGTGCCCCCTCCTGCCATGCCCCTGTGCTCTTCCTCCTCCCACTCTCCTGTGCCCTATCCTGCCATGCCCCTGTGCTCTCTTCCTCCTCCCACTCTCCTGTGCCCCCTCCTGCCATGCCCCTGTGCTCTCTTCCTCCTCCCACTCTCCTGTGCCCCCTCCTGCCATGCCCCTGTGCTCTCTTCCTCCTCCCACTCTCCTGTGCCCCCTCCTGCCACGCCCCTGTGCTCTCTTCCTCCTCCCACTTTCCTGTGTCACCTCCTGCCATGCCCCTGTGCTCTCTTCCTCCTCCCACTCTCCTGTGTCACCTCCTGCCACGCCCCTGTGCTCTCTTCCTCCTCCCACTCTCCTGTGCCCCCTCCTGCCATGCCCCTGTGCTCTCTTCCTCCTCCCACTCTCCTGTGCCCCCTCCTGCCATGCCCCTGTGCTCTCTTCCTCCTCCCACTCTCCTGTGCCCCCTCCTGCCATGCCCCTGTGTTCTCTTCCTCCTCCCACTCTCCTGTGTCACCTCCTGCCACGCCCCTGTGCTCTCTTCCTCCTCCCACTCTCCTGTGCCCCCTCCTGCCATGCCCCTGTGCTCTCTTCCTCCTCCCACTCTCCTGTGTCACCTCCTGCCATGCCCCTGTGCTCTCTTCCTCCCACTCTCCTGTGTCACCTCCTGCTACGCCCCTGTGCTCTCTTCCTCCTTCCACTCTCCTGTGCCCCCTCCTGCCATGCCCCTGTGCTCTCTTCCTCCTCCCACTCTCCTGTGTCACCTCCTGCCATGCCCCTGTGCTCTCTTCCTCCTCCCACTCTCCTGTGTCACCTCCTGCCACGCCCCTGTGCTCTCTTCCTCCTCCCACTCTCCTGTGCACCCTCCTGCCACGCCCCTGTGCTCTCTTCCTCCTCCCACTCTCCTGTGTCACCTCCTGCCATGCCCCTGTGCTCTCTTCCTCCTCCCACTCTCCTGTGTCACCTCCTGCCACGCCCCTGTGCTCTCTTCCTCCTCCCACTCTCCTGTGTCACCTCCTGCCACGCCCCTGTGCTCTCTTCCTCCTCCCACTCTCCTGTGCCCCCTCCTGCCATGCCCCTGTGCTCTTCCTCCTCAAACTCTCCTGTGCCCCCTCCTGCCATGCCCCTGTGCTCTCTTGCTCCTCTACTGCTCTTCCTCCTCCTACTTTCCTGTACTTCGTCCAGCCAATCTCCTCTGCCACCTCCTGGCACACTCCTTTGCCCCCTCCTGCCACTCTCTTGTGCTCCATCCTGCCATGTTCCTGTGCCATCTTGATCCCCACCTGTCCCGCTCCTGTGCCCCCTCTAATCTGCCACCTCCTGTCATTGTCCTGTCCCTGTACTCTTTTGCTCTGCTCCTGTCACTCTCCTCTGCCACCTCCTGTGCCCTCTCCTGACACGCTCCTGTTCCCCCTCATGTCATGCCACTGTGTCCTCTTGCTCCCATCCTATCAGTCCTGTTCCTCCTCCTTCTCCTGTGCCTTGTCCATCCACTCTCCTCTGCCACCTCCTGTGCCCCCTCCTGCTACTCTTTCATGGCCCTTACTACCAAATCCCTGTGCCCTTTTGATCCCCTCCTGTTACTCTCCTCTGCCCTTCCGGTCACTCTCCTCTGCCACATTCTCTCATTCTACTGTGCCCCCTCATGCCATGCCCCTGTGCTCTCTTCCTCCTCCCACTCTCCTGTGCCCCCTCCTGCCATGCCCCTGTGCTCTCTTCCTCCTCCCACTCTCCTGTGTCACCTCCTGCCACGCCCCTGTGCTCTCTTCCTCCTCCCACTCTACTGTGCCCCCTCCTGCCATGCCCCTGTGCTCTCTTCCTCCTCCCACTCTCCTGTGTCACCTCCTGCCACGCCCCTGTGCTCTCTTCCTCCTCCCACTCTCCTGTGCCCCCTCCTGCCATGCCCCTGTGCTCTCTTCCTCCTCCCACTCTCCTGTGCCCCCTCCTGCCATGCCCCTGTGCTCTCTTCCTCCTCCCACTCTCCTGTGTCACCTCCTGCCACGCCCCTGTGCTCTCTTCCTCCTCCCACTCTCCTGTGTCACCTCCTGCCACGCCCCTGTGCTCTTCCTCCTCCCACTTTCCTGTGCCCCCTCCTGCCATGCCCCTGTGCTCTCTTCCTCCTCCCACTCTCATGTGCCCCCTCCTGCCATGCCCCTGTGCTCTCTTCCTCCTCCCACTCTCCTGTGTCACCTCCTGCCACGCCGGTGCTCTCTTCCTCCTCCCACTCTCCTGTGCCCCCTCCTGCCATGCCCCTGTGCTCTCTTCCTCCTCCCACTCTCCTGTGTCACCTCCTGCCACGCCCCTGTGCTCTCTTCCTCCTCCCACTCTCCTGTGTCACCTCCTGCCACATCCCTGTGCTCTCTTCCTCCTCCCACTTTCCTGTGCCCCCTCCTGCCATGCCCCTGTGCTCTCTTCCTCCTCCCACTCTCCTGTGTCACTTCCTGCCATGCCCCTGTGCTCTCTTCCTCCTCCCACTCTCCTGTGTCACCTCCTGCCACGCCCCTGTGCTCTCTTTCTCCTCCCACTTTCCTGTGCCCCCTCCTGCCATGCCCCTGTGCTCTCTTCCTCCTCCCACTCTCCTGTGTCACCTCCTGCCACGCCCCTGTGCTCTCTTCCTCCTCCCACTCTCCTGTGTCACCTCCTGCCACATCCCTGTGCTCTCTTCCTCCTCCCACTTTCCTGTGCCCCCTCCTGCCATGCCCCTGTGCTCTCTTCCTCCTCCCACTCTCCTGTGTCACTTCCTGCCATGCCCCTGTGCTCTCTTCCTCCTCCCACTCTCCTGTGTCACCTCCTGCCACGCCCCTGTGCTCTCTTTCTCCTCCCACTTTCCTGTGCCCCCTCCTGCCATGCCCCTGTGCTCTCTTCCTCCTCCCACTCTCCTGTGCCCCCTCCTGCCATGCCCCTGTGCTCTCTTCCTCCTCCCACTTTCCTGTGTCACCTCCTGCCACGCCCCTGTGCTCTTCCTCCTCCCACTCTCCTGTGCCCCCTCCTGCCATGCCCTTGTGCTCTCTTCCTCCTCCCACTCTCCTGTGCCCCCTCCTGCCATGCCCCTGTGCTCTCTTCCTCCTCCCACTCTCCTGTGCCACCTCCTGCCATGCCCCTGTGCTCTCTTCCTCCTCCCACTCTCCTGTGCCCCCTCCTGCCATGCCCCTGTGCTCTCTTCCTCCTCCCACTCTCCTGTGTCACCTCCTGCCATGCCCCTGTGCTCTCTTCCTCCTCCCACTCTCCAGTGTCACCTCCTGCCATGCCCCTGTGCTCTCTTCCTCCCACACTCCTGTGTCACCTCCTGCCACGCCCCTGTGCTCTCTTCCTCCTCCCACTCTCCTGTGTCACCTCCTGCCATGCCCCTGTGCTCTCTTCCTCCTCCCACTCTCCTGTGCCCCCTCCTGCCATGCCCCTGTGCTCTCTTCCTCCTCCCACTCTCCTGTGCCCCCTCCTGCCACGCCCCTGTGCTCTCTTCCTCCTCCCACTCTCCTGTGTCACCTCCTGCCACGCCCCTGTGCTCTCTTCCTCCTCCCACTCTCCTGTGTCACCTCCTGCCACGCCCCTGTGCTCTCTTCCTCCTCCCACTCTCCTGTCACCTCCTGCCACGCCCCTGTGCTCTCTTCCTCCTCCCACTCTCCTGTATCACCTCCTGCCACGCCCCTGTGCTCTCTTCCTCCTCCCACTCTCCTGTGCCCCCTCCTGCCATGCCCTTGTGCTCTCTTCCTCCTCCCACTCTCCTGTGTCACCTCATGCCACGCCCCTGTGCTCTCTTCCTCCTCCCACTCTCCTGTGCCCCCTCCTTCCATGCCCCTGTGCTCTCTTCCTCCTCCCACTCTCCTGTGCCCCCTCCTGCCACGCCCTTGTGCTCTCTTCCTCCTCCCACTCTCCTGTGCCCCCTCCTGCCATGCCCCTGTGCTCTCTTCCTCCTCCCACTCTCCTGTGTCACCTCCTGCCACGCTCCTGTGCTCTCTTCCTCCTCCCACTCTCCTGTGCCCCCTCCTGCCATGCCCCTGTGCTCTCTTCCTCCCTCCCACTCTCCTGTGTCACCTCCTGCCATGCCCCTGTGCTCTCTTCCTCCTCCCACTCTCCTGTGTCACCTCCTGCCACGCCCCTGTGCTCTCTTCCTCCTCCCACTCTCCTGTGCCCCCTCCTGCCATGCCCCTGTGCTCTCTTCCTCCTCCCACTCTCCTGTGTCACCTCCTGCCACGCCCCTGTACTCTCTTCCTCCTCCCACTCTCCTGTGTTACCTCCTGCCACGCCCCTGTGCTCTCTTCCTCCTCCCACTCTCCTGTGTCACCTCCTGCCATGCCCCTGTGCTCTCTTCCTCCTCCCACTCTCCTGTGCCCCCTCCTGCCATGCCCCTGTGCTCTTCCTCCTCCCACTCTCCTGTGCCCCCTCCTGCCATGCCCCTGTGCTCTCTTCCTCCCATAATGTCACTCTAGTGTTCTCCCTCCTCCCACTCTCCTATACCCCCACTGGTCACTCTCCTCTGTGCCCCCTCCTGCCATGCCCCTGTGCTCTCCCTCTGGCCCCTCTTCTGTTCTCCCTCCTTTCACTCTCCTGTGCAACCTTTCCATTGCCCCCCTTCTGCCATGCCCCTGTGCCCTCCTTCTCCCCACCTGCCACTCTCCAGTGCCCACTTGTGCCATGCCCCTGTGCCATCTTGCCCCCCACCTGCCATTCTCCTGTGCCCACTTCTGCCATGCCCCTGTGCCCTCTTGGTCCCCACAAGTCACTCCCCTGTGCCCACTTCTGCCATGCCCCTGTGCCCTCCTGCTATGCCAATGTGCCCTCTTGATCCCCACCTGTCACTATTCTGTGCCCCCTCACGTGCCACCACTCTCTTGTGCTTCCTCCTGCCATGCCCCTGCGCCCTCTTGTTCCCCACCTGCCACTCTCCTGTGCCCACTCCTGCAATGCCCCTGTGCCATCTTGCTCCCCCCCTGCCACTCTCCTGTGCCCACTTCTGCCATGCCCCTGTACCCTCCTGCTTTCCACCTGCCACTCCCCTGTGCCCATTCCTGCCACTCCCCTGTGCCCCCTCCTCTTTCCTGTGCCCGCACCTTCCCCTCCCCTCTGCTCTCTCCCGGCAAGCCTGTGCTCCCTCCCGCCCGGCTCTCTCCTGTGCCTCCTCCCTTCCTGTCTCGCACATGCGCATATCGGCGGGTATCGCAGCCGCACATTGCAGGGGCCTGATCCCGGGATACGGTGACACAGGGGCGGGGAGGAGACGCAGCGGACACCGGAGACAGTGACACAGCGGCAAGGTGAGCCGGACACAGCCTGATACATTGTATTCTATATATCCTGTATATACCCTGCCCTGTATTCTATATATTGTATACACCCTGCCCTGTATTCTATATACTATGTATCCACTGCCCTGTATTTTATATACTATGTATCCACTGCTCAGCCTGACACAGCATCCCTGTATATATACCCCCACTGCCATATATATTATATATACTGTATATACACTGCTCAGCCTGACACAGAATCCCTGTATATATACCCCACTACCATATATATTATATATACTGTATATACCCCTCTGCTATATATACTATATATACCCAGCTCAGCCTGACACACCACTGTATATATACCCCACTGCCATATATATTATATATACTGTATATAGACAGCTCAGCCTGACACACCGCTGTATATATACCCCACTACCATATATATTATATATACTGTATATACACTGCTCAGCCTGACACACCGCTGTATATATACCCCACTACCATATATATTATATATACTGTATATACACTGCTCAGCCTGACACAGAATCCCTGTATATATACCCCACTACCATATATATTATATATACTGTATATACCCCTCTGCCATATATACTATATATACCCAGCTCAGCCTGACACACCACTGTATATATACCCCACTGCCATATATATTATATATACTGTATATAGACAGCTCAGCCTGACACACCGCTGTATATATACCCCACTACCATATTTATTATATATACTGTATATACCCCTCTGCCATATATACTATATATACTGTATATACACTGCTCAGCCTGACACACCACTGCATATATACACCACTGCCATACTGTATATATTATATATACTGTATATACACAGCTCAGTGTGGTATATATACAGTGGTGTGTCAGGCTGAGCTGTGTATATACAGTATATATAATATATATGGCAGTGGGGTATATATACAGTGGTGTGTCAGGCTGAGCAGTGTATATACAGTATATATTATATATGGCAGTGTGGTATATATACAGTGGTGTGTCAGGCTGCCATATATAATATATACTGTATATACACTGCTCAGCCTGACACACCACTGTATATATACCCCACTGCCATATATATTATATATACTGTATATACACAGCTCAGCCTGACACACCACTGTATATATACTCCACTGGCATATATATTATATATACTGTATTATATATACTGTATATACAAAGCTCAGCCTGACACACCACTGTATATATACCACACTGCCATATATATTATATATACTGTATATACACTGCTCAGCCTGACACACCCCTGTATATATATATATATACCACTGCCATATATATTATATATACTGTATATACCCAGCTCAGCCTGACACACTGCTGTATATATACCCCACTGCCATATATATTATATATACTGTATATAGACAGCTCAGCCTGACACACCGCTGTATATATACCCCACTACCATATATATTATATATACTGTATATACCCTTTTGCCATATATACTATATACAATGTATATACACTGCTCAGCCTGGCACACCACTGTATATATACACCACTGCCATACTGTATATATTCTATATACTGTATATACCCAGCTCAGCCTGATACACCACTGTATATATACCACACTGCCATATATATTACATATACTGTATATACACTGCTCAGCCTGACACACCACTGTATATGGGTTCACTACGATCTGCCGGCGGCCGACCTCCCGGCGACCAGCATACCGGTGCCGGGAGGCCGGCCGCCGGCTTACCGACAGTGTGGCGAGCGCAAATGAGCCCCTTGCGGGCTCGCTGCACTCGCCACGCTACGTGCACGGTGGCGCGCTACACTATTTTATTCTCCCTCCAGGGGGGTCGTGGACCCCCACGAGGGAGAATAAGTGTCGGTATGCCGGCTGTCGGGCTCCCGGCGCCGGTATGCTGGTCGCCGGGAGCCCGACCGCCGGCATACTGAAGACCATCCCTGTATATATACCCCACTGCCATATATATTATATATACTGTATATACACAGCTCAGCCTGACACACCACTGTATATATTCCCCACTGCCATATATATTATATATACTGTATATACACTGCTCAGCCTGACACACCGCTGTATATATACCCCACTACCATATATATTATATATACTGTATATACACTGCTCAGCCTGACACACCACTGTATATATACCCCACTGCCATATATATCATATACTGTATACACCATTCACAGCATCACTGATATACTGCCTGGTACAGTACATTATATACTGTATACAGCATTGCCATATACTATATATATGGTCGAGTCACATTATTATGACACCTCATACACGTGATGTCGACAGTGCGTATCCCATATCACTCGCTGCTGGCTTGGTGGGTATATAATGTGTGATAGGCCGTCTGCACACACATCACTCGTTGCTGGCTCGGTGGGTATATAAGGTGTGTGATCGGCGTTTGCACACACATCACTCGTTGCTGGCTTGGTGGGTATATAAGGTGTGTGATACGCCGTCTTTACACATATCACTCGTTGCTGGCTTGGTGGGTATATAAGGGGTGTGATAGGACGTCTGCACACATATCACTCATTGCTGGCTTGGTGGGTATATAATGTGTGATAGGCTGTCTGCATACATATCACTCGTTGCTGGCTTGGTGGGTATATAAGGTGTGTGATAGGCTGTCTGCACACATATCACTCGTTGCTGGCTTAGTGGGCATAGTATAAGGTGTGTGATACTCCGTCTGCACACATATCACACGTTGCTGGCTTGGTGTGTATATAAGGGGTGTGATAGGCCGTCTGCACACATATCACTCGTTGCTGGCTTGGTGGGTATATAAGGTGTGTGATAGGCTGTCTGCACACATATCACTCGTTGCTGGCTTGGTGGGTATATAAGGTGTGTGATCGGCGTTTGCACACACATCACTCGTTGCTGGCTTGGTGGGTATATAAGGTGTGTGATACGCCGTCTTTACACATATCACTCGTTGCTGGCTTGGTGGGTATATAAGGGGTGTGATAGGACGTCTGCACACATATCACTCATTGCTGGCTTGGTGGGTATATAATGTGTGATAGGCTGTCTGCACACATATCACTCGTTGCTGGCTTGGTGGGTATATAAGGTGTGTGATAGGCTGTCTGCACACATCACTCGTTGCTGGCTTAGTGGGCATAGTATAAGGTGTGTGATAATCCGTCTGCACACATATCACACGTTGCTGGCTTGGTGTGTATATAAGGGGTGTGATAGGCCGTCTGCACACATCACTCGTTGCTGGCTTGGTGGGTATATAAGGTGTGTGATAGGCTGTCTGTACACATATCACTTGTTGCTGGCTTGGTGGGTATATAAGGTGTGTGATAGGCTGTCTGTACACATATCACTCGGTGCTGGCTTGGTGGGTATATAAGGGGTGTGATAGGCCGTCTGCACACATATCACTAGTTGCTGGCTTGGTGGGTATATAAGGTGTGTAATAGGCCGTCTGCACACACATCACTCGTTGCTGGCTTGGTGGGTATATAAGGTGTGTGATAGGCTGTCTGTACACATATCACTCGGTGCTGGCTTGGTGGGTATATAAGGTGTGTGATAGGCTGTCTGTACACATATCACTCGTTGCTGGCTTGGTGGGTATATAAGGTGTGTGATCGGCCGTCTGCACACATATCACTCATTGCTGGCTTGGTGGGTATATAAGGGGTGTGATACGCTGTCTGCACACATATCACTCATTGCTGGCTTGGTGGGTATATAAGGGGTGTGATAGGCTGTCTACACATATCAGTCGTTGCTGGATTGGTGGGTATATAAGGTGTGTGATACGCCGTCTTTACACATATCAGTCGTTGCTGGATTGGTGGGTATATAAGGTGTGTGATAGGCTGTCTGTACACATATCACTTGTTGCTGGCTTGGTGGGTATATAAGGTGTGTGATAGGCTGTCTGTACACATATCACTCGGTGCTGGCTTGGTGGGTATATAAGGGGTGTGATAGGCTGTCTGCACACATATCACTAGTTGCTGGTTTGGTGGGTATATAAGGTGTGTAATAGGCCGTCTGCACACACATCACTCGTTGCTGGCTTGGTGGGTATATAAGGTGTGTGATAGGCTGTCTGTACACATATCACTCGGTGCTGGCTTGGTGGGTATATAAGGTGTGTGATAGGCTGTCTGTACACATATCACTCGTTGCTGGCTTGGTGGGTATATAAGGTGTGTGATCGGCCGTCTGCACACATATCACTCATTGCTGGCTAGGTGGGTATATAAGGGGTGTGATAGGCTGTACACTTATCAGTCTTTGCTGGCTTGGTGGGTATATAAGGGGTGTGATAGGCTGTCTACACATATCAGTCGTTGCTGGATTGGTGGGTATATAAGGTGTGTGATAGGACGTCTGCACACATATCACTCATTGCTGGCTTGGTGGGTATATAAGGGGTGTGATAGGCTGTCTACACATATCAGTCATTGCTGGCTTGGTGAGTATATAAGGGGTGCGATAGTCCGTCTGCACACATATCACTCATTGCTGGCTTGGTGGGTATATAAGGGGTGTGATAGGCTGTCTGTACACATATCAGTCTTTGCTGGCTTGGTGGGTATATAAGGTGTGTGATAGGACGTCTGCACACATATCACTCGTTGCTGGGTGGGTATATAAGGTGTGTGATAGGACGTCGGCACACATATCACTCATTGCTGGCTTGGTGGGTATATAAGGGGTGTGATAGGCTGTCTGTACACATATCAGTCTTTGCTTGGGTCCCGGATTTCGTGAAATATCACCAGCTAATAGAAGCAGGAGAGAGATAAATGAAGTTGGAGGTTTGTGAAAGTTTTTTTTTGGTGACTAGTTGGGATGTTCTTGTCAAAGTAGAAAGATAAGCAAAAATCTCATGAGCGTTAATACGATGGGAGTGAATAATTGAGGCGGCAATGTGTACAGAGGGGTGAGTAGCAAGGAGAATGAAGCATGTTATTGTTTTAGAAAAAAAACTATGGAGTGCAATGAAGAAAATAAATTTGTGGTACATGGTTCATTTGAGATAAAAGTACAGTTCTTTAGGCTTGCAGTGTAAAGAATTTGCAATATTTAAATTTAAATGTTCAAATACCAGTTCACTAGTGTTGTTCAGCTGTTCAATTACAAACACTTGGTATTAAGAACTATTTGCATATGTGGGCATAAATTGATCAGCACAGCTGACCCTAGGTTGTATCTAAAGGAATACTTGGCAAATTAATAACTGCTACCAGTGAGCCAAATGTTTAGTTGGTTATACTGTAGGTGAAAAATGACACTGTATATGAGTATGCAAACAGCAGGCCAGCATGCCTTCATTAACTATACATACTGTAACTGAGAAAAAATTGCAAACCCAGGTATTTACAGGCGCAAGTAAATCATGATTTAACAACTGATTTTCTTACATAAAAATTGGTTGCATTCTGTTCTTAGACTGCATGAGGATGTCAGAGAGAGAGATATGTACACACTGTACGCTTAAATGGACAGAAGAGTTTGATAGTGATATAGGTGTGTGATGGGAATGATATGGGTGTGTGATGGGAGTGATATAGGCGTGTGATTGGAGTGATATAGACGTGTGGTGGGAGTGATATAGGCGTGTGGTGGGAGTTATATGGGTGTGTGATGGGAGTTATATGGGTGTGTGGTGAGAGTGATATAGGCGTTTGGTGGGAGTGATATGGGCGTTTGGTGGGAGTGATATGGGCGTTTGGTGGGAGTGATATGGGCGTGTGATGGGAGTGATATAGGCGTGTGATGGGAGTGATATAGGCGTGTGATGGGAGTGATCTAGGCCCTCATTCCGAGTTGTTCGCTCGCTAGCCGCTTTTCGCAGCAGTGCACACGCCAAGCCGCCGCCCTCTGGGAGTGTATCTTAGCTTAGCAGAATTGCGAACGAAGTATTCGCAATATAGCGAAAAGATTTTTCTTTGCAGTTTCTGAGTAGCTCGAGACTTACTCTTCCAGTGCGATCAGTTCAGTGCTTGTCGTTCCTTGTTTGACGTCACAAACACACCCAGCGTTCGCCCAGCCACTCCCCCGTTTCTCCAGTCACTCCCGCATTTTTCCCAGAAACGGCAGCGTTTTTTCACACACTCCCATAAAACGGCCAGTTTCCGCCCAGAAACACCCACTTCCTGTCAATAACACTCCGATCACCAGAACGAAGAAAAAACCTTGTAATGCCGTGAGTAAAATACCAAACTTCTTAGCAAATTTACTTGGCGCAGCCGCAGTGCGAACATTGCGCATGCGCAGTTAGCGGAAAATCGCACCGATGCAAAGGAAAATAACGAGCGAACAACTCAGAATGAGGGCCATAGACGTATGATGGGAGTGATATGGGGGTGTGATGGGAGAGATATGTGCGTGTCATGGGAGTGATATGGGCATGAGATTGGTGTGTGATGGGAGTGATATGGGCGTGTGATGGGAGTGATGTGGGCGTGTGATGGGAGTGATGTGGGCGTGTGATGGGAGTGATGTGGGCGTGTGATGGGAGTGATGTGGGCGTGTGATGGGAGTGATATGGGCGTGTGATGGGAGTTATATGGGCGTGTGATGGGAGTGATATGGGCGTGTGATGGGAGTGATATGGGGGTGTGATTTGGGGTGTGATGGGTGTGATTTGGGGTGTGATGGCAGTGATATGGCAGTGTGATGGGAGTGATATGGCCGTGTGATGGGAGTGATACAGGCGTGTGATGGGAGTGATATGGCCGTGTGATGGGAGTGATACAGGCGTGTGATGGGAGTGATATGGCCGTGTGATGGGAGTGATACAGGCGTGTGATGGGAGTGATATGGCGCATCATGGGCATGTGATGGGAGTGATATTGGCGTGTGATGGGAGTGATATGGGCGTGTGATGGGAGTGATATGGGCGTGTGATGGGTGGGATATGGGCATGTGATGGGAGTGATATGGGCGTGTGATGGGAGTGATATGGGCACGTGATTGGAGTGATATGGGCGTGTGATGGGAGATATGTGCGTGTGATGGGAGTGATATTGGTGTGCGATGGGAGTGATATGGGCACGTGATTGGAGTGATATGGGCGTGTGATGGGAGTGATATGGGCGCGTGATGGGAGTGATATGGGCGTGTGATGGGAGTGATATGGGCGCGTGATGGGAGTGATATGGGCGTGTTATGGAAGTGATATGGGCGTGTGATGGGAGTTATATGGGCGTGTGATGGGAGTGATATGGGCGTGTGATGGGAGTGATATGGGCGTGTGATGGGAGTGATATGGGTGTGTGATGGGAGTGATATGGACGTGCGATTGGAGTGATATGGCCGTGTGATGGGAGTGTGATGGGAGTGATATGGGCGTGGCATGGGTGTGTGATGGGAGTGATATAGGCGTGTGATGGGTGTGTGATGGGAGTGATATAGGCGTGTGATGGGAGTGATATGGCCGTGTGATGGGAGTGATATGGCCGTGTGATGGGAGTGATACAGGCGTGTGATGGGAGTGATATAGGCGTATCATGGGCGTGTGATGGGAGTGATAATATGGGCATGTGATGGGAGTGATATGGGCGTATCATGGGCGTGTGATGGGATTGATATGGGCATGTGATGGGAGTGATATGGGCGTGTGATGGGAGTGTCATGGGTGTGTAATGGGAGTGTCATGGGCGTGTGATGGGAGTGATATGGGCGTGTGATGGGAGTGATATGGGCGTGTGATGGGAGTGATATGGGCATGTGATGGGAGTGATATGGGCGTGTGATGGGAGTGATATGGGCGTGTGATGGGTGTGATATAGGCGTGTGATGGGAGTGATATGGGCGTGTGATGGGAGTGATATGGGCGTGTGATGGGAGTGATATTGGCGTGTTATGGGAGAGATATGGGCATGTGATTGGTGTGTGATGGGAGTGATATGGGCGTGTGATGAGAGTGATATGAGCGTGTCATGGGTGTGTGATGGGAGTGATATAGGCGTGTGATGGGAGTGATATGGGCGTGTGATGGGAGTGATATGGGCGTGTGATGGGAGTGATATGGGCGTGTGATGGGAGTAATATAGACGTGTGATGGGAGTGATATGGGCGTGTGATGGGAGTGATATGGGCGTGTGATGGGAGTAATATAGACGTGTGATGGGAGTGATATGGGGGTGTGAGTGATATGGGCGTGTGATGGGAGTGATATGGGCGTGTGATGGGAGTGATATGGGCGTGTGATGGGAGTGATATAGGTGTGTGATGGGAGTGATATAGACGTCTGATGGGAGTGATATAGACGTGTGATGGGAGTAATATAGACGTGTGATGGGAGTGATATGGGGGTGTGAGTGATATGGGCGTGTGATGGGAGAGATATGGGCATGATATTGGTGTGTGATGGGAGTGATATGGGCGTGTGATAGGAGTGATATGGGCGTGTGATAGGAGTGATATGGGCATGTGATGGGAGTGATATGGGCGTGTGATGGGAGTGATATGGGTGTGTGATGGGAGTGATATGGGCGTGTAATGGAAGTAGTATGGGCATGTGATGGGAGTGATATGGGCATGTGATGGGAGTGATATGGGTGTGTGATGGGAGTGATATGGGCGTGTAATGGAAGTAATATGGGCATGTGATGGGAGTGATATGGGCATGTGATGGGAGTGATAAGCGCGTGTGATGGGAGTGATATGGGCGTGTAATGGAAGTAATATTGGCATGTGATGGGAGTGATATGGGCGTGTAATGGAAGTAATATGGGCATGTGATGGGAGTGATATGGGCATGTGATGGGAGTGATAAGCGCGTGTGATGGGAGTGATATAGGCGTGTGATGGGAGTGATGTGGGCGTGTGATGGGAGTGATGTGGGCGTGTGATGGGAGTGATGTGGGCGTGTGATGGGAGTGATATAGGCATGTGATGGGAGTGATAAGCGCGTGTGATGGGAGGAGTGATATAGGCGTGTGATGGGAGTGATATAGGCGTGTGATGGGAGTGATATGGGCGTTTGATGAGTGATATAGGCGTGATATGGGCGTGTGATGGAAGTGATATGGGCGTGTGATGGAAGTGATATGGGCATGTGATGAGTGTGTGATGGGAGTGATATGGGCGTGTGATGGGAGTTATATGGGCGTGTCATGGGCGTGTGATGGGAGTGATATGGGCGTGTGATGGGAGTAATATAGACGTGTGATGGGAGTGATATGGGGGTGTGAGTGATATGGGCGTGTGATGGGAGTGATATGGGCGTGTGATGGGAGTGATATGGGCGTGTGATGGGAGTGATATAGGTGTGTGATGGGAGTGATATAGACGTCTGATGGGAGTGATATAGACGTGTGATGGGAGTAATATAGACGTGTGATGGGAGTGATATGGGGGTGTGAATGATATGGGCGTGTGATGGGAGAGATATGGGCATGAGATTGGTGTGTGATGGGAGTGATATGGGCGTGTGATAGGAGTGATATGGGCGTGTGATAGGAGTGATATGGGCATGTGATGGGAGTGATATGGGCGTGTGATGGGAGTGATATGGGTGTGTGATGGGAGTGATATGGGCGTGTAATGGAAGTAGTATGGGCATGTGATGGGAGTGATATGGGCATGTGATGGGAGTGATATGGGTGTGTGATGGGAGTGATATGGGCGTGTAATGGAAGTAATATGGGCATGTGATGGGAGTGATATGGGCATGTGATGGGAGTGATAAGCGCGTGTGATGGGAGTGATATGGGCGTGTAATGGAAGTAATATGGGCATGTGATGGGAGTGATATGGGCGTGTAATGGAAGTAATATGGGCATGTGATGGGAGTGATATGGGCATGTGATGGGAGTGATAAGCGCGTGTGATGGGAGTGATATAGGCGTGTGATGGGAGTGATGTGGGCGTGTGATGGGAGTGATATGGGCGTGTGATGGGAGTGATATAGGTGTGTGATGGGAGTGATATAGACGTCTGATGGGAGTGATATAGACGTGTGATGGGAGTAATATAGACGTGTGATGGGAGTGATATGGGGGTGTGAGTGATATGGGCGTGTGATGGGAGAGATATGGGCATGAGATTGGTGTGTGATGGGAGTGATATGGGCGTGTGATAGGAGTGATATGGGCGTGTGATAGGAGTGATATGGGCATGTGATGGGAGTGATATGGGCGTGTGATGGGAGTGATATGGGTGTGTGATGGGAGTGATATGGGCGTGTAATGGAAGTAGTATGGGCATGTGATGGGAGTGATATGGGCATGTGATGGGAGTGATATGGGTGTGTGATGGGAGTGATATGGGCGTGTAATGGAAGTAATATGGGCATGTGATGGGAGTGATATGGGCATGTGATGGGAGTGATAAGCGCGTGTGATGGGAGTGATATGGGCGTGTAATGGAAGTAATATGGGCATGTGATGGGAGTGATATGGGCGTGTAATGGAAGTAATATGGGCATGTGATGGGAGTGATATGGGCATGTGATGGGAGTGATAAGCGCGTGTGATGGGAGTGATATAGGCGTGTGATGGGAGTGATGTGGGCGTGTGATGGGAGTGATGTGGGCGTGTGATGGGAGTGATGTGGGCGTGTGATGGGAGTGATATAGGCATGTGATGGGAGTGATAAGCGCGTGTGATGGGAGGAGTGATATAGGCGTGTGATGGGAGTGATATAGGCGTGTGATGGGAGTGATATGGGCGTTTGATGAGTGATATAGGCGTGATATGGGCGTGTGATGGAAGTGATATGGGCGTGTGATGGAAGTGATATGGGCATGTGATGAGTGTGTGATGGGAGTGATATGGGCGTGTGATGGGAGTTATATGGGCGTGTCATGGGCGTGTGATGGGAGTGATATGGGCGTGTGATGGGAGTAATATAGACGTGTGATGGGAGTGATATGGGGGTGTGAGTGATATGGGCGTGTGATGGGAGTGATATGGGCGTGTGATGGGAGTGATATGGGCGTGTGATGGGAGTGATATAGGTGTGTGATGGGAGTGATATAGACGTCTGATGGGAGTGATATAGACGTGTGATGGGAGTAATATAGACGTGTGATGGGAGTGATATGGGGGTGTGAGTGATATGGGCGTGTGATGGGAGAGATATGGGCATGAGATTGGTGTGTGATGGGAGTGATATGGGCGTGTGATAGGAGTGATATTGGCGTGTGATAGGAGTGATATGGGCATGTGATGGGAGTGATATGGGCGTGTGATGGGAGTGATATGGGTGTGTGATGGGAGTGATATGGGCGTGTAATGGAAGTAGTATGGGCATGTGATGGGAGTGATATGGGCATGTGATGGGAGTGATATGGGTGTGTGATGGGAGTGATATGGGCGTGTAATGGAAGTAATATGGGCATGTGATGGGAGTGATATGGGCATGTGATGGGAGTGATAAGCGCGTGTGATGGGAGTGATATGGGCGTGTAATGGAAGTAATATGGGCATGTGATGGGAGTGATATGGGCGTGTAATGGAAGTAATATGGGCATGTGATGGGAGTGATATGGGCATGTGATGGGAGTGATAAGCGCGTGTGATGGGAGTGATATAGGCGTGTGATGGGAGTGATGTGGGCGTGTGATGGGAGTGATGTGGGCGTGTGATGGGAGTGATGTGGGCGTGTGATGGGAGTGATATAGGCATGTGATGGGAGTGATAAGCGCGTGTGATGGGAGGAGTGATATAGGCGTGTGATGGGAGTGATATAGGCGTGTGATGGGAGTGATATGGGCGTTTGATGAGTGATATAGGCGTGATATGGGCGTGTGATGGAAGTGATATGGGCGTGTGATGGAAGTGATATGGGCGTGTGATTGGAGTGATATGGGCATGTGATGAGTGTGTGATGGGAGTGATATGGGCGTGTGATGGGAGTTATATGGGCGTGTCATGGGTGTGTGATGGGAGTGATATGGGTGTGTGATGGGAGTGATATGGGTGTGTGATGGGAGTGATATGGGCGTGTGATGGGAGTGATATGGGCGTGTGATGGGGGTGATGTGGGCGTGTGATGGAAGTGATGTGGGCGTGAGATGGGAGTGATATGGGGGCGTGATGGGAGTGATATGGGCATGTGGAGGCAATCTCTTTCCCAGCACGGCTGTCATGGGCAGTACTGTGAGAATACGGGCCGGTGGCTGTACGCCAGGCAGGGTCACTTGGAGCAGTCAGTGCTGCTACTTATGGTGCGGTGATGGTGGATAGATCGGCTACAGCATGGCTCAGATAGGCACAGAGGGCATGGCATGGTTGGATGTACACAAGGAATGCCGACATCTGCCGACACCCCTGACTCTGGCCTATGGCGATATCTGCTGTACGATGGAGAATGTCACGTCTCTGCCTATTTACCTCCAGTGCTCTGTGTGACATCAATACAGGGGAACATGGCAGTGCTGCGTTGTGTGACAGGCGCTCGGGATGTCGGCGGTCAGAATACCGACTGCTGCATCCCTATAGTCTGAATCCTGACATGGAAAGATATGTATACTTACCCTCCTCCAGTGGCCCCCTACGTCTCCCTACCCGCAGCCTAAACCAAATCCCCCCCCACCACGGCCTAACCCAACCCCCCACGCAGCCTAAACCTACCCCCCCACGCAGTCTAAACCTACCCCCCCACCCCCCGCGCGCGGCTTACCTGTCCCGGCGGGCGGCGTATGTTCGTTCGGGATCCCGGCGCGGGCCTTGTGACCCTGGGGCAGCTGTATGAAGCCTGGAGACGTGATAGTGGAAGGTGACAGCACACCGGCCAATCATCTAACTGTCAGGTTACAGGCTGGGTTTGAGAAATGACAGGCGCTGACTGACTGGTGTGATATCACGTTTCCGATTAATGTCGGAATCCCGGCGTCGGTATTTTGACTGCCGGATCCCGACCAACGGGATCTTGACTGAATCCCTGTCACAGGTTCTTGGCTGAAGAGCTTACATTCTCTTGTTGTTTACACATCTGGGGTGTCGGCGGACCTGTGAGAAGCTTCCAGCTGCATCAGCGCTGATCCCCTGCCCAACGCAGGACAGATCCTCTTTATTGTGACAGCAGCCGTCGGCATTGTGCCGGGATTACTGGGATAACAGAGGGAACATCTGACTCCTGTATTATTTACACACACCCTGCAGTGCTGTCTGTCATTCCAATAAAGTGCAGGGTACCCTGCTGTGACAGCGCAGCTGGAACACTAGACCGTAGTCAGACACTTTCTTGTGCCGACACACTTCCCTTCACCAGGCAACATGTGCCGACACACAGCCCTCCGACAGCACAGAGTAAATCAGGAGCTGAGTGATATGTCAGTGAGGACAGGGCTGCATGTGACAGGGGCAGTGACATGATGTGAGGAGGGGAATGGAGGCAGCAGGAAGCCACAGACTGAGAGTTATATAGTGGGAGGAGCAGGGTCCCCAGCAGCACAGAGTATATCAGGAGATGAGTGATGTGTCAGTGAGGACAGGGCTGCATGTGACAGGGGCAGTGACATGACGTGAGGAGGGGAATGGAGGCAGCAGGAATCCACAGACTGAGAGTTATATAGTGGGAGGAGCAGGGTCCCCAGCAGCACAGAGTATAGCAGGAGATGAGTGATGTGTCAGTGAGGACAGGGCTGCATGTGACAGGGGCAGTGACATGATGTGAGGAGGGGAATGGAGGCAGCAGGAAGCCACAGACTGAGAGTTATATAGTGGGAGGAGCAGGGTCCCCAGCAGCACAGAGTATAGCAGGAGATGAGTGATGTGTCAGTGAGGACAGGGCTGCATGTGACAGGGTCAGTGACATGATGTGAGGAGGGGAATGAGGGTTCCGGTATGAATGGTTGACCATGTTATGGTCGACAGTCATTAGGTCGACCACTATTGGTCGACATTGACATGGTCGACATGGACACATGGTCGACACATGAAAGGTCGACATATGAAAAGGTCGACATGAGTTTTTTAACTTTTTTTGGTGTCGTTTTTTGCGTAAAGTGACTGGGAACCCCAATTAGTGCACCGCGTCCCCTCGCATGGCTCGCTTCGCTCGCCATGCTTCGGGCATGGTGCCTTCGCTCCGCTATCGCATCGCTCGGCACACTTTACCGTTCCAATCGTAGTCCATGTGGATCGTAAAGTATGGAAAAGTCCCCCCCCTTCCCCCCCAAAAAAGTTAAAAAAACTCATGTCGACCTTTTCATGTGTCGACCTTTCATGTGTCGACCATGTGTCCATGTCGACCATGTCAATGTCGACCAATAGTGGTCGACCTAATGACTGTCGACCATAACATGGTCGACCATGTGAACGGATACCGGGAATGAGTGGGCAGGTGGTGTGGATGTGACAGGAATGAGTGGGCAGGTGGTGTGGGTGTGACAGGAATGAGTGGGCAGGTGGTGTGGGTGTGACAGGAATGAGTGGGCAGGTGGTGTGGATGTGACAGGAATGAGTGGGCAGGTGGTGTGGGTGTGACAGGAATGAGTGGGCAGGTGGTGTGGGTGTGACAGGAATGAGTGGGCAGGTGGTGTGGGTGTGACAGGAATGAGTGGGCAGGTGGTGTGGGTGTGACAGGAATGAGTGGGCAGGTGGTGTGGGTGTGACAGGAATGAGTGGGCAGGTGGTGTGGGTGTGACAGGAATGAGTGGGCAGGTGGTGTGGGTGTGACAGGAATGAGTGGGCAGGTGGTGTGGGTGTGACCGGAATGAGTGGGCAGGTGGTGTGGGTGTGACAGGAATGAGTGGGCAGGTGGTGTGGGTGTGACAGGAATGAGTGGGCAGGTGGTGTGGATGTGACAGGAATGAGTGGGCAGGTGGTGTGGCTGTGACAGTAATGAGTGGGCAGGTGGTGTGGGCGTGACAGTAATGAGTGGGCAGGTGGTGTGGGCATGACAGGAATGAGTGGGCAGGTGGTGTGGGTGTGACAGGAATGAGTGGGCAGGTGGTGTGGGCGTGACAGGAATGAGTGGGCAGGTGGTGTGGGCGTGACAGGAATGAGTGGGCAGGTGGTGTGGGTATGACAGGAATGAGTGGCTGGAAGCTGCCTGTGTTCCTGCAATGATATTATATTATATTATATTATATTATGTGTTCCTGCACTGATATGTGATATATTGTCTGTGTACTTTATTTGTTATTATGGGTTTAACCCCGTAGTTCCCAGTCTGAATTCCACTCCAGAATCCTGTGGGGGTCATTAATAGCGACCCAGGACTCTGCTGCGAGATCTGTGTCGTGCTGCCAGACCATGGCGAACTGCTATAGCCCGAATTGTGTCTAATAACTGCCCCTGGTAGGTATTTATTTGGCCTAGGGGTATCGTGAGAACATTACCCAGACACTCAGGGGTAAACTTACTAAAGGACAATTTTAAATCACTCTAAATCGATGTTGTGTCTCGGGGGCTAAATCGCTCGTTTACTCACATTACAGATCGATATAGAGAGGTGTGTTAGTAAATGTGCATTTTACCCCCTGAAACGCACCAGCGATTAAATCAGCCTTTAGTAAATGTCACCCTAAGGGCACCATGCGCGGTGGAAGTATGGAGACTGCAGGAGAAACCAATAAAGTATAATGACTTCTGCAATATGGGGGGGATTCCGACCTGGGCGCTGCTGTGCGTTTCCGCACACTCATCTGCGGCATCGCCAGACAGCGACAAGCTGGTGCGAAAATTTCCATTGCACAGTCATTCGCATGCTGATTGACAGGTAGAGGGCGTTTGTGGGAGGTAACAGGGAGTGTCCAGAAAAAAGCAGGCGTTCCCAAGCGTTTTCAGGGAGGGGGTGTGACGTCCGCTCCGGCCCCGATTATCCGTTCTCATCGCACTGCAGGAGTAAGTCCTGGGCTGCGCACACACTGGTTTTTTTGCAGCTCGGCAAACACATACGATTGTACACTTGCACGAGACAAATTTACACTCTCCTTGGGCGGCGACTATCTGATCGCAGGACAACAAATGTAGCAGCCTAACAATCAGGTCTGAATCACCCCCAATGTCACTTACAGTACATCTTACACTTCCGCTATACTCATACTTCCAACTGTTTCAGGAGATATATATATATATATATATATATATATATATATCAAATTTAATTTTTTTGTGGCCGGCCAAACTTTCATGATAACAGAGAACAACAGCTCGCTACCGGAGTGGCATAGAAACCCAGACTGCCTGTATATTGGTGGATGTTGTTTCTCGGTATACAGCAATTTGTAGTTTTTTTTTTTAGGTTTTCAGACTCACCAATAAATGTGTAATAATCCCGTCCACCTGTCTGGCTTTTATAGAACCAAAAGTCCAAGGATACCAGCACTCGCCTACATGTTTGATAAGATATTGGGGGGGAGGGGGTGCAATTCAATTGTTATAGCGTGCCCTCTGACACCGGATCGCCGGTCACTTTAGAGATGCCGATATTCAGTTATTTGCTCCGACACCGGGCGCCCGTTGCGTTTTGCGTATGGTATAAAGGAGTAAAGTGGCTGAACCCAACCAAACTCCTGTGACAGGGAAATGTGAGGAGAGTCAGAGTTTGCGCACATTCCTGCGTGCCGCCTAATGAGGAAGAAACGATGGGATAATGATTGGATTCTTCCTATAGGTAGAATAGATTGTACACTGGGGAAGCGGTTATGTGACCGCAGTCTAATACCGACGCATGGAACGGGACTCATAGCATGGGTGCTACACTGGGCCGCAGGCAGGTGGTAGAAAGTGTCCCATCTGCTGTCACTGTCTATGCGGCTGTCTCATTGCCTCAGTGATACTGTGCCAGCTCTCCGGTGATCTGTGACGTATGTGGCAACACAACCTGGCAGCAAAGGTGCCAGCCACTCCCACAGGCACGTGCTGCTCTGTCTCCTGTTATCTTATGAGTGCCAGTGTCTGCCAGAGGTTCCTGTAATCATCCCCCGGGGGCCGGCAGGGTGAGTGATAGGGAGGGGGGGGGGGGGGGGACTGACGGTCTCCTGCATGCCTGTCTATGTGTGTCTCAGGCTCGGCCTGTCGCGCTCTCTGTGTAGCTAGGTGTGCACAGGTCTATGTGTGTCTCTCAGGCTCGGCCTGTCGCACTCTCTGTGTAGCTAGGTGTGCACAGGTCTATGTGTGTCTCTCAGGCTCGGCCTGTCGCACTCTCTGTGTAGCTAGGTGTGCACAGGTCTATGTGTGTCTCTCAGGCTCGGCATGTCGCACTCTCTGTGTAGCTAGGTGTGCACAGGTCTATGTGTGTGTCTCAGGCTCGGCATGTCGCACTCTCTGTGTAGCTAGGTGTGCACAGGTCTATGTGTGTGTCTCAGGCTCAGCCTGTCGCGCTCTCTGTGTAGCTAGGTGTGCACAGGTCTATGTGTGTGTCTCAGGCTCGTCCTGTCGCTCTCTCTGTGTAGCTAGGTGTGCACAGGTCTATGTGTGTGTCTCAGGCTCGGCATGTCGCACTCTCTGTGTAGCTAGGTGTGCACCGGTCTATGTGTGTGTCTCAGGCTCAGCCTGTCGCTCTCTCTGTGTAGCTAGGTGTGCACAGGTCTATGTGTGTGTCTCAGGCTCGGCCTGTCGCACTCTCTGTGTAGCTAGGTGTGCACAGGTCTGTGTGTGTGTCTCAGGCTCGGCCTGTCGCACTCTCTGTGTAGCTAGGTGTGCACAGGTCTGTGTGTGTGTCTCAGGCTCGGCCTGTCGCACTCTCTGTGTAGCTAGGTGTGCACAGGTCTGTGTGTGTGTCTCAGGCTCGGCCTGTCGCACTCTCTGTGTAGCTAGGTGTGCACAGGTCTGTGTGTGTGTCTCAGGCTCGGCCTGTCGCACTCTCTGTGTAGCTAGGTGTGCACAGGTCTGTGTGTGTGTCTCAGGCTCAGCCTGTCGCTCTCTCTGTGTAGCTAGGTGTACACAGGTCTATGTGTGTGTCTCAGGCTCGGCCTGTCGCACTCTCTGTGTAGCTAGGTGTGCACAGGTCTGTGTGTGTGTCTCAGGCTCGGCCTGTCGCACTCTCTGTGTAGCTAGGTGTGCACAGGTCTATGTGTGTGTCTCAGGCTCGTCCTGTCACACTCTCTGTGTAGCTAGGTGTGCACAGGTCTATGTGTGTGTCTCAGGCTCGTCCTGTCACACTCTCTGTGTAGCTAGGTGTGCACAGGTCTATGTGTGTGTCTCAGGCTCGGCCTGTCGCACTCTCTGTGTAGCTAGGTGTACACAGGTCTATGTGTGTCTCAGGCTCAGCCTGTCGCACTCTCTGTGTAGCTAGGTGTGCACGGGTCTATGTGTGTGTCTCAGGCTCGGCATGTCGCACTCTCTGTGTAGCTAGGTGTGCACAGGTCTGTGTGTGTGTCTCAGGCTCGGCCTGTCGCACTCTCTGTGTAGCTAGGTGTGCACAGGTCTATGTGTGTGTCTCAGGCTCGTCCTGTCACACTCTCTGTGTAGCTAGGTGTGCACAGGTCTATGTGTGTGTCTCAGGCTCGTCCTGTCACACTCTCTGTGTAGCTAGGTGTGCACAGGTCTATGTGTGTGTCTCAGGCTCGGCCTGTCGCACTCTCTGTGTAGCTAGGTGTACACAGGTCTATGTGTGTCTCAGGCTCAGCCTGTCGCACTCTCTGTGTAGCTAGGTGTGCACGGGTCTATGTGTGTGTCTCAGGCTCGGCCTGTCGCACTCTCTGTGTAGCTAGGTGTGCACAGGTCTATGTGTGTGTCTCAGGCTCGGCATGTCACACTCTCTGTGTAGCTAGGTGTGCACAGGTCTATGTGTGTGTCTCAGGCTCGGCCTGTCGCACTCTCTGTGTAGCTAGGTGTGCACAGGTCTATGTGTGTGTCTCAGGCTCGTCCTGTCACACTCTCTGTGTAGCTAGGTGTGCACAGGTCTATGTGTGTGTCTCAGGCTCGGCATGTCGCACACTCTGTGTAGCTAGGTGTGCACAGGTCTATGTGTGTCTCAGGCTCGGCCTGTCGCACTCTCTGTGTAGCTAGGTGTACACAGGTCTATGTGTGTGTCTCAGGCTCGGCCTGTCGCTCTCTCTGTGTAGCTAGGTGTGCACAGGTCTATGTGTGTGTCTCAGGCTCGGCCTGTCGCACTCTCTGTGTAGCTAGGTGTGCACAGGTCTATGTGTGTCTCTCAGGCTCGGCCTGTCGCACTCTCTGTGTAGCTAGGTGTGCACAGGTCTATGTGTGTGTCTCAGGCTCGGCCTGTCGCACTCTCTGTGTAGCTAGGTGTGCACAGGTCTATGTGTGTCTCAGGCTCGGCCTGTTGCTCTCTCTGTGTAGCTAGGTGTACACAGGTCTATGTGTGTGTCTCAGGCTCGGCATGTCGCACTCTCTGTGTAGCTAGGTGTGCACAGGTCTATGTGTGTGTCTCAGGCTCGTCCTGTCGCGCTCTCTGTGTAGCTAAGTGTGCACAGGTCTATGTGTGTGTCTCAGGCTCGTCCTGTCGCGCTCTCTGTGTAGCTAGGTGTGCACAGGTCTATGTGTGTCTCTCAGGCTCGGCCTGTCACACTCTCTGTGTAGCTAGGTGTGCACAGGTCTATGTGTGTGTCTCAGGCTCAGCCTGTCGCACTCTGTGTAGCTAGGTGTACACAGGTCTATGTGTGTGTCTCAGGCTCGGCCTGTCGCTCTCTCTGTGTAGCTAGGTGTGCACAGGTCTATGTGTGTCTCTCAGGCTCGGCTTGTCGCACTCTCTGTGTAGCTTTGTGTGCGCAGGTCTATGTGTGTGTCTCAGGCTCGGCTTGTCGCACTCTCTGTGTAGCTAGGTGTGCACAGGTCTATGTGTGTCTCAGGCTCAGCCTGTCGCACTCTCTGTGTAACTAGGTGTGCACAGGTCTATGTGTGTCTCTCAGGCTCGGCCTGTCACACTCTCTGTGTAGCTAGGTGTGCACAGGTCTATGTGTGTGTCTCAGGCTCGGCCTGTCGCACTCTCTGTGTAGCTAGGTGTGCACAGGTCTATGTGTGTCTCAGGCTCGGCCTGTCGCACTCTCTGTGTAGCTAGGTGTGCACAGGTCTATGTGTGTGTCTCAGGCTCGGCCTGTCGCACTCTCTGTGTAGCTAGGTGTGCACAGGTCTATGTGTGTCTCAGGCTCAGCCTGTCGCACTCTCTGTGTAGCTAGGTGTGCACAGGTCTATGTGTGTCTCAGGCTCGGCCTGTCGCACTCTCTGTGTAGCTAGGTGTACACAGGTCTATGTGTGTGTCTCAGGCTCGGCCTGTCGCACTCTCTGTGTAGCTAGGTGTGCACAGGTCTATGTGTGTGTCTCAGGCTCGGCATGTCGCACTCTCTGTGTAGCTAGGTGTGCACAGGTCTATGTGTGTGTCTCCTGCTCGGCCTGTCGCACTCTCTGTGTAGCTAGGTGTGCACAGGTCTATGTGTGTGTCTCAGGCTCGTCCTGTCACACTCTCTGTGTAGCTAGGTGTGCACAGGTCTATGTGTGTGTCTCAGGCTCGGCATGTCGCACTCTCTGTGTAGCTAGGTGTGCACAGGTCTATGTGTGTCTCAGGCTCGGCCTGTCGCACTCTCTGTGTAGCTAGGTGTACACAGGTCTATGTGTGTGTCTCAGGCTCGGCCTGTCGCACTCTCTGTGTAGCTAGGTGTGCACAGGTCTATGTGTGTGTCTCAGGCTCGGCCTGTCGCTCTCTCTGTGTAGCTAGGTGTACACAGGTCTATGTGTGTGTCTCAGGCTCGGCATGTCGCACTCTCTGTGTAGCTAGGTGTGCACAGGTCTATGTGTGTGTCTCAGGCTCGTCCTGTCGCGCTCTCTGTGTAGCTAAGTGTGCACAGGTCTATGTGTGTGTCTCAGGCTCAGCCTGTCGCACTCTCTGTGTAGCTAGGTGTGCACAGGTCTATGTGTATCTCAGGCTCGGCCTGTCGCACTCTCTGTGTAGCTAGGTGTGCACAGGTCTATGTGTGTGTCTCAGGCTCAGCCTGTCGCGCTCTCTGTGTAGCTAGGTGTGCACAGGTCTATGTGTGTGTCTCAGGCTCGTCCTGTCGCGCTCTCTGTGTAGCTAAGTGTGCACAGGTCTATGTGTGTGTCTCAGGCTCAGCCTGTCGCGCTCTCTGTGTAGCTAGGTGTGCACAGGTCTATGGCCCTCATTCCGAGTTGATCGGTCGCAAGGCGAATTTAGCAGAGTTACACACGCTGAGCCGCCGCCTACTGGGAGTGTATCTTAGCATCTTAAAATTGCGACCGATGTATTCGCAATATTGCGATCACAAACTACTTAGCAGTTTTAGAGTAGCTCCAGACTTACTCGGCATCTGCGATCAGTTCAGTGCTTTTCGTTCCTGGTTTGACGTCACAAACACACCCAGCGTTCGCCCAGACACTCCTCCGTTTCTCCGGCCACTCCTGCGTTTTTTCCGGAAACGGTAGCGTTTTCAGCCACACGCCCATAGAACGCCGTGTTTCCGCCCAGTAACACCCATTTCCTGTCAATCACATTACGATCGCCGGAGCGAAGAAAAAGGCGTGAGTAAAAATACTTTCTTCATAGCAAAGATACTTGGCGCAGTCGCAGTGCGAATATTGCGCATGCGCACTAAGCGGAATTTCACTGCGATGCGATGAAAAATACAGAGCGAACGACTCGGAATGAGGGCCTATGTGTGTGTCTCAGGCTCAGCCTGTCGCGCTCTCTGTGTAGCTAGGTGTGCACAGGTCTATGTGTGTGTCTCAGGCTCGGCATGTCGCACTCTCTGTGTAGCTAGGTGTGCACAGGTCTATGTGTGTGTCTCAGGCTCGTCCTGTCGCGCTCTCTGTGTAGCTAGGTGTGCACAGGTCTATGTGTGTGTCTCAGGCTCGGCCTGTCGCTCTCTCTGTGTAGCTAGGTGTGCACAGGTCTATGTGTGTGTCTCAGGCTCGGCATGTCGCACTCTCTGTGTAGCTAGGTGTGCACAGGTCTATGTGTGTGTCTCAGGCTCGGCCTGTCACACTCTCTGTGTAGCTAGGTGTGCACAGGTCTATGTGTGTGTCTCAGGCTCAGCCTGTCGCGCTCTCTGTGTAGCTAGGTGTGCACAGGTCTATGTGTGTGTCTCAGGCTCAGCCTGTCGCGCTCTCTGTGTAGCTAGGTGTGCACAGGTCTATGTGTGTGTGTCTCAGGCTCGGCCTGTCGCACTCTCTGTGTAGCTAGGTGTGCACAGGTCTATGTGTGTGTCTCAGGCTCGGCCTGTCTCACTCTCTGTGTAGCTAGGTGTGCACAGGTCTATGTGTGTCTCAGGCTCAGCCTGTCGCTCTCTCTGTGTAGCTAGGTGTGCACAGGTCTATGTGTGTGTGTCTCAGGCTCGGCCTGTCGCACTCTCTGTGTAGCTAGGTGTGCACCGGTCTATGTATGTCTCAGGCTCAGCCTGTCGCGCTCTCTGTGTAGCTAGGTGTGCACAGGTCTATGTGTGTGTCTCAGGCTCAGCCTGTCGCACTCTCTGTGTAGCTAGGTGTGCACAGGTCTATGTGTGTGTCTCAGGCTCAGCCTGTCGCGCTCTCTGTGTAGCTAGGTGTGCACAGGTCTATGTGTGTGTCTCAGGCTCGGCCTGTCGCTCTCTCTGTGTAGCTAGGTGTGCACAGGTCTATGTATGTCTCAGGCTCAGCCTGTCGCGCTCTCTGTGTAGCTAGGTGTGCACAGGTCTATGTGTGTGTCTCAGGCTCAGCCTGTCGCACTCTCTGTGTAGCTAGGTGTGCACAGGTCTATGTGTGTGTCTCAGGCTCAGCCTGTCGCGCTCTCTGTGTAGCTAGGTGTGCACAGGTCTATGTGTGTCTCAGGCTCGGCCTGTCGTACTCTCTGTGTAGCTAAGTGTGCACAGGTCTATGTGTGTCTCAGGCTCAGCCTGTCGCACTTTCTCTTGTAGCTAGGTGTGCACAGGTCTATGTGTGTGTCTCAGGCTCAGCCTGTCGCTCTCTCTGTGTAGCTAGGTGTGCACAGGTCTATGTGTGTGTCTCAGGCTCGGCCTGTCGCACTCTCTGTATAGCTAGGTGTGCACAGGTATATGTGTGTGTCTCAGGCTCGGCCTGTCGCACTCTCTGTGTAGCTAGGTGTGCACAGGTCTATGTGTGTGTCTCAGGCTCGGCCTGTCGCACTCTCTGTGTAGCTAGGTGTGCACAGGTCTATGTGTGTCTCAGGCTCGGCCTGTCGCACTCTCTGTGTAGCTAGGTGTGCACAGGTCTATGTGTGTCTCAGGCTCGGCCTGTCGTACTCTCTGTGTAGCTAGATGTGCACAGGTCTATGTGTGTGTCTCAGGCTCGGCCTGTCGCACTCTCTGTGTAGCTAGGTGTGCACAGGTCTATGTGTGTGTCTCAGTCTCAGCCTGTCGCTCTCTCTGTGTAGCTAGGTGTGCACAGGTCTATGTGTGTCTCAGGCTCGGCCTGTCGCACTCTCTGTGTAGCTAGGTGTGCACAGGTCTATGTGTGTGTCTCAGGCTCGTCCTGTCGCGCTCTCTGTGTAGCTAAGTGTGCACAGGTCTATGTGTGTGTCTCAGGCTCAGCCTGTCGCGCTCTCTGTGTAGCTAGGTGTGCACAGGTCTATGTGTGTGTGTCTCAGGCTCGGCCTGTCGCACTCTCTGTGTAGCTAGGTGTGCACAGGTCTATGTGTGTGTCTCAGGCTCAGCCTGTCGCGCTCTCTGTGTAGCTAGGTGTGCACAGGTCTATGTGTGTGTGTCTCAGGCTCGGCCTGTCGCACTCTCTGTGTAGCTAGGTGTGCACAGGTCTGTGTGTGTGTGTCTCAGGCTCAGCCTGTCGCGCTCTCTGTGTAGCTAGGTGTGCACAGGTCTATGTGTGTGTCTCAGGCTCAGCCTGTCGCGCTCTCTGTGTAGCTAGGTGTGCACAGGTCTATGTATGTCTCAGGCTCAGCCTGTCGCGCTCTCTGTGTAGCTAGGTGTGCACAGGTCTATGTGTGTGTCTCAGGCTCAGCCTGTCGCGCTCTCTGTGTAGCTAGGTGTGCACAGGTCTATGTGTGTCTCAGGCTCGGCCTGTCGCACTCTCTGTGTAGCTAAGTGTGCACAGGTCTATGTGTGTCTCAGGCTCAGCCTGTCGCACTTTCTCTTGTAGCTAGGTGTGCACAGGTCTATGTGTGTGTCTCAGGCTCGGCCTGTCGCACTCTCTGTGTAGCTAGGTGTGCACAGGTCTATGTGTGTGTCTCAGGCTCAGCCTGTCGCTCTCTCTGTGTAGCTAGGTGTACACAGGTGTATGTGTGTGTCTCAGGCTCGGCCTGTCGCACTCTCTGTGTAGCTAGGTGTGAACAGGTCTATGTGTGTGTCTCAGGCTCAGCCTGTCGCGCTCTCTGTGTAGCTAGGTGTGCACAGGTCTATGTATGTCTCAGGCTCAGCCTGTCGCTCTCTCTGTGTAGCTAGGTGTGCACAGGTCTATGTGTGTGTCTCAGGCTCAGCCTGTCGCGCTCTCTGTGTAGCTAGGTGTGCACAGGTCTATGTGTGTCTCAGGCTCGGCCTGTCGCGCTCTCTGTGTAGCTAGGTGTGCACAGGTCTATGTGTGTCTCAGGCTCGGCCTGTCGCACTCTCTGTGTAGCTAGGTGTGCACAGGTCTATGTGTGTCTCAGGCTCGGCCTGTCGCGCTCTCTGTGTAGCTAGGTGTGCACAGGTCTATGTGTGTCTCAGGCTCGGCCTGTCGCACTCTCTGTGTAGCTAGGTGTGCACAGGTCTATGTGTGTGTCTCAGGCTCGGCCTGTCGCACTCTCTGTGTAGCTAGGTGTGCACAGGTCTATGTGTGTCTCAGGCTCAGCCTGTCGCGCTCTCTGTGTAGCTAGGTGTGCACAGGTCTATGTGTGTGTCTCAGGCTCGGCTTGTCGCACTCTCTGTGTAGCTAGGTGTGCACAGGTCTATGTATGTCTCAGGCTCAGCCTGTCGCACTCTCTGTGTAGCTAGGTGTGCACAGGTCTATGTGTGTCTCAGGCTCGGCCTGTCGCACTCTCTGTGTAGCTAGGTGTGCACAGGTCTATATGTGTCTCAGGCTCGGCCTGTCGCACTCTCTGTGTAGCTAGGTGTGCACAGGTCTATGTGTGTCTCAGGCTCAGCCTGTCGCACTCTCTGTGTAGCTAGGTGTGCACAGGTCTATGTGTGTCTCAGGCTCGGCCTGTCGCACTCTCTGTGTAGCTAGGTGTGCACAGGTCTATGTGTGTGTCTCAGGCTCGGCTTGTCGCACTCTCTGTGTAGCTAGGTGTGCACAGGTCTATGTGTGTGTCTCAGGCTCGGCCTGTCGCACTCTCTGTGTAGCTAGGTGTGCACAGGTCTATGTGTGTGTCTCAGGCTCGGCCTGTCACACTCTCTGTGTAGCTAGGTGTGCACAGGTCTATGTGTGTCTCTCAGGCTCGGCCTGTCACACTCTCTGTGTAGCTAGGTGTGCACAGGTCTATGTGTGTGTCTCAGGCTCAGCCTGTCGCACTCTGTGTAGCTAGGTGTACACAGGTCTATGTGTGTGTCTCAGGCTCGGCCTGTCGCTCTCTCTGTGTAGCTAGGTGTGCACAGGTCTATGTGTGTCTCTCAGGCTCGGCTTGTCGCACTCTCTGTGTAGCTTTGTGTGCGCAGGTCTATGTGTGTGTCTCAGGCTCGGCTTGTCGCACTCTCTGTGTAGCTAGGTGTGCACAGGTCTATGTGTGTCTCAGGCTCAGCCTGTCGCACTCTCTGTGTAACTAGGTGTGCACAGGTCTATGTGTGTCTCTCAGGCTCGGCCTGTCACACTCTCTGTGTAGCTAGGTGTGCACAGGTCTATGTGTGTCTCTCAGGCTCGGCTTGTCGCACTCTCTGTGTAGCTTTGTGTGCGCAGGTCTATGTGTGTCTCTCAGGCTCAGCCTGTCGCACTCTCTGTGTAGCTAGGTGTGCACAGGTCTATGTGTGTCTCAGGCTCAGCCTGTCGCACTCTCTGTGTAACTAGGTGTGCACAGGTCTATGTGTGTCTCTCAGGCTCGGCCAGTCGCGCTCTCTGTGTAGCTAGGTGTGCACAGGTCTATGTGTGTGTCTCAGGCTCGGCCTGTCGCTCTCTCTGTGTAGCTAGGTGTGCACAGGTCTATGTGTGTCTCAGGCTCGGCCTGTCGCTCTCTCTGTGTAGCTAGGTGTGCACAGGTCTATGTGTGTCTCAGGCTCGGCCTGTCGCACTCTCTGTGTAGCTAGGTGTGCACAGGTCTATGTGTGTCTCAGGCTCGGCCTGTCGCTCTCTCTGTGTAGCTAGGTGTGCACAGGTCTATGTGTGTCTCAGGCTCAGCCTGTCGCACTCTCTGTGTAGCTAGGTGTGCACAGGTCTATGTGTGTGTCTCAGGCTCGGCCTGTCGCACTCTCTGTGTAGCTAGGTGTGCACAGGTCTATGTGTGTGTCTCTGGCTCGTCCTGTCACACTCTCTGTGTAGCTAGGTGTGCACAGGTCTATGTGTGTGTCTCAGGCTCGGCCTGTCGCACTCTCTGTGTAGCTAGGTGTGCACAGGTCTATGTGTGTGTCTCAGGCTCGGCCTGTCGCACTCTCTGTGTAGCTAGGTGTGCACAGGTCTATGTGTGTTCTCAGGCTCGGCCTGTCGCACTCTCTGTGTAGCTAGGTGTGCACAGGTCTATGTGTGTGTCTCAGGCTCGGCCTGTCGCACTCTCTGTGTAGCTAGGTGTGCACAGGTCTATGTGTGTGTCTCAGGCTCGTCCTGTCACACTCTCTGTGTAGCTAGGTGTGCACAGGTCTATGTGTGTGTCTCAGGCTCGGCCTGTCGCACTCTCTGTGTAGCTAGGTGTGCACAGGTCTATGTGTGTGTCTCAGGCTCGGCCTGTCGCACTCTCTGTGTAGCTAGGTGTGCACAGGTCTATGTGTGTTCTCAGGCTCGGCCTGTCGCACTCTCTGTGTAGCTAGGTGTGCACAGGTCTATGTGTGTGTCTCAGGCTCGGCCTGTCGCACTCTCTGTTTAGCTAGGTGTGCACAGGTCTATGTGTGTCTCTCAGGCTCGGCCTGTCGCACTCTCTGTGTAGCTAGGTGTGCACAGGTCTATGTGTGTCTCAGGCTCGGCCTGTCGCACTCTCTGTGTAGCTAGGTGTGCACAGGTCTATGTGTGTGTCTCAGGCTCGGCTTGTCGCACTCTCTGTGTAGCTAGGTGTGCACAGGTCTATGTGTGTGTCTCAGGCTCGGCCTGTCGCACTCTCTGTGTAGCTAGGTGTGCACAGGTCTATGTGTGTGTCTCAGGCTCGGCCTGTCACACTCTCTGTGTAGCTAGGTGTGCACAGGTCTATGTGTGTTTCTCAGGCTCGGCCTGTCACACTCTCTGTGTAGCTAGGTGTGCACAGGTCTATGTGTGTGTCTCAGGCTCAGCCTGTCGCACTCTCTGTGTAGCTAGGTGTACACAGGTCTATGTGTGTGTCTCAGGCTCAGCCTGTCGCGCTCTCTGTGTAGCTAGGTGTGCACAGGTCTATGTGTGTCTCAGGCTCAGCCTGTCGCACTCTCTGTGTAACTAGGTGTGCACAGGTCTATGTGTGTCTCTCAGGCTCGGCCTGTCGCACTCTCTGTGTAGCTAGGTGTACACAGGTCTATGTGTGTCTCTCAGGCTCCGCTTGTCGCACTCTCTGTGTAGCTTTGTGTGCGCAGGTCTATGTGTGTCTCTCAGGCTCAGCCTGTCGCACTCTCTGTGTAGCTAGGTGTGCACAGGTCTATGTGTGTCTCAGGCTCAGCCTGTCGCACTCTCTGTGTAACTAGGTGTGCACAGGTCTATGTGTGTCTCTCAGGCTCAGCCTGTCGCGCTCTCTGTGTAGCTAGGTGTGCACAGGTCTATGTGTGTCTCTCAGGCTCAGCCTGTCGCACTCTGTGTAGCTAGGTGTGCACAGGTCTATGTGTGTCTCTCAGGCTCGGCCTGTCGCTCTCTCTGTGTAGCTAGGTGTGCACAGGTCTATGTGTGTCTCAGGCTCAGCCTGTCGCACTCTCTGTGTAACTAGGTGTGCACAGGTCTATGTGTGTCTCTCAGGCTCAGCCTGTCGCACTCTCTGTGTAGCTAGGTGTGCACAGGTCTATGTGTGTCTCAGGCTCAGCCTGTCGCACTCTCTGTGTAACTAGGTGTGCACAGGTCTATGTGTGTCTCTCAGGCTCAGCCTGTCGCGCTCTCTGTGTAGCTAGGTGTGCACAGGTCTATGTGTGTCTCTCAGGCTCAGCCTGTCGCACTCTGTGTAGCTAGGTGTGCACAGGTCTATGTGTGTCTCTCAGGCTCAGCCTGTCGCACTCTGTGTAGCTAGGTGTGCACAGGTCTATGTGTGTCTCTCAGGCTCAGCCTGTCGCACTCTGTGTAGCTAGGTGTGCACAGGTCTATGTGTGTCTCTCAGGCTCGGCCTGTCGCACTCTCTGTGTAACTAGGTGTGCACAGGTCTATGTGTGTCTCTCAGGCTCGGCCTGTCACACTCTCTGTGTAGCTAGGTGTGCACAGGTCTATGTGTGTGTCTCAGGCTCAGCCTGTCGCACTCTCTGTGTAGCTAGGTGTGCACAGGTCTATGTGTGTGTCTCAGGCTCAGCCTGTCGCGCTCTCTGTGTAGCTAGGTGTGCACAGGTCTATGTGTGTGTCTCAGGCTCAGCCTGTCGCGCTCTCTGTGTAGCTAGGTGTGCACAGGTCTATGTGTGTGTCTCAGGCTCAGCCTGTCGCGCTCTCTGTGTAGCTAGGTGTGCACAGGTCTATGTGTGTGTCTCAGGCTCGGCCTGTCGCTCTCTCTGTGTAGCTAGGTGTGCACAGGTCTATGTATGTCTCAGGCTCAGCCTGTCGCGCTCTCTGTGTAGCTAGGTGTGCACAGGTCTATGTGTGTGTCTCAGGCTCAGCCTGTCGCACTCTCTGTGTAGCTAGGTGTGCACAGGTCTATGTGTGTGTCTCAGGCTCAGCCTGTCGCGCTCTCTGTGTAGCTAGGTGTGCACAGGTCTATGTGTGTCTCAGGCTCGGCCTGTCGCACTCTCTGTGTAGCTAGGTGTGCACAGGTCTATGTGTGTCTCAGGCTCGGCCTGTCGTACTCTCTGTGTAGCTAGATGTGCACAGGTCTATGTGTGTGTCTCAGGCTCGGCCTGTCGCACTCTCTGTGTAGCTAGGTGTGCACAGGTCTATATGTGTGTCTCAGGCTCAGCCTGTCGCTCTCTCTGTGTAGCTAGGTGTGCACAGGTCTATGTGTGTCTCAGGCTCGGCCTGTCGCACTCTCTGTGTAGCTAGGTGTGCACAGGTCTATGTGTGTGTCTCAGGCTCGTCCTGTCGCGCTCTCTGTGTAGCTAAGTGTGCACAGGTCTATGTGTGTGTCTCAGGCTCAGCCTGTCGCGCTCTCTGTGTAGCTAGGTGTGCACAGGTCTATGTGTGTGTGTCTCAGGCTCGGCCTGTCGCACTCTCTGTGTAGCTAGGTGTGCACAGGTCTATGTGTGTGTCTCAGGCTCAGCCTGTCGCGCTCTCTGTGTAGCTAGGTGTGCACAGGTCTATGTGTGTGTGTCTCAGGCTCGGCCTGTCGCACTCTCTGTGTAGCTAGGTGTGCACAGGTCTGTGTGTGTGTCTCAGGCTCAGCCTGTCGCGCTCTCTGTGTAGCTAGGTGTGCACAGGTCTATGTGTGTGTCTCAGGCTCAGCCTGTCGCGCTCTCTGTGTAGCTAGGTGTGCACAGGTCTATGTATGTCTCAGGCTCAGCCTGTCGCGCTCTCTGTGTAGCTAGGTGTGCACAGGTCTATGTGTGTGTCTCAGGCTCAGCCTGTCGCGCTCTCTGTGTAGCTAGGTGTGCACAGGTCTATGTGTGTCTCAGGCTCGGCCTGTCGCACTCTCTGTGTAGCTAAGTGTGCACAGGTCTATGTGTGTCTCAGGCTCAGCCTGTCGCACTTTCTCTTGTAGCTAGGTGTGCACAGGTCTATGTGTGTGTCTCAGGCTCGGCCTGTCGCACTCTCTGTGTAGCTAGGTGTGCACAGGTCTATGTGTGTGTCTCAGGCTCGGCCTGTCGCACTCTCTGTGTAGCTAGGTGTGCACAGGTCTATGTGTGTCTCAGGCTCGGTCTGTCGCACTCTCTGTGTAGCTAGGTGTGCACAGGTCTATGTGTGTCTCAGGCTCGGCCTGTCGCACTCTCTGTGTAGCTAGGTGTGCACAGGTCTATGTGTGTGTCTCAGGCTCGGCCTGTCGCACTCTCTGTGTAGCTAGGTGTGCACAGGTCTATGTGTGTGTCTCAGGCTCAGCCTGTCGCTCTCTCTGTGTAGCTATGTGTGCACAGGTGTATGTGTGTGTCTCAGGCTCGGCCTGTCGCACTCTCTGTGTAGCTAGGTGTGAACAGGTCTATGTGTGTGTCTCAGGCTCAGCCTGTCGCGCTCTCTGTGTAGCTAGGTGTGCACAGGTCTATGTATGTCTCAGGCTCAGCCTGTCGCTCTCTCTGTGTAGCTAGGTGTGCACAGGTCTATGTGTGTGTCTCAGGCTCAGCCTGTCGCGCTCTCTGTGTAGCTAGGTGTGCACAGGTCTATGTGTGTCTCAGGCTCGGCCTGTCGCGCTCTCTGTGTAGCTAGGTGTGCACAGGTCTATGTGTGTCTCAGGCTCGGCCTGTCGCACTCTCTGTGTAGCTAGGTGTGCACAGGTCTATGTGTGTCTCAGGCTCGGCCTGTCGCGCTCTCTGTGTAGCTAGGTGTGCACAGGTCTATGTGTGTCTCAGGCTCGGCCTGTCGCACTCTCTGTGTAGCTAGGTGTGCACAGGTCTATGTGTGTGTCTCAGGCTCGGCCTGTCGCACTCTCTGTGTAGCTAGGTGTGCACAGGTCTATGTGTGTCTCAGGCTCAGCCTGTCGCGCTCTCTGTGTAGCTAGGTGTGCACAGGTCTATGTGTGTGTCTCAGGCTCGGCTTGTCGCACTCTCTGTGTAGCTAGGTGTGCACAGGTCTATGTGTGTCTCAGGCTCGGCCTGTCGCACTCTCTGTGTAGCTAGGTGTGCACAGGTCTATGTGTGTCTCAGGCTCGGCCTGTCGCACTCTCTGTGTAGCTAGGTGTGCACAGGTCTATGTGTGTCTCAGGCTCGGCCTGTCGCACTCTCTGTGTAGCTAGGTGTGCACAGGTCTATGTGTGTCTCAGGCTCGGCCTGTCGCACTCTCTGTGTAGCTAGGTGTGCACAGGTCTATGTGTGTGTCTCAGGCTCGGCTTGTCGCACTCTCTGTGTAGCTAGGTGTGCACAGGTCTATGTGTGTGTCTCAGGCTCGGCCTGTCGCACTCTCTGTGTAGCTAGGTGTGCACAGGTCTATGTGTGTGTCTCAGGCTCGGCCTGTCACACTCTCTGTGTAGCTAGGTGTGCACAGGTCTATGTGTGTCTCTCAGGCTCGGCCTGTCACACTCTCTGTGTAGCTAGGTGTGCACAGGTCTATGTGTGTGTCTCAGGCTCAGCCTGTCGCACTCTGTGTAGCTAGGTGTACACAGGTCTATGTGTGTCTCTCAGGCTCGGCCTGTCACACTCTCTGTGTAGCTAGGTGTGCACAGGTCTATGTGTGTCTCAGGCTCAGCCTGTCGCACTCTCTGTGTAACTAGGTGTGCACAGGTCTATGTGTGTCTCTCAGGCTCGGCCTGTCACACTCTCTGTGTAGCTAGGTGTGCACAGGTCTATGTGTGTCTCTCAGGCTCGGCTTGTCGCACTCTCTGTGTAGCTTTGTGTGCGCAGGTCTATGTGTGTCTCTCAGGCTCAGCCTGTCGCACTCTCTGTGTAGCTAGGTGTGCACAGGTCTATGTGTGTCTCAGGCTCAGCCTGTCGCACTCTCTGTGTAACTAGGTGTGCACAGGTCTATGTGTGTCTCTCAGGCTCGGCCTGTCGCACTCTCTGTGTAGCTAGGTGTGCACAGGTCTATGTGTGTGTCTCAGGCTCGGCCTGTCGCTCTCTCTGTGTAGCTAGGTGTGCACAGGTCTATGTGTGTCTCAGGCTCGGCCTGTCGCACTCTCTGTGTAGCTAGGTGTGCACAGGTCTATGTGTGTCTCAGGCTCGGCCTGTCGCACTCTCTGTGTAGCTAGGTGTGCACAGGTCTATGTGTGTCTCAGGCTCGGCCTGTCGCTCTCTCTGTGTAGCTAGGTGTGCACAGGTCTATGTGTGTCTCAGGCTCAGCCTGTCGCACTCTCTGTGTAGCTAGGTGTGCACAGGTCTATGTGTGTGTCTCAGGCTCGGCCTGTCGCACTCTCTGTGTAGCTAGGTGTGCACAGGTCTATGTGTGTGTCTCAGGCTCGTCCTGTCACACTCTCTGTGTAGCTAGGTGTGCACAGGTCTATGTGTGTGTCTCAGGCTCGGCCTGTCGCACTCTCTGTGTAGCTAGGTGTGCACAGGTCTATGTGTGTGTCTCAGGCTCGGCCTGTCGCACTCTCTGTGTAGCTAGGTGTGCACAGGTCTATGTGTGTTCTCAGGCTCGGCCTGTCGCACTCTCTGTGTAGCTAGGTGTGCACAGGTCTATGTGTGTGTCTCAGGCTCGGCCTGTCACACTCTCTGTGTAGCTAGGTGTGCACAGGTCTATGTGTGTCTCTCAGGCTCCGCTTGTCGCACTCTCTGTGTAGCTTTGTGTGCGCAGGTCTATGTGTGTCTCTCAGGCTCAGCCTGTCGCACTCTCTGTGTAGCTAGGTGTGCACAGGTCTATGTGTGTCTCAGGCTCAGCCTGTCGCACTCTCTGTGTAACTAGGTGTGCACAGGTCTATGTGTGTCTCTCAGGCTCAGCCTGTCGCGCTCTCTGTGTAGCTAGGTGTGCACAGGTCTATGTGTGTCTCTCAGGCTCAGCCTGTCGCACTCTGTGTAGCTAGGTGTGCACAGGTCTATGTGTGTCTCTCAGGCTCGGCCTGTCACTCTCTGTGTAGCTAGGTGTGCACAGGTCTATGTGTGTCTCAGGCTCGGCATGTCGCACTCTCTGTGTAGCTAGGTGTGCACAGGTCTATGTGTGTGTCTCAGGCTCGGCCTGTCGCACTCTCTGTGTAGCTAGGTGTGCACAGGTCTATGTGTGTCTCAGGCTCGTCCTGTCGCTCTCTCTGTGTAGCTTTGTGTGCGCAGGTCTATGTGTGTGTCTCAGGCTCGGCTTGTCGCACTCTCTGTGTAGCTAGGTGTGCACAGGTCTATGTGTGTGTCTCAGGCTCAGCCTGTCGCGCTCTCTGTGTAGCTAGGTGTGCACAGGTCTATGTGTGTCTCAGGCTCAGCCTGTCGCGCTCTCTGTGTAGCTAGGTGTGCACAGGTCTATGTGTCTCTCAGGCTCGTCCTGTCGCACTCTCTGTGTAGCTAGGTGTGCACAGGTCTATGTGTGTCTCTCTGGCTCGGCCTGTAGCACTCTCTGTGTAGCTAGGTGTGCACAGGTCTATGTGTGTCTCAGGCTCAGCCTGTCGCACTCTCTGTGTAACTAGGTGTGCACAGGTCTATGTGTGTCTCTCAGGCTCGGCCTGTCACACTCTCTGTGTAGCTAGGTGTGCACAGGTCTATGTGTGTCTCTCAGGCTCGGCTTGTCGCACTCTCTGTGTAGCTTTGTGTGCGCAGGTCTATGTGTGTCTCTCAGGCTCAGCCTGTCGCACTCTCTGTGTAGCTAGGTGTGCACAGGTCTATGTGTGTCTCAGGCTCAGCCTGTCGCACTCTCTGTGTAACTAGGTGTGCACAGGTCTATGTGTGTCTCTCAGGCTCGGCCTGTCGCGCTCTCTGTGTAGCTAGGTGTGCACAGGTCTATGTGTGTGTCTCAGGCTCGGCCTGTCGCTCTCTCTGTGTAGCTAGGTGTGCACAGGTCTATGTGTGTCTCAGGCTCGGCCTGTCGCACTCTCTGTGTAGCTAGGTGTGCACAGGTCTATGTGTGTCTCAGGCTCGGCCTGTCGCACTCTCTGTGTAGCTAGGTGTGCACAGGTCTATGTGTGTCTCAGGCTCGGCCTGTCGCTCTCTCTGTGTAGCTAGGTGTGCACAGGTCTATGTGTGTCTCAGGCTCAGCCTGTCGCACTCTCTGTGTAGCTAGGTGTGCACAGGTCTATGTGTGTGTCTCAGGCTCGGCCTGTCACACTCTCTGTGTAGCTAGGTGTGCACAGGTCTATGTGTGTGTCTCAGGCTCGGCCTGTCGCACTCTCTGTGTAGCTAGGTGTGCACAGGTCTATGTGTGTGTCTCAGGCTCGTCCTGTCACACTCTCTGTGTAGCTAGGTGTGCACAGGTCTATGTGTGTGTCTCAGGCTCGGCCTGTCGCACTCTCTGTGTAGCTAGGTGTGCACAGGTCTATGTGTGTGTCTCAGGCTCGGCCTGTCGCACTCTCTGTGTAGCTAGGTGTGCACAGGTCTATGTGTGTTCTCAGGCTCGGCCTGTCGCACTCTCTGTGTAGCTAGGTGTGCACAGGTCTATGTGTGTGTCTCAGGCTCGGCCTGTCGCTCTCTCTGTGTAGCTAGGTGTGCACAGGTCTATGTGTGTCTCTCAGGCTCGGCCTGTCGCACTCTCTGTGTAGCTAGGTGTGCACAGGTCTATGTGTGTCTCAGGCTCGGCCTGTCGCACTCTCTGTGTAGCTAGGTGTGCACAGGTCTATGTGTGTGTCTCAGGCTCGGCTTGTCGCACTCTCTGTGTAGCTAGGTGTGCACAGGTCTATGTGTGTGTCTCAGGCTCGGCCTGTCGCACTCTCTGTGTAGCTAGGTGTGCACAGGTCTATGTGTGTGTCTCAGGCTCGGCCTGTCACACTCTCTGTGTAGCTAGGTGTGCACAGGTCTATGTGTGTCTCTCAGGCTCGGCCTGTCACACTCTCTGTGTAGCTAGGTGTGCACAGGTCTATGTGTGTGTCTCAGGCTCAGCCTGTCGCACTCTCTGTGTAGCTAGGTGTACACAGGTCTATGTGTGTGTCTCAGGCTCGGCCTGTCGCTCTCTCTGTGTAGCTAGGTGTGCACAGGTCTATGTGTGTCTCAGGCTCGGCTTGTCGCACTCTCTGTGTAGCTTTGTGTGCGCAGGTCTATGTGTGTGTCTCAGGCTCGGCTTGTCGCACTCTCTGTGTAGCTAGGTGTGCACAGGTCTATGTGTGTCTCAGCCTCAGCCTGTCGCACTCTCTGTGTAACTAGGTGTGCACAGGTCTATGTGTGTCTCTCAGGCTCGGCCTGTCACACTCTCTGTGTAGCTAGGTGTGCACAGGTCTATGTGTGTCTCTCAGGCTCCGCTTGTCGCACTCTCTGTGTAGCTTTGTGTGCGCAGGTCTATGTGTGTCTCTCAGGCTCAGCCTGTCGCACTCTCTGTGTAGCTAGGTGTGCACAGGTCTATGTGTGTCTCAGGCTCAGCCTGTCGCACTCTCTGTGTAACTAGGTGTGCACAGGTCTATGTGTGTCTCTCAGGCTCAGCCTGTTGCTCTCTCTGTGTAGCTAGGTGTGCACAGGTCTATGTGTGTCTCTCAGGCTCAGCCTGTCGCACTCTGTGTAGCTAGGTGTGCACAGGTCTATGTGTGTCTCTCAGGCTCGGCCTGTCGCTCTCTCTGTGTAGCTTTGTGTGCGCAGGTCTATGTGTGTGTCTCAGGCTCGGCTTGTCGCACTCTCTGTGTAGCTAGGTGTGCACAGGTCTATGTGTGTCTCTCAGGCTCGGCCTGTCACTCTCTGTGTAGCTAGGTGTACACAGGTCTATGTGTGTGTCTCAGTCTCGGCCTGTCGCACTCTCTGTGTAGCTAGGTGTGCACAGGTCTATGTGTGTCTCTCAGGCTCGGCCTGTCGCTCTCTGTGTAGCTAGGTGTGCACAGGTCTATGTGTGTCTCAGGCTCGGCCTGTCGCTCTCTCTGTGTAGCTAGGTGTGCACAGGTCTATGTGTGTCTCAGGCTCGGCCTGTCGCACTCTCTGTGTAGCTAGGTGTGCACAGGTCTATGTGTGTCTCAGGCTCGGCCTGTCGCTCTCTCTGTGTAGCTAGGTGTGCACAGGTCTATGTGTGTCTCAGGCTCAGCCTGTCGCACTCTCTGTGTAGCTAGGTGTGCACAGGTCTATGTGTGTGTCTCAGGCTCGGCCTGTCGCACTCTCTGTGTAGCTAGGTGTGCACAGGTCTATGTGTGTGTCTCTGGCTCGTCCTGTCACACTCTCTGTGTAGCTAGGTGTGCACAGGTCTATGTGTGTGTCTCAGGCTCGGCCTGTCGCACTCTCTGTGTAGCTAGGTGTGCACAGGTCTATGTGTGTGTCTCAGGCTCGGCCTGTCGCACTCTCTGTGTAGCTAGGTGTGCACAGGTCTATGTGTGTTCTCAGGCTCGGCCTGTCGCACTCTCTGTGTAGCTAGGTCTGCACAGGTCTATGTGTGTGTCTCAGGCTCGGCCTGTCGCACTCTCTGTGTAGCTAGGTGTGCACAGGTCTATGTGTGTGTCTCAGGCTCGTCCTGTCACACTCTCTGTGTAGCTAGGTGTGCACAGGTCTATGTGTGTGTCTCAGGCTCGGCCTGTCGCACTCTCTGTGTAGCTAGGTGTGCACAGGTCTATGTGTGTGTCTCAGGCTCGGCCTGTCGCACTCTCTGTGTAGCTAGGTGTGCACAGGTCTATGTGTGTTCTCAGGCTCGGCCTGTCGCACTCTCTGTGTAGCTAGGTGTGCACAGGTCTATGTGTGTGTCTCAGGCTCGGCCTGTCGCACTCTCTGTTTAGCTAGGTGTGCACAGGTCTATGTGTGTCTCTCAGGCTCGGCCTGTCGCACTCTCTGTGTAGCTAGGTGTGCACAGGTCTATGTGTGTCTCAGGCTCGGCCTGTCGCACTCTCTGTGTAGCTAGGTGTGCACAGGTCTATGTGTGTGTCTCAGGCTCGGCTTGTCGCACTCTCTGTGTAGCTAGGTGTGCACAGGTCTATGTGTGTGTCTCAGGCTCGGCCTGTCGCACTCTCTGTGTAGCTAGGTGTGCACAGGTCTATGTGTGTGTCTCAGGCTCGGCCTGTCACACTCTCTGTGTAGCTAGGTGTGCACAGGTCTATGTGTGTTTCTCAGGCTCGGCCTGTCACACTCTCTGTGTAGCTAGGTGTGCACAGGTCTATGTGTGTGTCTCAGGCTCAGCCTGTCGCACTCTCTGTGTAGCTAGGTGTACACAGGTCTATGTGTGTGTCTCAGGCTCAGCCTGTCGCGCTCTCTGTGTAGCTAGGTGTGCACAGGTCTATGTGTGTCTCAGGCTCAGCCTGTCGCACTCTCTGTGTAACTAGGTGTGCACAGGTCTATGTGTGTCTCTCAGGCTCGGCCTGTCACACTCTCTGTGTAGCTAGGTGTGCACAGGTCTATGTGTGTCTCTCAGGCTCCGCTTGTCGCACTCTCTGTGTAGCTTTGTGTGCGCAGGTCTATGTGTGTCTCTCAGGCTCAGCCTGTCGCACTCTCTGTGTAGCTAGGTGTGCACAGGTCTATGTGTGTCTCAGGCTCAGCCTGTCGCACTCTCTGTGTAACTAGGTGTGCACAGGTCTATGTGTGTCTCTCAGGCTCAGCCTGTCGCGCTCTCTGTGTAGCTAGGTGTGCACAGGTCTATGTGTGTCTCTCAGGCTCAGCCTGTCGCACTCTGTGTAGCTAGGTGTGCACAGGTCTATGTGTGTCTCTCAGGCTCGGCCTGTCACTCTCTGTGTAGCTAGGTGTGCACAGGTCTATGTGTGTGTCTCAGGCTCAGCCTGTCGCACTCTCTGTGTAGCTAGGTGTGCACAGGTCTATGTGTGTGTCTCAGGCTCAGCCTGTCGCGCTCTCTGTGTAGCTAGGTGTGCACAGGTCTATGCGTGTGTCTCAGGCTCAGCCTGTCGCGCTCTCTGTGTAGCTAGGTGTGCACAGGTCTATGTGTGTGTCTCAGGCTCAGCCTGTCGCGCTCTCTGTGTAGCTAGGTGTGCACAGGTCTATGTGTGTGTCTCAGGCTCGGCCTGTCGCTCTCTCTGTGTAGCTAGGTGTGCACAGGTCTATGTATGTCTCAGGCTCAGCCTGTCGCGCTCTCTGTGTAGCTAGGTGTGCACAGGTCTATGTGTGTGTCTCAGGCTCAGCCTGTCGCACTCTCTGTGTAGCTAGGTGTGCACAGGTCTATGTGTGTGTCTCAGGCTCAGCCTGTCGCGCTCTCTGTGTAGCTAGGTGTGCACGGGTCTATGTGTGTCTCAGGCTCAGCCTGTCGCGCTCTCTGTGTAGCTAGGTGTGCACAGGTCTATGTGTGTGTCTCAGGCTCAGCCTGTCGCACTCTCTGTGTAGCTAGGTGTGCACAGGTCTATGTGTGTGTCTCAGGCTCAGCCTGTCGCGCTCTCTGTGTAGCTAGGTGTGCACAGGTCTATGTGTGTGTCTCAGGCTCGGCTTGTCGCACTCTCTGTGTAGCTAGGTGTGCACAGGTCTATGTGTGTCTCAGGCTCGGCCTGTCACACTCTCTGTGTAGCTAGGTGTGCACAGGTCTATGTGTGTCTCAGGCTCGGCCTGTCGTACTCTCTGTGTAGCTAGATGTGCACAGGTCTATGTGTGTGTCTCAGGCTCGGCCTGTCGCACTCTCTGTGTAGCTAGGTGTGCACAGGTCTATATGTGTGTCTCAGGCTCAGCCTGTCGCTCTCTCTGTGTAGCTAGGTGTGCACAGGTCTATGTGTGTGTCTCAGGCTCGGCCTGTCGCACTCTCTGTGTAGCTAGGTGTGCACAGGTCTATGTGTCTCTCAGGCTCGGCCTGTCGCACTCTCTGTGTAGCTAGGTGTGCACAGGTCTATGTGTGTGTCTCAGGCTCGGCCTGTCGCACTCTCTGTGTAGCTAGGTGTGCACAGGTCTATGTGTGTCTCAGGCTCGGCCTGTCGCACTCTCTGTGTAGCTAGGTGTGCACAGGTCTATGTGTGTGTCTCAGGCTCGTCCTGTCGCGCTCTCTGTGTAGCTAAGTGTGCACAGGTCTATGTGTGTGTCTCAGGCTCAGCCTGTCGCGCTCTCTGTGTAGCTAGGTGTGCACAGGTCTATGTGTGTGTGTCTCAGGCTCGGCCTGTCGCACTCTCTGTGTAGCTAGGTGTGCACAGGTCTATGTGTGTGTCTCAGGCTCAGCCTGTCGCGCTCTCTGTGTAGCTAGGTGTGCACAGGTCTATGTGTGTGTGTCTCAGGCTCGGCCTGTCGCACTCTCTGTGTAGCTAGGTGTGCACAGGTCTGTGTGTGTGTCTCAGGCTCAGCCTGTCGCGCTCTCTGTGTAGCTAGGTGTGCACAGGTCTATGTGTGTGTCTCAGGCTCAGCCTGTCGCGCTCTCTGTGTAGCTAGGTGTGCACAGGTCTATGTATGTCTCAGGCTCAGCCTGTCGCGCTCTCTGTGTAGCTAGGTGTGCACAGGTCTATGTGTGTGTCTCAGGCTCAGCCTGTCGCGCTCTCTGTGTAGCTAGGTGTGCACAGGTCTATGTGTGTCTCAGGCTCGGCCTGTCGCACTCTCTGTGTAGCTAAGTGTGCACAGGTCTATGTGTGTCTCAGGCTCAGCCTGTCGCACTTTCTCTTGTAGCTAGGTGTGCACAGGTCTATGTGTGTGTCTCAGGCTCGGCCTATCGCACTCTCTGTGTAGCTAGGTGTGCACAGGTCTATGTGTGTGTCTCAGGCTCGGCCTGTCGCACTCTCTGTGTAGCTAGGTGTGCACAGGTCTATGTGTGTCTCAGGCTCGGTCTGTCGCACTCTCTGTGTAGCTAGGTGTGCACAGGTCTATGTGTGTCTCAGGCTCGGCCTGTCGTACTCTCTGTGTAGCTAGTTGTGCACAGGTCTATGTGTGTGTCTCAGGCTCGGCCTGTCGCACTCTCTGTGTAGCTAGGTGTGCACAGGTCTATGTGTGTGTCTCAGGCTCAGCCTGTCGCTCTCTCTGTGTAGCTATGTGTGCACAGGTGTATGTGTGTGTCTCAGGCTCGGCCTGTCGCACTCTCTGTGTAGCTAGGTGTGAACAGGTCTATGTGTGTGTCTCAGGCTCAGCCTGTCGCGCTCTCTGTGTAGCTAGGTGTGCACAGGTCTATGTATGTCTCAGGCTCAGCCTGTCGCTCTCTCTGTGTAGCTAGGTGTGCACAGGTCTATGTGTGTGTCTCAGGCTCAGCCTGTCGCGCTCTCTGTGTAGCTAGGTGTGCACAGGTCTATGTGTGTCTCAGGCTCGGCCTGTCGCGCTCTCTGTGTAGCTAGGTGTGCACAGGTCTATGTGTGTCTCAGGCTCGGCCTGTCGCACTCTCTGTGTAGCTAGGTGTGCACAGGTCTATGTGTGTCTCAGGCTCGGCCTGTCGCGCTCTCTGTGTAGCTAGGTGTGCACAGGTCTATGTGTGTCTCAGGCTCGGCCTGTCGCACTCTCTGTGTAGCTAGGTGTGCACAGGTCTATGTGTGTGTCTCAGGCTCGGCCTGTCGCACTCTCTGTGTAGCTAGGTGTGCACAGGTCTATGTGTGTCTCAGGCTCAGCCTGTCGCGCTCTCTGTGTAGCTAGGTGTGCACAGGTCTATGTGTGTGTCTCAGGCTCGGCTTGTCGCACTCTCTGTGTAGCTAGGTGTGCACAGGTCTATGTGTGTCTCAGGCTCGGCCTGTCGCACTCTCTGTGTAGCTAGGTGTGCACAGGTCTATGTGTGTCTCAGGCTCGGCCTGTCGCACTCTCTGTGTAGCTAGGTGTGCACAGGTCTATGTGTGTCTCAGGCTCGGCCTGTCGCACTCTCTGTGTAGCTAGGTGTGCACAGGTCTATGTGTGTCTCAGGCTCGGCCTGTCGCACTCTCTGTGTAGCTAGGTGTGCACAGGTCTATGTGTGTGTCTCAGGCTCGGCTTGTCGCACTCTCTGTGTAGCTAGGTGTGCACAGGTCTATGTGTGTGTCTCAGGCTCGGCCTGTCGCACTCTCTGTGTAGCTAGGTGTGCACAGGTCTATGTGTGTGTCTCAGGCTCGGCCTGTCACACTCTCTGTGTAGCTAGGTGTGCACAGGTCTATGTGTGTCTCTCAGGCTCGGCCTGTCACACTCTCTGTGTAGCTAGGTGTGCACAGGTCTATGTGTGTGTCTCAGGCTCAGCCTGTCGCACTCTGTGTAGCTAGGTGTACACAGGTCTATGTGTGTGTCTCAGGCTCGGCCTGTCGCTCTCTCTGTGTAGCTAGGTGTGCACAGGTCTATGTGTGTCTCTCAGGCTCGGCTTGTCGCACTCTCTGTGTAGCTTTGTGTGCGCAGGTCTATGTGTGTGTCTCAGGCTCGGCTTGTCGCACTCTCTGTGTAGCTAGGTGTGCACAGGTCTATGTGTGTCTCAGGCTCAGCCTGTCGCACTCTCTGTGTAACTAGGTGTGCACAGGTCTATGTGTGTCTCTCAGGCTCGGCCTGTCACACTCTCTGTGTAGCTAGGTGTGCACAGGTCTATGTGTGTCTCTCAGGCTCGGCTTGTCGCACTCTCTGTGTAGCTTTGTGTGCGCAGGTCTATGTGTGTCTCTCAGGCTCAGCCTGTCGCACTCTCTGTGTAGCTAGGTGTGCACAGGTCTATGTGTGTCTCAGGCTCAGCCTGTCGCACTCTCTGTGTAACTAGGTGTGCACAGGTCTATGTGTGTCTCTCAGGCTCGGCCTGTCGCACTCTCTGTGTAGCTAGGTGTGCACAGGTCTATGTGTGTGTCTCAGGCTCGGCCTGTCGCTCTCTCTGTGTAGCTAGGTGTGCACAGGTCTATGTGTGTCTCAGGCTCGGCCTGTCGCACTCTCTGTGTAGCTAGGTGTGCACAGGTCTATGTGTGTCTCAGGCTCGGCCTGTCGCACTCTCTGTGTAGCTAGGTGTGCACAGGTCTATGTGTGTCTCAGGCTCGGCCTGTCGCTCTCTCTGTGTAGCTAGGTGTGCACAGGTCTATGTGTGTCTCAGGCTCAGCCTGTCGCACTCTCTGTGTAGCTAGGTGTGCACAGGTCTATGTGTGTGTCTCAGGCTCGGCCTGTCGCACTCTCTGTGTAGCTAGGTGTGCACAGGTCTATGTGTGTGTCTCAGGCTCGTCCTGTCACACTCTCTGTGTAGCTAGGTGTGCACAGGTCTATGTGTGTGTCTCAGGCTCGGCCTGTCGCACTCTCTGTGTAGCTAGGTGTGCACAGGTCTATGTGTGTGTCTCAGGCTCGGCCTGTCGCACTCTCTGTGTAGCTAGGTGTGCACAGGTCTATGTGTGTTCTCAGGCTCGGCCTGTCGCACTCTCTGTGTAGCTAGGTGTGCACAGGTCTATGTGTGTGTCTCAGGCTCGGCCTGTCGCACTCTCTGTGTAGCTAGGTGTGCACAGGTCTATGTGTGTGTCTCAGGCTCGTCCTGTCACACTCTCTGTGTAGCTAGGTGTGCACAGGTCTATGTGTGTGTCTCAGGCTCGGCCTGTCGCACTCTCTGTGTAGCTAGGTGTGCACAGGTCTATGTGTGTGTCTCAGGCTCGGCCTGTCGCACTCTCTGTGTAGCTAGGTGTGCACAGGTCTATGTGTGTTCTCAGGCTCGGCCTGTCGCACTCTCTGTGTAGCTAGGTGTGCACAGGTCTATGTGTGTGTCTCAGGCTCGGCCTGTCGCACTCTCTGTGTAGCTAGGTGTGCACAGGTCTATGTGTGTCTCTCAGGCTCGGCCTGTCGCACTCTCTGTGTAGCTAGGTGTGCACAGGTCTATGTGTGTCTCAGGCTCGGCCTGTCGCACTCTCTGTGTAGCTAGGTGTGCACAGGTCTATGTGTGTGTCTCAGGCTCGGCTTGTCGCACTCTCTGTGTAGCTAGGTGTGCACAGGTCTATGTGTGTGTCTCAGGCTCGGCCTGTCGCACTCTCTGTGTAGCTAGGTGTGCACAGGTCTATGTGTGTGTCTCAGGCTCGGCCTGTCACACTCTCTGTGTAGCTAGGTGTGCACAGGTCTATGTGTGTCTCTCACGCTCGGCCTGTCGCACTCTCTGTGTAGCTAGGTGTGCACAGGTCTATGTGTGTGTCTCAGGCTCGGCCTGTCACACTCTCTGTGTAGCTAGGTGTGCACAGGTCTATGTGTGTGTCTCAGGCTCAGCCTGTCGCACTCTCTGTGTAGCTAGGTGTACACAGGTCTATGTGTGTGTCTCAGGCTCAGCCTGTCGCGCTCTCTGTGTAGCTAGGTGTGCACAGGTCTATGTGTGTCTCAGGCTCAGCCTGTCGCACTCTCTGTGTAACTAGGTGTGCACAGGTCTATGTGTGTCTCTCAGGCTCGGCCTGTCACACTCTCTGTGTAGCTAGGTGTGCACAGGTCTATGTGTGTCTCTCAGGCTCCGCTTGTCGCACTCTCTGTGTAGCTTTGTGTGCGCAGGTCTATGTGTGTCTCTCAGGCTCAGCCTGTCGCACTCTCTGTGTAGCTAGGTGTGCACAGGTCTATGTGTGTCTCAGGCTCAGCCTGTCGCACTCTCTGTGTAACTAGGTGTGCACAGGTCTATGTGTGTCTCTCAGGCTCAGCCTGTCGCGCTCTCTGTGTAGCTAGGTGTGCACAGGTCTATGTGTGTCTCTCAGGCTCAGCCTGTCGCACTCTGTGTAGCTAGGTGTGCACAGGTCTATGTGTGTCTCTCAGGCTCGGCCTGTCACTCTCTGTGTAGCTAGGTGTGCACAGGTCTATGTGTGTCTCAGGCTCGGCATGTCGCACTCTCTGTGTAGGTAGGTGTGCACAGGTCTATGTGTGTGTCTCAGGCTCGGCCTGTCGCACTCTCTGTGTAGCTAGGTGTGCACAGGTCTATGTGTGTCTCAGGCTCGTCCTGTCGCTCTCTCTGTGTAGCTTTGTGTGCGCAGGTCTATGTGTGTGTCTCAGGCTCGGCTTGTCGCACTCTCTGTGTAGCTAGGTGTGCACAGGTCTATGTGTGTGTCTCAGGCTCAGCCTGTCGCGCTCTCTGTGTAGCTAGGTGTGCACAGGTCTATGTGTGTCTCAGGCTCAGCCTGTCGCGCTCTCTGTGTAGCTAGGTGTGCACAGGTCTATGTGTCTCTCAGGCTCGTCCTGTCGCACTCTCTGTGTAGCTAGGTGTGCACAGGTCTATGTGTGTCTCTCTGGCTCGGCCTGTAGCACTCTCTGTGTAGCTAGGTGTGCACAGGTCTATGTGTGTCTCAGGCTCAGCCTGTCGCACTCTCTGTGTAACTAGGTGTGCACAGGTCTATGTGTGTCTCTCAGGCTCGGCCTGTCACACTCTCTGTGTAGCTAGGTGTGCACAGGTCTATGTGTGTCTCTCAGGCTCGGCTATTCGCACTCTCTGTGTAGCTTTGTGTGCGCAGGTCTATGTGTGTCTCTCAGGCTCAGCCTGTCGCACTCTCTGTGTAGCTAGGTGTGCACAGGTCTATGTGTGTCTCAGGCTCAGCCTGTCGCACTCTCTGTGTAACTAGGTGTGCACAGGTCTATGTGTGTCTCTCAGGCTCGGCCTGTCGCGCTCTCTGTGTAGCTAGGTGAGCACAGGTCTATGTGTGTGTCTCAGGCTCGGCCTGTCGCTCTCTCTGTGTAGCTAGGTGTGCACAGGTCTATGTGTGTCTCAGGCTCGGCCTGTCGCACTCTCTGTGTAGCTAGGTGTGCACAGGTCTATGTGTGTCTCAGGCTCGGCCTGTCGCACTCTCTGTGTAGCTAGGTGTGCACAGGTCTATGTGTGTCTCAGGCTCGGCCTGTCGCTCTCTCTGTGTAGCTAGGTGTGCACAGGTCTATGTGTGTCTCAGGCTCAGCCTGTCGCACTCTCTGTGTAGCTAGGTGTGCACAGGTCTATGTGTGTGTCTCAGGCTCGGCCTGTCACACTCTCTGTGTAGCTAGGTGTGCACAGGTCTATGTGTGTGTCTCAGGCTCGGCCTGTCGCACTCTCTGTGTAGCTAGGTGTGCACAGGTCTATGTGTGTGTCTCAGGCTCGTCCTGTCACACTCTCTGTGTAGCTAGGTGTGCACAGGTCTATGTGTGTGTCTCAGGCTCGGCCTGTCGCACTCTCTGTGTAGCTAGGTGTGCACAGGTCTATGTGTGTGTCTCAGGCTCGGCCTGTCGCACTCTCTGTGTAGCTAGGTGTGCACAGGTCTATGTGTGTTCTCAGGCTCGGCCTGTCGCACTCTCTGTGTAGCTAGGTGTGCACAGGTCTATGTGTGTGTCTCAGGCTCGGCCTGTCGCTCTCTCTGTGTAGCTAGGTGTGCACAGGTTTATGTGTATCTCAGGCTCGGCCTGTCGCACTCTCTGTGTAGCTAGGTGTGCACAGGTCTATGTGTGTTTCAGGCTCGGCATGTCGCACTCTCTGTGTAGCTAGGTGTGCACAGGTCTATGTGTGTGTCTCAGGCTCAGCCTGTCGCACTCTCTGTGTAGCTAGGTGTGCACAGGTTTATGTGTATCTCAGGCTCGGCCTGTCGCACTCTCTGTGTAGCTAGGTGTGCACAGGTCTATGTGTGTTTCAGGCTCGGCATGTCGCACTCTCTGTGTAGCTAGGTGTGCACAGGTCTATGTGTGTCTCAGGCTCAGCCTGTCGCACTCTCTGTGTAGCTAGGTGTGCACAGGTCTATGTGTATCTCCGGCTCGGCCTGTCGCGCTCTCTGTGTAGCTAGGTGTGCACAGGTCTATGTGTGTGTCTCAGGCTCGGCCTGTCGCACTCTCTGTGTAGCTAGGTGTGCACAGGTCTATGTGTGTGTCTCAGGCTCAGCCTGTCGCACTCTCTGTGTAGCTAGGTGTGCACAGGTCTATGTGTGTCTCAGGCTCAGCCTGTCGCACTCTCTGTGTAGCAAGGTGTGCACAGGTCTATGTGTGTCTCAGGCTCGGCCTGTCGCTCTCTCTGTGTAGCTAGGTGTGCACAGGTCTATGTGTCTCTCAGGCTCGGCCTGTCGCACTCTCTGTGTAGCTAGGTGTGCACAGGTCTGTGTGTGTGTCTCAGGCTCGGCCTGTCGCACTCTCTGTGTAGCAAGGTGTGCACAGGTCTATGTGTGTCTCAGGCTCGTCCTGTCGCTCTCTGTGTAGCTAGGTGTGCACAGGTCTATGTGTCTCTCAGGCTCGGCCTGTCGCTCTCTCTGTGTAGCTAGGTGTGCACAGGTCTATGTATGTCTCAGGCTCAGCCTGTCGCGCTCTCTGTGTAGCTAGGTGTGCACAGGTCTATGTGTGTCTCAGGCTCAGCCTGTCGCGCTCTCTGTGTAGCTAGGTGTGCACAGGTCTATGTGTGTCTCAGGCTCAGCCTGTCGCGCTCTCTGTGTAGCTAGGTGTGCACAGGTCTATGTGTGTCTCAGGCTCGGCCTGTCGCACTCTCTGTGTAGCTAGGTGTGCACAGGTCTGTGTGTGTCTCAGGCTCGTCCTGTCGCACTCTCTGTGTAGCTAGGTGTGCACAGGTCTATGTGTGTGTCTCAGGCTCGGCCTGTCGCACTCTCTGTGTAGCTAGGTGTGCACAGGTCTATGTGTGTGTCTCAGGCTCGGCCTGTCGCACTCTCTGTGTAGCTAGGTGTGCACAGGTCTATGTGTGTCTCTCAGGCTCGGCCTGTCGCACTCTCTGTGTAGCTAGGTGTGCACAGGTCTATGTGTGTCTCAGGCTCAGCCTGTCGCACTCTCTGTGTAGCTAGGTGTGCACAGGTCTATGTGTGTGTCTCAGGCTCGTCCTGTTGCTCTCTCTGTGTAGCTAGGTGTGCACAGGTCTATGTGTGTCTCAGGCTCAGCCTGTCACACTCTCTGTGTAGCTAGGTGTGCACAGGTCTATGTGTGTCTCAGGCTCAGCCTGTCGCACTCTCTGTGTAGCTAGGTGTGCACAGGTCTATGTGTGTGTGTCTCAGGCTCGTCCTGTTGCTCTCTCTGTGTAGCTAGGTGTGCACAGGTCTATGTGTGTGTGTCTCAGGCACGGCCTATCGCACTCTCTGTGTAGCTAGGTGTGCACAGGTCTATGTGTGTCTCTCAGGCTCGGCATGTCGCACTCTCTGTGTAGCTAGGTGAGCACAGGTCTATGTGTGTGTCTCAGGCTCTGCCTGTCGCACTCTCTGTGTAGCTAGGTGTGCACAGGTCTATGTGTGTCTCTCAGGCTCAACCTGTCGCACTCTCTGTGTAGCTAGGTGAGCACAGGTCTATGTGTGTGTCTCAGGCTCTGCCTGTCGCACTCTCTGTGTAGCTAGGTGTGCACAGGTCTATGTGTGTCTCTCAGGCTCAACCTGTCGCACTCTCTGTGTAGCTAGGTGTGCACAGGTCTATGTGTGTGTCTCAGGCTCGGCCTGTCGCACTCTCTGTGTAGCTAGGTGTGCACAGGTCTATGTGTGTGTGTCTCAGGCTCGGCCTGTCGCACTCTCTGTGTAGCTAGGTGTGCACAGGTCTATGTGTGTGTCTCAAGCTCGGCCTGTCGCACTCTCTGTGTAGCTAGGTGTGCACAGGTCTATGTGTGTCTCAGGCTCAGCCTGTCGCGCTCTCTGTGTAGCTAGGTGTGCACAGGTCTATGTGTGTCTCAGGCTCAGCCTGTCGCACTCTCTGTGTAGCTAGGTGTGCACAGGTCTATGTGTGACTCAGGCTCAGCCTGTCGCACTCTCTGTGTAGCTAGGTGTGCACAGGTCTATGTGTGTCTCTCAGGCTCAGCCTGTCGCTCTCTCTGTGTAGCTAGGTGTGCACAGGTCTATGTGTGCGTCTCAGGCTCAGCCTGTCGCGCTCTCTGTGTAGCTAGGTGTGCACAGGTCTGTGTGTGTGTCTCAGGCTCAGCCTGTCGCGCTCTCTGTGTAGCTAGGTGTGCACAGGTCTATGTGTGTGTCTCAGGCTCGGCCTGTCACTCTCTGTGTAGCTAGGTGTGCACATGTCTATGTGTGTGTGTCTCAGGCTCGGCCTGTCACACTCTGTGTAGCTAGGTGTGCACAGGTCTATGTGTGTCTCAGGCTCGGCCTGTCGCGCTCTCTGTGTAGCTAGGTGTGCACAGGTCTATGTGTGTCTCAGGCTCGGCCTGTCGCGCTCTCTGTGTAGCTAGGTGTGCACAGGTCTATGTGTGTGTCTCAGGCTCGTCCTGTCGCACTCTCTTTGTAGCTAGGTGTACACCGGTCTATGTGTGTGTCTCAGGCTCGTCCTGTCGCGCTCTCTGTGTAGCTAGGTGTGCACAGGTCTATGTGTGTCTCAGGCTCGGCCTGTCGCGCTCTCTGTGTAGCTAGGTGTGCACAGGTCTATGTGTGTGTCTCAGGCTCGGCCTGTCGCTCTCTCTGTGTAGCTAGGTGTGCACAGGTCTATGTGTGTCTCAGGCTCGGCCTGTCGCGCTCTCTGTGTAGCTAGGTGTGCACAGGTCTATGTGTGTGTCTCAGGCTCGTCCTGTCGCACTCTCTTTGTAGCTAGGTGTACACCGGTCTATGTGTGTGTCTCAGGCTCGTCCTGTCGCGCTCTCTGTGTAGCTAGGTGAGCACAGATCTATGTGTGTCTCAGGCTCGGCATGTCGCACTCTCTGTGTAGCTAGGTGTGCACAGGTCTATGTGTGTGTCTCAGGCTCGGCCTGTCGCTCTCTCTGTGTAGCTAGGTGTGCACAGGTCTATGTGTGTGTCTCAGGCTCGGCCTGTCGCACTCTCTGTGTAGCTAGGTGTGCACAGGTCTATGTGTGTGTCTCAGGCTCGGCCTGTCGCACTCTCTGTGTAGCTAGGTGTGCACAGGTCTATGTGTGTCTCAGGCTCGTCCTGTCGCTCTCTGTGTAGCTAGGTGTGCACAGGTCTATGTGTGTGTCTCAGGCTCGGCCTGTCGCACTCTCTGTGTAGGTAGGTGTGCACAGGTCTATGTGTGTGTCTCAGGCTCGGCCTGTCGCTCTCTCTGTGTAGCTAGGTGTGCACAGGTCTATGTGTGTGTCTCAGGCTCGGCCTGTCGCACTCTCTGTGTAGCTAGGTGTGCACAGGTCTATGTGTGTGTCTCAGGCTCGGCCTGTCGCACTCTCTGTGTAGCTAGGTGTGCACAGGTCTATGTGTGTCTCAGGCTCGTCCTGTCGCTCTCTGTGTAGCTAGGTGTGCACAGGTCTATGTGTGTCTCTCAGGCTCGTCCTGTCACTCTCTCTGTGTAGCTAGGTATGCACAGGTCTATGTGTGTGTCTCAGGCTCGTCCTGTCACTCTCTCTGTGTAGCTAGGTGTTAACAGGTCTATGTGTGTCTCAGGCTCAGCCTGTCGCACTCTCTGTGTAGCTAGGTGTGCACAGGTCTATGTGTGTCTCTCAGGCTCGTCCTGTCGCTCTCTCTGTGTAGCTAGGTGTGCACAGGTCTATGTGTGTCTCAGGCTCGTCCTGTCACTCTCTCTGTGTAGCTAGGTGTGCACAGGTCTATGTGTGTGTCTCAGGCTCGGCCTGTCACTCTCTGTGTAGCTAGGTGTGCACAGGTCTATGTGTGTCTCAGGCTCAGCCTGTCGCTCTCTGTGTAGCTAGGTGTGCACAGGTCTATGTGTGTGTCTCAGGCTCGTCCTGTCACTCTCTCTGTGTAGCTAGGTGTGCACAGGTCTATGTGTGTGTCTCAGGCTCGGCCTGTCACTCTCTGTGTAGCTAGGTGTGCACTTGTCTATGTGTGTGTCTCAGGCTCAGCCTGTCGCTCTCTGTGTAGCTAGGTGTGCACAGGTCTATGTGTGTCTCAGGCTCGTCCTGTCACTCTCTCTGTGTAGCTAGGTGTGCACAGGTCTATGTGTGTGTCTCAGGCTCGGCCTGTCGCTCTCTCTGTGTAGCTAGGTGTGCACAGGTCTATGTGTGTCTCAGGCTCAGCCTGTCGCACTCTCTGTGTAGCTAGGTGTGCACAGGTCTATGTGTGTGTCTCAGGCTCGGCCTGTCGCTCTCTCTGTGTAGCTAGGTGTGCACAGGTCTATGTGTGTCTCTCAGGCTCGGCCTGTCGCACTCTCTGTGTAGCTAGGTGTGCACAGGTCTATGTGTGTCTCAGGCTCGGCCTGTCGCACTCTCTGTGTAGCTAGGTGTGCACAGGTCTATGTGTGTGTCTCAGGCTCGGCCTGTCGCACTCTCTGTGTAGCTAGGTGTGCACAGGTCTATGTGTGTGTCTCAGGCTCGGCCTGTCACACTCTCTGTGTAGCTAGGTGTGCACAGGTCTATGTGTGTCTCTCAGGCTCGGCCTGTCACACTCTCTGTGTAGCTAGGTGTGCACAGGTCTATGTGTGTGTCTCAGGCTCAGCCTGTCGCACTCTCTGTGTAGCTAGGTGTACACAGGTCTATGTGTGTGTCTCAGGCTCGGCCTGTCGCTCTCTCTGTGTAGCTAGGTGTGCACAGGTCTATGTGTGTCTCTCAGGCTCGGCTTGTCGCACTCTCTGTGTAGCTTTGTGTGCGCAGGTCTATGTGTGTGTCTCAGGCTCGGCTTGTCGCACTCTCTGTGTAGCTAGGTGTGCACAGGTCTATGTGTGTCTCAGCCTCAGCCTGTCGCACTCTCTGTGTAACTAGGTGTGCACAGGTCTATGTGTGTCTCTCAGGCTCGGCCTGTCACACTCTCTGTGTAGCTAGGTGTGCACAGGTCTATGTGTGTCTCTCAGGCTCCGCTTGTCGCACTCTCTGTGTAGCTTTGTGTGCGCAGGTCTATGTGTGTCTCTCAGGCTCAGCCTGTCGCACTCTCTGTGTAGCTAGGTGTGCACAGGTCTATGTGTGTCTCAGGCTCAGCCTGTCGCACTCTCTGTGTAACTAGGTGTGCACAGGTCTATGTGTGTCTCTCAGGCTCAGCCTGTCGCGCTCTCTGTGTAGCTAGGTGTGCACAGGTCTATGTGTGTCTCTCAGGCTCAGCCTGTCGCACTCTGTGTAGCTAGGTGTGCACAGGTCTATGTGTGTCTCTCAGGCTCGGCCTGTCACTCTCTGTGTAGCTAGGTGTGCACAGGTCTATGTGTGTCTCTCAGGCTCGGCCTGTCGCTCTCTCTGTGTAGCTTTGTGTGCGCAGGTCTATGTGTGTGTCTCAGGCTCGGCTTGTCGCACTCTCTGTGTAGCTAGGTGTGCACAGGTCTATGTGTGTCTCTCAGGCTCGGCCTGTCACTCTCTGTGTAGCTAGGTGTACACAGGTCTATGTGTGTGTCTCAGTCTCGGCCTGTCGCACTCTCTGTGTAGCTAGGTGTGCACAGGTCTATGTGTGTCTCTCAGGCTCGGCCTGTCGCTCTCTGTGTAGCTAGGTGTGCACAGGTCTATGTGTGACTCTCAGGCTCGGCCTGTCGCTCTCTCTGTGTAGCTAGGTGTGCACAGGTCTATGTGTGTGTGTCTCAGGCTCGGCCTGTCGCACTCTCTGTGTAGCTAGGTGTGCACAGGTCTATGTGTGTCTCAGGCTCAGCCTGTCGCACTCTCTGTGTAGCTAGGTGTGCACAGGTCTATGTGTGTGTGTCTCAGGCTCGGCCTGTCGCTCTCTCTGTGTAGCTAGGTGTGCACAGGTCTATGTGTGTCTCAGGCTCAGCCTGTCGCACTCTCTGTGTAGCTAGGTGTGCACAGGTCTATGTGTGTGTGTCTCAGGCTCGGCCTGTCGCTCTCTCTGTGTAGCTAGGTGTGCACAGGTCTATGTGTGTCTCAGGCTCAGCCTGTCGCACTCTCTGTGTAGCTAGGTGTACACAGGTCTATGTGTGTGTCTCAGGCTCGGCATGTCGCACTCTCTGTGTAGCTAGGTGTGCACAGGTCTATGTGTGTGTCTCAGGCTCGGCATGTCGCACTCTCTGTGTAGCTAGGTGTGCACAGGTCTATGTGTGTGTCTCAGGCTCAGCCTGTCGCACTCTCTGTGTAGCTAGGTGTGCACAGGTTTATGTGTATCTCAGGCTCGGCCTGTCGCACTCTCTGTGTAGCTAGGTGTGCACAGGTCTATGTGTGTTTCAGGCTCGGCATGTCGCACTCTCTGTGTAGCTATGTGTGTCTCAGGCTCAGCCTGTCGCACTCTCTGTGTAGCTAGGTGTGCACAGGTCTATGTGTATCTCCGGCTCGGCCTGTCGCGCTCTCTGTGTAGCTAGGTGTGCACAGGTCTATGTGTGTGTCTCAGGCTCGGCCTGTCGCACTCTCTGTGTAGCTAGGTGTGCACAGGTCTATGTGTGTGTCTCAGGCTCAGCCTGTCGCACTCTCTGTGTAGCTAGGTGTGCACAGGTCTATGTGTGTGTCTCAGGCTCGGCCTGTCGCGCTCTCTGTGTAGCTAGGTGTGCACAGGTCTGTGTGTGTCTCAGGCTCGTCCTGTCACACTCTCTGTGTAGCTAGGTGTGCACAGGTCTATGTGTGTCTCAGGCTCAGCCTGTCGCACTCTCTGTGTAGCAAGGTGTGCACAGGTCTATGTGTGTCTCAGGCTCGGCCTGTCGCTCTCTCTGTGTAGCTAGGTGTGCACAGGTCTATGTGTCTCTCAGGCTCGGCCTGTCGCACTCTCTGTGTAGCTAGGTGTGCACAGGTCTGTGTGTGTGTCTCAGGCTCGGCCTGTCGCACTCTCTGTGTAGCAAGGTGTGCACAGGTCTATGTGTGTCTCAGGCTCGTCCTGTCGCTCTCTGTGTAGCTAGGTGTGCACAGGTCTATGTGTCTCTCAGGCTCGGCCTGTCGCTCTCTCTGTGTAGCTAGGTGTGCACAGGTCTATGTATGTCTCAGGCTCAGCCTGTCGCGCTCTCTGTGTAGCTAGGTGTGCACAGGTCTATGTGTGTCTCAGGCTCAGCCTGTCGCGCTCTCTGTGTAGCTAGGTGTGCACAGGTCTATGTGTGTCTCAGGCTCAGCCTGTCGCGCTCTCTGTGTAGCTAGGTGTGCACAGGTCTATGTGTGTCTCAGGCTCGGCCTGTCGCACTCTCTGTGTAGCTAGGTGTGCACAGGTCTGTGTGTGTCTCAGGCTCGTCCTGTCGCACTCTCTGTGTAGCTAGGTGTGCACAGGTCTATGTGTGTGTCTCAGGCTCGGCCTGTCGCACTCTCTGTGTAGCTAGGTGTGCACAGGTCTATGTGTGTGTCTCAGGCTCGGCCTGTCGCACTCTCTGTGTAGCTAGGTGTGCACAGGTCTATGTGTGTGTCTCAGGCTCGGCCTGTCGCACTCTCTGTGTAGCTAGGTGTGCACAGGTCTATGTGTGTCTCTCAGGCTCGGCCTGTCGCACTCTCTGTGTAGCTAGGTGTGCACAGGTCTATGTGTGTCTCAGGCTCAGCCTGTCGCACTCTCTGTGTAGCTAGGTGTGCACAGGTCTATGTGTGTGTCTCAGGCTCGTCCTGTTGCTCTCTCTGTGTAGCTAGGTGTGCACAGGTCTATGTGTGTCTCAGGCTCAGCCTGTCACACTCTCTGTGTAGCTAGGTGTGCACAGGTCTATGTGTGTCTCAGGCTCAGCCTGTCGCACTCTCTGTGTAGCTAGGTGTGCACAGGTCTATGTGTGTGTCTCAGGCTCGTCCTGTTGCTCTCTCTGTGTAGCTAGGTGTGCACAGGTCTATGTGTGTGTGTCTCAGGCACGGCCTATCGCACTCTCTGTGTAGCTAGGTGTGCACAGGTCTATGTGTGTCTCTCAGGCTCGGCATGTCGCACTCTCTGTGTAGCTAGGTGAGCACAGGTCTATGTGTGTCTCAGGCTCAGCCTGTCGCACTCTCTGTGTAGCTAGGTGAGCACAGGTCTATGTGTGTGTCTCAGGCTCTGCCTGTCGCACTCTCTGTGTAGCTAGGTGTGCACAGGTCTATGTGTGTCTCTCAGGCTCAACCTGTCGCACTCTCTGTGTAGCTAGGTGTGCACAGGTCTATGTGTGTGTCTCAGGCTCGGCCTGTCGCACTCTCTGTGTAGCTAGGTGTGCACAGGTCTATGTGTGTGTGTCTCAGGCTCGGCCTGTCGCACTCTCTGTGTAGCTAGGTGTGCACAGGTCTATGTGTGTGTCTCAAGCTCGGCCTGTCGCACTCTCTGTGTAGCTAGGTGTGCACAGGTCTATGTGTGTCTCAGGCTCAGCCTGTCGCGCTCTCTGTGTAGCTAGGTGTGCACAGGTCTATGTGTGTGTCTCAGGCTCAGCCTGTCGCACTCTCTGTGTAGCTAGGTGTGCACAGGTCTATGTGTGACTCAGGCTCAGCCTGTCGCACTCTCTGTGTAGCTAGGTGTGCACAGGTCTATGTGTGTCTCTCAGGCTCAGCCTGTCGCTCTCTCTGTGTAGCTAGGTGTGCACAGGTCTATGTGTGCGTCTCAGGCTCAGCCTGTCGCGCTCTCTGTGTAGCTAGGTGTGCACAGGTCTGTGTGTGTGTCTCAGGCTCAGCCTGTCGCGCTCTCTGTGTAGCTAGGTGTGCACAGGTCTATGTGTGTGTCTCCGGCTCGGCCTGTCACTCTCTGTGTAGCTAGGTGTGCACATGTCTATGTGTGTGTGTCTCAGGCTCGGCCTGTCGCTCTCTCTGTGTAGCTAGGTGTGCACAGGTCTATGTGTGTGTCTCAGGCTCAGCCTGTCGCTCTCTCTGTGTAGCTAGGTGTGCACAGGTCTATGTGTGTCTCAGGCTCGGCCTGTCGCGCTCTCTGTGTAGCTAGGTGTGCACAGGTCTATGTGTGTCTCAGGCTCGGCCTGTCGCGCTCTCTGTGTAGCTAGGTGTGCACAGGTCTATGTGTGTCTCAGGCTCGGCCTGTCGCGCTCTCTGTGTAGCTAGGTGTGCACAGGTCTATGTGTGTGTGTCTCAGGCTCGTCCTGTCGCGCTCTCTGTGTAGCTAGGTGAGCACAGATCTATGTGTGTCTCAGGCTCGGCATGTCGCACTCTCTGTGTAGCTAGGTGTGCACAGGTCTATGTGTGTGTCTCAGGCTCGGCCTGTCGCTCTCTCTGTGTAGCTAGGTGTGCACAGGTCTATATGTGTGTCTCAGGCTCGGCCTGTCGCACTCTCTGTGTAGCTAGGTGTGCACAGGTCTATGTGTGTGTCTCAGGCTCGGCCTGTCGCACTCTCTGTGTAGCTAGGTGTGCACAGGTCTATGTGTGTCTCAGGCTCGTCCTGTCGCTCTCTGTGTAGCTAGGTGTGCACAGGTCTATGTGTGTGTCTCAGGCTCGGCCTGTCGCACTCTCTGTGTAGGTAGGTGTGCACAGGTCTATGTGTGTGTCTCAGGCTCGGCCTGTCGCTCTCTCTGTGTAGCTAGGTGTGCACAGGTCTATGTGTGTGTCTCAGGCTCGGCCTGTCGCACTCTCTGTGTAGCTAGGTGTGCACAGGTCTATGTGTGTGTCTCAGGCTCGGCCTGTCGCACTCTCTGTGTAGCTAGGTGTGCACAGGTCTATGTGTGTCTCAGGCTCGTCCTGTCGCTCTCTGTGTAGCTAGGTGTGCACAGGTCTATGTGTGTCTCTCAGGCTCGTCCTGTCACTCTCTCTGTGTAGCTAGGTATGCACAGGTCTATGTGTGTGTCTCAGGCTCGTCCTGTCACTCTCTCTGTGTAGCTAGGTGTTAACAGGTCTATGTGTGTCTCAGGCTCAGCCTGTCGCACTCTCTGTGTAGCTAGGTGTGCACAGGTCTATGTGTGTCTCTCAGGCTCGTCCTGTCGCTCTCTGTGTAGCTAGGTGTGCACAGGTCTATGTGTGTCTCAGGCTCGGCCTGTCACTCTCTGTGTAGCTAGGTGTGCACAGGTCTATGTGTGTCTCAGGCTCAGCCTGTCGCTCTCTGTGTAGCTAGGTGTGCACAGGTCTATGTGTGTCTCAGGCTCGTCCTGTCACTCTCTCTGTGTAGCTAGGTGTGCACAGGTCTATGTGTGTCTCAGGCTCAGCCTGTCGCACTCTCTGTGTAGCTAGGTGTGCACAGGTCTATGTGTGTGTCTCAGGCTCGGCCTGTCGCACTCTCTGTGTAGCTAGGTGTGCACAGGTCTATGTGTGTGTCTCAGGCTCGGCCTGTCACTCTCTGTGTAGCTAGGTGTGCACAGGTCTATGTGTGTCTCAGGCTCAGCCTGTCGCTCTCTGTGTAGCTAGGTGTGCACAGGTCTATGTGTGTGTCTCAGGCTCGTCCTGTCACTCTCTCTGTGTAGCTAGGTGTGCACAGGTCTATGTGTGTGTCTCAGGCTCGGCCTGTCACTCTCTGTGTAGCTAGGTGTGCACTTGTCTATGTGTGTCTCAGGCTCAGCCTGTCGCTCTCTGTGTAGCTAGGTGTGCACAGGTCTATGTGTGTCTCAGGCTCGTCCTGTCACTCTCTCTGTGTAGCTAGGTGTGCACAGGTCTATGTGTGTCTCAGGCTCGTCCTGTCACACTCTCTGTGTAGCTAGGTGTGCACAGGTCTATGTGTGTGTCTCAGGCTCGGCCTGTCGCTCTCTCTGTGTAGCTAGGTGTGCACAGGTCTATGTGTGTCTCAGGCTCAGCCTGTCGCACTCTCTGTGTAGCTAGGTGAGCACAGGTCTATGTGTGTCTCAGGCTCAGCCTGTCGCACTCTCTGTGTAGCTAGGTGTGCACAGGTCTATGTGTCTCTCAGGCTCGGCCTGTCGCACTCTCTGTGTAGCTAGGTGTGCACAGGTCTATGTGTGTGTCTCAGGCTCGTCCTGTCGCACTCTCTGTGTAGCTAGGTGTGCACAGGTCTATGTGTGTGTCTCAGGCTCGGCCTGTCGCTCTCTCTGTGTAGCTAGGTGTGCACAGGTCTATGTGTGTGTCTCAGGCTCGGCCTGTCGCACTCTCTGTGTAGCTAGGTGTGCACAGGTCTATGTGTGTGTCTCAGGCTCGTCCTGTCGCACTCTCTGTGTAGCTAGGTGTGCACAGGTCTATGTGTGTGTCTCAGGCTCGGCCTGTCGCACTCTCTGTGTAGCTAGGTGTGCACAGGTCTATGTGTGTCTCAGGCTCAGCCTGTCGCACTCTCTGTGTAGCTAGGTGTGCACAGGTCTATGTGTGTGTCTCAGGCTCGGCCTGTCGCACTCTCTGTGTAGCTAGGTGTGCACAGGTCTATGTGTGTGTCTCAGGCTCGTCCTGTCGCACTCTCTGTGTAGCTAGGTGTGCACAGGTCTATGTGTGTGTCTCAGGCTCGTCCTGTCGCACTCTCTGTGTAGCTAGGTGTGCACAGGTCTATGTGTGTCTCAGGCTCGTCCTGTCACTCTCTCTGTGTAGCTAGGTGTGCACAGGTCTATGTGTGTGTCTCAGGCTCGGCCTGTCGCACTCTCTGTGTAGCTAGGTGTGCACAGGTCTATGTGTGTCTCAGGCTCGGCCTGTCGCTCTCTCTGTGTAGCTAGGTGTGCACAGGTCTATGTGTGTGTCTCAGGCTCGTCCTGTCGCACTCTCTGTGTTGCTAGGTGTGCACAGGTCTATGTGTGTCTCAGGCTCGTCCTGTCACTCTCTCTGTGTAGCTAGGTGTGCACAGGTCTATGTGTGTGTCTCAGGCTCGGCCTGTCGCACTCTCTGTGTAGCTAGGTGTGCACAGATCTATGTGTGTCTCAGGCTCGGCCTGTCGCTCTCTCTGTGTAGCTAGGTGTGCACAGGTCTATGTGTGTCTCTCAGGCTCGTCCTGTCGCGCTCTCTGTGTAGCTAGGTGTGCACAGGTCTATGTGTGTCTCAGGCTCGGCCTGTCACTCTCTGTGTAGCTAGGTGTGCACAGGTCTATGTGTGTCTCAGGCTCAGCCTGTCACACTCTCTGTGTAGCTAGGTGTGCACAGGTCTATGTGTGTCTCAGGCTCAGCCTGTCGCACTCTCTGTGTAGCTAGGTGTGCACAGGTCTATGTGTGTGTGTCTCAGGCTCGTCCTGTTGCTCTCTCTGTGTAGCTAGGTGTGCACAGGTCTATGTGTGTGTGTCTCAGGCACGGCCTATCGCACTCTCTGTGTAGCTAGGTGTGCACAGGTCTATGTGTGTCTCTCAGGCTCGGCATGTCGCACTCTCTGTGTAGCTAGGTGAGCACAGGTCTATGTGTGTCTCAGGCTCAGCCTGTCGCACTCTCTGTGTAGCTAGGTGAGCACAGGTCTATGTGTGTGTCTCAGGCTCTGCCTGTCGCACTCTCTGTGTAGCTAGGTGTGCACAGGTCTATGTGTGTCTCTCAGGCTCAACCTGTCGCACTCTCTGTGTAGCTAGGTGTGCACAGGTCTATGTGTGTGTCTCAGGCTCGGCCTGTCGCACTCTCTGTGTAGCTAGGTGTGCACAGGTCTATGTGTGTGTGTCTCAGGCTCGGCCTGTCGCACTCTCTGTGTAGCTAGGTGTGCACAGGTCTATGTGTGTGTCTCAAGCTCGGCCTGTCGCACTCTCTGTGTAGCTAGGTGTGCACAGGTCTATGTGTGTCTCAGGCTCAGCCTGTCGCGCTCTCTGTGTAGCTAGGTGTGCACAGGTCTATGTGTGTCTCAGGCTCAGCCTGTCGCACTCTCTGTGTAGCTAGGTGTGCACAGGTCTATGTGTGACTCAGGCTCAGCCTGTCGCACTCTCTGTGTAGCTAGGTGTGCACAGGTCTATGTGTGTCTCTCAGGCTCAGCCTGTCGCTCTCTCTGTGTAGCTAGGTGTGCACAGGTCTATGTGTGCGTCTCAGGCTCAGCCTGTCGCGCTCTCTGTGTAGCTAGGTGTGCACAGGTCTGTGTGTGTGTCTCAGGCTCAGCCTGTCGCGCTCTCTGTGTAGCTAGGTGTGCACAGGTCTATGTGTGTGTCTCCGGCTCGGCCTGTCACTCTCTGTGTAGCTAGGTGTGCACATGTCTATGTGTGTGTGTCTCAGGCTCGGCCTGTCACACTCTGTGTAGCTAGGTGTGCACAGGTCTATGTGTGTCTCAGGCTCGGCCTGTCGCGCTCTCTGTGTAGCTAGGTGTGCACAGGTCTATGTGTGTCTCAGGCTCGGCCTGTCGCGCTCTCTGTGTAGCTAGGTGTGCACAGGTCTATGTGTGTCTCAGGCTCGGCCTGTCGCGCTCTCTGTGTAGCTAGGTGTGCACAGGTCTATGTGTGTGTGTCTCAGGCTCGTCCTGTCGCGCTCTCTGTGTAGCTAGGTGAGCACAGATCTATGTGTGTCTCAGGCTCGGCATGTCGCACTCTCTGTGTAGCTAGGTGTGCACAGGTCTATGTGTGTGTCTCAGGCTCGGCCTGTCGCTCTCTCTGTGTAGCTAGGTGTGCACAGGTCTATATGTGTGTCTCAGGCTCGGCCTGTCGCACTCTCTGTGTAGCTAGGTGTGCACAGGTCTATGTGTGTGTCTCAGGCTCGGCCTGTCGCACTCTCTGTGTAGCTAGGTGTGCACAGGTCTATGTGTGTCTCAGGCTCGTCCTGTCGCTCTCTGTGTAGCTAGGTGTGCACAGGTCTATGTGTGTGTCTCAGGCTCGGCCTGTCGCACTCTCTGTGTAGGTAGGTGTGCACAGGTCTATGTGTGTGTCTCAGGCTCGGCCTGTCGCTCTCTCTGTGTAGCTAGGTGTGCACAGGTCTATGTGTGTGTCTCAGGCTCGGCCTGTCGCACTCTCTGTGTAGCTAGGTGTGCACAGGTCTATGTGTGTGTCTCAGGCTCGGCCTGTCGCACTCTCTGTGTAGCTAGGTGTGCACAGGTCTATGTGTGTCTCAGGCTCGTCCTGTCGCTCTCTGTGTAGCTAGGTGTGCACAGGTCTATGTGTGTCTCTCAGGCTCGTCCTGTCACTCTCTCTGTGTAGCTAGGTATGCACAGGTCTATGTGTGTGTCTCAGGCTCGTCCTGTCACTCTCTCTGTGTAGCTAGGTGTTAACAGGTCTATGTGTGTCTCAGGCTCAGCCTGTCGCACTCTCTGTGTAGCTAGGTGTGCACAGGTCTATGTGTGTCTCTCAGGCTCGTCCTGTCGCTCTCTGTGTAGCTAGGTGTGCACAGGTCTATGTGTGTCTCAGGCTCGGCCTGTCACTCTCTGTGTAGCTAGGTGTGCACAGGTCTATGTGTGTCTCAGGCTCAGCCTGTCGCTCTCTGTGTAGCTAGGTGTGCACAGGTCTATGTGTGTCTCAGGCTCGTCCTGTCACTCTCTCTGTGTAGCTAGGTGTGCACAGGTCTATGTGTGTCTCAGGCTCAGCCTGTCGCACTCTCTGTGTAGCTAGGTGTGCACAGGTCTATGTGTGTGTCTCAGGCTCGGCCTGTCGCTCTCTCTGTGTAGCTAGGTGTGCACAGGTCTATGTGTGTGTCTCAGGCTCGGCCTGTCGCACTCTCTGTGTAGCTAGGTGTGCACAGGTCTATGTGTGTGTCTCAGGCTCGGCCTGTCACTCTCTGTGTAGCTAGGTGTGCACAGGTCTATGTGTGTCTCAGGCTCAGCCTGTCGCTCTCTGTGTAGCTAGGTGTGCACAGGTCTATGTGTGTGTCTCAGGCTCGTCCTGTCACTCTCTCTGTGTAGCTAGGTGTGCACAGGTCTATGTGTGTGTCTCAGGCTCGGCCTGTCACTCTCTGTGTAGCTAGGTGTGCACTTGTCTATGTGTGTCTCAGGCTCAGCCTGTCGCTCTCTGTGTAGCTAGGTGTGCACAGGTCTATGTGTGTCTCAGGCTCGTCCTGTCACTCTCTCTGTGTAGCTAGGTGTGCACAGGTCTATGTGTGTGTCTCAGGCTCGGCCTGTCGCTCTCTCTGTGTAGCTAGGTGTGCACAGGTCTATGTGTGTCTCAGGCTCAGCCTGTCGCACTCTCTGTGTAGCTAGGTGAGCACAGGTCTATGTGTGTCTCAGGCTCAGCCTGTCGCACTCTCTGTGTAGCTAGGTGTGCACAGGTCTATGTGTCTCTCAGGCTCGGCCTGTCGCACTCTCTGTGTAGCTAGGTGTGCACAGGTCTATGTGTGTGTCTCAGGCTCGTCCTGTCGCACTCTCTGTGTAGCTAGGTGTGCACAGGTCTATGTGTGTGTCTCAGGCTCGGCCTGTCGCTCTCTCTGTGTAGCTAGGTGTGCACAGGTCTATGTGTGTGTCTCAGGCTCGGCCTGTCGCACTCTCTGTGTAGCTAGGTGTGCACAGGTCTATGTGTGTCTCAGGCTCAGCCTGTCGCACTCTCTGTGTAGCTAGGTGTGCACAGGTCTATGTGTGTGTCTCAGGCTCGGCCTGTCGCACTCTCTGTGTAGCTAGGTGTGCACAGGTCTATGTGTGTGTCTCAGGCTCGTCCTGTCGCACTCTCTGTGTAGCTAGGTGTGCACAGGTCTATGTGTGTGTCTCAGGCTCGGCCTGTCGCACTCTCTGTGTAGCTAGGTGTGCACAGGTCTATGTGTGTCTCAGGCTCAGCCTGTCGCACTCTCTGTGTAGCTAGGTGTGCACAGGTCTATGTGTGTGTCTCAGGCTCGGCCTGTCGCACTCTCTGTGTAGCTAGGTGTGCACAGGTCTATGTGTGTGTCTCAGGCTCGTCCTGTCGCACTCTCTGTGTAGCTAGGTGTGCACAGGTCTATGTGTGTGTCTCAGGCTCGTCCTGTCGCACTCTCTGTGTAGCTAGGTGTGCACAGGTCTATGTGTGTCTCAGGCTCGTCCTGTCACTCTCTCTGTGTAGCTAGGTGTGCACAGGTCTATGTGTGTGTCTCAGGCTCGGCCTGTCGCACTCTCTGTGTAGCTAGGTGTGCACAGGTCTATGTGTGTCTCAGGCTCGGCCTGTCGCTCTCTCTGTGTAGCTAGGTGTGCACAGGTCTATGTGTGTGTCTCAGGCTCGTCCTGTCGCACTCTCTGTGTTGCTAGGTGTGCACAGGTCTATGTGTGTCTCAGGCTCGTCCTGTCACTCTCTCTGTGTAGCTAGGTGTGCACAGGTCTATGTGTGTGTCTCAGGCTCGGCCTGTCGCACTCTCTGTGTAGCTAGGTGTGCACAGGTCTATGTGTGTCTCAGGCTCGGCCTGTCGCTCTCTCTGTGTAGCTAGGTGTGCACAGGTCTATGTGTGTCTCTCAGGCTCGTCCTGTCGCGCTCTCTGTGTAGCTAGGTGTGCACAGGTCTATGTGTGTCTCAGGCTCGGCCTGTCACTCTCTGTGTAGCTAGGTGTGCACAGGTCTATGTGTGTGTCTCAGGCTCGGCCTGTCGCACTCTCTGTGTAGCTAGGTGTGCACAGGTCTATGTGTGTCTCTCAGGCTCGTCCTGTCACTCTCTGTGTAGCTAGGTGTGCACAGGTCTATGTGTGTCTCAGGCTCGGCCTGTCACACTCTCTGTGTAGCTAGGTGTGCACAGGTCTATGTGTGTCTCTCAGGCTCGGCCTGTCACTCTCTGTGTAGCTAGGTGTGCACAGGTCTATGTGTGTGTCTCAGGCTCTGCCTGTCGTACTCTCTGTGTAGCTAGGTGTGCACAGGTCTATGTGTGTCTCTCAGGCTCGGCCTGTCACTCTCTGTGTAGCTAGGTGTGCACAGGTCTATGTGTGTCTCAGGCTCGGCCTGTCGTACTCTCTGTGTAGCTAGGTGTGCACAGGTCTATGTGTGTCTCAGGCTCGGCCTGTCGTACTCTCTGTGTAGCTAGGTGTGCACAGGTCTATGTGTGTCTCAGGCTCAGCCTGTCGCTCTCTGTGTAGCTAGGTGTGCACAGGTCTATGTGTGTCTCAGGCTCAGCCTGTCGCACTCTCTGTGTAGCTAGGTGTGCACAGGTCTATGTGTGTCTCAGGCTCAGCCTGTCGCTCTCTGTGTAGCTAGGTGTGCACAGGTCTATGTGTGTCTCAGGCTCAGCCTGTCGCACTCTCTGTGTAGCTAGGTGTGCACAGGTCTATGTGTGTCTCAGGCTCAGCCTGTCGCGCTCTCTGTGTAGCTAGGTGTGCACAGGTCTATGTGTGTCTCAGGCTCGGCCTGTCACTCTCTGTGTAGCTAGGTGTGCACAGGTCTATGTGTGTCTCAGGCTCAGCCTGTCGCTCTCTGTGTAGCTAGGTGTGCACAGGTCTATGTGTGTCTCAGGCTCAGCCTGTCGCACTCTCTGTGTAGCTAGGTGTACACAGGTCTATGTGTCTCTCAGGCTCGGCCTGTCGCACTCTCTGTGTAGCTAGGTGTGCACAGGTCTATGTGTGTCTCTCAGGCTCAGCATGTCGCGCTCTCTGTGTAGCTAGGTGTGCACAGGTCTATGTGTGTGTCTCAGGCTCAGCATGTCGCGCTCTCTGTGTAGCTAGGTGTGCACAGGTCTATGTGTGTCTCAGGCTCGGCCTGTCGCTCTCTCTGTGTAGCTAGGTGTGCACAGGTCTATGTGTGTCTCAGGCTCGGCCTGTCGCACTCTCTGTGTAGCTAGGTGAGCACAGGTCTATGTGTGTCTCAGGCTCGGCCTGTCGCACTCTCTGTGTAGCTAGGTGTGCACAGGTCTATGTGTGTGTCTCAGGCTCGGCCTGTCGTACTCTCTGTGTAGCTAGGTGTGCACAGGTCTATGTGTGTGTCTCAGGCTCGGCCTGTCACTCTCTGTGTAGCTAGGTGTGCACAGGTCTATGTGTGTCTCAGGCTCGGCCTGTCGCACTCTCTGTGTAGCTAGGTGTGCACAGGTCTATGTGTGTCTCTCAGGCTCAGCCTGTCGCACTCTCTGTGTAGCTAGGTGTGCACAGGTCTATGTGTGTCTCAGGCTCGGCCTGTCACTCTCTGTGTAGCTAGGTGTGCACAGGTCTATGTGTGTGTCTCAGGCTCGGCCTGTCACTCTCTGTGTAGCTAGGTGTGCACAGGTAACAGCCAAGAGCCGGGAGGGTAACCATTGTACAATAGGAATGTGTGTGCTGAGCAGTGTCTTGTTTGTAGCGACTGCATCACCAGAGGAGGGAGTGCGGTAGGGCACTGCGGTTGCAGCAGCCGTCACTCCGCTGATTACCGGCAGGTAATAAAGCTGAGAGGTGATCACACTATTTACTCTTTTCTTCTTCTGAGAGGTGAATGGGTCCTGAGAATTCTCTGTGTCTGTGTGATGTGTATGTGATGTGCTGTGTGTGTGTGTGGTGTGTGATGTGTGTTTGTTGTGTGCTATGTGCAACTTGTGTGATGTGTGTGTGACGTGTTTTGTGTGTGATGTGTGTGTGATGTGTTTAATGTGTATGGAGTGTGATGTGTGCTGTGTGTTATGCATCTGTGTGACATGTGTGTGTTGTGTGTGATGCATCTGTGTGACGTGTGTGTTGTGTGTGCTGTGTGTGATGCATCTGTGTGACGTGTGTGTGTGTTGTGTGATGTTTGTGACATGTGTAATGTGTATCGTGTGTGATGTGTGTATTTTGTGTGTACTGTGTGTGATGCATCTGTGTGACATATGTGATGTGTGTGACGTGTGCAATGTGTATCGTGTGTGATGTGTGTATTTTGTGTGTACTGTGTGTGATGCATCTGTGTGACATATGTGATGTGTGATGTGTGTGACGTGTGCAATGTATATCGTGTGTGATGTGTGTGTGCTGTGTGGTGCATCTGTGTGTCATGTGTGATGTGTGTGTGACGTGTGTGTAATGTGTAGGGTGTGTGCTGTGTGTGATGCATCTGTGTGACTTTTTTTGTGTATGTGGGACGTGTGCTGTGTATGATGCATCTGTGTGATGTGTGTGTGTGTGTGACATGTGTGTATGATGTGTGTGACATGTGTGTGATGTGTGTGTGTGCTGTGTGATGCACCTGTGTGACGTGTGATGTGTGTGATGCATCTGTGTGATGTGTGTGTGTGTGTGTGACATGTGCGATGTGTGTGTGATGTGTATGTGTGTGATCTGTGTGTGACGTGTGTAATGTGTATGGTGTGTGATGTGGGTGTGCTGTGTTTGTTGCATCTGTGTGACGTGTGATGTGTGTGATGCATCTGTGTGTGTGATGTGTGTGTGTGAGAGACGTGTGTGTGTGTGTGTGTGTGTGACATGTGTGTATGATGTGTGTGACATGTGTGTGATGTGTGTGTGCTGTGTGTGATGCACCTGTGTGACGTGTGATGTGTGTGATGCATCTGTGTGATGTGTGTGTGTGTGTGTGACATGTGCGATGTGTGTGTGATGTGTATGTGTGTGATCTGTGTGTGACGTGTGTAATGTGTATGGTGTGTGATGTGGGTGTGCTGTGTTTGTTGCATCTGTGTGACGTGTGATGTGTGTGATGTGTGTGTGATGTGTGTGTGTGTGTGTGATGTGTGTGTGATGTGTGTGTGAGAGACATGTGTATGTGTGATGTGTGTGTGTGTGTGTGTGTGTGTGTGTGTGACATGTGTATGTGATGTGTGTGTAGTGTTCACTCTAGGCTGTTTTAGCAGGGCGCCGCGCCCTGCCCGTTTTTTAACAGGCAAAACCCGCCCTGCCCCTTTTGCGGCGCCCTGCTAGAACAGCCGCCCGCTCCCTGCCCTCCCGGCGTGTATAGATGCCGTGCGCATGCGCGCGGCATCCATTCACGCATTGGGAGAGGGCTGGGGGAAGCCCAGCAGAGACGGAGGTGCTGGGCACGCCCCCAACAGTGACGTCGCCGGCCACAGACGCTCTCTATAGTAGCGTCTGTGGGCCGCACCGCCCCCTAAAATGACGGAGGCGTGGTCACGCCCCCTAATTTGCGTGATCACGCCCCCATTGCGGACGCACGCACATGTGCCCCCGGAGTCCGGCGCCCTACCCCTTTTCACTCCTAGAATGAACACTATGTGTGTGTGTGACATGTGTGTGTGTGAAGTGTGTGTGTGAGAGACGTGTGTGACGTGTGTGTGTGTGATGTGTATGTGTGTGACATGTGTGATGTGTCTGTGATGTGTGTGTGTGATGTGTGTGTGATGAGTATGTGTGTGATGTGTGTGTGTGATGTGTATGTGTGTGTGATGTGTGTGTGTGATGTGTATGTGTGTGACATTTGTGTGTGTGTGATGTGTATGTGTGTGACATGTGTGTGTGTGTGTGACGTGTGATGTGTGTATGATGTGTGTGTGTGTGTGTGTGTGTGTATATGATGTGTGTGTGTGTGTGATGTTTGTGTGATGTGTATGTGTGTGACGTGTGTGTGTGTGTGTGATGTGTGTGTGTGATGTTTGTGTGATGTGTATGTGTGTGACGTGTGTGTGACGTGTGTGTGTGTGTGTTGCTGTATGATGTGCGATAAAGCTCATTGTTGTACTATCAGCTGTGTGGTAAGGATCATGTACGCACTGGGAACTGCGCTAGGTAATTGCCGACGGGCACCGACACGTGCCGCGCAGGCGCCCGGGGCACTGGAGCAGACCCCGCTGGTCATACACAGTGTGGCTGTTGTTGGGGGCAGGGATATGGGTCTCTGGGGTGACCCTTAGTAGATCCGCAGTCATTAGGTTGACCACTAACAACATGAGCAACATGGCAAAGGTCGACATGGATGAAATGTCGACATGTGGATTAGGTCAACGCATGAAAGGTCAACAGCGCAAAAGGTTGACACTTGGAAAGGTCGTTATGACAAATGGTTGACACACAAGAGGTCAACACAGTATTTTTTTGGCGTCCTTTTTCTCTTAAGTGTACTGGGGTTCCCGATTACTGCACCGCGTCCCCCCGCAGCTGCGGCCGAGGTTACCGGTCCCAGGCGCGGTCCATGTGACTTGTACAGTATGAAAAAGGTTAAAAAAATGAAGAAAAAAATACCTAAAATATAAAAAAAAAAATGTCGACCATTTGAACATGTGACCTTTTATATTGTCGACCTTTTGATCATGTTGACATTGACTGTCATGCAGGAGCGGGGATACCCTGATTTACCGCCTTATGCCGACGCGGGGGGCCGCTTGTGTAAGCAGTAACCCACACCACCCATTGGCGATACGTCGGCTGCTGTGTCGCCGCTGGCACCGGCTCCATGCTCGGCGCGGGAGATCTGCCAGAGACAGGCTTCCCATCCCCGGACGCATGGCCCCTTCGATACACGCCCACAAGTCAGGATGGCTACGTGCGCTCGCATTGACGCCGCCCAGCTCAAGCGCTGAAACGCTCCATTTCACGCCCCAGCTGCGTCCGTATCAGAATAGGACGGACATGTGCGGCGACGCGTCATTTCTCACGTGTGCTATGTCCAGACACTCACCAACTGTATCGCAGCGGCTGAGCGTCAGCGCAACGCCCCTGGGTGCTATATACACGCTACGCCGATATAATATATAGGTGTGCCCGCGGCTTCAGTGACTGCGGCCGGGAGATACGGGATGTTCTGTCTGCGCTGACAGGATCCAATCCTATGTCCACACTGTGTCCCCGGTGCTGTCCCTGTCTATGGAGCAGCGCTGAGGTAAAGCAATCAGGCCTACGTTGTGTCTTCTGCATTCTCCTGGCCAAACTGAACTTTTCCTGAACTTGCTGTCTGCCCTCATTAAAGTCGGGGGAGATAGCGCCTGTGGCCGGAGAGACCCCAGCCCACATGGACAATGGCGGCGCGGCACTGAAGGGGTTAACCCTCAGTGCCCGGCGCCATATTCAAGGACAATGGGCGCTTGGCGCCACTTTTAAACTGTGCACTGGTGCTAAACGCCATCTTTAAATGTAGTGTGGATGCTAGGCACCGGGTATTTAAAAATATATTTACTACTGTGTTTTCACCAATGTTATATTTAATGCAAATGCCACTTAGAAGGAATGTGTAAGCTGTGTTGGTTTTAAAATGCACTTACTATAGATGTCTGAATAATCATCTCCTGTCTGTAGGAAGTGGCATGCTAATGGCCCTGTCCTAGCAGAGAGGTGTGAATGACAAAACCTTTTGATGTGTAAAGATGCTAATCACGGGGTCTATGGACTTGGAACCTGTTTCATGTACCTGATTTAATTGATATACGAACCCTGAATGGCAGATGCAGGAAGGAAGACTGTTTGTTTGTATTGTAGCCTTTCCTGTTGTAATCTCAAACACTGGGTTTGCCTGGAGATGTGAATGAGACAGAAACATTTCAATTTTGAAGCTATGTGATAAATTTATCAATAGTGAATGTTAATCTGATACCAAACGTTGTCTGGGTGACAGGAAGGAGGATATTGTTTTATCGCACTTATCCCCTTTTGAAATGTAATTTATTTATTGGTATTTTGTAAAATAACCTGATTGGTTGGAGAAGACAGGGAGGGCTTACCCCCCTGTGGTACTGTGTGGAAAATTGACATAAAAAGGAGGCCTGCGTGCCTCCAGAGTTGTAGTTGTACCATCTTATTCTGCTGGAACATCTTGCTGTATGCTGTTGCCCCTAGCAATAGGGAAGAGTTCTCTTTAGAACTATTGAGCAAATAAAACATCATTGCCTCAAGAAGACTGCTTCATCTTGTGACCTACAGGGTTATGCCAACCATAGCCCCGTCCTCCGGCTGTCCAGGGAAGCACCTAACGTCTCCAAGTTCCGCCTTCCGCCAGCTATCGGTAGAGGCCTAGCAAGTGGCTAGTGGGGATTCGTCAACACCACACAGGTGTGGTTAGGCAGTGCGTCGGCACATACAGAGCAGAACCGTGGTTCCAAACGCCACGGCAGGTTAGGAGTTTGGTAGTGGCAGCATAAACCCGCCCACAGCGCAGTGGGTGGAGTTAGTAACAGGTGGTTACTGACGGTAAGCGGGAATCCCCTATGTGGTCAGGCCTCGTGTGACCTAACCTTCCAATCTGAGCGTAGGAGAAGGGACGCGAAAGCGGCGAGTGCTTTCGTACGGGACCGTCCTGTCACAGCGCCCCCTACCCTTCACCTGCTGTAACTGCTGCATCCACAGCCCACCTCTGTCACTGCCCACACAGGCGCTCCATCGCTCACGCTGCGGCCCACACTCAGGGCCTAATTCAGACCTGATCGCAACAGCAAAATCTTTCTCTAATGGGCAAAACCATGTGCACTGCAGGTGGGGCAGATATATCATGTGCAGAGAGAGTTAGATTTGGGTGGGGTGTGTTCAAACTTAAATCTAAACTGTAGGGTAAAAATAAAGCAGCCAGTATTTACCCTGCACAGAAACAATATAACCCACCCAAACCTAACTCTCTCTGCACATGTTACATCTGCCCCACCTGCAGTGCACATGGTTTTGACAATTAGAGAACAATTTTGCTGCTGCGATCAGGTCTGAATTAGACCACACTGAGAGCACACTGGTTAGAATTGAAACCATGGCCTCATTGCGGTAGGGCAGCGATGCTAACCACTGTACCACTGTGCTACTCACGTCTTGTCAGCTGAGGAAATCTAAACAGCAACCTGTAGAGAGAGTGTTACAGCGTGCAGTGGGCGTAGCGTGCGCTATTGGGTCAGACAGACCAGCAGATATAACGGTGTCTCGCTACCCCCGGGTCCGGTGCGTTTCTATCAGGCAGGTCTTCCCCTTTCTATAAATGCCTCTGAGCGAGGTGTCTGCGCCTCTCCTGGGGAATGTGCACAGTATCCAGGCTACCGAGGACGGCATCCTGCAAACACCGACAACCGGGGCTCTCGCTGTCACATTGTCACCTGCTTCCTCCTTGTGTCACTGCGTGTGCGGCCTCTGGTGTTCCCGTGTACAGGTGACTGCATCTGCGGATGAACCTGCACCACTGCCCTGAGGCAGGCCCAAAATGTGCCCCGTTAGGTAGAAGGGTCAAGGAATGCAAAGCAATATCTTTCTCTAATGGGCAAAACCATGTGCAGGGCAGATGTAACATGTGCAGAGAGAGAGTAAGATTTGGGTGGGTTCTATTGTTTCTGTGCAGGGTAAATACTGGCTGCTTTATTTTTACACTGCAATTTAGATTTCAGTTTGAACACACCGCACCCAAATCTAACTCTCTCTGCACATGTTACATCTGCCCCACCTGCAGTGCACATGGTTTTGCCCATTAGAGAAAGATTTTGCTTTTGCGATCCACGCTGAATCAGGCCCTAAGTCCCCAAAGCAGGAGCTCTGCCCCCTGTACCCCCTCCCATGTACGTAGTGTCAGACACGGCTAGGAGCACCCGCACTTGCTTTGTGGGTGAGCCCGTTTATCAGGGTGGCCAGAGAGAGATCACCCAAATCACTTGCTTTCTTTGTGTGCGACCCAGCTCCCTGTGTGCTGAATGAGGGGGCATGTTTTACGGAGGCCCTGCAGTGCATGTTTTCAAGGTCTCATCGTAGAATGACATAACCAGTGTGGACGTTTTAAAATGTGTCACTCAGTAATGTATACACCTGTGCCCACCTAAGAGATATGGAAAACATGCACTGTCAGTGGTCACTGTGTCAGTATTGTATACACCTGTGGCTAACTAGGAGATAAGGAAAACATGCACTGTCAGTGTGTCAGTAATGAATGCACGTGTGCCCAGCTAGGAGATATGGAAAACAGGCACTGTCAATGGTGTCAGTGTGTCAGTAATGTATACACCTGTGCGCAGTTAGGAGATATGGAAAACATGCACTGTCAGTGGTCACTGTGTCAGTAATGTATACACATGTGCCCAGCTAGGAGATAGGGAAAACATGCACTGCCAATGGTGTCAGTGTGTCAGTGATGTATACACCTGTGCGCAGCTAGGAGATATGGAAAACATGCACTGTCAGTGGTCACTGTGTCAGTAATATATACACCTGTGCCCAGCTAGGAGGTATGGAAAACATGCACTGCCAATGGTGTCAGTGTGTCAGTGCGCAGCTATGAGATATGGAAAACATGTACTGTCAGTGGTTACTGGGGTCGATTCTATTCGGCAACTTAAGAATAGCGCCGGGAATTAGCTCCCGACGCTATTCAATTCAGCTCCAGTTAAGTCGGCGATGTCCCATTCTCGCCGACTAAACAGGTTGAATTGTCGGGAGAACGGGCATTCTCCAACGTAACTCCCCGGCGCGAGGCTGATTCCCGACAGAATCAGCCTCGCACCGGCCGCGAGGCAGCACTTTTGTCGGGTTTCTTCTCTCATCCCCCGGGGATGAGAGAAGAATTCCCGACAATTGCGGGTCACTAGCAGCTGAATTGAATAGCGTCGGGAGCTAATTCCCGGCGCTATTCTTAAGTTGCCGAATTGAATCGACCCAACTGTGTCAGTAATGTATACACCTGTGGCTAACTAGGAGATATGGAAAACATGCACTGTCAGTGTGTCAGTAATGTATACACCTGTGCCCAGCTAGGAGATATGGAAAACATGCACTGTCAGTAGGTGTTGGACACGGAAACGGCTGCTGCATGTTGCGTATGATGTTGCTCCGTGTTACACAATAAGTAATAAAATGTAATATGTCCTCCCTGCATCTTATTGATGAAATATTGGTGTAGCTGTTTTTGTATCTTTGGATTTGCTGGCTATATATATATATATATATATATATATACATACACATATATATATATATATATATATATATATATATAAAAAATGAGTAGCGTCCTCTCTGAGAGCTGCGCAGTCTCTGCTGGGAGAGCCCTGGAAGGGACAGTGACCCGTCTGTCAGGATGAGCCCCTGGGTGTGAGGAGAGTGACAGGCCGCTGTGTGCAGTGAGTGCGGTTACACATTCTCCCAGTAATAAGCCCCTGGGTGTGAGGAGAGTGACAGGCCGCTGTGTGCAGTGAGTGCGGTTACACATTCTCCCAGTAATAAGCACCTGGGTGTGAGGAGAGGGACAGGCCGCTGTGTGCAGTGAGTGCGGTTCCACGTTCTCCCAGTAATAAGCCCCTGGGTGTGAGGAGAGTGACAGGCCGCTGTGTGCAGTGAGTGCGGTTCCACGTTCTCCCAGTAATAAGCCCCTGGGTGTGAGGAGAGTGACAGGCCGCTGTGTGCAGTGAGTGCGGTTACACATTCTCCCAGTAATAAGGCCCTGGGTGTTAGGAGAGTGACAGGCCGCTGTGTGCAGTGAGTGCGGTTACACATTCTCCCAGGAATAAGCACCTGGGTGTGAGGAAAGTGACAGGCCGCTGTGTGCAGTGAGTGCGGTTACACATTCTCCCAGTAATAAGGCCCTGGGTGTGAGGAAAGTGACAGGCCGCTGTGTGCACTGAGTGCGGTTACACATTCTCCCAGTAATAAGCCCCTGGGTGTGAGGAGAGTGACAGGCCGCTGTGTGCAGTGAGTGCGGTTACACATTCTCCCAGTAATAAGCCCCTGGGTGTGAGGAGAGTGACAGGCCGCTGTGTGCAGTGAGTGCGGTTACACAATCTCCCAGTAATAAGCCCCTGGGTGTGAGGAGAGTGACAGGCCGCTGTGTGCAGTGAGTGCGGTTACACATTCTCCCAGTAATAAGCCCCTGGGTGTGAGGAGAGTGACAGGCCGCCGTGTGCAGTGAGTGCGGTTTCACATTCTCCCAGTAATAAGCCCCTGGGTGTGTGGAGAGTGACATGCCGCTGTGTGCAGTGAGTGCGGTTACATGTTCTCCCAGTAATAAGCCCCTGGGTGTGAGGAGAGTGACAGGCCGCTGTGTGCAGTGAGTGCGGTTTCACATTCTCCCAGTAATAAGCCCCTGGGTGTGAGGAGAGTGACAGGCCGCCGTGTGCAGTGAGTGCGGTTTCACATTCTCCCAGTAATAAGCCCCTGGGTGTGAGGAGAGTGACAGGCCGCCGTGTGCACTGAGTGCGGTTCCACGTTCTCCCAGTAATAAGCCCCTGGGTGTGAGGAGAGTGACAGGCCGCTGTGTGCAGTGAGTGCGGTTACACATTCTCCCAGTAATAAGCCCCTGGGTGTGAGGAGAGTGACAGGCCGCCGTGTGCAGTGAGTGCGGTTTCACATTCTCCCAGTAATAAGCCCCTGGGTGTGAGGAGAGTGACAGGCCGCCGTGTGCAGTGAGTGCGGTTTCACATTCTCCCAGTAATAAGCCCCTGGGTGTGAGGAGAGTGACAGGCCGCCGTGTGCACTGAGTGCGGTTCCACGTTCTCCCAGTAATAAGCCCCTGGGTGTGAGGAGAGTGACAGGCCGCTGTGTGCAGTGAGTGCGGTTACACAATCTCCCAGTAATAAGCCCCTGGGTGTGAGGAGAGTGACAGGCCGCTGTGTGCACTGAGTGCGGTTACACATTCTCCCAGTAATAAGCCCCTGGGTGTGAGGAGAGTGACAGGCCGCTGTGTGCAGTGAGTGCGGTTACACAATCTCCCAGTAATAAGCCCCTGGGTGTGAGGAGAGTGACAGGCCGCTGTGTGCAGTGAGTGCGGTTACACATTCTCCCAGTAATAAGCCCCTGGGTGTGAGGAGAGTGACAGGCCGCTGTGTGCAGTGAGTGTGGTTACACGTTCTCCCAGTAATAAGCCCCTGGGTGTGAGGAGAGTGACAGGCCGCTGTGTGCAGTGAGTGCGGTTACACATTCTCCCAGTAATAAGCACCTGGGTGTGAGGAGAGTGACAGGCCGCTGTGTGCAGTGAGTGCGGTTTCACATTCTCCCAGTAATAAGCCCCTGGGTGTGAGGAGAGTGACAGGCCGCTGTGTGCAGTGAGTGCGGTTACACATTCTCCCAATAATAAGCCCCTGGGTGTGAGGAGAGTGACAGGCCGCTGTGTGCAGTGAGTGCGGTTACACATTCTCCCAATAATAAGCCCCTGGGTGTGAGGAGAGTGACAGGCCGCCGAGTGCAGTGAGTGCGGTTACACATTCTCCCAGTAATGAGCCCCTGGGTGTGAGGAGAGTGACAGGCCGCCGAGTGCAGTGAGTGTGGTTACACATTCTCCCAGTAATAAGCCCCTGGGTGTGAGGAGAGTGACAGGCCGCTGTGTGCAGTGAGTGCGGTTACACGTTCTCCCAGTAATAAGCCCCTGGGTGTGAGGAGAGTGACAGGCCGCCGTGTGCAGTGAGTGCGGTTTCACATTCTCCCAGTAATAAGCCCCTGGGTGTGAGGAGAGTGACAGGCCGCCGTGTGCAGTGAGTGCGGTTACACGTTCTCCCAGTAATAAGCCCCTAGGTGTGAGGAGAGTGACAGGCCGCTGTGTGCAGTGAGTGCGGTTACACAATCTCCCAGTAATAAGCCCCTGGGTGTGAGGAGAGTGACAGGCCGCTGTGTGCAGTGAGTGCGGTTACACATTCTCCCAGTAATAAGCCCCTGGGTGTGAGGAGAGTGACAGGCCGCTGTGTGCAGTGAGTGCGGTTACACATTCTCCCAGTAATAAGCCCCTGGGTGTGAGGAGAGTGACAGGCCGCTGTGTGCAGTGAGTACGGTTTCACATTCTCCCAGTAATAAGCCCCTGGGTGTGAGGAGAGTGACAGGCCGCTGTGTGCAGTGAGTGCGGTTACACATTCTCCCAGTAATAAGCCCCTGGGTGTGAGGAGAGTGACTGGCCGCTGTGTGCAGTGAGTGCGGTTACACATTCTCCCAGTAATAAGCCCCTGGGTGTGAGGAGAGTGACAGGCCGCCGAGTGCAGTGAGTGCGGTTACACATTCTCCCAGTAATGAGCCCCTGGGTGTGAGGAGAGTGACAGGCCGCCGAGTGCAGTGAGTGTGGTTACACATTCTCCCAGTAATAAGCCCCTGGGTGTGAGGAGAGTAACAGGCCGCTGTGTGCAGTGAGTGCGGGTACACATTCTCCCAGTAATAAGCCCCTGGGTGTGAGGAGAGTGACAGGCCGCTGTGTGCAGTGAGTGCGGTTACACGTTCTCCCAGTAATAAGCCCCTGGGTGTGAGGAGAGTGACAGGCCGCTGTGTGCACTGAGTGCGGTTACACATTCTCCCAGTAATAAGCCCCTGGGTGTGAGGAGAGTGACAGGCCGCTGTGTGCAGTGAGTGCGGTTACACATTCTACCAGTAATAAGCCCCTGGGTGTGAGGAGAGTGACAGGCCGCTGTGTGCAGTGAGTGCGGTTACACATTCTCCCAGTAATAAGCTCCTGGGTGTGAGGAGAGTGACAGGCCACTGTGTGCACTGAGTGCGGTTACACATTCTCCCTGTAATAAGCCCCTGGGTGTGAGGAGAGTGACAGGCCGCTGTGTGCAGTGAGTGCGGTTACACATTCTCCCAGTAATAAGCCCCTGGTTGTGAGGAGAGTGACAGGCCGCTGTGTGCAGTGAGTGCGGTTACACATTCTCCCAGTAATAAGCCCCTGGGTGTGAGGAGAGTGACAGGCCACTGTGTGCACTGAGTGCGGTTACACGTTCTCCCAATAATAAGCCCCTGGGTGTGAGGAGAGTGACAGGCCGCTGTGTGCAGTGAGTGCGGTTACACATTCTCCCAGTAATGAGCCCCTGGGTGTGAGGAGAGTGACAGGCCGCTGTGTGCAGTGAGTGCGGTTACACATTCTCCCAGTAATGAGCCCCTGGGTGTGAGGAGAGTGACAGGCCGCCGAGTGCAGTGAGTGTGGTTACACATTCTCCCAGTAATAAGCCCCTGGGTGTGAGGAGAGTGACAGGCCGCTGTGTGCAGTGAGTGCGGTTACACGTTCTCCCAGTAATAAGCCCCTGGGTGTGAGGAGAGTGACAGGCCGCCGTGTGCAGTGAGTGCGGTTTCACATTCTCCCAGTAATAAGCCCCTGGGTGTGAGGAGAGTGACAGGCCGCCGTGTGCAGTGAGTGCGGTTACACGTTCTCCCAGTAATAAGCCCCTGGGTGTGAGGAGAGTGACAGGCCGCTGTGTGCAGTGAGTGCGGTTACACATTCTCCCAGTAATAAGCCCCTGGGTGTGAGGAGAGTGACAGGCCGCTGTGTGCAGTGAGTGCGGTTACACATTCTCCCAGTAATAAGCCCCTGGGTGTGAGGAGAGTGACAGGCCGCTGTGTGCAGTGAGTGCGGTTACACATTCTCCCAGTAATAAGCCCCTGGGTGTGAGGAGAGTGACAGGCCGCTGTGTGCAGTGAGTGCGGTTACACGTTCTCCCAGTAATAAGCCCCTGGGTGTGAGGAGAGTGACAGGCCGCTGTGTGCAGTGAGTGCGGTTACACGTTCTCCCAGTAATAAGCCCCTGGGTGTGAGGAGAGTGACAGGCAGCTGTGTGCAGTGAGTGCGGTTACACATTCTCCCAGTAATAAGCCCCTGGGTGTGAGGAGAGTAACAGGCCGCTGTGTGCAGTGAGTGCGGTTACACATTCTCCCAGTAATAAGCCCCTGGGTGTGAGGAGAGTGACAGGCCGCTGTGTGCAGTGAGTGCGGTTACACATTCTCCCAGTAATAAGCCCCTGGGTGTGAGGAGAGTGACAGGCCGCTGTGTGCAGTGAGTGCGGTTACACATTCTCCCAGTAATAAGCCCCTGGGTGTGAGGAGAGTGACAAGCCGCTGTGTGCAGTGAGTGCGGTTACACATTCTCCCAGTAATAAGCCCCTGGGTGTGAGGAGAGTGACAGGCCGCTGTGTGCAGTGAGTGCTGTTACACATTCTCCCAGTAATAAGCCCCTGGGTGTGAGGAGAGTGACAGGCCGCTGTGTGCAGTGAGTGCGGTTACACATTCTCCCAGTAATAAGCCCCTGGGTGTGAGGAGAGTGACAGGCCGCTGTGTGCAGTGAGTGCGGTTACACATTCTCCCAGTAATAAGCCCCTGGGTGTGAGGAGAGTGACAGGCCGCTGTGTGCAGTGAGTGCGGTTACACATTCTCCCAGTAATAAGCCCCTGGGTGTGAGGAGAATGACAGGCCGCTGTGTGCAGTGAGTGCGGTTACACGTTCTCCCAGTAATAAGCCCCTGGGTGTGAGGAGAGTGACAGGCCGCTGTGTGCAGTGAGTGCGGTTACACGTTCTCCCAGTAATAAGCCCCTGGGTGTGAGGAGAGTGACAGGCCGCTGTGTGCAGTGAGTGCGGTTACACATTCTCCCAGTAATAAGCCCCTGGGTGTGAGGAGAGTGACAGGCCGCTGTGTGCAGTGAGTGCGGTTACACATTCTCCCAGTAATAAGCCCCTGGGTGTGAGGAGAGTGACAGGCCGCTGTGTGCAGTGAGTGCGGTTACACATTCTCCCAGTAATAAGCCCCTGGGTGTGAGGGGAGTGACAGGCCGCTGTGTGCAGTGAGTGCGGTTACACATTCTCCCAGTAATAAGCCCCTGGGTGTGAGGAGAGTGACAGGCCGCTGTGTGCAGTAAGTGCGGTTACACATTCTCCCAGTAATAAGCCCCTGGGTGTGAGGAGAGTGACAGCCGCTGTGTGCAGGGAGTGCGGTTACACATTCTCCCAGTAATAAGCCCCTGGGTGTGAGGAGAGTGACAGCCGCTGTGTGCAGTGAGTGCGGTTACACATTCTCCCAGTAATAAGCCCCTGGGTGTGAGGGGAGTGACAGGCCGCTGTGTGCAGTGAGTGCGGTTACACATTCTCCTAGTAATAAGCCCCTGGGTGTGAGGAGAATGACAGGCCGCTGTGTGCAGTGAGTGCGGTTACACATTCTCCTAGTAATAAGCCCCTGGGTGTGAGTAGAGTGACAGGCCGCTGTGTGCAGTGAGTGCGGTTACACATTCTCCCAGTAATAAGCCCCTGGGTGTGAGGAGAGTGACAGCCGCTGTGTGCAGTGAGTGCGGTTTCACATTCTCCCAGTAATAAGCCCCTGGGTGTGATGAGAGTGACAGGCCGCTGTGTGCAGTGAGTGCGGTTACACATTCTCCCAGTAATAAGCCCCTGGGTGTGAGAAGAGTGACAGGCCGCTGTGTGCAGTGAGTGCGGTTACACATTCTCCCAGTAATAAGCCCCTGGGTGTGAGAAGAGTGACAGGCCGCTGTGTGCAGTGAGTGCGGTTACACATTCTCCCAGTAATAAGCCCCTGGGTGTGAGGAGAGTGACAGGCCGCTGTGTGCAGTGAGTGCGGTTACACTTTCTCCCAGTAATAAGCCCCTGGGTGTGAGGAGAGTGACAGGCCGCTGTGTGCAGTGAGTGCGGTTACACATTCTCCCAGTAATAAGCCCCTGGGTGTGAGGAGAGTGACAGGCCGCTGTGTGCAGTGAGTGCGGTTACACATTCTCCCAGTAATAAGCCCCTGGGTGTGAGGAGAGTGACAGGCCGCTGTGTGCAGTGAGTGCGGTTACACATTCTCCCAGTAATAAGCCCCTGGGTGTGAGGAGAGTGACAGGCCGCTGTGTGCAGTGAGTGCGGTTACATATTCTCCCAGTAATAAGCCCCTGGGTGTGAGGAGAGTGACAGGCCGCTGTGTGCAGTGAGTGCGGTTACACATTCTCCCAGTAATAAGCCCCTGGGTGTGAGGAGAGTGACAGCCGCTGTGTGCAGTGAGTGCGGTTACACATTCTCCCAGTAATAAGCCCCTGGGTGTGAGGAGAGTGACAGGCCGCTGTGTGCAGTGAGTGCGGTTACACATTCTCCCAGTAATAAGCCCCTGGGTGTGAGGAGAGTGACAGGCCGCTGTGTGCAGTGAGTGCGGTTACACATTCTCCCAGTAATAAGCCCCTGGGTGTGAGGAGAGTGACAGGCCGCTGTGTGCAGTGAGTGTGGTTACACATTCTCCCAGTAATAAGCCCCTGGGTGTGAGGAGAGTGACAGGCCGCTGTGTGCAGTGAGTGCGGTTACATATTCTCCCAGTAATAAGCCCCTGGGTGTGAGGAGAGTGACAGGCCGCTGTGTGCAGTGAGTGCGGTTACACATTCTCCCAGTAATAAGCCCCTGGGTGTGAGGAGAGTGACAGGTCGCTGTGTGCACTGAGTGCAGTTACACATTCTCCCAGTAATAACTTATTAGCTAGACCGGGCTGTGCAGTGAGGAATGTAACTGCGGTCTGATACAGTGCTGTGTATACACACAGGGGGAGTGTTACTGTGTGCACAGCCACCTGTATGTAACACACAGTGTATCACAGTATACACACAGGGACATGTATGTAACACACCACACACACACACACACACACACACACACACACACACACACACATGAACACATTGAGGGTGACTGATAGATCGCAGAGCGTCATGGCTCTGGGGGTAATATGGCGGCTATGTGGAGGGGCTGACGTGTGCTCTGTGCTGGTGCCGGTCAGGTCTGGTCTGGGTGCGTGGAATGTGACAAGTGTAATCCCAACACTCTGTGCACTGCGGGGGAAACGTTTATATAAATCCATGGAGGCCACATCCTCCTCATCATACTGATGTAAAGCACAGTCATATAGATAATGTGACCGCAGCGTGGCGTACAATCCCACTACACTCCGAGCATGGGTGAGATAGGATGGGGGCCACAGGTGAGACAGGATGGGGGCCACAGGTGAGACGGACCACGGGTGAGACAGGATGGGGATCACAGGTGAGACAGGATGGGGGTCACAGGTGAGACAGGATGGGGGTCACACGTGAGACAGGATGGGGGTCACAGGTGATGCAGGATGGTGACCGCAGGTGAGACAGGATGGGGGCCACAGGTGAGGCAGGATGGGGGCCACAGGTGAGGCAGGATGGGGGCCACAGGTGAGGCAGGATGGGGGCCACAGGTGAGACAGTATGGGGACCACGGGTGAGACAGATTTGGGACCACAGGTGAGACAGAATGGGGACCACGGGTGTGAGAGGATGGGGATCACAGGTGAGACAGGATGGGGGTCACAGGTGAGACAGGATGGGTACCATGGGTGAGACAGGATGGTGACCACAGGTGAGACAGGATGGGGGTCACAGGTGAGACAGGATGGGAACCACGGGTAAGACAGGATGGGGGCCACAGGTGATGCAGGATGGGGGCCACAGGTGAGATAGGATGGTGACCACAGGTGAGACAGGATGGGGGCCACAGGTGAGACAGGATGGGGACCACAAGTAAGACAGGATGGGGGCCACAGGTGATGCAGGATGGGTGCCATAGGTGAGCCAGGATGGTGACCATGGGTGAGACAGGATGGGGGTCACAGGTGAGACAGGATGGGAACCACAGGTAAGACAGGATGGGGGCCACAGGTGATGCAGGATGGGGGCCACAGGTGAGATAGGATGGTGACCACAGGTGAGACAGCATGGGGGCCACAGGTGAGACAGGATGGGGACCACAGGTAAGACAGGATGGGGGCCACAGGTGATGCAGGATGGGGGCCATAGGTGATGCAGGATGGGGGCCATAGGTGATGCAGGATGGGGGCCACAGGTGAGCCAGGATGGTGACCATGGGTGAGACAGGATGGGGACCACAGGTGAGACAGGATGGGGATCACAAGTGAGCCAGGATGGTGACCATGGGTGAGACAGGATGGGGGCCACAGGTGAGACAGTATGGGGACCACGGGTGAGACAGGATGGGGACCACAGGTGAGACAGGATGGGGACCACGGGTGAGACAGGATGGGGACCACATATGAGACAGGATGGGGACCACGGGTGAGACAGGATGGTGACCACAGGTGAGACAGGATGGGGACCATGGGTAAGACAGGATGGGGACCACATATGAGACAGGATGGGGACCACGGGTGAGACAGGATGGTGACCATGGGTGAGGCAGGATGGGGGTCACAGGTGAGACAGGATGGGGACCACGGGTGAGACAGGATGGGGTCCACAGGTGAGACAGGATGGGGACAACGGGTGAGACAGGATGGGGACCACGGGTGAGACAGGATGGGGGCCACGGGTGAGACAGGATGGGGGCCACAGGTGAGACAGGATGGGGGCCACAGGTGAGACAGGATGGGGACCACGGGTGAGACAGGATGGGGACCACGGGTGAGACAGGATGGGGGCCACAGGTGAGACAGAATGGGGGTCACAGGTGAGACAGGATGGGGGTCACAGGTGAGACAGGATGGGGGCCACGGGTGAGACAGGATGGGGGCCACGGGTGAGACAGGATGGTGACCATGGGTGAGACAGGATGGGGGTCACGGGTGAGACAGGATGTGGGCCACAGGTGAGACAGGATGGGGACCACGGGTGAGACAGGATGGGGACCACGGGTGAGACAGGATGGGGACCACGGGTGAGACAGGATGGGGACCACGGGTGAGACAGGATGGGGACCACGGGTGAGACAGGATGGGGATCACAAGTGAGACAGGATGGGGGCCACAGGTGAGACAGGATGGGGGCCACAGGTGAGGCAGGATGGGGGCCACAGGTGAGGCAGGATGGGGGCCACAGGTGAGACAGTATGGAGACCATGGTGAAACAGGATGGGGACCACGGGTGAGACAGGATGGGGACCACAGGTGAGACAGGATGGGGGTCACGGGTGAGACAGGATGTGGGCCACAGGTGAGACAGGATGGGGACCACGGGTGAGACAGGATGGGGACCACGGGTGAGACAGGATGGGGACCACGGGTGAGACAGGATGGGGACCACGGGTGAGACAGGATGGGGACCACGGGTGAGACAGGATGGGGACCACGGGTGAGACAGGATGGGGACCACAGGTGAGACAGGATTGGGACCACAGGTGAGACAGGATGGGGATCACAAGTGAGACAGGATGGGGGCCACAGGTGAGACAGGATGGGGACCACGGGTGAGACAGGATGGGGACCACGGGTGAGACAGGATGGGGACCACGGGTGAGACAGGATGGGGACCACGGGTGAGACAGGATGGGGACCACGGGTGAGACAGGATGGGGACCACAGGTGAGACAGGATGGGGTCCACAGGTGAGGCAGGATGAGACAATGTGTGAGGCAGGGTGTGGACCACAGGTGAGACTGGGTGGGGACCACGTGTGAGACAGGATGGGGACTATGGGTGAGATAGGATGGGGACCACAGGTGAGACAGGATGGGAACCACAGGTGAGGCAGGATGGGGACCACGGGTGAGAAAGGATGGAGACCACAGGTGAGACAGGATGGGGACCACGGGTGAGAAAGGATAGAGACCACAGGTGAGGCAGGATGGGGACCACAGGTGAGGCAGGATGTCTAGGTCGACCACTATTGGTGTCTAGGTCGACATGTTCTAGGTCGACAGGTCAAAAGGTCGACATGAGTTTTTAATGTCATTTTGCTGTCGTTTTCTTCGTAGAGTGACCGGGAACCCCAATTAGTGCACCGCGTCCCCTCGCATGGCATGCTTCGGGCATGGTGCCTTCGCTCCGCTACCGCTTCGCTCGGTACAGGTTACCGTTCCAATCGTAGTCCACGTGGATCGTTAAGTATGAAAAGTATGAAAAGGTTCAAAAAAAGAAAAAAATTGTGAAAAACTCATGTCGACCTTTTGACCTGTCGACCTAGAACATGTCGACCTAAAGACCCTGTCGACCTAGACACCCTGTCGACCTAGTTACTGTCGACCAATAGTGGTCGACCTAGACATTGTCGACCTAGTTACTGTCGACTTTCAATCCGAATCCCGGATGGGGACCACGGGTGAGAAAGAATGGAGACCACAGGTGAGACAGGATGGAGACCACAGGTGAGACAGGATGGGAACCACAGGTGAGACAGGATGGGAACCACAGGTGAGACAGGAAGGGATCATTGGTAAGACAATGGACCTGATGTTCTAAATCAGAAATGGGGTAAAAAAAAAAACAGTTTTCAGGATTTTTATCGCATTTCCAAATGTACTAAAGCCCCGGCGCTGGGGCTTCTAGCTGCTGTTACCCTATAGAAGCTTATGGACTTCTTACCGCATTGCACTGTGGGGGTCATTCCGAGTTGTTGGCTCGCTAACAGATTTTAGCAGCTTTGCACACGCTAGGCCGCCGCCCTCTGGGAGTATATCTTGGCTTAGCAGAATTGCGAACGAAAGATTAGCAGAATTGCGAATAGAAATTTCTTAGCAGTTTCTGAGTAGCTCCAGACTTACTCCTACACTGCGATCAGTTCAGCCCGTTTCGTTCCTGGTTTGACGTCACAAACACGCCCTGCGTTCGGCCAGCCACTCCCCTGTTTCTCCAGACACTCCCGCGTTTTTCCCTGACACGCCTGCGTTTTTCCGCACACTCCCATAAAATGGCCAGTTTCCGCCCAGAAACATCCACTTCCTGTCAATCACACTACGATCACTTCAACGATGAAAAATCTTCGTTCGGCCGTGAGTAAATCTACTAAGTTTTGTGTTAAAATACTAACTGCATGCGCACTGCGAACCATGCGCATGCGCATTTTTGCCTTAATAGCTCTGTTGCGAAAATCGGCAACGAGCGAACAACTCGGAATGACCCCCCAGTGTGAGGATCCGATCGGATCCTTCCCAGCATGCTCTGCGGCCGCCGCGTCCTTCTGCGGGGGAGCTGTTCTTTGCAATACAGGTTGAGTATCCCTTATCCAAAATGCTTGGGACCAGAGGTGTTTTGGATATGGGATTTTTCCGTATTTTGGAATAATGAGATATCATGGTGATGGGACCTAAATCTAAGCACAGAATGCATTTATGTTTCATATACACCTTATACACACAGCCTGAAGGTCATTTAATACAATATTTTTAATAACTTTGTGTTTTAAACAAAGTGTGTGTACATTGAGCCATCAAAAAACAAAGGTTTCACTATCTCACTCTCACTCAAAAAAGTCCGTATTTCGGAATATTTGGATATGGGATACTCAACCTGTACTAACATGGAATTAGTAGTGATGTGTGCGGGATGTACACCACAAGGTTAGTACATCTTGTCCAGTATCAGTCAGTGGGATCATAGGTGAGAGCGTGTCAGTTACGGGTATCCCGAGGCATCACGAGGCATCATCGTTATTACGTGAGGTTACCCGTGACTGTCCTGTGTGGGATGAAGAAGGAGGGAGCGACCTGTAACCGCTGTCTTCTCCCCGCAGGAGATCCCGCTGAGCTGCCCGGTGACTGGAGACATCTATATGCAGCAAGGTAAGAGCCGGCGTGTGTTATACAGATCACTGGTCACACTGTACTGTGTATATTGTGTTTCTGTACTGAGTGTTGTATTACCGCCACTCTCATCCAGCAGCTGCCACAGTACGGCGCTGAATAATGGCCGCCCTCTGCTGCGGTGTAGAGTGAACGGGAGTGGGGGATGATTCCTGCTGATTAATAGTGAGTGCACGCCCAGCTATAGTAACGAGCACCGTCACACTGATAGGTGTATGCCGACTGCTATACAGGCTGTATATGTGACTCCTTACCGGGACATACAGTATATACCCTGGGCTCATCACGGCTGCTCCAGGTCTGGGAGCCACTGTCATCTTCTACTAGATTTCATACAAAAGGGGTCACTGGGTGGCGCCATTCTATTAGAGTGTATGGGGGTCATTCCGAGTTGATCGCTAGCTGCTTTCGTTCGCTGCGTAGCGATCAGGCAAAAAAATCGGCACTTCTGCGCATGCGTATGTGACGCAATGCGCACGCACGTCGTACTAATGCAACGAACGATGTAGTGTCACACAGGGTCTAGCGAAGCTTTTCAGTCGCACTGCTGGCCGCAGAGTGATTGACAGGAAGTGGGCGTTTCTGGGTGTCAACTGACCGTTTTCAGGGAGTGTTCGGAAAGACGCAGGCGTGCCAGGAAAAATGCAGACGTGGCTGGGCGTGTCCGTGACGTCAAAACAGGATCTGAATGGTCTGAAGTGATCGCAAGCACTGAGTAGGTTTTGAGCTACTCTAAAACTGCACAAAAAAACTTTGTAGCCGCTCTGCGATCCTTTCGTTCGCACTTCTGCTAAGCTAAAATACACTCCCAGAGGGAGGCGGCATAGCGTTTACATGGCTGCTAAAAACTGCTAGCGAGCGAACAACTCGGAATGACCCCCTATGGGTATTACTTCAATTTATCTCTTACCGATCATGTGAGAGTTACGCCACTACCTTTTTTATTAAGTTCCCCTTATACATGGAGCCCGTGCATTAATATTTCTGATGGCATGCTTTTCGGCAGGTTTACCCAGAGTGCCATTGTGTGTGTGTCTCTGTAGGTAACTGAGCTGGGGAAGCGGAGTGAGGTAATCAGACGTCGGAATCAGAGATAAGTTGCAAGTCCGTTCATGGCACTATGGTGGCCAATCCCGGGGATTTCGGGATTAGCCTGCCCCTTAATTGTGCCGGTCAGCGTTGAGCGTCCTCCGGAGGCACAGACGCTGCCTGGCTCCGCCTGCTCTGCTCCGGCTGTTAGCACTGAGCAGCGTGACGTGATGTCAGAGGTCATACTGTGCAGCCTGACAGCATCCCTCCCCCCCGGTGAGCCCTTCATTCCCCACTCTGACACTGATCTAGACCACACAATTTATATCCACAGTCTGTGGTTTTCCTATATGATATTTATGTCATTGGTGTTATAGGCTGGAGGATTAGGAGGGACTGGGGACATTTTGAGACAGGGAACCTCAGGGGTAATTGAAAGCACTTTAAATTGCCCATGAAACACCTATCTAAAATTACCCCAAAGTTTTATTTTTGTCCTCAGATTACCCCAGTTTACCCTAATATAAACTATGCAGGAGGAGGAACCCCGCCAGGACCCCATCTGACAAGCCCGTCTGTTCCTGGGGAGCCAGTCACAGCGCTGAGATTATGTGAGGCCCCCTCACCCAGTTATTCCCAGTGTTACATCTCCTTTCCCGTCAGCTCTTTGCGTGTTCTGTCTGTACCCATACGGCATTGGTGCATTTGTCAGTGTTCAGTATCGGACATGTACATCTAGATTCAGCGTCCTTCACAGAAAGCCCGGCATTTTCTTGATGTAATTGTGGGGAACTTCCAAAATTAGGCAGGATAGTTTCCTGCACCATACATACTCAAATGCAGCTCTCCACCTTATTTTATGATGTAAGCCACATACTGTATTATTTTTTATATTTATAATAATACTATTTATAATATTTTTTATATTTATAATATTAATATTTTATACAAACAAGGACATAGTGATAGGTCACTAGGGGTCGTCAGGCCTTTGGTTATGTGAGCTGCAGTACTGGTCCTTACCAGAGGTGCTGCTCTTCTGACTCTGTTCTGCTGCCAGGTGTTAGGTAATTGGTGACTCGGTTATCAGCATGGATTACACCTGATACTTGGCTATTTAAGTCTGCCTGGTCCCAGCATTCAGTGCTGGGTCATTAATGTTTCTGCCATCCACTAATGTTACTGGACTTGTGTTCTTGTTGCTCCTATGTTCTGTGCCTGTCACGTCTGCCATTCACCAGAATATCCTCCTGCTGTTTTCTTCTTTTGTTCCTAGTATTCCTGCATTATCAATCTTACCTGCACTCCCCCTGCCATTGTATTTTCACTCAATAAACCTCATTCTGCATTTATTACTGCATTCTTTGACTTGTCATTCACCTGCTCCCAGGAGGTTTAAGATCTCATTGTAGTTTAATCTGCAAATTGCAGTGGGCGATAAGCATACAGCTGTTTTGCTGGGAGGTGGGTGCAGGGGATTGGGTAGAGCTCTGCAGTGCACATTGCTTGTAATTACTTGCCATCTTCAGACTCTAGTATTTGGCTTGGGGACATTCACGTTACATCTCACCAAATATACCTGTGTGTGTGTGGAGGGTGGGGGGGGGGGGGGCAGCATAACCTGGCAATTTGTGAGCACCGAGAGTGCAGAGGGGTCCGTGCGGGATGCAGCAGACACACACAGGTAGCCAGTTGTACTTGGAATATTTCGGAGGAGGATTTACTATGGGACGTACCTGAGACTTGCTAACATTGGGGCTTCATCAATCAGAGGGGGTAATTCATCTGATCGCTAAGGTGCATTGTCGCACAGTGGGCAGTAAGGTCTGTACTACGCATGCACCACAATGCTTCGGCGCGTCGGACGACTGCACCGGGCATCGGTGCATAGCGACGGGATTGTGCAAGAAAAACGATTGCACGGGCGATCGCAAGGTGACTGACAGGAAGAGGCCGTTTCTGGGTGACAACTGACGTTTTGAAGGAGTGTCCAGGAAAACGCAGGAGGGAGCAGGCGTTTGGAGGGAAGGTGTCTGACATCAGCAACTGCACACACTGATATTTGTGCAGCTCTGCTACAACTGTGAATGCACACCTGCACACACTCCATACCCTCCCCCTGTAGGTGGTGACTACCTGATCGCAGGGCTGCACAAAACGCGCCCTAGCAATCAGGTCTGAATTACCCCCTGAGTGACTCCCCATTCTAACTCACCTGCAATACCCCCCCCCCCCCCCATCCCTACTGTTGTCCGTCTGCACCGACCTTGTCTGTCCCATTGTTCCATACGTTGCTCACCGGCTTTTAGTGTCTACTATTTTATCTGGATTAGTCACAATGTATGATTACAATTAGTTGTTGATTATTAAACCTTTAAACATTTACTATTTGTCCAGATATATTCCATCATTCAATGGGGTCATTATGATGCCATATTATATTAATTCACCATACTTTTTTTTTGTTTGTTTGGGGACAGAAATAATAAATAGGGCAATAACTGAATTAACATTAATCACTCTAAAGCACAGGTTCTCAAACTCGGTCCTCAGGACCCCACACGGTGCATGTTTTGCAGGTAACCCAGCAGGTGCACAGGTGTATTAATGACACATTTTAAAAGGTATACAGGTGGAGTTAATTATTTCACTTGTGATTTTGTGAGGAGACTTGCAAAACACCGTGTGGGGTCCTGAGGACCGAGTTTGAGAACCTGTGCTCTAAAGTATAACAGCAGGGTAAGTAAATACAGTCATTACATAATTACACTGTCATGTCTTCTCCAGTAACTAATACACAGTAATGCTACTCCCCCCCCCTGCTGTACCAACATTGGGGGTCATTCAGAGTTGATCGCTAGCTGCATTCGTTCGCTGTGCAGCGATCAGGCAAAAAAAACGGCACTTCTGCGCATGCGTATGCGGCGCAATGCGCACGCGCGGCATACTATTACAATGAATGATGTCGTTTTAACACAGGGTCTAGCAAAGCATTTCAGCTGCACAGGCAGCCGCAGAGTGATTGACAGGAAGAGGTTGTTTCTGGGTGTCAACTGACCGTTTTCAGGGTGTGTTCGGAAAAACGCAGGCGTGCCTGGGGAAACGCAGGCGTGGCTGGAAGAACGCAGGGCGTGTTTGTGACGTCAAATCCGTAACTGAACAGTCTGAAGTGATCGCAAGCGCTGAGTAGGTTTGAAGCCACTCTGAAACTGCACAAAATTATTTTGTAGCCGCTCTGCGATCCTTTCGTTCGCACTTCTGCTAAGCTAAAATACACTCCCAGAGGGCGGCGGCATAGCGTTTGCACGGCTGCTGAAAACTGCTAGCGAGCGAACAACTCAGAATGACCCCCCCTTATACCTGTCTGATACTGCTCCACTACCAACAGTATCATATATGGGGCAGGATGTAATTATGTGCAGAAGCCACCGGAACGCGTCTCAGTGGCTGCAGCACATTAACTACAGAGGGCAAATTCTGCTGGTAGTTGATTGCTTAGTTTCGGAGTTATGCGGGGAAATGCCCGCCTGCCATTTACAATGCATCACCACTGTGCTCTGGAAAATGTGACAGTCGGTGAATTCTCCCGGTGCACCTTACCGGATGGTCTGGAAATTCCACTCCTGAAGGGGTGAAAAGGGGTAAAATGTTCCGCCCAGCACACCTTCACATCAGCTAATATTTATGTAATACTGCCATTTGTATTTTTCTGGAGCTGGAATCAAATTCAGGGCATTTCTTCCACCTCCACAGCCCCAACTAAGTATTCTCTGCGCAGTACTGAGCACTCTTTCTAGGATGTCCTCCTGTAATTCCCTTCACATAATCTGTGGAGGAGACCTTTATGGCTGCAGGGGGCTCTCCCTCTGTGTACACATACCTCCCAACAGTCCTGTGTATAAGATAGTGTACTTACAGCCCATGCGTCCGAAAAGGGGTCAGGGCCTCGCAGCACACCCCGGTATCCATACATGCGGAGTTGCGCACATCACTTTCCTAGATGTTGGACTGCACCCAGGCTCTCCCTGTGCTGTGATTAGATGCCATGCTCATTGCATGCCATCTATTCACACGCTGCTGCAGAGCTGCGGTGACAGCGCTCCCACCAACTGTTTTCCTGTGCGGGACAGTCCTGCTGAAAGTGGCACAGTTGCAGGTATAATGTACAGGCTGGTGGAAGATGGCTGCGCAGGGGGGCGGGCACTGCACTATAAATGGGTGTTCCTGAAAGACTGGACGTGCAGAGCCTCTCAGTACGTCACATGCCGTCAGGCCATGGCCGCTAAATGAAAGTGCGAGGAAGAAGGAATGGCGCCATTCAGCGTCTTACAGTAAACCAGACTGACCTGGTGCAGCTCTATGTAAGAAAGGAAAGGTTAAACTTCGGAGAGGGAAAAGTGATCCAGGGAGAGGCTGACTCATGCTGGCTAGTGTGACGGTTGGAGGTCACATGCGGCTCCAGGGAGAGGCTGACTCATGCTGGCTAGTGTGACAGTTGGAGATCACGCGCTGCTCCAGGGAGAGGCTTGCTCATGCTGGCTAGTGTGACAGTTGGAGGTCACACGCGGCTCCAGGAAGAGGCTGGCTCATGCTGGCTAGTGTGACAGTTGGAGGTCACATGCGGCTCCAGGGAGAGGCTGGCTCATGCTGGCTAGTGTGACAGTTGGAGGTCACACACGGCTCCAGGTTGAGGCTGTCTCATGCTGGGTAGTGTGACAGTTGGAGGTCACATGCGGCTCCAGGGAGAGGCTGGCTCATGCTGGCTAGTGTGACAGTTGGAGGTCACATGCGGCTCCAGGAAGAGGCTGGCTCATGCTGGCTAGTGTGACAGTTGGAGGTCACACGCGGCTCATGCTGGCTAGTGTGACAGTTGGCAGTGGTTGTAGCAGCCGTTTTTGGAACGGAGGGAGTTGAGAGAGATGTCTCACAGCTTTCCATGGTCCTGGTGAATCAGCAGCCTGGTCATCACGGCCACATCTCGTGTGTCTCCTCGGCTTCCTGTGAATGTGTGAAGGTGGTGCTAGATGGGGGCCGAGCTTAGACAGAGAGCCCTTTGCAGTGCAGCCAGACAGCTGAGCGGACCTCTATAAGACTACTGGAGATGTTGGTAGCAAATCGCCCAGCACAGCCCAATACTTACAGATGGAGCCTCACTCACCTAGCCTTCTCTGCTGCACCTAGGTGCACCAAGGCGTATTAGCATAAGCCTTTCATCTATTGTTCTCAGCAGCAATACAATAAGAGAGAACAATACAGCAGGGGATAAAGGGATAGATGAGCAGGGCTCCATCTGTATACTAATTTCCAGCCTCAGCACTTGTTAACACTTAGCGAGCAGTACAGGTAACAATTACAGAGGCAGCCCCTCCCAGACTGTCAGTGCCAGCACTAAGTAGGGGGAAGAAACAGATAGAGTATCCAGTATAACCGAGTGTGACTTCCAACCAAGAGGCAGCGACAGGAACGTACTGAGGACTGTTTATTCAGCAGCCTCCAAGAGTAATATTGAGCTCAGAGACCTTCTGGAGGAACCTAGGGAGGAAACTGTTGCTACTGAATGGAGACACAACAAAGTGTCACCTGAGATAGTATCGGGAGCTGCAGCTGATACAGTGCAGGAAAAAGAAACCGTGTCTTCAGGGCTGAAAGTATTGGATCAGATTTCAGACCTCAGTAACTAAAAGAAATCCCTGACTCAGTAACTAAGGGCCTAATTCAGACCTGATGGCAGCAGCAAATTTGTTTGCTAATGGGCAAAACCATGTGCATTGCAGGGGAGGCAGATGTAACATGTGCAGAGAGAGTTAGATTTGGGTGGGTTATATTGTTTCTGTGCAGGGTAAATACTGGATGCTTTATTTTACACTGCAATTTAGATTTCACTTTGAACACACCCCACCCAAATCTAACTCTCTCTGCACATGTCACATCTGTCCCCCCTGCAGTGCACATGGGGGGTCATTCCGAGTTGTTCACTCGTTGTTATTTTTTTCCGCTACGGAGCGATTAGTCGCAAACTGCGCATGTGCAATGTACGCAGCGCGCCTGCGCCAAGTAAATTAGCACAAAAGTTTGGTATTTTACTCACGGCCTAACAAAGTTTTTTCATCGTTCTGCTGATTGTAGTGTGATTGACAGGAAGTGGGTGTTTCTGGGCGGAAACTGTCCGTTTTCTGGGAGTGTGCGGAAAAACGCAGGCGTGTCAGGGAAAAAAACGCGGGAGTGTCTGGAGAAACGGGGGAGTGGCTGGCCGGACGCTGGGTGTGTTTGTGACGTCAAACCAGGAACGAAACTGACTGAACTGATCGCTATTTGTGGGTTGGTCTGGAGCTACTCAGAAACTGCTAAGAAATTTCTATTCGCAATTCTGCTAAACTAAGATTGACTCCCAGAGGGCGGCGGCCTAGCGTGTGCAATACTGCTAAAAGCAGCTAGCGAGCGATCAACTCGGAATCACCCCCATGGTTTTGCCCATCTGCTAACAAATTTGCTGCTGCGATCAGATCTGAATTACCCCCATAATGAGGGTGCATGCGCGGTGCGGCTCAGGCGTGTGTGCAGACGAATGAACATCGGCCATTTTGTGTGAATATCGGAATAGAGTCCAATTCACAATCAGGCCCAGTGTGTGTTTTTCCCAATGCGGATGTCTGTCCGCCGGCAGCTTTCAGGTGTCCTCCACCGCGGAATGGTCTGGATGCAATGGGCCTGGTTCCGAGCGATGATTATCAGGTGCGCACGTGTGACAGCTTGAGAGAACTCCGTACGGCGCATGCGTTACACAGAAACGTGGCGGAAAAGGGGCCGCGGTCAGACAGACGCGCTGTACCTGCCATAGCGCCGGTGGACGTTCTGATGTTGCAGTGGATGGCGGCGTATAAGAATGCACCGATCGTTATTACCGCGTGCACAGGCGCCGACGGTAGTCGACTCCTCACACATTTAGCCGCACAGACTTACACGAAGGACGGAGTTTGCAGCGCCATTTCCATAAAGCCGCAGGCCGGTGATCGCCCATAGACACAGCTGCCTTCGATTCCGCGTGTGAATGAGGCCCAATGGTCTCTGTTGCACATGTACGAGCAGCGATTCCGGCGCATATGTGAATCAGCGCGATGGTTCCTCCAGCTAACGATTTAATGCGATGGTTAGTTACTATCGTGTCACATGATTTGATTTTCGGAAGCCCGACCTCCTATCTAATGTCTGTCCCTACGCCCTGCATTCTCCCTGGGGGGCCACCCGGTGGTACTAGGGGTCTCATGTCCAGGATCCAGCATTACGAAGCTCCGCCCAGACAGGGGTGTACGACCTACGTGCTAGGACTAGTCTTCAGCGAGTAGCCAGTATAAGAGTATATGGTTATATTTACTAAAGTGCAGGGTTTTAGTTACCCATAGCAACCATATTCTAGCTATTATCTTCTGGAAGGTGCTAGATACATGATAAGTAAAATCAGATTGGTCGCCACGGGCAACGTCTCCATTTCTAAAAACACGCACTGTAGTAAATGCACCCCTAAATCTCTTCCGATTTATTGATGGGTGACATTTTGTCATCAGCCAATAAGGTAGCCCCGTCGCTGATAGAGGAATGACGTTACGCTCCGCTCTCGTCGCTCCGGCGCAGTAGTGAGTCAGAGGCGGGCGCAGCGCCAATGTTTGCGCAGATCAGCGATTATCTGCTACTGGGCATGTGCAGAAAGCCCCTACGCTGAATCAGGCCCAAACTGTCCAGGTGCACTCAGTGCACAATGATTCAGTGGAACCTCAGTTCTCAGTGGAACACTCAGACTTATAAATGACTTGTGTAACTTATAGAGGCCGCTGGACTTACTGTGTCCTTTTAGTATCTGGGTTACATGCACAGACCTGATCAAGTAACTGCACTTACAGTAGGAGGGTGCAAACATAAATCCACGTTAAGTGCATCCTCTGGATTTTAACACGGATTTACTACACTTAGGTTGGGATGTACCAACCTGCTGCCGTACACCCCGCCTCACATCGCAAGGACCCTAATCATATATGTACTAACCTATGCAATTAGTATCACACAGGACAGCTTTCCAGATAAGAGCCGTCCTAAAAAACTGGCATTACCCTGCACGGCGGAGATCTGGCGGACGGAGCGAAGTACATATGAAAATGCGGTAAAAACCCAGAAAACGGGGGGTTTATTGCAGGTTCACTTTATTACATCCCACCCTTATCCTGGAATCTGTACCTTAACCGCGGGGCTTACAGTGGGATATTGGGCTTGCTATGGAATAGAATTGAACAGCACCAGGCACTTACCTTGCAGCACTTACCTTGCAGCTGATAGAATATTCCTCATAGTATAATCCAATTACGTTTAATATTCATCTACTCACTCATTTATTTACTTTCTAAATATCTCTTATATATAGTTACACTTACAGGTTATAGAGCTCGCCTACTGATAGGACAGTCCAGCACAAGTGTCGCCATTACAGTACCTGCATGGTAATGGTATATAGAGCAATCAGTGCCTTGTATACAGCAGCTGTTATCTCCCAGACAGTGCAGGAGAGGTCAGGGCTTCCCGTATCCAGACAGTGCAGGAGAGATCAGTGCTTCCCATATCCAGACAGTACAGGAGAGGTCAGAGCTTCCCGTATCCAGACAGTACAGGAGAGGTCACAGCTTCCCGTATCCAGACAGTGCAGGAGAGGTCAGGGCTTCCCGTAATCAGACAGTGCAGGAGAGGTCAGGGCTTCCCATATCCAGACAGTACAGGAGATGTCAGAGCTTCCCGTATCCAGACAGTACAGGAGAGGTCAGGGCTTCCCGTATCCAGACAGTACAGGAGAGGTTACAGCTTCCCGTATCCAGACAGTGCAGGAGAGGTCAGGGCTTCCCGTATCCAGACAGTGCAGGAGAGGTCAGGGCTTCCCGTATCCAGACAGTGCAGGAGAGGTCAGGGCTTCCCGTATCCAGACAGTGCAGGAGAGGTCAGGGCTTCCCGTATCCAGACAGTGCAGGAGAGGTCAGGGCTTCCCGTATCCAGACAGTGCAGGAGAGGTCAGGGCTTCCTTTATCCAGACAGTGCAGGAGAGGTCAGGGCTTCCCGTATCCAGACAGTGCAGGAGAGGTCAGGGCTTCCTGCAGGAGCTTCATCTTCAGAGTACATCAGGTCATCTTTTGTTTTTGTTCTAACTCCCTAGAGTCCTCTGTGTGGTGACATTAAGCGACCTGGGATCCACCAGTCTCGTGCCATCATGAGCTCCCATTCTTCCTCTGGCCATCTCTCAGCTGCATCCACAGTGCCCAAGTGGAGGAATTCTCCTGGACCACCTGTCAGGTGCTCTCTCCTGGGGGGCAGGCCGACCAGCGGGCAGCTCCTGTGTAATCCGTGCTGATGTTCTCTAGGCCTGCTGCTTACTTTGTGTATTCGGGTGTACCCTCGCTGGTTCAGTCATTGCAGAGTGTTGTTCTAGTGTCAGCAGCACCCATGCTACCAGGGCTGACCTTATTGGGCGCTTTCAGGATTGCCCGGGCTGTGTCCTGATATTCATGTGTTTGATAAACCCCAGACTGACTTATAGTTATGTGTTCAGCAAGTCCTACACTAACGTGGCTGTGGCCTGTATATCACTGTGATCAGTAGATCCGATACTGGTGCCGTCGGTGCCTGGTGATATATTACCCTACATACAACTGTATATGTAAAGCTTGGCATACATTGACAGCACATTTACTGGAAATCTGAGAAGAAGCTATTGTCCTGTTTGCAGCCATGCCATGATTATGAGGGACTGCCCACACTGTGTTGAAATGGGATTATTGACAGGCTAGGCTATAGCTAGGATATAGCGCCCCCTGGTGCTGCAAAACCATAAGAAATAGATTTTTCTGCTGACAATTTCAATAAACATTATATATATATATATATATATATATATATATACCGTATATACTCGAGTATAAGTCGACCCGAATATAAGCCGAGGCACCTAATTTTACCACAAAAACCTGGGAAAACTTATTGACTCCAGTATAAGCCTAGGGTGGGAAATGCAGCTCTAGCCGTACACAGCCCTCATAGTGCCAGATATGCCCCCACGGTGCCAGATATGCCCTCATGCTGCCAGATATGCCCCACAGTGCCAGATATGCCCTCATGCTGCCAGATATGCCCCACATAAGGCAGCGCCCGCCCACTCAGGCTGCATAAACTGTAATCACAGGATGTGGTGCAGCATGTAGTGGGCTGTGGTGCAGTGGACTGTAGTGCAGCATGTAATGGGATGTGGTGCAGCATGTAGTGAGCTGTGGTGCAGTGGACTATGGTGCAGCATGTAGTGGGCTGTGGTGCAGTGTACTGTAGTGCAGCATGTAGTGGGATGTGGTGCAGCACGTAGTGGGCTGTGGTGCAGCATGTAGTGGGATATGGTGCAGTGGACTGTGGTGCAGCATGTAGTGGGCTGTGGTGTAGTGAACTGTAGTGCAGCATGTAGTGGGCTGTGGTGCAGTGGACTGTAGTGCAGCATGTAGTGGGCTGTGGTGCAGTGTACTGTAGTGCAGCATGTAATGGGATGTGGTGCAGCATGTAGTGAGCTGTGGTGCAGTGGACTATGGTGCAGCATGTAGTGGGCTGTGGTGCAGTGTACTGTAGTGCAGCATGTAGTGGGATGTGGTGCAGCACGTAGTGGGCTGTGGTGCAGCATGTAGTGCGATATGGTGCAGTGGACTGTGGTGCAGCATGTAGTGGGCTGTGGTGTAGTGAACTGTAGTGCAGCATGTAGTGGGCTGTGGTGCAGTGGACTGTAGTGCAGCATGTAGTGGGCTGTGGTGCAGTGGATTGTAGTGCAGCATGTAGTGGGCTGTGGTGCAGTGGACTGTAGTGCAGCATGTAATGGGATGTGGTGCAGCATGTAGTGGGCTGTGGTGTAGTGAACTGTAGTGCAGCATGTAATGGGATGTGGTGCAGCATGTAGTGGGCTGTGGTGCAGTGGACTGTAGTGCAGCATGTAGTGGGCTGTGGTGCAGTGGACTATGGTGCAGCATGTAGTGGGCTGTGGTGCAGTGGACTATGGTGCAGCATGTAGTGGGCTGTGGTGCAGTGGACTATGGTGCAGCATGTAGTGGGCTGTGGTGCAGTGTACTGTAGTGCAGCATGTAGTGGGATGTGGTGCAGCACGTAGTGGGCTGTGGTGCAGCATGTAGTGGGATATGGTGCAGTGGACTGTGGTGCAGCATGTAGTGGGCTGTGGTGTAGTGAACTGTAGTGCAGCATGTAGTGGGCTGTGGTGCAGTGGACTGTAGTGCAGCATGTAGTGGGCTGTGGTGCAGTGGACTGTAGTGCAGCATGTAGTGGGCTGTGGTGCAGTGTACTGTAGTGCAGCATGTAATGGGATGTGGTGCAGCATGTAGTGAGCTGTGGTGCAGTGGACTATGGTGCAGCATGTAGTGGGCTGTGGTGCAGTGTACTGTAGTGCAGCATGTAGTGGGATGTGGTGCAGCACGTAGTGGGCTGTGGTGCAGCATGTAGTGCGATATGGTGCAGTGGACTGTGGTGCAGCATGTAGTGGGCTGTGGTGTAGTGAACTGTAGTGCAGCATGTAGTGGGCTGTGGTGCAGTGGACTGTAGTGCAGCATGTAGTGGGCTGTGGTGCAGTGGATTGTAGTGCAGCATGTAGTGGGCTGTGGTGCAGTGGACTGTAGTGCAGCATGTAATGGGATGTGGTGCAGCATGTAGTGGGCTGTGGTGTAGTGAACTGTAGTGCAGCATGTAATGGGATATGGTGCAGCATGTAGTGGGCTGTGGTGCAGTGGACTATGGTGCAGCATGTAGTGGGCTGTGGTGCAGTGGACTGTAGTGCAGCATGTAGTGGGCTGTGGTGTAGTGAACTGTAGTGCAGCATGTAGTGGGCTGTGGTGCAGTGGACTGTAGTGCAGCATGTAGTGGGCTGTGGTGCAGTGGACTATGGTGCAGCATGTAGTGGGCTGTGGTGTAGTGAACTGTAGTGCAGCATGTAGTGGGCTGTGGTGCAGTGGACTGTAGTGCAGCATGTAGTGGGCTGTGGTGCAGTGGACTGTAGTGCAGCATGTAGTGGGCTGTGGTGTAGTGAACTGTAGTGCAGCATGTAGTGGGCTGTGGTGCAGTGGACTGTAGTGCAGCATGTAGTGGGCTGTGGTGCAGTGGACTATGGTGCAGCATGTAGTGGGCTGTGGTGCAGTGGACTATGGTGCAGCATGTAGTGGGCTGTGGTGCAGTGGACTGTAGTGCAGCATGTAATGGGATGTGGTGCAGCATGTAGTGAGCTGTGGTGCAGTGGACTATGGTGCAGCATGTAGTGGGCTGTGGTGCAGTGGACTGTAGTGCAGCATGTAGTGGGATGTGGTGCAGCACGTAGTGGGCTGTGGTGCAGCATGTAGTGGGATATGGTGCAGTGGACTGTGGTGCAGCATGTAGTGGGCTGTGGTGCAGTGGACTGTAGTGCAGCATGTAGTGGGCTGTGGTGCAGTGTACTGTAGTGCAGCATGTAATGGGATGTGGTGCAGCATGTAGTGAGCTGTGGTGCAGTGGACTATGGTGCAGCATGTAGTGGGCTGTGGTGCAGTGTACTGTAGTGCAGCATGTAGTGGGATGTGGTGCAGCACGTAGTGGGCTGTGGTGCAGCATGTAGTGCGATATGGTGCAGTGGACTGTGGTGCAGCATGTAGTGGGCTGTGGTGTAGTGAACTGTAGTGCAGCATGTAGTGGGCTGTGGTGCAGTGGACTGTAGTGCAGCATGTAGTGGGCTGTGGTGCAGTGGATTGTAGTGCAGCATGTAGTGGGCTGTGGTGCAGTGGACTGTAGTGCAGCATGTAATGGGATGTGGTGCAGCATGTAGTGGGCTGTGGTGTAGTGAACTGTAGTGCAGCATGTAATGGGATATGGTGCAGCATGTAGTGGGCTGTGGTGCAGTGGACTGTAGTGCAGCATGTAATGGGATGTGGTGCAGCATGTAGTGGGCTGTGGTGCAGTGGACTGTAGTGCAGCATGTAGTGGGCTGTGGTGTAGTGAACTGTAGTGCAGCATGTAGTGGGCTGTGGTGCAGTGGACTATGGTGCAGCATGTAGTGGGCTGTGGTGCAGTGGACTGTAGTGCAGCATGTAGTGGGCTGTGGTGCAGTGGACTATGGTGCAGCATGTAGTGGGCTGTGGTGTAGTGAACTGTAGTGCAGCATGTAGTGGGCTGTGGTGCAGTGGACTGTAGTGCAGCATGTAGTGGGCTGTGGTGCAGTGGACTGTAGTGCAGCATGTAGTGGGCTGTGGTGTAGTGAACTGTAGTGCAGCATGTAGTGGGCTGTGGTGCAGTGGACTGTAGTGCAGCATGTAGTGGGCTGTGGTGCAGTGGACTATGGTGCAGCATGTAGTGGGCTGTGGTGCAGTGGACTATGGTGCAGCATGTAGTGGGCTGTGGTGCAGTGGACTATGGTGCAGCATGTAGTGGGCTGTGGTGCAGTGGACTATGGTGCAGCATGTAGTGGGCTGTGGTGCAGTGGACTATGGTGCAGCATGTAGTGGGCTGTGGTGCAGTGGACTATGGTGCAGCATGTAGTGGGCTGTGGTGCAGTGGACTGTAGTGCAGCATGTAGTGGGCTGTGGTGCAGTGGATTGTAGTGCAGCATGTAGTGGGCTGTGGTGCAGTGGACTGTAGTGCAGCATGTAATGGGATGTGGTGCAGCATGTAGTGGGCTGTGGTGTAGTGAACTGTAGTGCAGCATGTAATGGGATATGGTGCAGCATGTAATGGGATGTGGTGCAGCATGTAGTGGGCTGTGGTGCAGTGGACTGTGGTGCAGCATGTAGTGGGCTGTGGTGTAGTGAACTGTAGTGCAGCATGTAGTGGGCTGTGGTGCAGTGGACTGTAGTGCAGCATGTAGTGGGCTGTGGTGTAGTGAACTGTAGTGCAGCATGTAGTGGGCTGTGGTGCAGTGGACTGTAGTGCAGCATGTAGTGGGCTGTGGTGCAGTGGACTATGGTGCAGCATGTAGTGGGCTGTGGTGTAGTGAACTGTAGTGCAGCATGTAGTGGGCTGTGGTGCAGTGGACTGTAGTGCAGCATGTAGTGGGCTGTGGTGCAGTGGACTGTAGTGCAGCATGTAGTGGGCTGTGGTGTAGTGAACTGTAGTGCAGCATGTAGTGGGCTGTGGTGCAGTGGACTGTAGTGCAGCATGTAGTGGGCTGTGGTGCAGTGGACTATGGTGCAGCATGTAGTGGGCTGTGGTGCAGTGGACTATGGTGCAGCATGTAGTGGGCTGTGGTGCAGTGGACTATGGTGCAGCATGTAGTGGGCTGTGGTGCAGTGGACTATGGTGCAGCATGTAGTGGGCTGTGGTGCAGTGGACTATGGTGCAGCATGTAGTGGGCTGTGGTGCAGTGGACTATGGTGCAGCATGTAGTGGGCTGTGGTGCAGTGGACTATGGTGCAGCATGTAGTGGGCTGTGGTGCAGTGGACTATGGTGCAGCATGTAGTGGGCTGTGGTGCAGTGGACTATGGTGCAGCATGTAGTGGGCTGTGGTGCAGGAGATGGTGAGATGTAGTGCAGCATGGATATGCCCATTAGAGAAAAATTTTGCTGCTTTGATCAGATCTGAATTAGGCCCAAAAAGCAGAAACTGCAAAGTCATAGTGTCCCAGTTATCTTCCATAGGTCAGGGGCGGGATCAGTGGCCATCAGCCAGTGCAGAATACAGGTTACAATGGGGCCTGCACATTAGGTACCTGGACATTCCTCACATCTGTTTGTCTGTTCTGCTGTACTGTGCTTTAGGGAACCCCCTCCACATATACAGCCAGGACAGTACAGTGGATATACAGCACATGCTTTATTAGGGTCAGAGTAACTTCATATTTCACACTTTTTACTATATGACTGGGATATACAGACAGAAAAAGAGTCTCTTTACAATGATACTGTAGGAAGATGAAAACAATGAAGTTTCCCATTACCAGAGCAATGCCTGTCACCCTTCTCATCTGTTCTGCTCCATGTTACAGTGGTACAGCTCTGTGTCACTATGTGTGTGCTGCCCCCTAGTGTCTACAGTGTATCAGCCTGGCAACAGACTGCACTTCTGCATGCATTCAACGGTGTCTGCAGTCTAGGCCAGGGCGGTTTCTTGACAATTTGTCTCACGGTGCCAACAGTAAAAAAATGGTGGTCCCCCACCCCCCACAAAGACATTCTAAAATGTGATCATTAGCGTGTGCGCCCAAGCGTGTGCATAGCCTTGCAGGAATAGACCTGCACCCCCAGACCTCGGCCGCCACAGGGAGAAACAAACATTCCAGCATATTCTGCCCCACACAATAATTCCCCGTTCATCATATTATGCCCCACACTCATGCCCTGCCACCTTAATATATCTTTCCCTCACATAATAATTAATGCCCAACTACTACCTGCTCGTTGTCAGGGGTTTCATACTACTGTTGCTACTGGTTGCCCCCCTACAATTCAGCGGTCCTTTGTTCACAGCACTCGGCCTTGCTTCTACTGAATGCCCCTCCCAAAATGGCCACCACATCCGCTAGAATCCTTCATAACTGTCTCCTATGTGGCGTCTGCAATTTTGGGAGATACATTTTCATGGAATACTGTGCAGACACTGGCTGAAGGCGTGCACTTAATTGCATGGCTCGCCCAGTCAATCAGATAAATACATATATGAGGCTCAGGCACAGTGTCAGGGAAGAGTGTGGGCTGTGTGATGTGCTGGGTATAGTGTGTATGTATGAGGCACGGTGTGGGCTGTGTGATGTGCTGAGTATAGTGTGTATGTATGAGGCACAATGAGGGCTGTGTGATGTGCTGGGTATAGTGTGTATGTATGAGGCACGGTGTGGGCTGTGTGATGTGCTGGGTATAGTGTGTATGTATGAGGCACGGTGCGGGCTGTGTGATGTGCTGGGTATAGTGTGTATGTATGAGGCACGGTGTGGGCTGTGTGATGTGCTGGGTATAGTGTGTGTGTATGAGGCACGGTGTGGGCTGTGTGATGTGCTGGGTATAGTGTGTATGTATGAGGCACGGTGTCAGGGCAGAGTGCGGGCTGTGTGATGTGCTGGTTATAGTGTGTATGTATGAGGCACGGTGCGGGCTGTGTGATGTGCTGGGTATAGTGTGTAAGTATGAGGCACAGTGTCAGGGTAGAGTGCAGGCTGTGTGATGTGCTGGGTATAGGTACTGTGTATGTATGAGGCACAGTGTCAGGGAAGAGTGCGGGCTGTGTGACGTGCTGGGTATAGGTACTGTGTATGTATGAGGCACGGTGTCAGGGCAGAGTGCGGGCTGTGTGATGTGCTGGGTATAGTGTGTATGAGGCACGGTGTCAGGGCAGAGTGCGGGCTGTGTGATGTGCTGGGTATAGTGTGTATGAGGCACGGTGTCAGGGCAGAGTGCGGGCTGTGTGATGTGCTGGGTATAGGTACTGTGTACGTATGAGGCACGGTGTCAGGGTAGAGTGCGGGCTGTGTGATGTGCTGGGCATAGGTACTGTGTACGTATGAGGCACGGTGTCAGGGCAGAGTGCGGGCTGTGTGATGTGCTGGGTATAGTGTGTATGTATGAGGCACGGTGTCAGGGCAGAGTGCGGGCTGTGTGATGTGCTGGTTATAGTGTGTATGTATGAGGCACGGTGTGGGCTGTGTGATGTGCTGGGTATAGTGTGTATGTATGAGGCACGGTGTGGGCTGTGTGATGTGCTGGGTATAGTGTGTATGTATGAGGCACGGTGTGGGCTGTGTGATGTGCTGGGTATAGTGTGTATGTATGAGGCACGGTGTGGGCTGTGTGATGTGCTGGGTATAGTGTGTATGTATGAGGCACGGTGTGGGCTGTGTGATGTGCTGGGTATAGTGTGTGTGTATGAGGCACAGTGTGGGCTGTGAGATGTGCTGGGTATAGTGTGTATGTATGAGGCACGGTGTGGGCTGTGTGATGTGCTGGGTATAGTGTGTATGTATGAGGCACGGTGTGGGCTGTGTGATATGCTGGGTATAGTGTGTATGTATGAGGCACGGTGTGGGCTGTGTGATGTGCTGGGTATAGTGTGTGTGTGTATGAGGCACGGTGTGGGCTGTGTGATGTGCTGAGTATAGTGTGTATGTATGAGGCACGGTGTGGGCTGTGTGATGTGCTGGGTATAGTGTGTATGTATGAGGTACGGTGTGGGCTGTGTGATGTACTGGGTATAGTGTGTATGTATGAGGCACGGTGTGGGCTGTGTGATGTGCTGGGTATAGTGTGTATGTATGAGGCACGATGTGGGCTGTGTGATGTGCTGGGTATAGTGTGTATGTATGAGGCACGGTGTGGGCTGTGTGATGTGCTGGGTGTAGTGTGTATGTATGAGGCACGGTGTGGGCTGTGTGATGTGCTGGGTGTAGTGTGTATGTATGAGGCACGGTGTGGGCTGTGTGATGTGCTGGGTATAGTGTGTATGTATGAGGCACGGTGTGGGCTGTGTGATGTGCTTGGTATAGTGTGTATGTATGAGACACGGTGTGGGCTGTGTGATGTGCTGGGTATAGTGTGTATGTATGAGGCACGGTGTGGGCTGTGTGATGTGCTGGGTATAGTGTGTGTGTATGAGGCACGGTGTGGGCTGTGTGATGTGCTGGGTATAGTGTGTGTGTATGAGGCACGGTGTGGGCTGTGTGATGTGCTGGGTATAGTGTGTATGTATGAGGCACGGTGTGGGCTGTGTGATGTGCTGGGTATAGTGTGTGTGTATGAGGCACGGTGTGGGCTGTGTGATGTGCTGGGTATAGTGTGTATGTATGAGGCACGGTGTGGGCTGTGTGATGTGCTGGGTGTAGTGTGTATGTATGAGGCACGGTGTGGGCTGTGTTGGGTATAGTGTGTATGTATGAGGCACGGTGTGGGCTGTGTGATGTGCTGGGTATAGTGTGTGTGTATGAGGCACGGTGTGGGCTGTGTGATGTGCTGGGTATAGTGTGTGTGTATGAGGCACGGTGTGGGCTGTGTGATGTGCTGGGTATAGTGTGTATGTATGAGGCACGGTGTGGGCTGTGTGATGTGCTGGGTATAGTGTGTGTGTATGAGGCACGGTGTGGGCTGTGTGATGTGCTGGGTATAGTGTGTATGTATGAGGCACGGTGTGGGCTGTGTGATGTGCTGGGTGTAGTGTGTATGTATGAGGCACGGTGTGGGCTGTGTTGGGTATAGTGTGTATGTATGAGGCACGGTGTGGGCTGTGTGATGTGCTGGGTATAGTGTGTATGTATGAGACACGGTGTGGGCTGTGTGATGTGCTGGGTATAGTGTGTATGTATGAGGCACGGTGTGGGCTGTGTGATGTGCTGGGTATAGTGTGTATGTATGAGGCACGGTGTGGGCTGTGTGATGTGCTGGGTATAGTGTGTATGTATGAGGCACGGTGTGGGCTGTGTGATGTGCTGGGTATAGTGTGTATGTATGAGGCACGGTGTGGGCTGTGTGATGTGCTTGGTATAGTGTGTATGTATGAGGCACGGTGTGGGCTGTGTGATGTGCTGGGTATAGTGTGTATGTATGAGGCACGGTGTGGGCTGTGTGATGTGCTGGGTATAGTGTGTGTGTATGAGGCACGGTGTGGGCTGTGTGATGTGCTGGGTATAGTGTGTATGTATGAGGCACGGTGTGGGCTGTGTGATGTGCTGGGTATAGTGTGTATGTATGAGGCACGGTGTGGGCTGTGTGATGTGCTGGGTATAGTGTGTGTGTGTGAGGCACATTGTGGGCTGTGTGATGTGCTGGGTATAGTGTGTATGTATGAGGCACGGTGTGGGCTGTGTGATGTGCTGGGTATAGTGTGTATGTATGAGGCACGGTGTGGGCTGTGTGATGTGCTGGGTATAGTGTGTGTGTGTGAGGCACATTGTGGGCTGTGTGATGTGCTGGGTATAGTGTGTATGTATGAGGCACGGTGTGGGCTGTGTGATGTGCTGGGTAGTGTATGTATGAGGCACGGTGTGGGCTGTGTGATGTGCTGGGTATAGTGTGTATGTATGAGGCACGGTGTGGGCTGTGTGATGTGCTGGGTATAGTGTGTATGTATGAGGCACGGATCCTCCCATCATTAATCCCCTGCTGCCGTGCTCTGGGCTCTTCTGTCAGACGTCTTTGCACTGAGTCAGCTACTCCTCTGCATCTCAGGCACTTCCACACCTCATGCCCTCCCAGCTCCGGTCCTCCCGCGGCCGCTGCAGCCCTGAGACAGATCCTATCATCCCCTTCAGGAAGTACGTGGTCAGGGAGGAGCGATGGCACAGGTAGGATGTCAGGGTGCGGGCAGGGGTGCTGTCTCTGTGCCCGTCCTCCTGGCAGCACTCTGCAGGTGACTGATACACAGCGCTGGTGCAGGGCAGCTGGGGCTCCACGTATTGTGCACAGGGTGGACTTGTTGTGTCTGTCACTGTATATTCCTATACCTCCTACTATTACAGAGGAGTAATACACAGCTGCTGATGTTCCCGTGATTCAGCTTTCTCATCCCGTCCTTATATCCTATCTCTTCTCCATCACACATCTGTAATCTCTGTACTGCGGCCCGGTGATCAGTATACACCCCCTAACGCTGCCCCTGTAATCTCTGTACTGCGGCCCGGTGATCAGTATACACCCCCTAACACTACCCCTGTAATCTCTGTACTGCGGCCCGGTGATCAGTATACACCCCCTAATGCTGCCCCTGTAATCTCTGTACTGCGGCCTGATGATATACACCCCCTAACACTGCCCCTGTAATCTCTGTACTGCGGCCTGATGATATACACCCCCTAACACTGCCCCTGTAATCTCTGTACTGCGGCCTGATGATCAGTATACACCCCCTAACGCTGCCCCTGTAATCTCTGTACTGCGGCCTGATGATCAGTATACACCCCCTAACGCTGCCCCTGTAATCTCTGTACTGCGGCCTGATGATATACACCCCCTAACACTGCCCCTGTAATCTCTGTACTGCGGCCTGATGATCAGTATACACCCCCTAACACTGCCCCTGTAATCTCTGTACTGCGGCCTGATGATCAGTATACACCCTCTAACGCTGCCCCTGTAATCTCTGTACTGCGGCCTGATGATCAGTATACACCATCTAACGCTGCCCCTGTAATCTCTGTACTGCGGCCTGATGATCAGTATACACCCTCTAACGCTGCCCCTGTAATCTCTGTACTGCGGCCTGATGATATACACCCCCTAACACTACCCCTGTAATCTCTGTACTGCGGCCTGATGATCAGTATACACCCCCCAACACTGCCCCTGTAATCTCTGTACTGCGTCCTGATGATCAGTATACACCCCCTAACGCTGCCCCTGTAATCTCTGTACTGCGGCCTGATGATCAGTATACACCCCCTAACACTACCCCTGTAATCTCTGTACTGCGTCCTGATGATCAGTATACACCCCCTAACGCTGCCCCTGTAATCTCTGTACTGCGTCCTGATGATCAGTATACACCCCCTAACGCTGCCCCTGTAATCTCTGTACTGCGTCCTGATGATCAGTATACACACTCTAACGCTGCCCCTGTAATCTCTGTACTGCGGCCTGATGATCAGTATACACCCTCTAACGCTGCCCCTGTAATCTCTGTACTGCGGCCTGATGATATACACCCCCCAACACTGCCCCTGTAATCTCTGTACTGCGTCCTGATGATCAGTATACACCCCCTAACGCTGCCCCTGTAATCTCTGTACTGCGGCCTGATGATCAGTATACACCCCCTAACGCTGCCCCTGTAATCTCTGTACTGCGGCCTGATGATCAGTATACACCCTCTAACGCTGCCCCTGTAATCTCTGTACGGCGGCCTGATTATCAGTATACACCCTCTAACGCTGCCCCTGTAATCTCTGTACTGCGGCCTGATGATATACACCCTCTAACGCTGCCCCTGTAATCTCTGTACTGCGGCCTGATGATCAGTATACACCCCCTAACAATGCCCCTGTAATCTCTGTACTGCGGCCTGATGATCAGTATACACCCCCTAACACTACCCCTGTAATCTCTGTACTGCGGCCTGATGATCAGTATACACCCCCTAACAATGCCCCTGTAATCTCTGTACTGCGGCCTGATGATCAGTATACACCCCCTAACACTACCCCTGTAATCTCTGTACTGCGGCCTGATGATCAGTATACACCCTCTAACGCTGCCCCTGTAATCTCTGTACTGCGGCCTGATGATCAGTATACACCCCCTAACGCTGCCCCTGTAATCTCTGTACTGCGGCCTGATGATCAGTATACACCCCTTAACAATGCCCCTGTAATCTCTGTACTGCGGCCTGATGATCAGTATACACCCCCTAACACTGCCCCTGTAATCTCTGTACTGCGTCCTGATGATCAGTATACACCCCCTAACGCTGCCCCTGTAATCTCTGTACTGCGTCCTGATGATCAGTATACACCCCCCTAACACTGCCCCTGTAATCTCTGTACTGCGGCCTGATGATATACACCCCCTAACACTACCCCTGTAATCTCTGTACTGCGGCCTGATGATATACACCCTCTAACGCTGCCCCTGTAATCTCTGTACTGCGGCCCGGTGATCAGTATACACCCCCTAACACTGCCCCTGTAATCTCTGTACTGCGGCCTGATGATCAGTATACACCCCCTAACACTGCCCCTGTAATCTCTGTACCGCGCCCTGGTGATCAGTATACACCCCCTAACACTGCCCCTGTAATCTCTGTACTGCGGCCTGATGATCAGTATACACCCCCTAACACTGCCCCTGTAATCTCTGTACTGCGGCCTGATGATCAGTATACACCCCCTAATGCTGCCCCTGTAATCTCTGTACTGCGGCCCGGTGATCAGTATACACCCCCTAACGCTGCCCCTGTAATCTCTGTACTGCGGCCTGATGATCAGTATACACCCCCTAACACTGCCCCTGTAATCTCTGTACTGCGGCCTGATGATCAGTATACACCCCCTAACGCTGCCCCTGTAATCTCTGTACTGCGGCCTGATGATCAGTATACACCCCCTAACGCTGCCCCTGTAATCTCTGTACTGCGGCCTGATGATCAGTATACACCCCCTAACGCTGCCCCTGTAATCTCTGTACTGCGGCCTGATGATCAGTATACACCCCCTAACGCTGCCCCTGTAATCTCTGTACTGCGGCCTGATGATCAGTATACACCCCCTAACGCTGCCCCTGTAATCTCTGTACTGCGGCCTGATGATCAGTATACACCCCCTAACGCTGCCCCTGTAATCTCTGTACTGCGGCCTGATGATCAGTATACACCCCCTAATGCTGCCCCTGTAATCTCTGTACTGCGGCCTGATGATCAGTATACACCCCCTAATGCTGCCCCTGTAATCTCTGTACTGCGGCCCGGTGATCAGTATACACCCCCTAACGCTGCCCCTGTAATCTCTGTACTGCGGCCTGATGATCAGTATACACCCCCTAATGCTGCCCCTGTAATCTCTGTACTGCGGCCTGATGATCAGTATACACCCCCTAATGCTGCCCCTGTAATCTCTGTACTGCGGCCTGATGATCAGTATACACCCCCTAATGCTGCCCCTGTAATCTCTGTACTGCGGCCTGGTGATCAGTATACACCCCGTAACGCTGCCCCTGTAATCTCTGTACCGCGCCCTGATGATCAGTATACACCCCCTAACGCTGCCCCTGTAATCTCTGTACCGCGCCCTGATGATCAGTATACACCCCCTAACACTGCCCCTGTAATCTCTGTACTGCGGCCTGATGATCAGTATACACCCCCTAACGCTGCCCCTGTAATCTCTGTACCGCGCCCTGATGAACAGTATACACCCCCTAACGCTGCCCCTGTAATCTCTGTACTGCGTCCTGATGATCAGTATACACCCCCTAACACTGCCCCTGTAATCTCTGTACTGCGGCCTGATGATCAGTATACACCCCCTAACGCTGCCCCTGTAATCTCTGTACTGCGGCCTGATGATCAGTATACACCCCCTAACGCTGCCCCTGTAATCTCTGTACTGCGTCCTGATGATCAGTATACACCCTCTAACGCTGCCCCTGTAATCTCTGTACTGCGTCCTGATGATCAGTATACACCCCCTAACACTGCCCCTGTAATCTCTGTACTGCGGCCTGATGATCAGTATACACCCTCTAACACTGCCCCTGTAATCTCTGTACTGCGTCCTGATGATCAGTATACACCCCCTAACACTGCCCCTGTAATCTCTGTACTGCGGCCTGATGATCAGTATACACCCCCTAACGCTGCCCCTGTAATCTCTGTACTGCGTCCTGATGATCAGTATACACCCCCTAATGCTGCCCCTGTAATCTCTGTACTGCGGCCTGATGATCAGTATACACCCCCTAACACTGCCCCTGTAATCTCTGTACTGCGTCCTGATGATCAGTATACACCCCCTAACGCTGCCCCTGTAATCTCTGTACTGCGGCCTGATGATATACACCCCCTAACGCTGCCCCTGTAATCTCTGTACTGCGGCCTGATGATCAGTATACACCCTCTAACGCTGCCCCTGTAATCTCTGTACTGCGGCCTGATGATCAGTATACACCCCCCTAACGCTGCCCCTGTAATCTCTGTACTGCGGCCTGATGATCAGTATACACCCCCTAACGCTGCCCCTGTAATCTCTGTACTGCGGCCTGATGATCAGTATTCACCCCCTAATGCTGCCCCTGTAATCTCTGTACTGCGTCCTGATGATCAGTATACACCCCCTAACACTGCCCCTGTAATCTCTGTACTGCGGCCTGATGATCAGTATACACCCCCTAACGCTGCCCCTGTAATCTCTGTACTGCGTCCTGATGATCAGTATACACCCTCTAACGCTGCCCCTGTAATCTCTGTACTGCGTCCTGATGATCAGTATACACCCCCTAACACTGCCCCTGTAATCTCTGTACTGCGGCCTGATGATCAGTATACACCCCCTAACACTGCCCCTGTAATCTCTGTACTGCGGCCTGATGATCAGTATACACCCCCTAATGCTGCCCCTGTAATCTCTGTACTGCGTCCTGATGATCAGTATACACCCCCTAACGCTGCCCCTGTAATCTCTGTACTGCGGCCCGGTGATCAGTATACACCCCCTAACGCTGCCCCTGTAATCTCTGTACTGCGGCCTGATGATCAGTATACACCCCCTAATGCTGCCCCTGTAATCTCTGTACTGCGGCCTGATGATCAGTATACACCCCCTAACGCTGCCCCTGTAATCTCTGTACTGCGTCCTGATGATCAGTATACACCCCCTAACGCTGCCCCTGTAATCTCTGTACTGCGTCCTGATGATCAGTATACACCCCCTAACGCTGCCCCTGTAATCTCTGTACTGCGGCCCGGTGATCAGTATACACCCCCTAACGCTGCCCCTGTAATCTCTGTACTGCGGCCTGATGATCAGTATACACCCCCTAATGCTGCCCCTGTAATCTCTGTACTGCGTCCTGATGATCAGTATACACCCCCTAACGCTGCCCCTGTAATCTCTGTACTGCGTCCTGATGATCAGTATACACCCCCTAACGCTGCCCCTGTAATCTCTGTACTGCGGCCTGATGATCAGTATACACCCCCTAACGCTGCCCCTGTAATCTCTGTACTGCGTCCTGATGATCAGTATACACCCCCTAACACTGCCCCTGTAATCTCTGTACTGCGTCCTGATGATCAGTATACACCCCCTAACGCTGCCCCTGTAATCTCTGTACTGTGGCCTGATGATCAGTATACACCCCCTAACGCTGCCCCTGTAATCTCTGTACTGCGTCCTGATGATCAGTATACACCCCCTAACACTGCCCCTGTAATCTCTGTACTGCGTCCTGATGATCAGTATACACCCCCTAATGCTGCCCCTGTAATCTCTAGACCCCGGTGTCTCCTTGTTTCCTGTGATACTAGATCAGGACATCAGACTCCCCGGCAGTTGTGTGTCACTGAGCTGTGTGTGTAGATCATAAATAAATGACAAGTCACCTATCTCCACTTCCCCAATCCTGTTACAGCGCAGCGTGTGTGTCAGAGGATTCCGGTGTCACAGCTCGGCCTGTGCGCTAACAATTCTGCAATTGCAATGATATGTACAGAATTTGTTGTCACCACGTGTCACTGCAGTGTGAGAGGTGACTGTGTGGGGACACGTGTGTGGGCATCCGGTGTTTGCGGCAGTGTGAGAGGTGACTGTGTGGTGACACGTGTGCGGGCGGCCGGTGTTTGCGGCAATGTGAGAGGTGACTGTGTGGGGACACGTGTGCGGGCGGCCGGTGTTTGCGGCAATGTGAGAGGTGACTGTGTGGTGACACGTGTGCGGGCGGCCGGTGTTTGCGGCAATGTGAGAGGTGACTGTGTGGGGACACGTGTGCGGGCGGCCGGTGTTTGCGGCAATGTGAGAGGTGACTGTGTGGTGACACGTGTGCGGGCATCCGGTGTTTGCGGCAGTGTGAGAGGTGACTGTGTGGTGACACGTGTGCGGGCGGCCGGTGTTTGCGGCAATGTGAGAGGTGACTGTGTGGTGACACGTGTGCGGGCGGCCGGTGTTTGCGGCAATGTGAGAGGTGACTGTGTGGTGGCACACGTGTGCGGGCGGCCAGTGTTTGCGGCAGTGTGAGAGATAACTGTGTGGTGACACACGTGTGCGTGCGGTGTTTGCGGCAATGTGAGAGGTGACTGTGTGGTAACACGTGTGCGGGCGGCCGGTGTTTGCGGCAGTGTGAGAGGTGACTGTGTGGTGACACGTGTGTGCGGGTGGTGTTTGCGGCAATGTGAGAGGTGACTGTGTGGTGACACACGTGTGCGGGCGGTGTTTGCGGCAATGTGAGAGGTGACTGTGTGGTGGCACACGTGTGCGGGCGGCCGGTGTTTGTGGCAATGTAGGAGGTGACTGTGTGGTGACACGCGTGTGCGGGCGGCCGGTGTTTGCGGCAATGTGAGAGGTGACTGTGTGGTGACACGTGTGCGGGCGGTGTTTGCGGCAATGTGAGAGGTGACTGTGTGGTGACACGTGTGCGGGCGGCTGGTGTTTGCGGCAATGTGAGAGGTGACCGCGTGGTGACACGTGTGCAGGCGGCCGGTGTTTGCGGCAATGTGAGAGGTGACTGTATGGTGACACGTGTGCGTGCGGTGTTTGCTGCAATGTGAGAGGTGACTGTGTGGTGACACACGTGTGCAGGCGGCCGGTGTTTGCGGCAATGTGAGAGGTGACTGTATGGTGACACGTGTGCGTGCGGTGTTTGCGGCAATGTGAGAGGTGACTGTGTGGTGACACGTGTGCAGGCATCCGGTGTTTGCGGCAGTGTGAGAGGTGACTGTGTGGTGACACGTGTGCGGGCGGCCGGTGTTTGCGGCAATGTGAGAGGTGACTGTGTGGTGACACGTGTGCGGGCGGTGTTTGCGGCAATGTGAGAGGTGACTGTGTGGTGACACGTGTGCGTGCGGTGTGTGCGGCAATGTGAGAGGTGACTGTGTGGTGACACGTGTGCAGGCATCCGGTGTTTGCGGCAGTGTGAGAGGTGACTGTGTGGTGACACGTGTGCGGGCGGTGTTTGCGGCAATGTGAGAGGTGACTGTATGGTGACACGTGTGCGTGCGGTGTTTGCGGCAATGTGAGAGGTGACTGTGTGGTGACACACGTGTGCGGGCGGGCGGTGTTACACCGGGATTTGTGCTCTCAGTGCCACTAACAGTTTTTATAAAAAGTAAATTAGGATTTGTCCCCTTTAGGCTCAGCTGTAGGATTTTTGTCATATTGCCCCACGACCCTTGTCACGTGCGCTTCTCCCGCAGAGACGGTTGTGTGTCACTATACATGTGTGTTACATAGCGCAGCAGATTACGTTGTGATTGACAATCGGAAACAACAGTGATAAAACAAAATGGTGTAATGAGAGACAGACACAGAGGGAGGACATCAGCATATAACATACAATACTTACATCCAGTAACAGCAGTATCTCACAGCAACCTGCCACCTGTTCCCCAGGTCATCACAGGGCGAGGCGGCCAGGCCACACCCGTCATACCTGACCCCACAGGTGCTCTGGCGATCAGGTCTGCCGGTCTCCACACAGGAGCCAGAAACCTGGGGCATACATAGCGCCCAGTAACCACTTCTTCCATGCCTTGTTCAAAATATTTATACAGTATATATACTTCGGAAAAAGGTCAACATGGAATTGGTCGACAAAAAAAAGGAAGACACAATTTTTTGGTGGGTTTTTTTTTTTTTTGTCATTTTACTTCCACAAACAAGCCCCATTACTTCACTGCGTCCCCTTCGCTGCACTCGGCCCAGGTTACTATTCCCAATCGTAGTCCTCATGGATGGTAGAGTATGAAAAAGCTGGAAAAATAATGATAAAAAAAACCTTGTGTCGACCATTTACATGTCGGCCTTTTGACTCTGTCACCCTATTGCCTGTCGACCATTAGTGGTAGGCCTGATGACCTGTAGACCTTTTCAGTGCAGATCTATGGTCCGGACACCGCCGGCAGCTCCTCTCAGTGACTCCTGTGTTAGCAAAACCCCAAACAACATATCCCTTGAGTATAAATAGATGAATGTAATACTCTCCACTGGGCTACAGCAGTGATACAATTAATAGGTTAAGTGGAACAGTCTTTCTGGTGCGTCTACATTCCAGACTTCAAATTTCTTCTGACCCAAGTGTTCAATGTCCCTCATTCCGAGTTGTTGGCTCGCTAGCAGATTTTAGCAGCATTGCACACGCTAGGCCGCCGCCCTCTGGGAGTGAATCTTAGCTTAGCAGAAGTGCGAATAGAAAATTCTTTGCAGTTTCTGAGTAGCTCCAGACCTACTCACAAATAGCGATCAGCTCAGTCTGTTTAGTTCCTGGTTTGACGTCACACACACGCCCAGCGTTCGGCCAGCCACTCCCCCCGTTTCTCAAGACACTCCCGCGTTTTATCCTGACATGCCTGTGTTTTCCCGCACACTCCCAGAAAACGGTCAGTTTCCGCCCAGAAACACCCACTTCCTGTCAATTACACTCCGATCACTTCAACGATGAAAATTCTTCATTCTGCCGTGAGTAAATCTACTAAGTTTTGTTCAAAAATACTTAGCGCATGCGCACTGCGAACCATGCGCATGCTCGCCTTAATCGCTCCGTTGCAAAAATCGGCAATGAGACAACAACTCGGAATGACCACCATTATCCCTTTCCTCTGTCACACCTATGGGTATATTTACTAAAGGAAGGATTTTATTGACGTGCTGCACGCACTCACATTTAAAAAATGAATTAAAGAAAATGTCTGTTAGTAAATGTGTTTTTTTTGTTTGTTTGTTTTTGGCCCCTAAAACGTAACATCGATTTAGATGGACTTTCATCTCTTTGAGATCGATAAAAAATAACCTTTAGTAGCTATACATATATATGACATGTCCGCCTGTACTCCCAGTAATGCAGCCGGTGGTCTGGGATCAGTGCAGCCGCCTCTGGGGATTTATCCAGCTCAGGAAATGATTATAGAGAAATAAAATGGAATTGTGATCTGGATTAAGTAACGGGAGCAGAGAGTGACAGATGGTCACCGGGAGAGAGAAAGAGAGAGAGAGAGAGGGGGGGGGGGGGAGATAGGGGGAGAGAGAGAGAGGGGGGGAGGAGAGATAGAGGGGGGAGAGAGAGAGAGGGGGGAGAGGGGGAGAGAGAGAGAGGGGGGAGAGGGGGGAAGAGAGAGAGAGGGGGGAGAGAGGGGGGAAGAGAGAAAGAGGGGGAGAGAGGGAGGAGAGAGAGATAGGGGGAGAGAGAGGGGAGAGAGCGAGAGGGGGTAGAGAGGGGGGGGGGGAGAGAAAGAGAGGGGGAGAGAGAGAGGGGAGAGGTGGGAGAGAGAGAGGGAGGAGAGAGATAGAGACATAGGGGGGAAGAGAGAAAGATAGGGGGATAGAGAGAGAGGGGGGAAGAGAGATAGGGGAGAGAGAGAGGGGGAAGAGAGAGAGGGGGAGAGAAAGATATGGAGAGAGAGATAGGGGGAGGGGTGGGAGAGAGAGAGGGAGGAGAGAGAGATAGGGGGAGAGAGAAGGGAGAGAGCGAGAGGGGGTAGAGAGAGGGGGGAGAGAGAAAGAGATAGGGGGAGAGAGGGAGGAAAGAGAGAGGGGGAGAGATAGGGGGAGAGGGAGAGAGAGAGAGGGGTGGGGAGAGATAGGGGGAGAGGGAGAGATAGGGGGGAGGGAGAGAGAGAGAGAGGGGGGAGAGAAAAATAGGGAGAGAGAGATAGGGGGAGGGGGGGAGAGAGGGAGGAGAGAGATAAAGAGATAGGGGGGAAGAGAGAGAGAGGGGGGAAGAGAGATAGGGGAAGAGGGGAAGAGAGAGAGAGATAGGGGGGAGAGAGATAGGGGGTGGGGGGAGGGAGAGAGAGGGGGGAGAGATAGGGGGAGAGGGAGAGAGATAGATAGGGGGTGAGAGATAGGGGGAGAGGGAGAGAGATAGATAGGGGGTGAGAGATAGGGGGAGGGGTGGGAGAGAGAGAGGGAGGAGAGAGATAGAGACATAGGGGGGAAGACAGAGAGAGATAGGGGGAGAGAGAGATGGGGGGAGAGGGGAAGAGAGAGATAGGGGGGAGAGAGGGGGGAAGAGAGAGAGATAGGGGAGAGAGAGGGGGGGAGAGAGAGAGATAAGGGAGAGAGAGAGGGGGGAAGAGAGAGATAGGGGGAGAGAGAGGGCGGAGAGAGAGAGGGGGAAGAGAGAGACAGATAGGGGAGAGAGAGATAGGGGGGAGAGGGGGAGAGAGAGAGGGGGGAAGACAGAGAGATAGGGGAGAGAGATAGAGAGGGGGAAGAGAGAGACAGATAGGGGAGAGAGATAGGGGGGTGGAGAGAGATAGGGGAGAGATATATAGAGAGAGGGGGGAAGAGAGAGAAGATGGGGGAGAGAGAGGGGGAGAGAGAGATAGGGGAGAGAGAGAGGGGGGGGAAGAGATAGACAGATAGGGGAGAGAGAGATAGGGGGGATAGAGAGGGGGTGGAGAGAGATGGGAGAGATAGGGGGAGAGATATAGAGAGAGGGGGGGAGAGAGAGAGGGGGGGAGAGATAGAGAGAGAGGGGGGAAGAGAGAGAGATATGGGGGAGAGAGAGGGGGAGAGGGAGATAGGGGTAGAGGGGGGGAGGGGGGGAGGAGAGAGAGAGATAGAGAGGGGGGAAGAGAGAGATAGGGGGGGAAAAGGGGGAGAGGGGGAAGAGAGAGAGGGGGAAGAGAGAGATAGGGGGGAAAAAGGGGGAGAGGGGGAAGAGAGAGAGGGGGAAGAGAGAGATAGGGGAGAGAGAGAGATAGAGAGAGAGGGGGGAGAGAGAGACAGGGGAGAGAGAGAGGGAGGAGAGCGAGAGATTGAGAGAGAGGGGGGGAGAGAGAGATAGAGAGAGAGGGGGGAAGAGAGAGACATATAGGTGAGAGAGAGATAGGGGGGAGGGGGGGTGGAGAGAGATAGGGGAGAGAGATATAGAGAGAAGGGGAAGAGGGGGGGAGAGAGAGAGAGAGAGAGAGAGGGGGGGGGGGAGAGACAGATAGGGGGGGAGAAAGAGAGAGGGGGGAAGAGAGACAGATAGGGGAGTGAGAGGAGGGAGAGAGAGGAGAGAGAGAGAGAGGGGATAGAGAGTGGGGAAGAGAGAGATAGGGGAGAGATAGGGGGGAGAGAGAGAGAGGGGGGAGAGAGATAGGGGGAGAGAGAGGGGGGAGAGAGATAGGGGGGAGCAAGAGGGGGGGGGGGGGGAGTCCTCAGTTGCCGGACCCTGTAACCAGTCAGAGCGAGGGGGTCAGACAGCTACATAGCATGACTAGAGTTTCATTTTTCGAACTTGTTCATACTGAACTTTTTCAATTGGCAACGGTAACCTGTGCCGAGCGCAGCGGTAGAGCATCGTGGCACCTCGCCCAAAGCACTGTGAGCAAAGTGGTGCACTAACTGGGGTTCCCGGTCACTGTACGGAGAAAACTACACCAATTATTTACTTTTTTTAACACTCATGACGACCCTCTTTCATGTCGGCCTTGATCGTGTCAACATAATGCTTGTTTCGACCTATTTCAGGTGTCGACCTAGTTAGTGTTGACCTATAGTGGTCGGCCCTATGATCCACACCCCATCAGTACGAGTGACCTGTGTGCTAGGACACATCGAGATCCCTACATCAGATGCCAGTAACGTGACGGACACAGCGGCAGAAATATTTCCCGAGCTGCAATTATCCTGCATGTGACGCCAAGAGACGGGCAGGAGCTTACGTCTGGATGGCGTTATCCTTTACGTATCCAGGACGCAGACATACATCTGTTACAGTGTGACACCAGGAGACGGGCAGGAGCTTACGTCTGGATGGCGTTATCCTTTACGTATCCAGGACGCAGACATACATCTGTTACAGTGTGACACCAGGAGACGGGCAGGAGCCTACGTCTGGATGGCGTTATCCTTTACGTATCCAGGACGCAGACATACATCTGTTACAGTGTGACACCAGGAGACGGGCAGGAGCCTACGTCTGGATGGCGTTATCCTTTACGTATCCAGGACGCAGACATACATCTGTTACAGTGTGACACCAGGAGACGGGCAGGAGCTTACGTCTGGATGGCGTTATCCTTTACGTATCCAGGACGCAGACATACATCTGTTACAGTGTGACACCAGGAGACGGGCAGGAGCCTACGTCTGGATGGCGTTATCCTTTACGTATCCAGGACGCAGACATACATCTGTTACAGTGTGACACCAGGAGACGGGCAGGAGCCTACGTCTGGATGGCGTTATCCTTTACGTATCCAGGACGCAGACATACATCTGTTACAGTGTGACGCCAGGAGACGGGCAGGAGCCTACGTCTGGATGGCGTTTTCCTTTATGTATCAAGGACGCAGACATACATCTGTTACAGTGTGACGCCAGGAGACGGGCAGGAGCCTACGTCTGGATGGCGTTATCCTTTACGTATCCAGGACGCAGACATACATCTGTTACAGTGTGACGTCAGGAGACGGGCAGGAGCCTACGTCTGGATGGCGTTATCCTTTACGTATCCAGGACGCAGACATACATCTGTTACAGTGTGACACCAGGAGACGGGCAGGAGCCTACGTCTGGATGGTGTTATCCTTTACGTACCAGGACGCAGACATACATCTGTTACAGTGTGACACCAGGAGACGGGCAGGAGCCTACGTCTGGATGGCGTTATCCTTTACGTATCCAGGACGCAGACATACATCTGTTACAGTGTGACACCGGGAGACGGGCAGGAGCCTACGTCTGGATGGTGTTATCATTTACGTACCAGGACGCAGACATACATCTGTTACAGTGTGACACCAGGAGACGGGCAGGAGCCTACGTCTGGATGGCGTTATCCTTAATGTATCCAGGACGCAGACATACATCTGTTACAGTGTGACACCAGGAGACGGGCAGGAGCCTACGTCTGGATGGCGTTATCCTTTACGTATCCAGGACACAGACATACATCTGTTACAGTGTGACACCGGGAGACGGGCAGGAGCCTACGTCTGGATGGAGTTATCCTTTACGTATCCAGGACGCAGACATACATCTGTCACAGTGTGACGCCAGGAGACGGGCAGGAGCCTATGTCTGGATGGCGTTATCCTTTACGTATCCAGGACGCAGACATACATCTGTCACAGTGTGACGCCAGGAGACGGGCAGGAGCCTACGTCTGGATGGCGTTATCCTTTATGTATCCAGGACACAGACATACATCTGTTACAGTGTGACACCAGGAGACGGGCAGGAGCCTACATCTGGATGGCGTTATCCTTTACGTATCCAGGACGCAGACATACATCTATTACAGTGTGACACCGGGAGACGGGCAGGAGCCTACGTCTGGATGGCGTTATCCTTTATGTATCCAGGACGCAGACATACATCTGTTACAGTGTGACACCAGGAGACGGGCAGGAGCCTACGTCTGGATGGCGTTATCCTTTACGTATCCAGGACGCAGACATACATCTGTTACAGTGTGACGCCAGGAGACGGGCAGGAGCCTACGTCTGGATGGCGTTATCCTTTACGTATCCAGGACGCAGACATACATCTGTCACAGTGTGGCGCCAGGAGACGGGCAGGAGCCTACGTCTGGATGGCGTTATTCTTTACGTATCCAGGACGCAGACATACATCTGTTACAGTGTGACGCCAGGAGACGGGCAGGAGCCTACGTCTGGATGGCGTTATCCTTTATGTATCCAGGAGGCAGACAGACATCTGTTACAGTGTGACACCGGGAGACGGGCAGGAGCCTACGTCTGGATGGCGTTATCCTTTATGTATCCAGGACGCAGACATACATCTGTTACAGTGTGACACCAGGAGACGGGCAGGAGCCTACGTCTGGATGGCGTTATCCTTTACGTATCCAGGACGCAGACATACATCTGTTACAGTGTGACACCAGGAGACGGGCAGGAGCCTACGTCTGGATGGCGTTATCCTTTACGTATCCAGGACGCAGACATACATCTGTTACAGTGTGACGCCAGGAGACGGGCAGGAGCCTACGTCTGGATGGCGTTATCCTTTACGTATCCAGGACGCAGACATACATCTGTTACAGTGTGACGCCAGGAGACGGGCAGGAGCCTACGTCTGGATGGCGTTATCCTTTACGTATCCAGGACACAGACATACATCTGATACAGTGTGACACCAGGAGACGGGCAGGAGCCTACGTCTGGATGGCGTTATCCTTTACGTATCCAGGACGCAGACATACATCTGTTACAGTGTGACGCCAGGAGACGGGCAGGAGCCTACGTCTGGATGGCGTTATCCTTTACGTATCCAGGACACAGACATACATCTGTTACAGTGTGACGCCAGGAGACGGGCAGGAGCCTACGTCTGGATGGCGTTATCCTTTACGTATCCAGGACACAGACATACATCTGTTACAGTGTGACACCAGGAGACGGGCAGGAGCCTACGTCTGGATGGCGTTATCCTTTACGTATTGGCTGTGTGAATGGATTCTTTGTAAAACCCATCGCTCAGCAACGATCCGCTTTGTACCCGTGCGACGCGCCTGCGCATTGCGGTGCATAAACATGCGCAGTTTTGCCGAGTTTTAACCTGAGTGCTGTGCTGCAAAAAGCTGCTGGCGAGCGATGACCTCGGAATGACCTCCTTTATGTGTAATATGTTGGAGGGTGTGCACACAGTGTAACATTATCGGTAGATACAGAAAGAACCTTGTCATCACATGAATACAGAATACTCCCTGGGAGCAGCACCTAAGTATCTAGCAGTGGATAAGACCTCATAGACTCATTGTAGGAGAGTATTACTGATTCCTGTGTAAGAGCCGCTGAGTAATAATAGTGCATTTATAGCCTCACGCTCAGCAAGGGAAGTACACCGTCACTACAGCCTCATGTACCGTGACTGAGCCGGCAATACCGTACATTTGTCTTGTGAACTCACAATCTATATATCACTCATCACTAAGGGGGTCATTCTGACCCGTTCGCTCGCTGCTTTTTGTCGCAGCTGAGTGAACAGGTCCCAACTGCGCATGCGCTAGTGCATGCCAGACGGCCGAAGGCCGTAGCAGGGCTGCGATCGCCCTTGCCTGATTGACAGTCAGAGGCGGTCGCTGGGCTGGAGGGGACGGAATGGCAGCGTTCGGCCGCCGTTTCGTGGGAGCGGTCCGGCCAACGCAGGCGTGGCCAGGCCAAACGGGTGGCGGGCCACAGCGGCTGCGTGACGTCACACGCAGCCGCTGCGGGCCGGGGAGCGAGGAGTAGCTCCCAGCCAGCACGCTAAGCTGCGCTGGTTGGGAGCTACTCTTGAAGTGCAAAGGCATCGCCGCTGTGCGGTGCCTTTGCCCTTCTGCGGGGGAAGGGGGGGGGTGTGGCACTGACATGCGGGGCAGACTAACCCTGTTCTGGGCGTCCCCCGCATGTCAGTGTAAATGATCGTAGCTGTGCTAAATTTATCACCGCTACGATCAACTCGGAATGACCCCCTAATTCTCTCACTTCCCGATATGTGAAATGTGAAAAACTCATGTCGACCTTTAGACCTGTCGACCTAGCACATGTCGACCTAGAAACCCTGTCGACCTTCCATCCATGTCGACCTAGTGACTGTCGACCTATAGTGGTCGACCTAAACATTGTCGACCTAGACACTGTCGATCTTCAGACCGGATCCCGTTTGACCAGTAATTGTATTGGTTATCCTATGAAGTCCCCAGGCTAGGGCGGCCGGCTGCACGTAACATCAGGCTACTCCCTCAACTATACATTTATTTCAGATTATTCCCTACGTTTCCTATAAATGCCCTAATGCCCTCCTGGGTCTGACAAGGAGAATCTCCCAGGATACCCCCTTCTTCAATTATTCTTTTACAGACAAGACAGTGTGGTCAGCGCTGTACTGTGTGATGGTGACTGGTATATCAGCTGGTGATGTAGTGATGGTCAGTGCTGTACTGTGTGATGGTGACTGGTATATCAGCTGGTGATGTAGTGATGGTCAGTGCTGTACTGTGTGATGGTGACTGGTATATCAGCTGGTGATGTAGTGATGGTCAGTGCTGTACTGTGTGATGGTGACTGGTATATCAGCGGGTGATGTAGTGATGGTCAGTGCTGTACTGTGTGATGGTGACTGGTATATCAGCTGGTGATGTAGTGATGGTCAGTGCTGTACTGTGTGATGGTGACTGGTATATCAGCTGGTGATGTAGTGATGGGTCAGTGCTGTACTGTGTGATGGTGACTGGTATATCAGCTGGTGATGTAGTGATGGTCAGTACTGTACTGTGTGATGGTGACTGGTATATCAGCTGGTGATGTAGTGATGGTCAGTGCTGTACTGTGTGATGGTGACTGGTATATCAGCTGGTGATGTAGTGATGGTCAGTGCTGTACTGTGTGATGGTGACTGGTATATCAGCTGGTGATGTAGTGATGGTCAGTGCTGTACTGTGTGATGGTGACTGGTATATCAGCTGGTGATGTAGTGATGGTCAGTGCTGTACTGTGTGATGGTGACTGGTATATCAGCTGGTGATGTAGTGATGGTCAGTGCTGTACTGTGTGATGGTGACTGGTATATCAGCTGGTGATGTAGTGATGGTCAGTGCTGTACTGTGTGATGGTGACTGGTATATCAGCTGGTGATGTAGTGATGGTCAGTGCTGTACTGTGTGACGGTGACTGGTATATCAGCTGGTGATGTAGAGATGGTCAGTGCTGTACTGTGTGATAATGTAGTGATGGTCAGTGCTGTACTGTGTGATGATATAGTGATGGTCAGTGCTGTACTGGATGTGATGTAGAGATGGTCAGTGCTGTACTGTGTGATGATGTAGAGATGGTCAGTGCTGTACTGTGTGATGGTGACTGGTATATCAGCTGGTGATGTAGTGATGGTCAGCGCTGTACTGTATGATGGTGGGTGACTGGTGTATTAGCTGGTGATGCAGTGATGGTCAGCGCTGTACTGTGTGATGGTGACTGGTATATCAGCTGGTGATGCAGTGATGGTCAGTGCTGTACTGTGTGATGGTGACTGGTATATCAGCTGGTGATGTAGTGATGGTCAGTGCTGTACTGTGTGATGGTGACTGGTATATCAGCTGGTGATGTAGTGATGGTCAGTGCTGTACTGTGTGATGATGCAGTGATGGTCAGTGCTGTACTGTGTGATGGTGACTGGTGTATTAGCTGGTGATGCAGTGATGGTCAGTGCTGTACTGTGTGATGGTGACTGGTATATCAGCTGGTGATGTAGTGATGGTCAGTGCTGTACTGTGTGATAATGCAGTGATGGTCAGCGCTGTACTATGTGATAATGTAGTGATGGTCAGTGCTGTACTCTGTGATGATGTAGTGATGGTCAGTGCTGTACTGTGTGATGGTTGGTCATGTGTTGCAGATATTGGATATGTGGTCTGTACTTCTGGGTAGTTTTGGGCTGGGATCTATTAGATGGAGAAACGCTATTTCATATTATACATAGTCAGAGGACATAGAGTATAAGTAGTCATTGTTATATTGGATGTGAGTTGGAGTCACCTACTCGCCGTTATTCCGCTGCTGATCTGTGTATTAGCTGTCACTATGGACAGGTAACGATCCGGTGTCACTTCCGGTGACATGTCCTAGTGCTGAGCCGCGCTGTGCGATTGGTGAGAGGACTGCGCCACCATTAATGATGACCTCTCTGTGTTTCAGCTGGGGGATGGCGGTTAATGTTTACTCAACATCCGTGACAATCGAAAATATGAGTCGACACGACATGCTGGCATGGGTCAATGACGCCTTACAACTTAACTACACCAAAATTGAGCAGCTGTGCTCAGGTAAGTGGAACACCCTATTTCCCACCATCTTCCCAGTCCCCCAATTGGTCACAGCCAGCAGCTAAAATCATGACCACAATTGCAGTACTATATAATGCGGATTTACTAGAGCTTCAGTCACAATATGAAGTATAAGGGACAGAGACGAGCTCTGCACATGCCCAATGACAGCAGCGTCTCCTACTAAGGGCTAGATGCATCATCGCTTGGAGAGTGATAAAACGGAGAAAGGAAAAGTACCAGCCAATCAGCTGCCCTTAGTCTGCTGTGTGTGTGGGACTGAGCAATTAATCAGCGCACCAAACAAGAGACCAGAGAGCAGCTACTATTAAGAAAAGCCAGGTGTCTTACCATGAGGTGGGAGAATGTGTGCTTAGGAAGCTCAGCTTTGTCTCCTACTGATTATTCTTTGTATAGATATTTATATTGGGGTTGTTTTACATTTTCATGACCACTTATGTTATTTATAGGAAAGAAATATATTTTGTACAGAAAATAGATCTTTAGACACTGTCTCCTACAGCCTTTATGTGTAGTGCTAATTATGAACAGAGTATTACATACAGTATCCAGTGTGTAAGGAGACCAATGTGTTCATACATTTCCTGGGCCGGTGGTAGATTTTTCTATAGCTCCTCTAGACTCCCGAACTTGTAGAATATTTCCCGCCACCACTGCGCAAGGGAGAACTTTACATCTATGGGGAACATGACACCATGCACTAAATGCTAAACCAGCTATACAAATTGATGTCAAATCAAACATTATATTCCTTGTAAGCCCACTCAGGGTAACTAAGCCCCCAAAGGTGAGTCCTTGAGACGTCTTCATAAACTTTTAGGTTAAAGGGTCGCTCAAGGAAGAAGTGGTCCATTGTCTCCTCTTCCCCTAGACACTCCTCAAGTGGACAACCATGATCATCGGCACTTGAGATTACCCCACATGTAAAGCTTTCCACGAAAGGAGAGCCAGGCAATATCCCTAAGCTCCATTAGGATCCTCTGAGAAGTAATCACAGACAACCTATCTGAAGAGACACTGCCCGTGCAGTCCCTTAGCGACAGCGGAACAAATAAATGGGTCTGCGGATTTCTTCCCTCCAATTCTCTTCTGGAGATGTTTATTACTTCACTCACATCCAGCCCCCAACGCCTTGTCATCCTCAAGAACAAGATGACATAGATCGTGAGGTAGCCATGCTGGACCTGAAAGCTTTCACTTAGCCACCATCTAACCAGAGCCCAAGGAAAGGCAGCAACCAGGCCCTAAAGCTCTCTAACAATTGAGGGGGAGTTCTTGAAAACAAACTCCCAAGGTTTTATTAAGGTGATAGTAAAAAACTCCACCATACTAAGGCCATCACTCGACATGCATGTGATCTTCCTTTTGAGTGGAATTATTATATTCAATAATAATAATAATAATAAGGAATTCATCCTGGTCCACAAAGATTGTGTAAAAAAAACACACATAGCTGACAAAGAAACACTGGGATCACATAAGTTTTGCACAAGTCAACCCTCTGCCTGTTAGAGAATAGACAATTTCTCCAGGATTGTACCTTCTTGGTAGCATCCTCCAAGTGTTACTCCCAATTTTGAGTGACATAATCACCACAGCCAAATACAATGCCTAGAATTTTTATATCTTGGCTGACCCGGGGGTGGCTGTCTGGAAGGCCAATCTCATCACCTACCTCCCCCATCCAGAAAGCTTCACACTTGTCCTGGTTTACTCTTGAAATCCCTGATGGACACCCCGAGTTGACTGTGAAAGCAGGGCCTCCATAGCCATTGACCAGTGGGAAGCTCTCAGACTGACTGTAAATGACAAGCAGCCAATCTACCACCCGCTCTGGAAGACCATACCTTTGTAGTACAGCCTACTACAGCCCACAGGTGTTACGTTCTTGGTGCTCCGAACGGAAGAAATAACGTGGCAAGTCCAGAGCACAAGAACGTGATGCTGAAATGATGACGGAGTCTAGTTGTAACCTCTAGCAACCTAACTCCGTTGTTTCACCCGCGTGGTCAGTCTACGCCTGCTAGACTATGTGTTCTTGGGCCCACGGCAGCCGAGTTTGAAGGGCGGATTAGGTCTGCCCAACTCCGATGCCCCCAGGTCTTAGTATGAGACAAGGCGTAGACGGATACGGGATGAAAAAGGACAACAAAGGTGATACTGTCCACACCCTACACGGCACCGTCGTGTACCGGGGAAGACAGCCAGGGCGGAAACTTCCGCAAAAACACCAGCAACAAATTAAGGCAAAGAATCCTGTGGCAGAAGCCGCTACTCACAACACCGGGAGAGTAACCGGAAGTGAACGGGAACCCCGAGATGACAGGCACTGGTTCCAATCGACTGGAGGGCTGGAAAGACTCCCACGTCCGGCTTCCGAACACCAAGACTGAGGACCACTAGGAACAGGATTGACTGGACCACAGAACACCGGGCAGGGAATTTATCCGGAGCAGGAACAGCTCACAGGAAGCTGACAGGTTCTCACTGAGGGTAGGAATGCAGGTGGACTGTAGTAATTCTCCAGATTCTGCCAGCACTGATTATGCAGGATTCCACTATGAAACAGGGCCTGGACACCGATACTACATAGGACATGAAACAAACCAGGAACATTCAGGTATCTTTTGCAAATGTCTATCACCAACGTCTGTGTAATGCACTGAGACAGAATATAACAGGGAGCCCTTCAATGGCTACAGAGAACCTAATTAGTGATGTCGTACAGCTGCCCTGCTGCACGACTCAGGGTAGACAGGTGTAATTAACAGACAGGTGAGGCTAAACACATGGAAACAAGTTGCAATTACACAGACTCACCACCGGCGGCCAACAAGAGTCTTTTAAACCAGAGCAAAGGAAATCCTGGCCTGCAAGAGAACTATAACATAAAATACATGAACAGAAAGAGAACAGGAATGAACCACTGCTTGTGGTTCATAACAGTAGCCCCTCCTTAAGGGTGGACACCTGACACCCCATGACACCCAAGGGGAACAGAAACAGAAGTATAACATAAATTACATAATCAAAATGCAAAACAGAAATGAGCCACTTCCGTGGCTTATAACAACAGGTACTGATGATTCACTTGGTCAAAAGCTTTGTACTGATCCAATGCCAGCAAGTAGTCCCCCCACTTTCCAGCACTACATTGTTCCATGGCCTCCCGGACACCAGTGGCCCTTCACTGTGCAATGCTCCTAGGTGAAGAAAGCAACAGCCCGGAAACTTCCATCAGCCAATTTTTCTGTTGCCATAATCTTTCTGTTTGTATTGAGAAGAGCAGTGGGGCACCAGTTGTCAATATGGGCTGGGTCCTTACCTTTAGACAATAATATAAGATCTTAAAGAGGGAGGAAGCGACCCCTCATCCAGGCTTTCATTAAATACCTCTAAGGGGCCCTACACATTTCCTGATGCGCCACCGAGGTGCCCGACGGCCGATACGGCCGACGAGCGACCCGGCGGCGGGGGGGCAGTGACGGGGGGAGTGAAGTTTCTTCACTCCCCCCGTCACGCGGCTGCATTGAAGTGCAGGCAAATATGGACGAGATCGTCCATATTGGCCTGCATGCACAGCCGACGGGGGACCAGCGCTGAACGAGCACGGGGACGCGCATCGTTCATCGCTGGAGTCTCCACACTGAAAGATATGAACGAGTTCTCGTTCATTTATGAACGAGATCGTTCATATCTTTCAGAAAATCGGCCAGTGTGTAGGGCCTATAAGAGATGAGGAGCCAAGATGTCAACGAAAGCTTTAAAATACTCAGATGTTAACCCATTTGGGCCTGAAGACTTTTTTAATAGACAAGTTCTCTATAGCATTCTTGACTTCCTACACCGTCACGTCATCCCCCAAAGCATCAAAAGAGGAATCAAGATCTTCGAGCCCAGAGAATCCTCATCTGATAAAATAATTTCCTCCACCGCACCCTCATCCACCCCACACCCACCACCAGAAACACAGGCTACTGTCCCACCACATGAGTCCTTGGATTCTACTAATCAAGAATCCTCCCTGTCAGGATCAAAACCTACCCTCCTATTTCCATTTCTGGGGGAGGGGTCAGGTCCAGAGGTGTGGGGTCAATACCAGAATCTGGTTACCCCCATTATCTTTCCACACATATCACTCAGTGCTGTCAGGGGTAAAAAGGGCGATTTATACGAGTTGACGATTATCAGCTATCTGGCCAAGGGCGGCAGTACCCCTGACACAGCACAGTGTGTGACCTGTCCGCGTGCTGCTGCGGTGAAGGTGTATCGTGACTGGACAAATGGCGCCACTGCCAATAACAGACGTGGAAACTGCAGAGCACCACGTGTCACTGATGTGAGAGGTGACCGTCGGCTATGAAGGTGTGTGAGGGCCGACCGACCGACACGCTGCAGTGGAGCAGCTCACCGTCACAGTGTACCTGGGGGCCACCAGATAGTTTAGCCCGTCTAGCTGCTGCCCGCGCTGCACATGGCGGTTACTCTGGCTATTAGCTGGTGGTGATAATAATGTGATTCCACCCTGTATAACGGGTTACTGGGGTCTCCGTCCCTGTATATGTCTGATGTATTACATACACTGCCCTATGGGTCTGATTCATAGTTGTATGAAAATGCAGCTGCAAGTGCAATTTTTGATGATGTGTGAAAATCTGCCGGTGTACCAGCCGCTGGGATTTGTATAGAGATGCGCACCGGGGCCCTCGCCGCTGCGTACACATTTGCAGCACCGGTGGTCACGCAGAATGGCCGCCACAACTGAGAGGCTGGAGACGTGATTCCCGCGTACAGGATCACAGTCTGGGCTGATATGCCGCTACCCGTCAATCACTTGCGGATGAAGTCTCACAGCGACCGGAAACAAAATTCAACTGCTGCTCGTGAGACATGTGCAGGTCACGATAATCGCTCAGCTGCGTGAACATCGGCGTAGCGTACAACTATGAATCGAGTCAGGCTATAGCTAGTTATGTGCTAATAATGCCCCCTCCACAGGCTGGCCACACCCACTCTGATACCATGCATTTGGAAACCCTCCTCTAGGAATCTCACGTTTTCCCTGCTGAATGGTGCCATCAGGAGGTGGGTGCTCTCTAATGCTCTTTGGCCACCACCTACCTTGGGTGCACAGAGAGAAGTACGGAGCTTCCAGTTTCATCTCTGCTCCTTCACAGGTGGCAAATTGATAATGTTCTGTGCTGGGCTTCTGCACAAGGCAGCAGCCCCTTCAGGATAGACTAGATAATAATGCGGGGTTATTATGTATTGCATATGAGAAGTGAAGAGCTGGGACATCATTCCATCCTCTCTCCTGTGATTGCTGCACAACAGAGAGATGGCAGGCATGTCTGAGTCTTCAGCTGCTGATTTCAGGTGGAATCCTATATGAAGTTCTAGGAGGTTTTCCAGTAAGTTCTGTCACCCAGCATACCGTCTTTAGTTAGGGAAGATAACACGGTAACATTTTAACTTTTCTGAATGCGGTTATAATTTGAGTAAAGTATTGAAGGGGTGAGACTACAGAAATAAAAAGTAACATGGTCCAAGGTGCCTTTTTTAATCCCACATCCCCACTTCCCCCATCCCTGCATCCCACATCCCCGCATCCCATATCCCTACATCCCACATCCCATATCCCCGCATCCCCACATACCCCATCCCCACTTCCCCGCATCCCCACATACCCCATCCCCACTTCCCCACATCCCCGCATTCCCACATACCCCATCCCCACTTCCCAACATCCCCGCATCCCCACATACCCCATCCCCACATCCCGCATCCCACATCCCTGCATCCCCACATCCCTGCATCCCTCATCCCACATCCCCACTTCCCCGCATCCCCGCATACCCCATCCCCACTTCCCCACATCCCCACATACCCCATCCCCACTTCCCCACATACCCCATCCCCACTTCCCCACATACCCCATCCCCACTTCCCCGCATCCCCACATACCCCACTTCCCCACATACCCCATCCCCACTTCCCCGCATCCCCACATACCCCATCCCCACTTCCCCACATCCCCGCATTCCCACATACCCCATCCCCACTTCCCCACATCCCCGCATACCCCATCCCCACTTCCCAACATCCCCGCATCCCCACATACCCCATCCCCACATCCCGCATCCCACATCCCTGCATCCCTCATCCCACATCCCCACTTCCCCGCATCCCCACATCCCTGCATACCCCATCCCCACTTCCCCACTTCCCACATACCCCATCCCTACTTCCCCGCATCCCCACATACCCCATCCCCACTTCCCCACATACCCCATCCCTACATCCCCACTTCCCCACATACCCCATCCCCACTTCCTCGCATCCCCACATACCCCATCCCCACTTCCCCACATTCCCACATACCCCATCCCCACTTCCCCACATTCCCACATACCCCATCCCCACTTCCCCACATCCCCACATACCCCATCCCCACTTCCCCACATACCCCATCCCCACTTCCCCACATACCCCATCCCCACTTCCTCGCATCCCCACATACCCCATCCCCACTTCCCCGCATCCCCACATCCCCGCATACCCCATCCCCACTTCCCCACATCCCCACATACCCCATCCCCACTTCCCCACATACCCCATCCCTACTTCCCCACATACCCCATCCCCACTTCCCCACATCCCCACATACCCCATCCCCACTTCCCCACATCCCCACATACCCCATCCCCACTTCCCCACATCCCCACATACCCCATCCCCACTTCCCCACATCCCCACATACCCCATCCCCACTTCCCCACATCCCCACATACCCCACTTCCCCGCATCCCCACATACCCCATCCCCACTTCCCCACATCCCCACATACCACATCCCCACATACCACATCCCCACATACCCCATCCCCACTTCCCCACATCCCCGCATTCCCACATACCCCATCCCCACTTCCCCACATCCCCGCATACCCCATCCCCACTTCCCAACATCCCCGCATCCCCACATCCTGCATCCCCACATCCCTCATCCCACATCCCTCATCCCACATGCCTGCATCCTACATCCCCATATTCCACATCCCTATATCCCACATCCCCATATCCCCACATCCCTCATCCCCGCATCCCTCATCCCCACATCCCCGCATCCCACATCCCCGCATCCCACATCCCTCATCCCCACATCCCCGCATCCCACATCCCTGCATCCCACATCCCCGCATCCCTACATCCCCCCATCCCCACATCTCCCATCCCCGCATCCCACATCCCCGCATCCCACATCCCCGCATCCCCACATCTCCACATCCCACATTCCCGCATCCCCACATCCCTCATCCCCACATGCCCCATCCCCACTTCCCCGCATCCCCACATACCCCACCCCCACATCCCCATATCTCTGCATCCCCACATCCCGTATCCTGCATCCCCACATCTCCGCATCCCACATCCCCGCATCCCCACATCCCTCATCCCCACATCCCCGCAACCCACATCCCCGTATCCCTAGATCCCCACATCCCCCATTCCCACATCCCCCATCCCCACATGCCCGCATCCTACATCCCCGCATCCCCACATCTCCCATCCCCGCATCCCACATCCCCATATTCCTACATCCCCGCATCCCACTTCCCCGCATCTCCGCATCCCACATCCCCACATCTCCGCATCCCCACATCTCCCATTTCCACATCCCCGCATCCCACATCCCCATATTCCCCCATCCCCGCATCCCACATCTCCGCATCCCTCATCCCCACATCTCCGCATCCCACATTCCCGCATCCCTACATCACACATCCCTCATCCCCACATCCCCGCAACCCACATCCCCGTATCCCTACATCCCACATCCCCCATCCCCACTTTCCCACATCCCCTCATCCCCACTTCCCCACTTCCCCACATCCCCACTTCCCCACATCCCCGCATCCCCATATCCCCTCATCCCCACATCCCCATATCCCCACATCCCCCCATCCCCACTTCCCCACATCCCCGCATCCCCACATCCCCATATCACCACCTCCCCGCATCCCCATATCCCCGCATCCCCACATCCCGCATCCCCACATCCCTCATCCCCGCATCCCACATCCCCTCATCCCGCATCACACATCCCCTCATCCCACATTCCCGTATCCCCACCTCCCCGCATCCCCATATCCCCGCATCCCCACATCCCGCATCCCCACATCCCTCATCCCCGCATCCCACATCCCCTCATCCCGCATCACACATCCCCTCATCCCACATTCCCGTATCCCCACCTCCCCACATCCCGCATCCCCACCTCCCCACATCCCGCATCCCCACATCCCACCTCCCCGCATCCCGCATCCCCACATCCCGCATCCCAACCTCCCCACATCCCGCATCCCCACCTCCCCTCATCCCCACATCCTGACCATTGAGTGACAGAGCTTCTGTCTCCGCAGGGGCAGCGTACTGCCAGTTTATGGACATGCTTTTCCCCGGCTCTATCCTGCTGAAGAGAGTGAAATTCCAGGCAAAGCTGGAGCACGAATATATCCACAACTTCAAGGTCTTACAGGCGGCCTTCAAGAAAAAGAGCGTCGACAAAGTAGGTTCTTTGTTCCCGTTTTAAGTGTCTGTGTACTCGTGTGTATTGGTCTGTGTGCACTGAGTATTGTACTGTATGTTGGCTTACTCCTGGGTACAGTCCCTGCATAATAAGTTGCCAAAGGGGGGTGTAGTTGGCATCCTGGCATCCCGGCAGTCAGAATTCCGAACATAAGTGTGTCAGGGAGGGTTAGAGTTAGGCTGTGGGAGGGAGGGTTACGGGGAGGGTTAGAGTTAGGCTGCGGGGAGGGAGGGTTACGGGGAGGGTTAGAGTTAGGCTGTGGGAGGGAGGGTTACAGGGAGGGTTAGAGTTAGGCTGTGGGAGGGAGGGTTACAGGGAGGGTTAGAGTTAGGCTGTGGGAGGGAGGGTTACAGGGAGGGTTAGAGTTAGGCTGTGGGAGGGAGGGTTACGGGGAGGATTAGAGTTAGGCTGCGGGAGGGAGGGTTACGGGGAGGGTTAGAGTTAGGCTGTGGGAGGGAGGGTTACAGGGAGGGTTAGAGTTAGGCTGTGGGAGGGAGGGTTACGGGGAGGGTTAGAGATAGGCTGTGGGAGGGAGGGTTACGGGGAGGGTTAGAGTTAGGCTGTGGGAGGGAGGGTTACAGGGAGGGTTAGAGTTAGGCTGTGGGAGGGAGGGTTACAGGGAGGGTTAGAGTTAGGCTGTGGGAGGGAGGGTTACGGGGAGGGTTAGAGATAGGCTGTGGGAGGGAGGGTTACGGGGAGGGTTAGAGTTAGGCTGTGGGAGGGAGGGTTACAGGGAGGGTTAGAGTTAGGCTGTGGGAGGGAGGGTTACGGGGAGGGTTAGAGTTAGGCTGTGGGAGGGAGGGTTACGGGGAGGATTAGAGTTAGGCTGCGGGAGGGAGGGTTACGGGGAGGGTTAGAGTTAGGCTGTGGGAGGGAGGGTTACAGGGAGGGTTAGAGTTAGGCTGTGGGAGGGAGGGTTACGGGGAGGGTTAGAGATAGGCTGTGGGAGGGAGGGTTACGGGGAGGGTTAGAGTTAGGCTGTGGGAGGGAGGGTTACGGGGAGAGTTAGAGTTAGGCTGCGGGAGGGAGGGTTAGGGGGAAGATTAGGGTTACCTTCCTCCAGCGTCCCTGTCGGGATTCCAAGCAGTTGGGATTACGGTGTGTCGGTATTCTGAACGTCGGCTTCGTGACTGCCGGTATCCTGTACCCAACCCACCAGACGGTTGCTGATCATGTCTCTGGGATGAGTGACATGTAACCAGCAGACACCAGTAACAGTCCGGACCAGCAGTCAGTGGAGCATTGGACTTGCTGGTTGTCATCGGTTGGGAAGCATGTGGTTCTCCCGTACTGGTGGTGTTCCCCAAATCAACCAATCAGACTCCTGCTTATATCACCTGTCCCAGAATAATGAGAGCATCTTATTGCCCTTCACCGTCATTTTAATCCTGAAGCTAATGCCCTGACGGCTGCTTTGTGCTCTGTGTTAGCGCTTTACTTTGGGCGGGATGTACTAAACGGAAAATGCGGTAAACCCCCCTATTTACCGCATTTTCCTAATGTACTAACACCCGGCCGGCAGGACAGCGCCGCGGAGGAGTTCGCCATAGAAGCCCATGGGGGTTGTGTGAAGGATCTGATCGGATCCCTCCCAGCATGCCCCGCAGCCGACCCTGTCTTTCTGCACATGCACAGAGTGACGCTGGCGGGCGAATCCCGGATGTCAGGGTGGCGCCGGGGGTCGCGGTTGACAGCTCTGATCGGAAGAGCTGTCCTTCGCAATGCTAAGCGCATACGTAAGTACATATGTGCTTAGCATCGTGAAGAATGGCGGCGATGGGCGGCGATGTCATTTAGTACATCCCGCTCTTTTTTAGGGAACAGGAATGCAGACAAAGAGCCCGAAACAGAGGTGGACGCAATGCTCACATTTGCGCAGTTCAGCAATTATAATGCCTGTGCTTGTATTTTTCTGGAATCCTCTGACTGCAGGCCTGATTCAGAGAAATGCGCAAAGCCGATGTTCCACGGTGATTATCGGCAGACTTCGCATGTGCGTGCGGCAAGGTGGCGCTGCGGACCCACATGCAGTGAGTGTTCTCATGCAAATTGACGGGAAGTGACCATTTGGGGGTGTTAACTTGGGGCTAGTGGGGAGTGGCTGTTAAAACGCAGGCGTGTCGCGCCCGTTTTTGGGGCGTGTGTCTGATGTCAGCTGCGGAATAGCTCCGCTGGGCGTCTCTATTGATTTCTGGGTGGCAGCTTCACTTGCTTACGTCTGCAGTTGTGTTGCTTATAAAACCGCTCTTCCTGATGCAATAGCGCACTTCTCTGAATCAGGCCCTGTGTGCACAAACACGCTGTTCCGTACGGAGGCGTTGGCGTCAGAGATGGTAAGACAGCGCCATGAGTGTCCCTGGCCATTGCCTTGGAGGTGAAGCTGGTGTTTGCAGTTTTACCCTTATTGTCTTAGAGGTGGCACAGAGAAATCTGCGACCTGGGCGTGTGATCGGAGTGTCGTGGGGGTGTCACTGCATGCGGGCTGCTTCCTCAGAGGCCATAGGCTGGTGGAAGTGCAATGGTGGACTGTCTAGGACCTCTGGAGGTGCTGCTGCATATAGGGGTGTCGCAGACATTGCAGCGCACACCGGTACACCAGGGGAAGGGGCTGAAACTAGTATTTGCAAATGATCACACCAGCAGCTCCGGCATCGGATACAGCTGTGTACCCCTCTGAACCAGGCCCAAAGTAAGCTCTTATATTAAGGTGCACACCAGACTAAATCTTCAGATGTTAAAACATGTTTTTTTATTCACTAACCAGTTAAAATACATTTGTATTTCTCAATTAGGGCCCCCCTTAAAAAAATAAATATTAAGGAAATCGCCCAGTTATGGAACATAAAATTCAGTGTAAGCAAGGACAGATCTAGACCTTGTGGCGCCCAGGGTGAAAAATAGGGGCGTGGCTTAATGGAGAAGGGGCGTGGTCAGTTATGCCCCCTGTAGCTGTGCCCCCTGTACTGTGTCCCCTGTAGAGTTATGCCCACAGTAGTATTGCCCCCAGTACTGTGCCCCCTGTAGACTTGTGCCCCCTAGTTGCGCCACTTACAAAAAAAAAAAAAAAAAAAATGAATTAATACTCACCATCCCCGCTCCTGCTTCCCGACAGCTGCTGCCCTCTGTCTCCGGCCGCCGGCCCAGCTCCTCGGATCTATGGGAGAGACATCATGACGTCTCTCCCATAGCACCGCACATACACTAGAGGTCAATTATGACCTCTAGCGTCTATGTGCTGCGCCCACAAAGCAGTGCGGTGCGCGATGACTTCATCGCACACATCACCGGGCATCTACACAGCACCGGGTGGCACCAGTAGCGGATCTTGCCACGGCGGCGGCGCCCTCCAGAAGGTGGCGCCCCGGTCAAAAATCCTGCGTGCCCGTAGCAAGAGCCGCTACTGAGTGTAAGCACGCTACCCCTGTCACAGAGGAACTGAGTCACGCTAGGAACATGTAAATGTTGGTGGCTCTGTAATCATCTAACTAGATGGAGTGAGGTGGTAGCCCATAGTCGCACCCCCTGCCCATTACCATCATACGGGGTCAGCAGCCGGCAGATTCACTGGGTATATAAGAACACTCAATAAATATCATTATAGTGACAGTGTTTTAGATTACACCTAAACCCTGGTGACCTAGGCCAGTGGTTGTCATCTCCAGCCCACAAGTACCTCCAACACGTCTTGCATTGATGATTTCTTGCTGTGGAGGCAAGTTGGAAAAATTACAGACCCAGCAAAATTGATCAACTCAACTGTGCACGGTTCATGAAATCCACAAACATGGCCTGTTGGGAGTACGTGGGGACTAGGGTTGAGAACAGCTGCTCTAGGTGAATGCCTCGATTCGCATAGTGGTAGCTCTGGAACTGTTGTCAGATGTGCCCATATACCTGGTTTTCAGTAGACAGGTGTCGGCTTCTGTGTGCCACAGCCTTCTGTCCGGTCATGCAGACCCACTCCGTCCCAGAAGTGATCCAGTGCCGGACAGCCGTGTCTAGTGGGTGCCCAATTCGTACAGTGATCTTGTCGCTCGTCGGCCCACCAACCACCAACGTTAGGCTCCTACACACATCAATTGGGGCAGCTCACAAATCTTAATTCCCCTAAGTGGGTATTCACCTCTATCCACTGCTAATTCAATGAGTAGTGGATACAATTAGTCATTAATTAGTATTATAAGATATATGAAAATTCTAGAGTTCATCATAAATTAGGTATATACAGTAATACACTATGTAGCGCTTCAACTGCAAATACTGGGCCTCATTCAGAGGTGAACGCAAATAGGGCCGGCGCTCAGAGACGGATTAGGGGTCAGGCCGCCACTAGGCACAATGATATTGCCCCCCCCCAAGCACCACGGGAAGGGGCGTGGCCACAGAATAGTACCAGTTCACATTACACCACACAGTAGTGTCCGTCAGTCACATTACACCACACAGTAGTACCCCTTATACACACCATGAAGAGTCCCTTATACATATTTTGCCAGGTAGAGCCCCTATCACACATTACGGCAGGTAGAGTCCCTATCACACAGTACGGCAAGCAGAGTCCCCTATCACACATTAGGCAGGCAGAGTCCCCTTTCACACATTACAGCAGCAGAGTCTCCCTTTTTGCACATTAGGCAGGCTGAATCACCCTTTTTACAAACTACGTCAGGTAGAGTCCCCTTTTTACACAATACGGCAGGCAGAGTCACACTTTTTACACACTACGGCAGGCAGAGTCCCCCTTTTTACACATTAGGCAGGCTGAATCACCCTTTTTACAAACTACGTCAGGTAGAGTCCCCTTTTTAGACACTACGGCAGGCAGAGTCCCCCTTTTTACACACTACGGCAGGTAGAGTCCCCTCTTTACACACTACGGCAGGTAGAGTCCCCTTTGTACACACTACGGCAGGTAGAGTCCCCTTTTTAGACACTACGGCAGGTAGAGTCCCCCTTTTTACACACTACAGCAGGTACAGTCCCCTTTTTACACACTACGGCAGCAGAGTCCCCATTTTTACACATTACGGCAGCAGAGTCCCCTTTTTTACACATTACGGCAGCAGAGTTCCTCTTTTTACACATTACGGCAGCAGAGTTCCCCTTTTTTACACATTACGGCAGCAGAGTCCCCCTTTTTACACATTACGGCAGCAGAGTTCCCCTTTTTACACACTATGACAGTCGGCAGGTAGAGTCCCCTTTTTACACACTACGGCAGGCAGAGCCCCCCTTTTTACACATTACGACACCTAGTTACTGTTAGGCGCCGAGGGTCCGCCCGTCAGTGCGGCCCGGCGCCTAGCAACTAGGGACGCCGCAGGCAGACAGCCGCCGGCTCCCTAGCAACGCTAGACGCCGGGCGCACGGAGCCGCTCAGACCCTAGCAACGGGGACGCCACGGTCAGACCGCGTTCCCCGTTGCTGGGTCTTAATTAATCAGTGCTTGTGTATTCTGGCCGTGCAGCATGCAGCTGCACGGCATCATTATGTGATTACCCTGTCTGGATCATGATTGGAGGGCTCCCAAATTTAAGCACTCTCAGGACTTCTCACAGACGCCGGTGATAGCTTCCTGTTTGCTGTGTCAGTTACAGAGAGTTTCCAGTCCTGCTCAACCCGGTTGTTCCTGTCCTCAGTGATCCAGTACTCGGAATTTGTCATCTATTCCTGGAGTCCGACCGAGCACCTTTAACATCCTGTGGTGTTCGTGAGTCGCGGCGTAGCCGTGTGTTGCGGCTTGACCGCTTACTATTTATTATTTAGTTTATTGTGTTCTGGAGCTTTTGCGGAGGATTCCGCTCCCACAAATCCACTCTGGTATCCAGCGGTGCTGGATAGGAGTAACGGATCAGTGGATCTTTGGTTGTCCTTTTCCCTGGCGGTTTGTCCGCACATACTTTTGGTTTAAGTTAGATAGCTTGTAACCCCTGGCCTGGTTGCTTAGTCAGAGGGCCCCTTGTTATCACCCTGTCTCGGATTTCCCTTTGTCTCCCATTAAGACCTGAGGGGGCATCGGGGTTGGGCAGACATAATCCGCCCTTCGAACGCGGCTGCCATGGGCTCAAGCAACCATAGTCTCGCAGGGGATTTCTGATAACACGGGCGAGACAACGGAGTTAGGGCGCCAGGGGTTACTAGGCTTTCCTGCTCCCGTACCAGCATATCTTTCCAGTACTCAGACCTCTGCCATAAAGATCTCCTCTGGTCTGGAGTACGGGAATCATAACATTATCACCGGCCAGACTAAAATTTAAAATTAAACAGGAGTTAATTTTTTCCCTTATTCTGTTGGGAGATTTGTCAGCCTCATGAATCCCTCCGGTGTTGGGCCAAATCCTGGCCAGCTTTTAGTTAGCCAGATTCAAGAGCTTACTCAGATGGTTCAAGATCTGTCCCTTCGGGTGAGGTCACAGGAAGATCTGTTACGGACTTCCCCGAGGGTCATTCCTGAACCAAAAATGCATCTGCCTGACCGTTTTTCTGGGGATAGAAAGCAGTTTTTTAATTTTAAAGAGTCTTGTAAACTGTATTTTCGTTTAAGACCAGTCTCCTCAGGTACGGAATCTCAGCGGGTAGGAATTATTATTTCTTTGCTACAGGGGGATCCTCAGACCTGGGCTTTTGGCTTAAAGACAGACGATCCGGCTTTATTGTCTGTAGACGCCTTTCTGGGGTCTTTAGGGCTATTGTATGACGACCCTGATAGAGAGGCATCCGCCGAGAGTCAGTTGCGTGCTCTCAGACAGGGTAGGAATCCCGCAGAGATTTATTGTACGGAGTTTCGCCGTTGGTCGAACGACTGTGGATGGAATGACCCAGCCCTGCGCAGTCAGTTTCGCCTCGGCTTATCCGAGTCTATAAAGGACAGTCTCCTTCAGTATCCCGCTCCTGAGACTCTCGATAAACTCATGGAGCTCTCTATTAAGATTGATCGTCGTCTCAGAGAGCGGAGGGCTGAAAAGGGAGCATCTGTCTGGTCTTCTCCTTGTGTTTTTTCCATTCCTGTGGACATAGAGGAGCCCATGCAGATAGGCCTCTCCAAACTGTCTCCTGAAGAAAGAACCAGAAGGCAAAATTCTGGTCTTTGTTTATACTGTGGGGGTAAGGGACATTTTGCCCGTAGTTGTCCGAACAAGTCGGGAAACGCCTCGACCAAGTGAGTTGTGAGGGGGTTCACTTTGGTCTGCAGCTTATCTCCTCAAATAATTCACTGTTGGTTCCAGCTAAAGTTTCCTTTGGCAGCCTCTGTTCCTCGGTCTCGGCTTTTGTGGACAGTGGAGCTGCAGGGAACTTTATGGATTTAACATGGGCTAAGGCCTTAGGTATTCCTCAGTTAGCCTTGGGTAGGTGTATCACCATGCATGGTTTAGATGGGAGTCCCTTGTCCAATGGGGTTATTTCTCTCTGTACACCTCCTGTTCTACTTTCGGTAGGAGCTCTGCATTCTGAAAAGATTGAGTTTTTCCTTACCCATTGCCCAGCAGTTCCTGTGGTTCTGGGTCACCCTTGGCTGGCCTTTCATAATCCCATCATTGATTGGCAGTCGGGGGAGATCTTACAATGGGGTACCATCTGTAATAAGGAATGTATTACGCTTCCCATCAGAATAGCTGCTGTCATTCCCGCACCCATTCCTGTGGAATACCAGGATTTTGTTGATGTATTTTCCAAGGGCAATGCGGATATTCTGCCTCCCCATAGGCCTTATGATTGTGCTATCGAGTTAATTCCTGGTGCCACTTTGCCTAAGGGAAGGTTATATGCATTGTCCGGACCTGAAACTGTGGCCATGAATGAGTATGTTAAAGAAAGCCTAGGGAAAGGATTTATCAGGCCATCTAAATCCCCTTTAAGTGCAGGCTTCTTCTTCGTGGAGAAGAAGGATGGATCACTCAGACCTTGCATTGACTTTAGAGCCTTGAATAAAATCTCAGTAAAGAATACTTACCCTTTGCCGCTGATTTCTGTCCTCTTTGATCAGCTACGTTCGGCTGTGATTTTTTTCTAAGATTGACCTGAGAGGAGCATATAACCTCATCAGAATCAAGTCAGGGGATGAGTGGAAAACGGCATTCAGTACTCAATCAGGCCACTATGAGTATCTGGTTATGCCATTCGGCCTGTCCAACGCTCCGGCAGTTTTCCAGGATCTCATTAACGATGTGCTCCGTGAATTTCTTGGAAGATTCGTTGTAGTCTACTTAGACGATATTTTGATATATTCTGACTCTATTGAACAACATGTTACCCAGGTGCGTCAGGTTCTAAAAAAATTACGTGAAAATCACCTATATGCCAAGCTGGAGAAGTGTGAATTTCATGTCACGGAGGTATCCTTTTTAGGGTACATTATTTCCCCTCGGGGATTCTGTATGGAACCAAAGAAGCTCCAAGCCATCCTTAGTTGGGCGCAACCCACCAATTTAAAAGCAATTCAGCGCTTTTTAGGGTTTGCGAATTACTATAGAAGATTTATTCACTCTTTCTCTGACCTAGTTGCTCCCATTGTGGCACTGACTAAAAAGGGAGCGGATCCAACCAACTGGTCACGTGAAGCGGAGTTATCTTTTCAGGCCTTGAAACAAGCCTTTGTCTCAGCCCCGGTCCTCAGACATCCCAACCCAGAATTGCCTTTCATTGTTGAGGTTGATGCCTCGGAGGTTGGAGTAGGGGCTATCCTATCTCAGAAGGATCCGGATTCCCTGGAATTACATCCTTGTGCCTTTATGTCCAGGAAATTCTCATCTGCTGAATCCAACTACGATGTTGGTAACCGGGAATTACTGGCTATTAAATGGGCTTTCGAGGAGTGGAGGCATTGGCTTGAAGGAGCCACTCATACCATTTCAGTTTTGACTGATCACAAAAATCTTCAATACATTGAATCAGCTAAACGGCTGAATGCCCGGCAAGCTCGGTGGGCTTTATTTTTTACTCGTTTCAAGTTCATTATCACCTTCAGGCCAGGTTCCAAGAATACCAAGGCAGATGCCCTGTCACGCAGTTTTCTTCCAGTTCAAGACAACAGTCCTGTTACTCCCATACTTCCGTCTTCAATCATTCGGGCAGGTCTCACACAAGATTTATTTACCCAGTTAAAGCAGCTTCAACATCAAGCTCCTGGAAATACTCCTGCTGGTCGTCTTTATGTTCCCGAGTTTTTGAGAGCAACGGTTTTGACGGAGTTTCATGATAGCAAGGTTGCCGGGCATCCGGGGATCGCTAAAACTTTTGAATTAGTTTCCCGCTCGGTATGGTGGCCTGGTCTTTCCAAAGACACTAATGAGTTTGTTTTTTCTTGTCAGGTCTGTGCACAGCATAAGGTTCCCCGTTCCTTGCCTATCGGTCAACTTATGCCCTTGAATGTTCCTCTTAGGCCATGGTCTCATATTTCCATGGATTTTGTGGTGGACCTCCCTCTGTCAGCCGGATGCCGAGTCATATGGGTGGTAGTGGACCGTTTTAGCAAAATGGCCCATTTCATTGCTCTTCCCCGATTGCCATCTGCCCAGGGATTGGCAGTCTTGTTCCTCCGCCATGTTTTCAGACTCCATGGGTTACCCACTGATATTGTTTCTGATCGGGGTCCACAATTCATTGCACAATTTTGGAAGTCTTTTTGTGCCTCATTAAAGATGAAATTATCTTTAACGTCTGGCTACCATCCCCAATCCAACGGGCAGACTGAGCGAGTTAATCAATCATTAAAACAATATTTGCGTTTGTACTCGGCCAAACTCCAAAATGACTGGTCTGAGTTTCTTCCGTTCGCCGAGTTTGCTTACAACAATGCCTGTCATTCCTCCACCAATGTATCTCCATTTTTTACAGTTTTTGGTTTTCACCCCAGAGCTAATTCCTTTTTTCAACATTCCTCTGTCTCCTCACTGACCTTGACCTCTCATCTCAAACTCATTTGGAGAAAAGTGCACCTGGCTCTCAGAAAAGCGGCATTTCGGGAGAAAAATTTTTCTGACAGGCTCCGGCGGCCGTGCACTTTTAAAGTTGGAGATAGGGTATGGTTGTCGACTCGCAACATTAAACTTCGACAAACCTCAGCCAGATTGGGTCCTAAATTTATTGGACCATTTCATATTATCAAAAAAGTCAATCCAGTGGCTTTCCGGTTACGTTTACCAAAAACTTTACGGATCGGAAATACCTTCCATTGCTCCTTGTTAAAACCATATGTTTCGTCCAGTAGATTTCCTCGCAAGATCTCTCAGGGGAAATCACCAATAAATGTACAGGGTCAGCAGGAGTTCTTAGTGGAGAAGGTTCTCGATTCCAAGTTGTCCCGGGTTCGGCTTTATTTTTTGGTACATTGGAGAGGTTATGGTCCAGAAGAAAGGTCTTGGGTCCTGGATGAGGATCTCCATGCCCCGAGGCTCAAAAGGGCATTTTTTCGAGAATTTCCTCAGAAACCTGGCCTTAGGGGTTCCTTGACCCCTCCTCAAGGGGGGGGTACTGTTAGGCGCCGAGGGTCCGCCCGTCAGTGCGGCCCGGCGCCTAGCAACTAGGGACGCCGCAGGCAGACAGCCGCCGGCTCCCTAGCAACGCCGGGTGCACGGAGCCGCTCAGACCCTAGCAACGGGGACGCCACGGTCAGACCGCGTTCCCCGTTGCTGGGTCTTAATTAATCAGTGCTTGTGTATTCTGGCCGTGCAGCATGCAGCTGCACGGCATCATTATGTGATTACCCTGTCTGGATCATGATTGGAGGGCTCCCAAATTTAAGCACTCTCAGGACTTCTCACAGACGCCGGTGATAGCTTCCTGTTTGCTGTGTCAGTTACAGAGAGTTTCCAGTCCTGCTCAACCCGGTTGTTCCTGTCCTCAGTGATCCAGTACTCGGAATTTGTCATCTATTCCTGGAGTCCGACCGAGCACCTTTAACATCCTGTGGTGTTCGTGAGTCGCGGCGTAGCCGTGTGTTGCGGCTTGACCGCTTACTATTTATTATTTAGTTTATTGTGTTCTGGAGCTTTTGCGGAGGATTCCGCTCCCACAAATCCACTCTGGTATCCAGCGGTGCTGGATAGGAGTAACGGATCAGTGGATCTTTGGTTGTCCTTTTCCCTGGCGGTTTGTCCGCACATACTTTTGGTTTAAGTTAGATAGCTTGTAACCCCTGGCCTGGTTGCTTAGTCAGAGGGCCCCTTGTTATCACCCTGTCTCGGATTTCCCTTTGTCTCCCATTAAGACCTGAGGGGGCATCGGGGTTGGGCAGACATAATCCGCCCTTCGAACGCGGCTGCCATGGGCTCAAGCAACCATAGTCTCGCAGGGGATTTCTGATAACACGGGCGAGACAACGGAGTTAGGGCGCCAGGGGTTACTAGGCTTTCCTGCTCCCGTACCAGCATATCTTTCCAGTACTCAGACCTCTGCCATAAAGATCTCCTCTGGTCTGGAGTACGGGAATCATAACAGTTACGGCCTTGCATAGATCATGTGCCATAAATGTTACCCACTCCACAAATGTTACCCACCCCCTCCCCCAATAGGGCTTGCACTTGCACAATGTAATCCTTTCCTGTTGTTGTTATAGCATACTGTTTTGTGTCCTCCTCACCTCAGCCAGTGACAGCCCCAGACCACAGCCTCTCCCGTACTGTGTCCTCCTGGCCGGCTCCTCATGCAGACTCACGCAGGCTCTCTGGGTGACGGTCGCGCTCAGATGTCATGTCACATGACATGACGCCAGCGAACAGTCCGGAGCACAGAGCGCACAAAGACAGAGGACGGAGAAGTGAGGAGGAGCGCCCGCGCCGCTGCTGCTTATGGACGCTGCGCTTGGCGGGCGGACGGCTCTTCTATTTATACTGCCGGGCCCAGGGAACATCAGCTTCTCTAATGGGGGGGGGGGGGAGGGGAATTGCCGTGCTGCCGACAGCAGGTGCCACCACTAGTTCCTAGTTGGAAATCCAGCACTGCTGGCGCTGCATCTCCGGTTGCAGTGGAATCCAAGGAAATATCCAGATGCCGCAGGAGCCGTCTTTAGTATTATGATGCTGACCGCAACCTTCGCCGATCCGCTGCATGCATCCGAAGGCGCAGCATGGGGCCTGACTCAGAGGGGCAACGCAGTTGCAGTTTTGTTCACAATGTACTTGCGAAAATGTGCGAATGACTCAGCCGCCGTCTTGTGCTTAGACACTATCGTTGTGCGCATGCAGTGCAGCATTTGGCACATGCTCATTGGCAAAAATCGCTCCACTACGTCCGACGTCGACATTGCGTACATGTCTAAATCAGGCCCGGACATGGGTGGGACCATCTGACCATACAGTTTCTCATAATGACCATCTTAACTAAGCTAGCCAAACTGCGTCCAAAGATGCAGTCCCTGGCTTGAAGACCTCTCCAAAATGGCTGCAACATGCCTCCGTATTGATCTCCACCTTCCGTCACCTCCCCCAAACGGTTGCAGTCTGTCAATGAAACTGCGTCTAAAACCACACTGCGACCGCCGATGCAAGACCATCGCTTCACATGCACGGTACAAGCCAGATTCATGCGCGGACCACAATCATCGGCCATTTGCGAAACGAAACTGCGACCACCTTCACTGGTAGCAAGAGGCTTCTCAACATAATAATAACCAAAGGCCATTAAAAAATAATACTTAAGATAATACCATAAAAATGGAATTTATCAAATGACATGTTTTGTATGGGAAAACAATAGTATTATCAAGAACCACTCTGGAAACCCGGGTTTGAATCCCGGTGTTGGTTCCTTGTCTCCCTCTCTTCCAGGCATCACTAATTAGATTGTCAGCTCTGTTGAACACAGAAAAAAATCAAAGCTTCAGTCCAATGAATTAGCAAAATTAAGATTAATGTCTACTTTTATACTGTATTGCTTCTTCAGGATTATTTTTGAAGAAGCAATATCAAAAAAGTGTAGAATCTGTCCCATGGCCCTCATTCTGACCTGATCGCACGCAGCAACTTTTTGCTGCCCGTGCGATCAGGTAGACGCCTCCTATGGGGGAGTGGATTTTTGCATAGCAAGACTGCGATCGCTTGTGCAGCCGAGCTATGCAAAAACATTTTGTGCAGTTTCTGAGTAGCTCTGGACTTACTTACCAACTGTGATCACTTCAGCCTGTCCGGTCCCGGAATTGACTTCAGACATCCGCCCTGCAAACGCCTGGACACGCCTGTGTTTTCCTCACCACTCCCAGAAAACGGTCAGTTACCACCCCGGAACGCCTTCCTCTTGTCAATCTTGTTGCGATCTCGGCAGCGATCGTTTTCTTCTTTTATTCCATCGCTGCCCGGCGTTCCCCGTTGCCGGGCAGCGCCTGCGCATTGCGGCCGCTGCACATGCGCATTCCGGACCCGTTTGCACGGCAACGCAAAAAAAAGCGTGCGAATGGGTCGGAATGACCCTCCATGTCCTGTGATTTGTCCCACGGTCAGGTGTCTCATGGTGACACAGGCGCTACTGTTGTCGGACAGAATTTGCTTCTACTTGTCAAGCCCATAGTTTGCTCCGGAAAAGAAGCTATGGTTTTGCTTAGCTTGCTCACTTGGCCATAGGGGTTATTCAGAGGTGTTAGCAAACCAAAAAAGTTAGCAATTGGGCAAAACCATGATGCGCTGCAGGTGGGGCAGATGAGCAGAAGGCACAAAGGCAAAATGAAGGTTTTTATTAAGTGCAAGTTAATAATCACATCAGTCGCTTTCTATCTCAAAACAATGGGCCTAATTCAGGTTGGATCGCAAAACGGGGTTATTCAGAGATGGACACAGTCACTGCGTTCGCATACAGCGCCCACGTCCGTCAGGTCTGCGCACGTCCACTGACCATAGTGTGTGTGTGTGTGTGTGTGTGCGACCCTTCACCATGCGGTAGCATCCTGGAAAGATGCGACTGCAAGGTGATTGACACCGGCGACCGTGGGGAAGGGGGGGTGGCGATGGTGTGGCATTTGGTGGGCGTCACACAGGCAGCTGCTCCAAGAAATAAAATGGTGCCAGACCGCCTGCTACCAGAGCCAGGCTGCACAGTCAACGATCGTCTTCTAATCAATACATTTGCAATTAAATTGTGAACGCATCACGGGGCGGCGCCGCACACATGCTGGGTGGCTTTGTCCTGTGATGGGTGGACCCCAGCATATGAGGAGATGGATGCAGATCTTGCAGCGGAAGCAAAATTTGTGTCCGTCTCTGAATAACCCCGAATATTATAAATATCTCTGGCACCTTTCTTCCAGCGGCCATTCGGCATGGCCATAGGGTTACCCAGAAATATTGACCGATGTGTGTCCCATGGTTGCATCTTTATACACAAGCGGCAGATCTGAGATGCCTCCAGTGCAGAGGTGTCGGAATGGGGGGGGGGTCAAGGTTGCAGCATGCCCCTCCCAAAACATGTAAGAGGCTGGGGAGGGGGAGCGCTCCGGATCCCTGCTGAGACTCCTACTTTAAAAAGTCTGCCGCCGGCGCAGCAGCGTGCTGCCCCCTGTCCTGTCCTAGCCAGTTCTTCACTGATGCACTACTGGGAGGAGGCGGGGTTGTACCAGCATGGCCACACCTCCTCCCAGTAATGCATCCCTGAAGAGTGAAGGGCCGACCAGGACACAGGGTGGGGCAGCATGCTGCGGCGCCAGCGGCAGCCTTTTTAAAGAGAAAGTCTCCGCAGGGATCCGGAGGTAAGCGCTCCCCGCATTGGGGAGGGGGGAGCAGGCTTGCGAATCAGGGCAAGGGGAGCACCAAAATGTATTTTTTACTATGCCCCCCCCCATCCACAAACCATTCCGGCGCCCCTACTCCAGTGTCTGTGTGAAAATGTGCACCCTCAGTACAAATCCCACTTTCACATTTTCACACAGAAACTGCGCAGTGAATCGAAGGCACTTGTGTCCATCTGTGAATCAGGCCCGTTGGCCGTGCTTACACCTTAACCTGTCCCAGCCTCCTTGACAAAAGCTGTCAACACCGTGAAATGCGTCACAGTTTGCATGGCTTAAGATGCATGAGAATGCTTTGTGTGCACGATCAGTTGAAGAAAAAAAATGTAATTTACAGGGTAGAAAAGGCACAAATTGCAATAACATCCAAATTCACATGAGCAGTAGTGAGGAGCATATTCCAAATTACTGTATTTCCTCATATGGTGCACAGTAGCACTGACCCTTAGATGTGATGTATACCTGTACAATATACAGTGGGGATTGAAAGTTTGGGCACCCCAGGCAAAAATTAATTTTAATGTGCAAAAAGAAGCCAAGGAAAGATGGAAAAATCTCCAAAAGGCATCAAATTACAGATTAGACATTCTTATAACATGTCAAAAAAAAGTTTGATTTTATTTCCATCATTTACACTTTCAAAAGAACAGAAAACAAAAAATGGCGTCTGCAAAAGTTTGGGCACCCTGCAGAGTTAATACCTTGTACTGCCCCCTTTGGCAAGTATCACAGCTTGTAAACGCTTTTTGTAGCCAGCCAAGAGTCTTTCAATTCTTGTTTGAGGTATCTTCGCCCATTCTTCCTTACAAAAGTCTTCCCGTTCTTTGAGATTCCTGGGCTGACTGTGACGCACTGTTCTTTTAAGGTCTATCCATAGATTTTCAATTATGTTGAGGTCAGGAGATTGTGAAGGCCATGGCAGAACCTTCAGTTTACACCTCTTGATGTAATCCACCGTGGATTTTGAGGTGTGTTTAGGATCATTATCCATTTGTAGAAGCCAGCCTCTCTTTAACTTCAGCTTTTTCACAGATGGCATCAAGTTAACGTCCAAAATTTGCTGGAATCTTATTGAATCCATTTTTCCTTGTACTCGTGAAATGTTCCCTGTGCCACTGGCTGCAATACAACCCCAAAGCATGATTGATCCACCCCCATGCTTAACAGTTGGACAGAGGTTCTTTTCATTAAATTCTGTGCCCTTCCTTCTCCAAAGGTACTTTTGCTCATTCCGGCCAAAAAGTTCGATTTTAACCTCATCAGTCCACAGAACTTTATTCCAAAATGCATCAGGCTTGTCTATATGTTCATTTGCAAACTTCAAATGCTGATTTTTGTGGTGAGGACGTAGAAGAGGTTTTCTTCTGATGACTCTTCCATGAAAACCATATTTGTACAAGTATCTCTTTATAGTGGAATAGTGTACCACAACTCCAGTGTCTGCCAGATCTTCCTGGAGGGATCGTGCAGTCAAATGTGGATTTTGACTTGCTTTTCTCACAATCCTGCGAGCTGTTCTGTCTGATATTTTTCTTGGTCTTCCAGATCTTGCTTTAACTTCCACTGTTCCTGATACTACCATTTCTTAATTACATTCCGAGCAGAGGATATGGGCATCTGATAGCGCTTTGCTATCTTCTTATAGCCTTCTCCTGCTTTGTGAGCGTCAACTATTCTCAGTTTCAGTGTTCTACACAACTGCTTAGAGGAACCCATGGTGCTGATTGTTGGAGCAAGGTCAGATGAGTCTGGGCTTTTAAAACCTTTGAGATTGACATCACCTGGTCTTTCCAGACGATGATTGAGAACAATCCATGACACTGCCAGGTCTCAGCTGTCCAATGGGTGCAGTACAAGGTATTAACTCTGCAGGGTGCCCAAACTTTTGCAGATGCCATTTTTTTTTTCTGTTCTTTTGAAAGTATAAATGATGGAAATAAAATCAAACTTTTTTTGACATGTTAGAGGAATGTCTAATCTGTAATTTGATGCCTTTTGGAGATTTTTCCATCTTTCCTTGGCTTCTTTTTGCACATTAAAATGAATTTTTACCTGGGGTGCCCAAACTTTCGATCCCCTCTGTATATATACAGGTTGAGTCTCCGATATCCAAAATGCTTGGGACCAGAAGTATTTTGGATATCGGATTTTTCCATATTTTGGAATAATTGCATACATAATGAGATATCATGGCGATGGGACCTAAGTCTGAGCACAGAATGCATTTATGTTTCATATACACCTTATACACACAGCCTGAAGGTCATTTAATACAATATTTTTTTATAACTTTGTGTATTAAACAAAGTGTTTGTACATTGAGCCATCAGAAGACAAAGGTTTCACTATCTCACTCTCACTCAAAACATTCCGTATTTCGGAACATTCCGTATTTCGGAATATTCCGTATTTCGGAATATTTGGATATGGGATACTCAACCTGTATGTATGTGTGTATATATATATATATATATATATATACATACAGTGCATCCGGAAAAGTGTTCACAGCGCTTCACTTTTTCCACATTTTGTTATGTTACAGCCTTATTCCGAAATGGAATAAATTCATTTGTTCCCTCAAAATTCTACACACAATACCCCATAATGAAAACGTGAAAAAAGTTTTTTTGTGATTTTTGAAAATGTATTACAAAATAAAAAACTAAGAAATCACATGTACATATGTGTTCACAGCTTTTGCCATGAAGCTCAAAATTGAGCTCAGGTGCATCCTGTTTCCACTGATCATCCTTGAGATATTCCTACAGCTTAATTGGAGTCCACCTGTGGTAAATTCAGTTGATTGGACATGATTTGAAATGGCACACACCTGTCTATATAAGGTCCCACACTTGACAGTGCATGTCTGAGCACAAACCAAGCATGAAGTCAAAGGAATTGTCTGTAGACCTCTGAGACAGGATTGTCTCAAGGCACAAATCTTGGGAAGGGTACAGAAAAATATCTGCTGCTTTGAAGGTCCCAATGAGCACAGTGGCCTCCATCATCCGTAAATGGAAGAACTTCGGAACCACCAAGACTCTTACTAGAGCTGGCCAGCCGTCTAAACTGAGCGATGGGGGGAGAAGGGCCCTAGTCATGGAGGTGACCAAGAACCCAATAGTCACTCTGTCAGAGCTACAGCATTCCTCTGTGGAGAGAGGAGATCCTTCCAAAAGGACAACCATCTCTACAGCAATCCACCAGTCAGGCCTGTATGGTAGAATGGCCAGACGGAAGCCACTCCTTAGTAAAAAGCTCATGGCAGCCTGCCTGGAGTTTGCCACAGTGCACCTGAAGGACTCTCAGACTATGAGAAACAAAATGATCTGGTCTGATGAGACAAACATTAAACTCTTTGGCGTGAATGCCAGGCATCATGTTTGGAGGAAACCCGGCACCGATCATCACCAGGCCAATACCATCCCTACAGTGAAGCATGGTGGTGGCAGCATCATGCTGTGGGGATGTTTTTCAGCGGCAGTAACTGGGAGACTAGTTAGGTTAGAGGGAAAGATGAATGCAGCAATGTACAGATCTATCCTGGATGAAAACCTGCTCCAGATCGCTCTTGACCTCAGACTGGGGCGACGGTTCATCTTTCAGCAGGACAATGACCCTAAGCACACAGCCAATATATCAAAGGAGTGGCTTCAGGACAACTCTGTGAATGTCCTTGAGTGGCCCAGCCAGAGCCAAGACTTGAATCCAATGGAACATCTCTGGAGAGATCTTAAAATGGCTGTGCACCGACGCTTCCTATCCAACCTGATGGAGCTTGAGAGGTGCTGCAAAGAGGAATGGGCGAAACTGCCCAAAGATAGTTGTTCCAAGCTTGTGGCATCATATTCAAAAAGACTTGAGGCTGTAATTGCTGCCAAAGGTGCATCAACAAACTATTGAGCAAAGGCTGTGAATACTTATGTATGTGATTTCTTAGTTTTTTATTTTTAATAAATTAGCAAAAATCTCACGTTGTCATTATGGGATATTGGGGGTCATTCCGAGTTGTTCGCTCGCTAAATGCTTTTAGCAGCATTGCACACGCTAGGCCGCCGCCCTCTGCGAGTGTATCTTAGCTTAGCAGAATAGCGAACAAAAGGATAGCAGATTTGCTATTACATATTTCTTTGCAGTTTCTGAGTAGCTCCGGACCTACTCACAGATTGCGATCAGCTCAGTCCGTTTAGTTCCAGGTCACAAACACGCCCTGCGTTCGGCCAGCCACTCCCCCGTTTCTCCAGCCGCTCCCGCGTTTTTCCTTGGCACGCCTGCGTTTTTTAGCATACGCCGTGAAAACACGGAGTTGACGCCCAGAAACGCCCACTTCCTGTCAATCACACTACGATCACTCGAGCGTTGAAAAAACTTCGCTCGAGCTTGTGTAAATCTACTAGTTCTTAGTTAAATAACTAAGCGCATGCGCTCTGCGTACCATGCGCATGCGCATTTTCCACCTAATCGCTGCATTGCGAAAATCGGCAACGAGCGAACAACTCGGAATGACCCCCATTGTGTGTAGAATTTTGAGGGGGAAAAATTAATTTATTCCAGTTTGGAATAAGGCTGTAACATTACAAAATGTGGAAAAAGTGAGCGATGTGAATACTTTCCAGGTGCACTGTATGTATGTATGTATATATATATATATATATATATATATATATATATATATATATATAAAGCACCTTCTCTTCTCTTTCCAGATTATCCCAGTAGAAAGACTAGTGAAAGGGAGATTCCAAGACAACTTTGAATTCGTCCAGTGGTTCAAGAAATTATTTGATGCAAACTATGATGGGAAGGACTATGAGCCCTTCCTGGCGAGACAAGGGCAGGACTTAGCTCCGGCTCCCAACCCTGGAGAACAGGTCTACTACAAGCCCAAGAAGGCCATTGGCACAGCAGGTAATGTAAAAGACAGCTCAGCTGACTGGAAGCAACTACAGATGTGTCCTTACTAAGAAATTACTAAAATTGCACCTATGACCCTCTATCTCGCGCCACAGTGATGCCTGCATTAGCGCACCATTTTATCGGCCGTTCCTAGTGAGCAAGTACTCTTAGAATACTCCAGTTTGTCTACATTAAATATGCCAGAAAATTGTGTCTATTCGAATAAATTAGATAAAATTAGTAAAAAGTTAGAATATTTGCAAAAGTAAGTGAAGAGCATTAAGACTGATCAATGTTTATGCATAAGACTAGCAATGGTGATTTACATTGAAACTGATGCTTTACATGGGACTGGGAGGTGGCTTAGTGCACAGATGGTGGTCAAACTTATGAGCATGTTTGCAAATGTTTACTTTGGAGGGCATACTTAGACAGAAATCTGCCCTTTCTAGGGGGCTGGGGCAAGTTTGGTGGTACGGCCGGTGGTTCCTGTCAGATTTATGGAATTTATTGAGCCAGAACTGGGATCTCTGAGCTAGACTGACAATTGCTGGTGTGAATGAAACTAGGCTTACGGATGACAGTACTCCCTCATGCAGACGGTCTGGGCAGTGAAGTGATCAAAGAAGTTAGTAAAGTTTGCAAGTACAGTAAATGAGGAATCGAACCTGCTGAGATTCAACCTGGAATAGAAGACCGAATGCAGTAGGGATCGCCAGACTGGGTTGTGGTGAGTGCGTGGGCACTTGATGCTAAGCAGTTAACTGCTTATAATACTGGAGATCACTTGTGAGAACCTGGATGTGTTTAACAGTTGTGCAGTGTGAACTGCAAGTGGTGCTGGTGAGCATTTTTTTGCCAAAAGAGAAATGTTTTGCCCTAAAATACTAAGTCTTTTCCACAATAGAAGATTTATCAGAGGTAACAGATTTTTGCATGTACAATATAGGTAGATGCCTTGTATATAAAAGTTGCACAGTTCTTTCCAATAGCACAATTATATTTCACAGTAGAGATATGCATTGATTTCTGCATACATTAGTAAATGCCTTGTAGAGAAATATCGCACAATTCTTTCCAATAAAGTATACAGTATGGCATAGCAGCAAGCTACAGTAGTGAGTAGATCTTCAGCATACTCCAGATATATTTCACTATAATGAACTGCCACACAGTTCTTTTCAATATGCACAAATCATATCAATGCAGAAAGATACTTAGCTAATCTTTCACAGAGCTCAGGTTAGCATCACCTTAGAGAAATATCAGGTAACATGCTTTCCAAATGATGCAGGCATATAAAGTTTGCTGAGCAGCTCAGAGCATAAAACCAAGAATGCATCAGGACAAGACAAGATCACTTCAGAGTGTCCAGGGAGATAGAAGCTGACATCAGAGTGTACCTGTAGACCTTTGGATAGAGGCTGATATCAGAGTATGCCTGTAAACCTTGGGAGAGAGGTTGACATCAAAGTACATCTGTAGTCCTTGGGAGAGAGTCTGAAAAAGTATAGCTGTAGACCTTTTGATAGAGGCTTAAATCAGAGTATACCTGGAGACCTTGGGATAAAGGCTGACATTAGAGTATACCTATAGTCCTTGGGAGAGAGTCTGGCATAGTATACCAGTAGACATTGGGAAAGAGGCTGACAGAGTATACCTGTAGTCTTTGAGAAGGGCTAACATCAGATTACACCTGTAGTCCTTGTGAGAGAGAGGCTGACAACAGTGTACACCTGTAGTATTTGGGAGAGAAGCTGACATCAGAGTACACTTGCAATCCTTGGGAGAGAGGCTGACATCCGAGTACACCTTTAGTCCTTGGGAGAGAGGCTGACATCAGAGTACACCTGTTGTCCTCCTTGGGAGAGAAGCTGACATCAGAGTACACCTGTAGTCCTCCTTGGGAGAGAGACTGACATCAGTGTATACCTTCAGTCCTTGGGAGAGAGTCTGATATCAGAGTACACCTGTAGATCTTGGGAAATAGGCTGACATCTGAGTATACCTGTAGTTCTTGGGAGAGAGGCTGACATCAGAGTATACCTGTAGCCCTTGGGAGAGAGGCTGACATCAGAGTATATCTGTAGTCCTTCGGAGAGACACTGACATCAGTGTATACCTGTAGTCCTTGGGAGAGAGTCTGGCAGAGTATACCTGTAGCCCTTGAAAAAGAGGCTGATATCAGAGTACATACTGTAGTCCTCCTTGGGAGAGAGGCTGACATCAGAGTACACCTGTAGTCCTTGGGAGAGAGGCTGACATCACAGTACACCTGTAGTCCTTGGGAGAGAGGCTGACATCAGAGTACACCTGTAGTCCTCCTCGGAAGAGACGATGACATCAGAGTACACCTGTAATCCTCCTTGAGAGAGAGGCTGACATCTGAGTATACCTGTAGTTCTTGGGAGATAGGCTGACATCAGAATACACCTGTAGTCCTTGGGAGAGAGACTGACATAAGAAAACACCTGTAGTCCTAGGGAGAGAGGCTGACATCAGAGTACACCTGTAGTCCTTGGGAGAGAGGATAACATCAGAGTACACCTGTAGTCCTTGGGAAAGAGGCTGACATCAGAGTACACCTGTAGTCCTTGGGAGAGAGGCTGACATCAGACTACACCTGTAGTCCCTAGGAGAAAGGCTGACAGCAGAGTACACCTGTAGTCCCTAGGAGAAAGGCTGACATCAGAGTACACCTGTAGTCCTTGGGAGAGAGGATGGCATCAGAGTATACCTGTAGTCCTTGGGAGAGAGGATGACATCAGAGTACACCTGTAGTTCTTGGGAGAGAGGTTGACAGAGTACATATGTAGTCTTTCTTAGGAGAGAGGCTGACATCAGAATACACCTGTAGTCCTTGAGAGAGAGGATGACATCAGAGTACACCTGTAGTCCTTGGGAGGGAGGCTGACATCAGAGTACACCTGTAGTACTTGGGAGAGAGGATGACATCAGAGTACACCTGTAGTCCTTGGGAGAGAGGCTGACATCAGAGTTCACCTGTAGTCCTTGGGAGGGAGGCTGACATCAGAGTACACCTGTAGTCCTTGGGAGAGAGGCTGACATAGTACATATGTAGTCCTTGGGAGAGAGGCTGACATCAGAATACACCTGTAGTCCTTGGGAGAGAGGCTGACATCAGAGTACACCTGTAGTCCTTGAGAGAGAGGCTGACATCAGAGTACACATGTAGTCCTTGGGAGAGAGGATGACATCAGAGTACACATGTAGTCCTTGGTAGAGGATGACATCAGAGTATACCTGTAGTCCTTGGGAGAGAGGATGACATCAGAGTACACATGTAGACCTTGGTAGAGGATGACATCAGAGTATACGTGTAGTCCTTGGGAGAGAGGATGACATCAGAGTACACATGTAGACCTTGGTAGAGGATGACATCAGAGTATACCTGTAGTCCTTCGGAGAGAGGATGACATCAGAGTACACATGTAGTCCTTGGTAGAGGATGACATCAGAGTACACCTGTAGTCCTTGGAAGAGAGGATGACATCAGAGTACACCTGTAGTCCTTGGGAGAGAGTATGACATCAGTGTACACCTGTAGTCCTTGGGAGAGAGTATGACATCAGAGTACACCTGTAGTCCTTGGGAGAGAGTATGACATCAGTGTACACCTGTAGTCCTTGGGAGAGAGTATGACATCAGTGTACACCTGTAGTCGTTGGGAGAGAGTATGACATCAGTGTACACCTGTAGTCCTTGGGAGAGAGGATGACATCAGAGTACACCTGTAGTGCTTGAAAGAGAGGATGACATCAGAGTACACCTGTAGTCCTTGGGAGAGAGTATGACATCAGAGTACACCTGTAGTCCTTGGGAGAGAGTATGACATCAGTGTACACCTGTAGTCCTTGGGAGAGAGTATGACATCAGTGTACACCTGTAGTCCTTTGGAGAGAGGATGACATCAGAGTACACCTGTAGTGCTTGGAAGAGAGGATGACATCAGAGTACACCTGTAGTCCTTGGAAGAGAGGATGACATCAGAGTACACCTGTAGTCCTTGGGAGAGAGTATGACATCAGTGTACACCTGTAGTCCTTGGGAGAGAGTATGACATCAGAGTACACCTGTAGTCCTTGGGAGAGAGTATGACATCAGTGTACACCTGTAGTCCTTGGGAGAGAGTATGACATCAGTGTACACCTGTAGTCCTTGGATGAGAGTATGACATCAGAGTACACCTGTAGTCCTTGGGAGAGAGTATGACATCAGTGTACACCTGTAGTGCTTGGGAGAGAGGATGACATCGGAGTACACATGTAGTCCTCCTTGGGAGAGAGGATGACATCAGAGTATACCTGTAGTCCTTGGGAGAGAGGATGACATCAGAGTACACCTGTAGTCCTTGGGAGAGAGTATGACATCAGAGTACACCTGTAGTCCTTGGGAGAGAGGATGACATCAGAGTACACCTGTAGTCCTTGGGAGAGAGGATGACATCAGAGTTCACCTGTAGTCCTTGGGAGAGAGTATGACATCAGTGTACACCTGTAGTCCTTGGGAGAGAGTATGACATCAGTGTACACCTGTAGTCCTTGGATGAGAGTATGACATCAGAGTACACCTGTAGTCCTTGGGAGAGAGTATGACATCAGTGTACACCTGTAGTGCTTGGGAGAGAGGATGACATCGGAGTACACATGTAGTCCTCCTTGGGAGAGAGGATGACATCAGAGTATACCTGTAGTCCTTGGGAGAGAGGATGACATCAGAGTACACCTGTAGTCCTTGGGAGAGAGTATGACATCAGAGTACACCTGTAGTCCTTGGGAGAGAGGATGACATCAGAGTACACCTGTAGTCCTTGGGAGAGAGGATGACATCAGAGTACACCTGTAGTCTTTGGGAGAGAGGATGACATCAGAGTACACCTATAGTCCTTTGGAGAGAGGATGACATCAGAGTACGCCTGTAGTCCTTGGGAGAGAGGATGACATCAGAGTACACCTGTAGTCCTTGGGAGAGAGGATGACATCAGAGTACACCTGTAGTCCTTGGGAGAGAGGATGACATCAGAGTACGCCTGTAGTCCTTGGGAGAGAGGATGACATCAGAGTACACCTGTAGTCCTTGGGAGAGAGGATGACATCAGAGTACACCTGTAGTCCTTGGGAGAGAGGATGACATCAGAGTACACCTGTATACTCCTGTGTTTACTGCTGAAATTAGAAATGAGCTGTATCTTCAGAGGTAAATGTGTGTAACTTGCCAGAAATGAGACATTAGCACATTGGACAAGTAGCCGCAGGCTACTCTGAGACGATCATATAGAGTAATCAGGCAGAATGTGGATGGATCTCTTGTAGCGGGGACTGTACTGCTGCAGATGTGCACTGACAGTGATGCTGGCTGTATGTACAAGGGGATAGATAGGCACGGTAGAGCCGCACAGACATGGCCAGCTCTGAATATAGGTGGATAACTGCATCTGTGTCACTATACAATGATGACAAACTCTGCAGGAAACAGGCCCTTTCTCAGTATTGCTTTGTTTCTGGGCCTTTTACCTCCCCATGTACATTCGCTATACTGTGGTTTGAGGCGAGTGTGGAAAAGGTGGAGCAGTCCATGAGGAATACCTGAAAGAATAAATAGAAGATGCGTCACACTGCGCTTATTCTCTTGTTAAAAATATGGAGTGATTATGTGTGTAATTATATTAATGTATATATCTCTCTCACAATAAAAGTCAAGAAAAAACTGTTTATTAGTAATATATATAGGTGGACAATTTTATAAAACCAAAGCCTAATAAGATTGTATTAAAACTGTATGGCTAAGGGCCTAATACCGGTATACACACACTAACACTAGACATTACAAACATGTAACACAAATAAACACATCTGTGGGGTAGAAACACCTGGAGGGCGGTTTACTCGTCCCTCAATATGGAGTAATATCGTCAACGATTCTTCTTGCCTGATGAAGCCTATTATTAGGCGAAACCGGTCGATCCAGCATTCTTCCAGTCTGCCGGCAGACCTTTGGGACTTTTGGATTTTACCTGAGGAACTTGCATAGACAGCCTGTCTGCATAAAAGCACTGGGAGTCTCTTTGTTCACTACAGCAATTTGGGGACTTCACCATCTGTTTGATTTAGCCCAATGGTGCTTGCCAAACTAAGTGGGTCATTCCGAGTTGATCGTAGCTGTGCTAAATTTAGCACAGCTACGATCATTCACACTGACATGCGGTGGGACGCCCAGCACAGGGCTAGCCCGCCCCGCATGTCAGTGCCGGCCCTCCGCAGAAGTGCAAAGGCATTGCACAGCGGTGATGCCTTTGCACTTCAAGAGTAGCTCCCGGCTAGCGCAGCTTTAGCGTGCTGGCCGGGAGCTACTCATCGCTCCCCGCCCCGCAGCGGCTGCACGTGACGTCATGCAGCCGCTGCGGCCAGCCCCGCGTTCGGTCCGGCCACGCCTGTGTTGGCCGGACCGCTCCAACGAAACGGCTGCCAAACGCCACCATTCTGCCCCCTCCCGCCCAGCGATCGCCTCTACCTGTCAATCAGGCAGAGGCGATTGCAGCCCTGCTACGGCTTTCGGCCGTCTGGCATGCACAATATGGACCCGTTTGCTCGCCTGCGACAAAAAGCAGTGAGCGAACGGGTCAGAATGACCCCCTATACCAAGGAGAATCGTTTTCTTTTTTGTTGACTTTTATTGTGAGAAATATATACATTAATTTAATTACACACATAATCACTCCATATTTTTAACAAGAGAATAAGCGCAGTGTGACGCATCTTCTATTTTTCCTTTTGTGTACTTAGAGGGAGTGTGTACCCCTCCTACTGTCACTACCTGCTGCTAGTTCTCTTTGCTAGTGATTAAGCGCAGCCCTCAGACTGCCCCCCTTCTCCATGAGGAATACTTCTCTTGATTATGTTCTTCATACTGATGACGTCTACATGGAAGTCCAAGTTTTAGGATCAGCAGAAGTCTTGTAGTTGTTAGAATTGAGGCAGAGACCTGTGCAGGTAGTAATGCAGATTTCCACCGTCGCCATCTCTTGTGTTCCATGGGCATTTTTTTGGGCATCAAGGTAACTGTGTCTTAATTTTGTTGTCCACAGTCGCACAACGAACGTCTCCAACAGGTCCCAAGACTCTGCAGCCCTTGCCACGACTGCAGACCACATCTCAGCCTGTAAGAAAAAACCCACCCATAACCAGGAACGGTGGCAATGAGCTGGACACACAAATAATGGAGCTTAACCAGGAGGTTAGTGGGGAGAATGCAGATAACAGGTCCCATCTTGGGGGTCATTCCGAGTTGATCACTCGCTAGCTGATTTTAGCAGCCGTGCAAACGCTGTATTTTAGCTTAGCAGAAGTGCGAATGAAAGGATCGCAGAGCGGCTACGACGTTTTTTGTGCAGTTTCTGAGCAGCTCCAGACCCACTCAGCGCTTGCGATCACTACAGACTGTTCAGTTCCTGTTTTGACGTCACAAACACGCCCTGCGTTCGCCCAGCCACGCCTGCGTTTTTCCTGGCACACCTGCGTTTTTTCCAACACTCCCTGAAAACGGTCAGTTGACACCCAGAAACGCCCACTTCATGTCAATCAATCTGCGGCCAGCAGTGCGACTGAAAAGCTTCACTAGACCTTGTGTGAAACTACACCGTTCGTTGTAATAGTACGATGCTCGTGCGCATTGCGCTGCATGCGCAGAAGTGCCGTTTTTTTGCCTGATCGCTGCACTGCGACTGAAATCTGCTAGCGAACAATTCGGAATGACCCCCCTTGCCTCCATGTCGTGTGATTGCAGTGAGATCAAGTCTGTGGAACTGCGGGGTTTGCAGAGATTTGCGTACCGCAGCAGAGATACTCACCTCTCAGCACACCTATGATTACAGGCATATAGTTCTGTGCACACAATGATTGACCAATTGCAGCCACCTTGCGTTCAGCTCTGCATTGACCCCATTGTATATTGGGGGTCATTCCGAGTTGATCGCACCAAGCAACTTTTGACTGCTGGTGCGATCAACTAATCCCCGCCTATGGGGGAGTGTATTTTAGCATAGCCGGGATGCGAACGCTTGTGCAGCCCCGCTATTCTAAAAAAAGTTTCACGTTAAATAAGAGCAGCCCTGGACATACTTACCCTGTGCAACGGATCCAGCGATGATGGGGCCGGCTTTGACGTCAGACATCCGCCCTCAGTTCTCCTGGACACGCCTGCATTTTCCTTACCACTCCCCGAAAACGGCCGCCAACGGACACGTGACGCCCCGGAACGCCTTCCTTCTGTCAATCTTCTTACGCTCGCCGCTGCGACCGCTTTCTTAGTTTCCAGCGTCGTAACCCGGCAACAGGGGTCACCGGGCAACGACGCTCCTGCGCAATGCGCACGCCCCACATGCACAGTTCCGACCCAATCGCATCGCTACGAGGAAGTGCAGCGTGCGATCGGGTCGGAATGACTCCCATTATTCTCTGTCTCAGTAATGAGTTCAAATCCAGAACATGCCCTTAGAATACTGTAAATCCCGCTCTAAAACATTCTTCAAATATCACCACCAGCCAGTCACACCCCGTACTTGTCCTAAACACCCATTACACCCTACACATTACCCATTCACCCATAAGCTCCAAATATAGGGGCAGGTGTTGAGTTGGATGCACCTCTCTTTACATACACAACAACGAGTGTCAGGCTGCGCAGAGACCAATTTACACATCCTCTCCGGATGAATCTGAGTTGGCCGGATCTTTACTTGATCTGTAGTTCAGTAAAATGGGCGATTTCAGGTGGGAACTGGGCGACAACACTGTGACTGCACAAAACTGTTGTTTCTTCTGGGAGTGTGGAGTGTGGTGGCCATGTGGCCAGGGTTCCGTGCTATTCTGAGTGATATATGTAGATAATGAGACACATTGGTGCAAGTGCCAACACTAATGATGCCATTACCGGCTATGGGCGGAAAAAGAGTGGCCGGAGCAGCTTCCCGCTAGAGGCTTCACAGATCCTTGCTTTAGGGGGTCATTCCGAGTTGTTCGCCAGCTGTTTTCATTCGCAGCGCAGCGATTCTGCAAAAAAAGCGGCACTTCTGCGCATGCGTATGCGGCGCAATGCGCATGCACAACGTACTTTCACAACAGCCGATGCTTTTTCACACAAGGTCTAGCGAAGCTTTTCAGTCGCACTGCTGGCCGCAGAGTTATTGACAGGAAAGGGGCGTTTCTGGGAGGTAACTGCCCGTTTTCAGGGAGTGTGCTGAAAAAACGCAGGCGTGTCAGGGACAAACGCAGGCGTGCCTGGGAAAACGCAGGTGTGGCTGGCCAAACGCAGGGTGTGTTCGTGACGTCAAAACAGGAACTAAATAGTCTGAAGTGATCGCTAGCTAAGAGTAGGTCTGGAGCTACTCAGAAACTGCTCAAAAATATTTTGGTGTCGCTCTGCGATCCTTTCTGTCGCACTTCTGCTAAGCTAAGATACACTCCCAGAGGGCGGCGGCATAGCGTTTGCACGGCTGCTAAAAGCAGCTAGCGAGCGAACAACTCGGAATCACCCCCTTAGCCCTATGGTTCCTCACATTAATATTGGCAGCTTAATATACTGTATTCTATAAGTTTATAGGGGGAGCTGTATCAAACCTTGAAGAGAGATTAAGTACCAACCGATCAGCTCCTGACTTTCATTTTTCAAACGCATCCTGTAAAATCACCAAAGCTGATTGGTTGGTACTTTATCTTTCTCCAAAGCGTGAAACATGTCCCCCACAGTAATTCATCATTAATCTGGTTCCCTATTCATTAAATAATATTGCCCCATAACATAATTATTAAGGTTATTTCCACATTTTCTAATACATAATAACTGAGGGGATGATGTTCCCCCCTCGTCATCTCATTGGCCAGACAGCTTTCCGGCACTTTTGTGACATTTTTGGTGAAACCTCCTGTGTTGTGGCCGTCCCTAAATGACACACGTTCCAAACTGGTAAATAACATTGCCAGCTGTGTGGAGGTCATAGCGGCGTGGGACGTGAGGCAGTGTCATAACGCCACAGAAACCGCACTTTAGTTAATTCCTCTAAATGTCATTTTTTTTGGGTGAGTCGGTGCATAACCTGGCACAATCCTGCACTCAGGACCTCCCTAATCTGCTCAGCCCCTCCCATCAGATCACGAAAAAGGTTTCACGCCAACGCATGCCGCCATTTTCACGTGCAACATATACATGTGAATGTACGTGAGACCTTTAGAGTGCAGGAGGCTCATGTTTTGTAGATCCAGCAGTGACCTGAAGTATCTGTGGGAAGTGTGCACTATTTCAAATAACTAAAGTTTTGCATAATGTCTGAGTATAATGTACGTAACCCATACACCATCTTACAGAGCAGATCTTGCGTTCATTCCAATGTAAATCCATGGAGTTCCGATTCCTAGTGAGTTGCTTGTCTTCTTTCATTCCACACAATGGCTGCCTCCTCTCGCTGCGCTATTCTTAATCCGCTGTCTCCCCTCCCCATGTCTAGTTAATGGAGCTGAAGTTGACCGTCGATGGGCTGGAGAAAGAGCGAGATTTCTACTTCACCAAACTGCGAGATATTGAACTTATCTGCCAGGAGCACGAGAGCGAGAACCCGGCCGTCCTCTCCAAAATCATCGACATCTTGTACGCCACAGAGGTGCGTCCAGCCCCCCAGGGGAACCCTGCCTCTATAGCACTGCAGTCATAACTCAGCATTAAAGGGGGTAATTTGCCTTTACCCCACCCTGTTATATTGCTCAAGGCTCCTTCTGGGAAGTCCTTGTACAGCAGGGACCGGATGTGTACTGTGTATGAGACCATGCCGGTGGAAAATAGTCTTATTCATAGTGTAGATAGACAACAATATAAAGTAGTAGTAAAGTGGCACATGCAAACAATTAAATAGAACTGAAGGTGGACCACATTATTGTTATCTATATAATAATTTCTCTAACGTCCTATTGGCTGCTGGGGACTCCGTAAGGACCATGGGGATAGACGGGCTCCGCAGGAGACATGGGCACTTTAAGAAAGAATTTAGTTCCTGGTGTGCACTGGCTCCTCCCTCTGTGCCCCTCCTCCAGACCTCAGTTTGAGACTGTGCCCAGACGAGCTGGGTGCTTTTCAGTGAGCTCTCCTGAGTTTACTGATAGAAAGTATTTTGTTAGGTTTTTTATTTTCAGGGAGATCTGCTGGCAACAGACTCCCTGCATCGTGGGACAGAGGGGAGAGAAGCAGCCCTACTCTCTGAAGCTAGGTCCTGCTTCTTAGGCTACTGGACACCATTAGCTCCAGAGGGATCGGTACGCAGGATCTCACCCTCGCCATCCGGTCCCAGAGCCGTGCCGCCGTCCCACTCGCAGGGCCGGAAGACAGAAGCCGGGTGAGTATGAGAAGCAAAGAAGACTTCACAGGCGGCAGAAGACTCCGTGATCTTCACTGAGGTAACGCACAGCACTGCAGCTGTGCGCCATTGCTCCCACACACCGCACATACTTCGGTCACTGTAAGGGTGCAGGGCGCAGGGGGGGGGGGGGCGCCCTGGGCAGCATTTGGGACCTCTTTTGGCAAAGTTAAACATATATACAGCTGGGCACTGTATATATGTATGAGCCCCCGCCAAGAATTGCATATTTAAGCGGGACAGAAGCCCGCCGCCGAGGGGGCGGGGCTTCTTCCTCAGCACTCACCAGTGCCATTTTTTCTCCACAGCTCCGCTGAGAGGAAGCTCCACAGGCTCTCCCGTACAGATACACGGTAGAAGAGGGTTAAAAAGAGAGGGGGGGCACATAATTAGGCGCAAAAAACAATATAACAGCAGCTACTGGGTTAACATTGTTACTGTGTTATTCCTGGGTTTATAGCGCTGGGGTGTGTGCTGGCATACTCTCTGTCTCTCCAAAGGGCCTTGTTGTCACGATCCGGGTATCTGGACGCCATTACTTACCCTTCAGATGCCTCCTAAGGCGGGCTCAGCGTTCCAGGACCGGATTCCGCTGTTCCTGAGTTTCCACATACAGAGTGGTCTTTTCATCAGCCGCGGCCTCCGCTGTGCCCGCGTGGTTAAATGTGCATCTATCAGCCTGGCGTCTCCTGTCTCCGGTGGCCGGCGCCGCCATTACTGTTTCCCAGACCACATGGATTACAAACCAAACTTCCCTCCAAGTGTCTGCATGGGCGCAGCCATCTTGGATTCTGTCATCTGATCATTTCCACCAATCTGCTGTCTGTGTTGTTGATTTGCATAATTGCCTAGCCAACCCCTTCCTTGCTGCAGGTATAAGTAAGCTGTACCTGAGCAAGGAAGACGTCAGTGCTTTGGTTGTCAAACCTAGTTCCTGTTTGTCTCTCTTCTATGACTGTCTTCCAGGTTCCAGCTCCTGTCTCAAGACTTCCACCATAGAGACCCGCACCAGCATTCCACCTGCGGTGTAGCCTGACTCTCCAATCCATTGTGGATTCATCTGTTTCCAGCTACAACACTACCTGCTTCCAGCCTCAGCTTCCAGCAGAGTACAGCTTCCCTTAAAGGGCCGGTGTCCTTTCTACACTTTACCACTCTCCACCGGAATTATTATTTCTCCGCTCTCAAGTTCTACATTTCAGTTCACATTTCATCGCTCCCAAAGTTCATTTATTATTTAACTGGTTCCAGCCAGTATCCACTCCGTGCTAACAACAGTCTGGTTCCAGCCAGTATCCACAGCAGCTGTTTTACCTTCAGCAACCCAGCTCTTCCTGGAACACCAGCTGGTATAATCCTGGGTTATCTCCATTGCTACAGCCGGGCCTGGTAAGGACTTTCCATCTAGAAGATTATAAGAACTATCTCACACTACCAGTGCCCTGTGGCTCCTGCCATGCTGTAGTACTCAGGAACTGTATTTATTCTTTGCTGACTTTTACGTTTTCTTTTATTGCTGCTGTGATGCGGAGTTGTCATAATAAACATCCTTGACTTTTATCTAAGTTGTCGTGGTCACGCCTTCGGGCAGTTATTATTCATGTTACTTACATGTCCAGGGGTCTGATACAACCTCCCAGGTTCCGGTACATCTCAGCCCCTACAACTGAGGCTGCCTCCCGTCAGCTCAGGCCCTCAGTTGTGACAGTAAGCACTGACCTAATGAATCCAGCCGGAGACCAGGATCAAGCGGCCAGGCCGATGCAAGAACTGGCAGCCCGACTAGAACATCAGGAGGCTGCACAGGGCCACATCATCCGCTGTCTCCAGGATCTCTCTACTCGGCTGGATGGGATTCAGACAACTCTCCGTGGATCAGGCGCGTCTGGTGCGTCAACCACAGTGACTCCAGCTATAACCCCACCCACCTTACCCATTTCTGCTCCACGTCTTCATCTTCCAACGCCAGCAAAATTTGACGGATCTCCAAGATTCTGCAGGGGATTTCTCAACCAGTGTGAGATTCAGTTTGAGCTACAACCTGGCAATTTTCCCAGTGACCGTACAAAAATTGCCTACATTATTTCTCTTCTCAGTGGCTCAGCCCTTGATTGGGCATCACCGTTATGGGAGAGGTCCGACACCCTGCTATCTTCTTACACTGCATTTGTGTCAACATTCAGGCGCATCTTCGACGAGCCAGGCCGGGTAACTTCAGCTTCGTCTGAGATTCTCCGTTTACGCCAGGAATCACGTACTGTAGGACAATATCTTATACAGTTCCAGATCCTGGCATCCGAACTGGCATGGAACGACGAGGCCCTGTATGCTGCATTCTGGCATGGTTTATCCGAGCGTATTAAAGATGAGTTAGCTACCAGAGACTTACCCTCCAAGTTAGATGAGCTAATCTCACTTTGTACGAAAGTTGACTTGCGTTTCAGAGAGAGAGCAACTGAGCGTGGAAGATCATCTGCTCCAAAATCTTCTACTCCTCCTCCTCGCCAACTGTCACCAACTACAGATGAACCCATGCAAATTGGCCGTTCCCGTTTAACTCCTGCTGAGCGCCGAAGACGTCTCTCCGAGTTTCTCTGTCTGTATTGTGCAGCTCCGTCTCACACCATTAATGCCTGTCCCAAACGTCCGGGAAACTCCAAATCCTAGCTCGCCAAGGAGAGGGCCGGCTAGGAGTAATGATCTCCTCTCCATCTCCTCAAGATTGTAACCTCCCAGTCTCGCTTCAAGTTGCTCAACGTTATCAGAACGTCATTGCCCTCCTGGATTCCGGAGCAGCTGGGAACTTTATTACTGAAGCCTATGTTAAACGGTGGTCCCTACCCACCGAGAGACTTCCTTCGTCCTTTTCCTTAACTGCTGTGGATGGCAGTAAAATTTTTGATACAGTTATTTCTCTAAGGACTCTACCAGTTCGTCTGAGAGTGGGAGTTCTTCATTCCGAACTTATTTCATTTTTAGTTATTCCAAGAGCCACACATCCTGTGGTCCTGGGCCTTCCATGGCTCCGTCTTCACAATCCTACAATTGATTGGACGACTACGCAAATCCTGGCATGGGGTTCCTCCTGTACTAAGACATGTTTGTTTAAAGTGTTGCCTGTCTGTTCTTCCTCCCCCAGGTCGTCTGATGTTCCACCTCCTCCATATCAAGATTTCACGGATGTGTTCAGTAAAGCTTCTGCTGATATCCTTCCTCCTCATAGAGAATGGGACTGCCCGATTGATCTCGTTCCAGGGAAGGTTCCACCTCGAGGCCGAACTTATCCGTTGTCTCTCCCCGAGACACATTCTATGGAGGAATACATTAAAGAGAACCTAGCAAAGGGGTTCATTCGACCTTCTTCTTCTCCAGCCGGCGCAGGCTTCTTTTTTGTAAAGAAGAAAGATGGTGGTCTGCGGCCGTGCATCGACTACAGAGGTTTGAACGACATTACCATCAAGAACCGCTATCCTTTACCCCTGATTACTGAGCTCTTTGACAGAGTTAGCGGAGCTACCATCTTTACAAAGCTGGACCTGAGAGGTGCATACAATCTCATCCGGATCCGTGAGGGTGACGAGTGGAAGACCGCATTTAACACCCGTGACGGACATTATGAGTACCTCGTCATGCCCTTCGGATTGAGCAATGCTCCAGCTGTCTTCCAGCATTTCGTCAATGAGATCTTCAGAGACATTCTATACCGTCATGTCGTGGTCTATCTAGATGATATCCTCATTTTTGCCAACGATTTAGAGGAACATCGTTTCTGGGTAAAGGAGGTTCTGTCCCGTCTCCGTGTCAATCATCTCTACTGCAAATTAGAGAAATGCGTCTTTGAAGTCAAGTCCATTCCGTTTCTAGGGTACATTGTGTCCGGTTCCGGACTAGAGATGGATCCTGAGAAACTACAAGCAATCCAGAATTGGCCGGTACCCTTAACCCTCAAAGGGGTCCAGAGGTTCTTAGGGTTCGCCAATTATTACCGAAAGTTTATACGAGACTTTTCCACCATTGTGGCGCCTATTACTGCTTTCACCAAGAAGGGTGCTAACCCGTCCAAGTGGTCTGAAGAAGCCATGCAAGCTTTTCATCTTTTAAAACAGAGGTTCATCTCTGCACCTGTCCTGAAACAGCCTGACATCGACTCTCCTTTCATCTTAGAGGTGGATGCCTCCTCCGTTGGAGTAGGAGCGGTGTTATCTCAGAGGGCTAAAGATGGTCATTTACATCCTTGCAGTTTCTTCTCACGGAAGTTCTCCCCAGCGGAGCGCAACTATGCCATTGGCGACCAGGAGTTGCTAGCCATCAAGCTCGCTCTAGAGGAGTGGAGATATCTGTTGGAGGGAGCTTCTCATTCAATCACCATCCTTACAGACCACAAGAACCTTCTATATCTAAAAGGCGCACAATGTCTCAACCCTCGTCAGGCCAGATGGGCACTTTTCTTTTCTAGGTTCGACTTTAAACTCCAGTTCTGTCCGGGCTCTCAGAATCGCAAGGCCGATGCCCTTTCCCGCTCATGGGAGCAAGAAAATGAGTCAGAGTCTTCAGACAAGCATCCTATTATAAATCCGTTGGCATTCTCCACGGTAGGGATGGACTCTACGCCCCCATCAGGGAAAAGTTTTGTGAAGCCGACACTAAGGAAGAAGCTCATGCATTGGGCCCATGCTTCCCGTTTTGCCGGACATACAGGTATCCAAAAAACCCTGGAGTTTATCTCTAGGTCCTATTGGTGGCCAACTCTGAAAAAGGACGTTTTGGAGTTTATTGCATCTTGCCCAAAGTGTGCTCAACATAAAGTATCCCGCCAGTCGCCTGCGGGGCAACTGGTTCCACTATCTGTTCCCCGTCGACCATGGACCCATTTGTCGATGGATTTTATTACAGATTTGCCCATGTGCAACAAGTTCAATACCATCTGGGTGGTAGTTGACCGGTTCACCAAGATGGCACACTTCATTCCTCTCACCGGTCTTCCGTCAGCTTCCAAGTTGGCTCAAGTATTCATACAAGAGATCTTCCGACTCCACGGTCTTCCAGAAGAAATTATCTCAGATCGAGGAGTTCAATTCACAGCCAAATTCTGGCGAAGTTTATGTCAAGTCCTCCAAGTCAAGTTAAAGTTTTCTACGGCTTACCATCCTCAGACCAATGGTCAAACTGAGAGGGTGAATCAGGACTTGGAGGCCTTCCTCCGCATCTATGTGTCCTCCTCTCAAGATGACTGGGTTCAATTACTTCCCTGGGCCGAGTTCTGTCATAACAATCAGTATCATTCTTCATCTTCTTCAACACCATTCTTCACCAACTTTGGATTCCACCCTAAAGTCCCTGAGTTCCAACCGCTTCCAGCAACTTCTGTTCCCGCAGTGGATATCACCTTGCATCAGTTTGCCAATATCTGGAAGAGCGTACGATCAGCTCTGCTCAAGGCATCGTTCAGGTACAAGAAGTTTGCGGATAAGAAGCGTCGAGCAGTTCCTGCTCTCAAGGTGGGTGATCGGGTATGGTTATCCACGAAGAATTTGAGGTTAAGAGTTCCCAGTATGAAGTTTGCACCTCGCTACATCGGTCCTTTCAAAATTGATCAAGTCATCAATCCTGTTGCTTACAGACTCCAGTTACCTCCCTTCTTAAAAATACCCAGGACATTCCATGTTTCCCTGTTGAAACCGCTAATCTTGAATCGGTTTCATTCCTCACTTCCACCAACTCCGAAAGTCCAAACTCAACGAGGCGTTGAGTATGAAGTGGCCAAAATCCTGGACTCACGTCACCGTTACGGTCAACTTCAGTATCTCATTGACTGGAAGGGCTATGGTCCTGAAGAACGCTCTTGGACCAATGCCTCTGACGTCCATGCTCCTGCCTTGGTCCGAAATTTCCACGCAAAGTTTCCTTTAAAGCCTAAGAAGTGTCCTGGGGCCACTCCTAAAGGGGGGGGTGCTGTCACGATCCGGGTATCTGGACGCCATTACTTACCCTTCAGATGCCTCCTAAGGCGGGCTCAGCGTTCCAGGACCGGATTCCGCTGTTCCTGAGTTTCCACATACAGAGTGGTCTTTTCATCAGCCGCGGCCTCCGCTGTGCCCGCGTGGTTAAATGTGCATCTATCAGCCTGGCGTCTCCTGTCTCCGGTGGCCGGCGCCGCCATTACTGTTTCCCAGACCACATGGATTACAAACCAAACTTCCCTCCAAGTGTCTGCATGGGCGCAGCCATCTTGGATTCTGTCATCTGATCATTTCCACCAATCTGCTGTCTGTGTTGTTGATTTGCATAATTGCCTAGCCAACCCCTTCCTTGCTGCAGGTATAAGTAAGCTGTACCTGAGCAAGGAAGACGTCAGTGCTTTGGTTGTCAAACCTAGTTCCTGTTTGTCTCTCTTCTATGACTGTCTTCCAGGTTCCAGCTCCTGTCTCAAGACTTCCACCATAGAGACCCGCACCAGCATTCCACCTGCGGTGTAGCCTGACTCTCCAATCCATTGTGGATTCATCTGTTTCCAGCTACAACACTACCTGCTTCCAGCCTCAGCTTCCAGCAGAGTACAGCTTCCCTTAAAGGGCCGGTGTCCTTTCTACACTTTACCACTCTCCACCGGAATTATTATTTCTCCGCTCTCAAGTTCTACATTTCAGTTCACATTTCATCGCTCCCAAAGTTCATTTATTATTTAACTGGTTCCAGCCAGTATCCACTCCGTGCTAACAACAGTCTGGTTCCAGCCAGTATCCACAGCAGCTGTTTTACCTTCAGCAACCCAGCTCTTCCTGGAACACCAGCTGGTATAATCCTGGGTTATCTCCATTGCTACAGCCGGGCCTGGTAAGGACTTTCCATCTAGAAGATTATAAGAACTATCTCACACTACCAGTGCCCTGTGGCTCCTGCCATGCTGTAGTACTCAGGAACTGTATTTATTCTTTGCTGACTTTTACGTTTTCTTTTATTGCTGCTGTGATGCGGAGTTGTCATAATAAACATCATTGACTTTTATCTAAGTTGTCGTGGTCACGCCTTCGGGCAGTTATTATTCATGTTACTTACATGTCCAGGGGTCTGATACAACCTCCCAGGTTCCGGTACATCTCAGCCCCTACAACTGAGGCTGCCTCCCGTCAGCTCAGGCCCTCAGTTGTGACACTTGTGGGGGAACTGTCTTCAGAAAGGGCATTCCCTGTGTGTGTGGTGTGTCGGTACGCTTGTGTCGACATGTCTGATGAAGGCTATGTGGAAGCAGAGCGGGAGCAAATGAATATGGTGTCTCCGCCGACGGCGCCGACACCTAATTGGATGGATATGTGGAAGGTTTTAAATGATAATGTTAATTCCTTACATAAAAGGTTAGACAAAGCTGAAGCCTCGGGACAGTCAGGATCTCAACCCGTGCCTGATCCTATGTCGCAGAGGCCGTCAGGGTCTCAGAAGCGCCCACTATCCCAAATTGTTGACACAGATACCGACATGGATTCTGACTCCAGTGTTGATTACGATGATGCAAAGTTACAGCCAAAATTGGCTAAATCCATCCGTTATATTATTGTAGCAATAAAGGATGTTTTGCACATGAAACCCCAGTCCCTGATAAGAGGGTGCATATGTATAAGGGAAAGAAGCCGGAGGTAACCTTTCCCCCCTCTCATGAGCTGAATGAGTTATGTGAAAAGGCTTGGGAATCTCCGGATAAAAAACTGCAGATTTCCACAAGGATTCTTATGGCGTATCCTTTCCCGCCAACGGACAGGTTACGCTGGGAATCCTCCCCTAGGGTGGACAAAGCTTTAACACGCTTATCCAAGAAGGTAGCCCTGCCGTCACAGGATACGGCTACCCTCAAAGATGCTGCGGATCGCAAACAGGAGGTTACCCTGAAGTTCATTTATACACATTCAGGTACCTTACTAAGGCCGGCAATCGCGTCGGCCTGGGTGTGTAGTGCTGTAGCAGCATGGACGGATACCTTATCTGAGGAAATTGATACCTTAGACAAGGATACTATATTGTTGACCCTGGGGCATATTAAAGACGCTGTCCTATATTTGAGAGATGCTCAAAGAGAAATGCAATGTCGATTTCTGCCTGAAGGGTCCTGTGGACTCGGCAATGGACAGGTGATGCCGACTCAAAAAGGCATATGGAGGTTTTACCTTACAAGGGTGAGGAATTGTTTGGGGAGAGTCTCTCGGACCTGGTCTCCACAGCTACAGCTGGAAAGTCAAATTTTTTGCCTTATATTCCCTCACAGCCTAAGAGAGCACCGTATTATCAAATGCAGTCCTTTCGATCACGAAGAAACAAGAAAGTCCGAGGTGCGTCCTTTCTTGCCAGAGGCAGGGGCAGAGGAAAGAAGCTGCACAACACAGCTAGTTCCCAGGAACAGAAGTCCTCCCCAGCCTCTACAAAATCCACCGCATGACGCTGGGGCTCCACAGGCGGAGCTAGGCCCGGTGGGAGCACGTCTTCGAAATTTCAGCCACAAGTGGCTTCACTCCCAGGTGGATCCCTGGGCAATAGAAATTGTGTCTCAGGGATACAAGCTGGAATTCGAAGAGATGCCCCCTCACCGATACCTCAAATCGGCCCTACCAGCTTCCCCCCACGAGAGGGAAATAATGTTAACTGCAATTCACAAATTGTATCTTCAACAGGTGGTGGTCAAGGTTCCCCTCCTTCAACAGGGAAGGGGTTATTATTCGACCATGTTTGTAGTCCCGAAACCGGACGGTTCGGTCAGACCCATATTGAATTTAAAATCCCTGAACATATACCTGAAAAGGTTCAAGTTCAGGATGGAATCGCTGAGAGCGGTCATCGCAAGCCTGGAAGGGGGGGATTTTATGGTGTCTCTGGACATAAAGGATGCATACCTTCATGTCCCCATTTATCCACCTCATCAGGCGTACCTCAGATTTGTGGTACAGGATTGTCATTACCAATATCAGACGTTGCCGTTTGGTCTCTCCACGGCACCGAGAATATTTACCACGGTAATGGCGGAAATGATGGTGCTCCTGCGGAAGCAAGGGGTCACAATTATCCCGTACTTGGACGATCTCCTCATAAAAGCGAGATCAGGAGAGCAGTTGCTGAACAGCGTATCACTTTCTCTGGAAGTGTTATGGCAACACGGCTGGATTCTAAATATTCCAAAGTCGCAGTTGGTTCCTACGACTCGTCTGCCTTTCCTGGGCATGATTCTGGACACAGACCAGAAAAGGGTTTATCTCTCGATAGAGAAAGCTCAGGAACTCGTGACCCTGGTCAGGAACCTATTAAAACCAAACAGGTGTCAGTGCATCACTGCACTCGAGTCCTGGGAAAGATGGTGGCATCATACAAGGCCATTCCCTTCGGCAGGTTCCATGCGAGGACCTTTCAATGGGACTTACTGGACAAGTGGTCCGGATCACATCTTCAGATGCATCGGTTAATCACCCTGTCCGCCAGAGCCAGGGTGTCGCTCCTGTGGTGGCTGCAGAGTGCTCACCTTCTCGAGAGCCGCAGATTCGGCATTCAGGACTGGGTCCTGGTGACCACGGACGCAAGCCTCCGAGGTTGGGGAGTAGTCACACAGGGAAGAAATTTCCAAGGTCTGTGGTCAAGTCAAGGGACTTGCCTTCACATCAACATCCTGGAACTAAGGGCCATATACAACGCCCTGCGTCAAGCGGAGAACTTGCTTCGCGACCAACCGGTTCTGATTCAGTCAGACAACATCACCGCAGTCGCTCATGTAAACCGCCAAGGCGGCACAAGGAGCAGAGTGGCGATGGCGGAAGCCACCAGAATTCTTCGCTGGGCGGAGAATCACGTAAGCGCACTGTCAGCAGTGTTCATCCCGGGAGTGGACAACTGGGAAGCAGACTTCCTCAGCAGATATTGCGCCAGGTCAAAAGACCCTCAGGCAGTAGCTGTGGACGCCCTGGTGACACCGTGGGTGTTCCAGTCGGTCTATGTATTTCCTCCTCTTCCTCTCATACCCAAGGTGCTGAGGATAATAAGAAAAAGAGGAGTGAGAACAATCCTCATTGTTCCAGATTGGCCACGAAGGACTTGGTATCCAGATCTGCAAGAAATGCTCACAGATGACCCGTGGCCTCTTCCTCTAAGACAGGACCTGTTGCAACAGGGGCCCTGTCTGTTCCAAGACTTACCGCGGCTGCGTTTGACGGCGTGGCGGTTGAACGCCGGATCCTAGCAGAGAAGGGCATTCCGGATGAGGTCATTCCTACGCTGATAAAGGCTAGGAAGGACGTGACAGCTAAACATTATCACCGTATATGGCGAAAATATGTTTCTTTGTTTGAAGACAGGAATTCTCCTACGGAGGAATTCCAGCTGGGCCGTTTCCTTCACTTCCTACAGTCCGTAGTGAATTTGTGCCTATAATTGGGCTCCATTAAGGTCCAGATTTCGGCCCTATCCATTTTCTTTCAAAAGGAGTTGGCTTCTCTACCAGAAGTTCAGACGTTTGTAAAGGGAGTGCTGCATATTCATCCTCCTTTTGTGCCTCCAGTGGCACCTTGGGATCTTAACGTGGTGTTAAGTTTCCTGAAATCCCACTGGTTTGAACCACTTAAAACGGTGGAGTTGAAATATCTCACGTGGAAGGTGGTCATGCTATTAGCCTTGGCTTCGGCTAGGCGTGTGTCAGAGTTGGCGGCTTTGTCACATAAAAGCCCCTATCTGGTTTTCCATATGGATAGAGCAGAATTGCGGATCCGTCCACAATTTCTGCCGAAAGTGGTTTCATCTTTTCATATGAACCAGCCTATTGTGGTACCTGTGGCTACTCGTGACTTGGAGGATTATGAGTTGCTTGATGTGGTCAGGCTTTGAAGGTTTATGTAGCCAGAACGGCTAGGGTCAGGAAAACAGTCGTTGTTTATCCTGTATGCATCCAACAAGCTTGGTGCTCCTGCTTCAAAGCAAACTATTGCTCGCTTGATCTGTAACACGATTCAGCAGGCTCATTCTGCGGCTGGATTGCCGCTGCCAAAATCAGTTAAGGCCCATTCCACTAGGAAGGTGGGCTCTTCTTGGGTGGCTGCCCGAGGGGTCTCTGCATTACAACTTTGCCGAGCGGCTACTTGGTCAGGTTCAAACACTTTTGCAAAGTTTTACAAGTTTGATACCCTGGCTGAGGAGGACCTCTTGTTTGCTCAATCGGTGCTGCAGAGTCATCCGCACTCTCCCGCCCGTTTGGGAGCTTTGTTATAATCTCCATGGTCCTTACGGAGTCCCCAGCATCCACTAGGACGTTAGAGAAAACAAGATTTTACTTACCGGTATTTCTCGTAGTGCGTAGTGGATGCTGGGCGCCCGTCCCAAGTGCGGACTTCTTCTGCAATACTTGTATATAGTTATTGCTTCAATAAGGGTTAAGTTATGGTTGCATCAGGGTTGGACCTGATGCTCTGTTATTTGTCATACTGTTAACTGGTTGTTATCACATGTTATACGGTGTGATTGGTGTGGCTGGTATGGAATCTTGCCCTGGATTACCAAAATCCTTTCCTTGTACTGTCAGCTCCTCTGGGCACAGTTTCTCTAACTGAGGTCTGGAGGAGGGACATAGAGGGAGGAGCCAGAGCACACCAGAATCTAAATTCTTTCTTAAAGTGCCCATGTCTCCTGCGGAGCCCGTCTATCCCCATGGTCCTTACGGAGTCCCCAGCATCCACTACGGACTACGAGAAATAGATTTACCGGTAAGTAAAATCTTATTTTATGAAGGTCTGCCCAATTACCGTTATTATCAGCCTTATGACTGCCCTCTTCATCAGGAGACCTGGGCCATTTATCTCCGCTCTCTTTCTCCTGCAGGACGGATTTGCACCCCCAGAAGATGATGAGAAGGAGGACCTTCAGCCGGAGGATCAGGATGAATACTGACCACACTTCTGCCCCTTCTTGTCCCGGCGGACCCTTTGCATCGTACAGCGATGCTCCTTGTTGCCCATTACCCATCAGCCATTTTGCAATATGAACATCAGAGGTTGGGATCATCCATCACAGTGACTCAAACGGGCGACCAATCCACGGAATGGGCATTCTGCAGTGCCGTGTGAGATTGGTGTCTCTTGGAGCATGGACTTTTCTTTGCTTTGTTGAACATAGCACTTCATTTATTTAGCGAGAGATTGTGATCACCCTCCGGCGGGGAGATGTATAGCTGCTTTCATTCGCCTTCCTTCCCCTTCATCCTTTTTTTTTTTTTTACCAAGATCTCTGATTGTTTATCACATCGTTGTACATGTGAGAACTGCTTGTTATGTTTCTACTAATCTCTACCTGTCTTCCTGTCACGGTATCACTTCATGTGTCTTTTATTTATTACTTATTTATTAGCAGTTTCTTATATAGCGCAGCATATTCCATTGCGCTTTACAATTAGAACAACAGTAATAGAACAAAACTGGGTACAAACAGACAGACATAGAGGTAGGAGGGCCCTGCTCGCAAGCTTACACTCTATAGGGAAATAGGCATTGATACACAAGGATAGATGCTACCTATTGCATAATGGTCCACCAGGCTGCTAGGTTCATAATGATCACCCCGCAATGTTGGCCAAGTGTCAGGAAGGTGTGAGAGTAAAGAAAGACAAGATATGTGATGTTGTGCATACTGTACAGAGAGGATGTAATTAGATAGGGTGTAATTATTCTACTTCTGAAATTGCGTATTTAAAGTGGGGGGGGGGGGGGGGGGGTGGCTGCTAAAATTTTCTTGCTATTATGTATTTATAAGTAAAAATACCGCATTGGCGAGCCTCAGCCAGACGTAGAATACAAATGTTCTATGTACTCCTTTAATACAGATAATGAAAGCACTGAGAAACCTGTAGCAAGTTGCTTGAACATTGCTTCTGTGTGCAGTATAAAGCATCGTTTAGTTGGCTACACTGAAAACCTCCAGCACGTGAGGTATAAAAGAAAGACATCCATAATGATTCAAAATCATTGCACAATGCCCCGGGCTGATCGTCGTTGTGCAAAATCGCAAGCCGGACAATTATCTAAAAACTGTGCATGCGTACAGATCATAATGCACAGGTGTGAGGCCAAACTGCGAAAAACTCCAGCGTCCTTTTTGATCGCTAGGTGAACGCAGGCTGATTGACAGGAAGCGGACGTTTGGGGGTGGTAACTGGCCATTTTCTGTGAGGTCAGGACAAATGCAGGCATTCCCAAGCGTTTCAGGGCAGTTGTGTGACGTCAGCTCCGACCCCAATCAGTGCGATTCTATCGCACTGTAGGAGTAAATCCTGGGCTACGCACACACTGCACAATATAGAAACATCATTCAATGGTGAGAGAGTTGTCAAAAGATTTGCAGCTGACTGGCATTTGCAAAGCTTTTCACACGGCGTGCGCAGTCTTGCCCTGGGCAGATTTTCATTCTGTCTGGGCGGCGACTATCCGATCGCAAACCTGTGCAAATTTGCAGAGGTGCGATTAGGTCTGAATCAGGCCCTTGGTGACCGTACAGATACATATAAAATAAGAAATATGGATACAGTAATGGGAACGTATCAGGCACCCCTTACAGTTTTGTCGCCCTATACCCTGGTCCTCCCTCTAGTAATCTGTCCTGGACCTGTATAGCCCAGAGCCATACACATTATGGAACAGATGACAAACGGCTGCCTCGGACTGCCTCATAAAAATCTACATAGAAAATCAAATGTATAAATAAGAAATATGGGTACAGTAATGGGAATGTAAAAGGCACCCCTTACAGTCTTGTCGCTCTATACCCTGTTCCTCCCTCTAGTAATCTGTCCTGGACCTGTATAGCCCAGAGCCATACACATTATGGAACAGATGACAAACAGCTGCCTCGGACTGCCTCACAAAAATCTACATAGAAAATCAAATGTATAAATAAGAAAAGTACATTTAAAAGCATGTTACAAATTAGGCAACCCTCCGCTGAGAATAACTAAGAGCACACTTGCTCTCCAGATTGTTATATATTTGCACAAGTGTGATAATCTTATACTACATTTGTCAGATGCCATTGAGGAATGTATGACTGCAGCATCATCTTTCGTATGTGGGCTTTATCCTAATGTTCTCTTTGTGCCAAGGTGGAGCGCTTCACATATCTCAGTTTGCACGTGAAAATCTCCCTCTTCCCCAAAAGTTTACACAAACATGTGGACTGGTCTCATGTGGACTGGTCTCATGTTTGCTTGAGAAGTTTGACTTTCAGAATAACGCCAGAATGTTGAAGACCATATTTTGAGACTGTACAGATCTGTTGACCACAAACTCCTCAGAAGAGTCTGACCTGCTGCCCCCGTCATTTCACCTCGGTATCAATCCAGACCGTGGAAGCGGGGTCTCCAGATCCTCTCAGTATGCTAGAACAAGACGATGTTCTAGGTGTCCAGTGCTTTCATTTCTCTTCTTACGCTACATACACAATCAGATGTTCCAGCATCTGAGTATAATCCTAGAGCCTTCACCAACCGGTAATGAATCTCCAGCATGTAGAGGAATATGCAGAGTAAATACGCTGATTCTACTCTCCTGTGCTGTCCTCTTCCATTATTGTCTTCCGTGTTTCCTCCATCTCCCCGCTGCCAGGTTCGTTGTAATATATTTATTTGCTGGCGCTGATTTTTGGGCTGTACTTTTCGGACCTGGCGGCCTAGGAGGGGAGTGGAGGAAGTATCAGAGCTCAGATGTGTTTCATTTGTTTTGTATGTTCAAGAGGGTTGGGGATCTTTGGGGTGTAATCCGTCGCTCACGTGAGAATACTACAGTACTAACGCTGACTTTTATATATTTATTTTTGACTATTTTGATGCATTTCTTGTCAATGAATTCTTTGTGCTACCGTGGCAACTTGCGATGGCGGAATGGCGTGCCGGCACAGAGGGTTAGTGATTTTCTGGGTTTGATCTGTGTATGCTGAATTAGCAGTGGATTAAGGAATGCCACAGGGTTTGGTATCTTGAAAAACAAAAAACATCACGGAACGTTTTGCATTATTTTGGAACTAAGTCTCTGTCTTTGTGAGAGCTATGAACACACATATGATACAAACAGATATATCCATTGTGTACCATAACACAGTCGTGAGGGCGGCGCTGCGGTCCCCAATGCTTTAAGAAGAAGGAGATGCATGTACTGAATAGAGTGACCCAGTGACACAGCACTGAATTGTAATACTGTATGCGGCATATTTACTAATATTTGCCGTCTGCACATGACGTTAACATTAAGCATTCCTTATTGCCGCAGTTTGTTTCAATATAGAATCCTTATTTGTCTGTGTTGTTAATGAGCCGGCGTTCAGTTAAAGTAAACGTATCGCATCTGCCAGTGGCAAACGCAGGATTTCTGGAGGGGGGGGGGGTTTCCAAATGTTGGAGATTAGAGCAATTGTCGCCAGCCCATGAAGGACGCACAATTACCATGTAACAAGCTATAGTCTGTCCCAAGCACAGTGCAGTGTATGTAATACAGAATGCCAGACATGTGCAGGCCCAGTGATCCACTTACCGGATTCTCTCTCTGGTGCAATGACTGAACGCTCAGACCCACAAACACACACAGCGGACTTGGTAGGAAAATCTACAGCCACAGGCAGCACCAATCCACTCTTAATACTGCATGTAGTGGCCACTGTCCAGGCTGTGGGGAAGGGGGGTTTCCAGGCAACTGGAAGCCCCCCTCCTGTGTTTGCCTATGTCTGCTGTCACTTTAATCCCTGCTACGGCCGGCTAGTGGGCATGCATCTACATCTGGTGGTATCTGCGAGTGGGCGGCAGCAGGGAGGGATTCCTCTTCTGGTAAATTCTGCAATCTGTAGCCCATAGGCAACAACAGACTCATTTGTTTTTCGTTCCAGGGCTTAGTAAATCCGACAGCCTGGCAAACCCGATAAAAACCCATGAGGGCTACTTCTGTAGGAAATGGAGGGACCATGGCAGATAGCGGAGATACCTGGTGCGGCCCATCCTTGTTACATCCGGGCGATGCTTATTATTTGCGGATACAGCTCAGAAACAAGTATTTGGGGGGATATGCCGTAAATATACTTGAATAACTTTGCCCCTAAGTAGTTGGATGTTAGCAGCATGGCGTTAACCCTTCAGTTATACGTTATGCCATTCCTTCATGCTACAGATATCCGTATAAGTTTCCCTCAAGTCTGACAACTTGGAAGCGCAGGTTCATACATATTGAAAATTGTGTGCTCCATAGCCATTTGCCCACTAGAGGGCGCTACAGGAAATGATTCCGCCTGCATTTCAACTTTACCACACAGTAGGGATGGCCATCGGCGTGCCTACCGTCGATGGTCCCCATTGATGGAGAAACGGCATGTGTCCATCAATGGTCGCATACTATGCAATAGATGGCCATCGATGGTTACACAACCCGATGGTCATCCCTGTACTTTCACTGACTGGTCCAAGGGCCAATCAGAAACTTGGGACGAGACTTTGCGGAAGTTGGGGGTGCTGAGCTGTGCTCCGTATCTCTGCACTCTGTAGGGGGGGACCAAACCATCAATGGCAGGAATCCATCTGGTTCCCCCCATCGATGTCAAAAGTATTCAAAATTGACCATAAACCATCGATGGTCCCTACCACACAGTTTGCAGATAAGTACCAGTGTCCAGTGACCAATACTTTCTGTTCAAAGTTATTTAAATAACCCACTTCTCAGTGTCAGAGTAACCCCCATATGGCACAACGTGCAGTCCTGTGGAAAGGGATTGTACGCCGTAATGGCGTCCTCTGTGACCTTATAGAAGTTCTTATTTACTCGTTTCTGAAAGTCTCATGGGGCCCACACATGGTGCGATTCTTATCTTTTTGTGTGGGTAAATAAATGAAAGCTAAGGAAAGGTTTTCTTTTAGGTAAGGAAAAGTTTTCTTTTGTTTGTTTTGGTTTTTAAACTATAAGCGTCATTGAATGTTGTAATGTGTGTAGGAAATGTTCCCAGACGATCGCTGTTCTAGGTAAATTCACCTGGCGGATTTGTGATTGAAGAATACAAACAGATTGATCTCGGTTGTTACTCTGCAGAATCATTGATTGGAAAGTTTCAACTCACCCTGATTCCTGATTCCGTTGTTCATGCTTTTGTTGCTGTCATTTCCTAATTTAATTGAATAGCTGAACGCGGTAAAGGTGAACACGCTGTTTGCACTACTGCCTTCATTTTCCTGCACACTTTTGTATGCAACATGGACGATGCACGAAAAATGGGGGACTTGCCTTCTATCCAAACCCGAAACTACGCACAGAGCCCTCAGTCCATCTGTCAGTCCGCCCTGTGGCTGCTGCACACTACTTGCATCTGTGTTAACCTTTCATTTCCAATAAATTGGTGTGTAATAAATATAACTGCATTGGCTTACTGTGTATTTATGTTGCAACTGTGACTCACAATTGATTATATCGATGTTTTATCGTCAACGTTTTTCACACAAGACTCCACAGTGCAGGTTTTCAGGATCTCACAGATATCACTTTTGCAGCTGGAAGTCAGGCAAGCTAGCAAATAGGAAACATTGATTACTACCAATAAAATGAATGACAAATGGGGGTCTGAGGATCCCTCCAAAACAAGGGGGCTAATTACAGTATTATGGGCCTAATTCAGCTTGAGTTTAAGTTTTTCAGAAAAATCGCAAAACTACAACTCGCTTTTCTAACATGCGAGGGGCTTCCCCCTGTCTACGCAGCCTAGCTGCAAAGGAACACAGAGGGCATCCATCTTTTGGGTCATAGCAGCTGCATGTCACGTCTCATGGCCCGCCCCACAAATAAACCAGACACGCCTGCGTTGTCCAGACCGCGCCCCCCAAACCGTGTGTCGACGTCCACAAAATGCAGTGTCGACACCCCGTCACCGCCCCCAACAGGACTTAGACGGCGACATCCTGCAGTCGCAGTTTAAGACCTTGCACATGCGTGCACAGATGTGCTGAAATCGCTGAATAGTAATTTCAGCACTTCTGCATTTGAAGCTGAATTTCATCTAGCCCTTAGTCTCAGTTCCCGTAAGATAACATCGGCAGGGAAGACTTCTGGAGAAGGGACTTAAATCTGGTCACACATGTTTTGCCAATCTCATTGGATTATATCAGTGCCGTTTCTGGCGATGGGTTCCCACCGTGCCATTTTGTGTACCTTATCCTGCTCCCCCTCCTTCCTCTTACACAGTACTCCACTCGGGGGGGCGGAGTTTGCGGAATGGCATGGTTGCGTCATGACATCATGAGCAGGATAGCAGTGCTGGCAGGCATATACACCACTTGGCAACGAGTATTACCCTTAACAACGAGCATTACCCTACTGCGAATTTATGATAATGTCGTAAACCGATGGGCTGATGGGTGGAAGTCCATCATTGCATTGTGATCTGTCTGTGACCAACGGCAGGGTGACTGACTGGCTTCTCTGATGGGTGGACCGCAGCTCACATAGGTTAGCATGCACCACTCTAAATATAATTTAAAGGGCCAGGTGCGCTGGAGTGATGTCACTGGGTGCCAAATTCAAGTTGCCCCTTATAAATGGGTATCTCTGAGCACTATGCAGTGCCAGAGCGTAGGCTCATACCTTGCTCCAGCATACCTGACCTTGTGCTATTGTCTACCTGTTCCTGACCTCTGCTATTCCTTGTAACCCGTCTCCGCCTGATTCCTTGGTGCCACGTTGGTGATTCCTGGCTCGAATTTGGCTTTTTCCTTGCTATCTGATTCTGCCTTCACCCTGGTACTTCGAAGTCTGTTTGGTTCTGACCAGGCTTGTTGACTACACCTTGTATGCCTGTCTGCATGGCCAGCTCCAGGCCTACTAGCACCCTGAGTGAGAAATTTTGATGCGCCCCCTACCCCCTAATGCGCTCCTGGGAAAGTGGGCGTGGCCACGCAACTTTTTATTATCAAACTATCAATATATTTTCACACCCCTTTCTACACACACAATAAGTAGACTTACATATAACGCCCACAGTAGTTTTCCTTACACATAATGTTCTCAGTATAGTGTCAGATACACATAATGTCTCCAGTATTGTGTCAGATACACATAATGATCTCAGTATAGTGCCAGATACACATAATGATCTCAGTATAGTGTCAGATACACATAATGATCTCAGTATAGTACCAGATACACATAATGATCCCAGTATAGTGTCAGATACACATAATGATCCCAGTATAGTGCCAGATACACATAATGTCTCCAGTATAGTGCCAGATACACATAATGATCCCAGTATAGTGCCAGATACACATAATGATCAAAGTATAGTGCCAGATACACATAATGATCCCAGTATAGTGTCAGATACACATAATGATCCCAGTATAGTGCCAGATACACATAATGATCCCAGTAGAGTGCCAGATACACATAATGACTCCACTAGTGTAGTTCCAGATACACATGTGCCCCCAACAGTGGCAGATACACATACACCCTCAGTAGTGCAGTGCCAGATACACATATGCCCACAATAGTGCCAGATACACATATGCCCCCAGAAGTGCAGTACCAGGTACACATATGCCCCCAGTAGAGCAGTGTCAGATGCACATATGCCCCCAATAGTGCAGTGTCAGATACACATGCCCCCAGCAGTGGCAGATACACATATGCCCCCAGCAGTGCCAGATACACATATGCCCCCAGCAGTGCCAGATACACATATGCCCCCTGTCATAATTGAGGGATGGAGCTGACGAGAGGAAGCCTCAGTTGTAGGGGCTGAGATGTAGTTAAACTTAGAGGGTTGGATCAGACCCTTAGACATGCAGGTGGAATGCAGTACAAATGCCCGAAGGCGTGACCACAACAACTGGAATAAAAGTCTATGGTTTTTATTAAGCACAGTTCTTATAAACAACAGCAGTACTTTTCAGGAATGAATTAAGCAAGTAATACAGTAACAGTTCCTTGGTAAGCTGCAGGTTGGCAGATGCCTCTGGGTACTGGTATTATCAGGTACGGTACTAATTGACCAGGAGTTGGAATGTCCTTAACCAGAAACCCATATGCAGAGTATTAGAATAAAGATGAGGAACAGAGCAGCAGGTGTTCCCTGGAAGCTGGCAACACTGTACAAAGTGGTAGACTGCTGAGTATGCTGGACGGAACCAGCCGGGTGATAAACCATAGAATACTGTGCTTAAATGATGCTTGAGTTCGATGAATATGGAGATCGATGGTTTGTAGAAAATCAGTGGCGAAGCACCGATATGCTTTGAAGCTGAACACCACTGGAATCTAAGCGCTGGAAGCTGGTGTAATAATAGCCAGGAGTGAGATGTAATCACAGAGCACTGTGGAGTCAGGCTGCACCGCAAGATGGTAGGCTGGTGCGGGTCTCTAGTGGAGTTTGGAAGCAGGAGCTGGAATCCTGAAGCAGAAACGACCACAGGAAGGAGAGACTGGTGACACAAGGTTTGACAACCAAAGTACTGACAATTTCATGGTTCAGGCACAGGATACTTATACCTGCAGGGAGGCAGGCATTGGCCAAACAATTAAGCAGGTTCCAGTGGAGCAGCGGATTGGTGTAAACTGAGACATGTGACTAAAACCAACATGGCTGCGCCCATGTAGTGCTTGGAGGGAAAGTTAGTTTAGAAAAACCATGTGGGATTTCAGCAATAATGGCAGCGGATGCCGCGGAGGGCAGGAGACGCCACACTGACAGCCTGCCCACTGGAAACACATGAATGACATCAGAAGCCGCAGCAGGCAGGAGACGTTACTCTAAAGAATCTGCGAACAGAAAACATAGGAGCGGCGGCGGGCCAGGGATGCCAGTCTGAGGTTAACATGATGCCGCTGTGACAGCGCTGCTAGCTGACAGGAGGGAGATGTAGAGTGTGGATCTCAGCAACGCCATTGAGATCCAGCCCTGGAACGCTGAGCCAGCTTCAGGAGACATCTGGATGGTAAGTAATGGCGTCCAGTTAACCGGATCGTGACAGCACCCCCTCTCCCCTTTAGGAGTGACCCCAGGACACTTCTTAGGCTTCCGAGGAAATCTGGTATAGAATTCTCGGACCAACTTAGGAGCATGAACAGCTGAAGTGTTAGTCCAAGAGCGTTCTTCAGGAACATAGCCTTTCCAGTCGATCAGGTATTGAAGACCACCATATTGGAAGCGTGAATCCAGGATCTTGGCAACCTCATAGTCAACACCTTGTTGAGTTTGGATTCTAGGTGTAGAGGGGAGAGCTGAATGAATTTGGTTCAAGATAACCGGTTTAAGGAGTGAAACATGAAAAGTTCTGGGAATCTTCAGAAATGGAGGTAGCAGAAGTTTGTAAGCCACTGGGTTAATGACTTGTTCAATTTGAAAAGGGCCAATATATCTAGGAGCAAATTTCATGCTTGGAACCCTCAATCTCAAATTCTTCGTGGCCAACCAGACACGATCACCCACTTTAATGGCAGGAATTGCTCTACATTTCTTATCCGCAAACTTCTTGTACCTTGATGATGCTTTTAAAAGAGCTGCACGGACATTCTTCCAGTTATTTGAAAACTGACGAAGGGTGATATCAGCTGCAGGCACCGATGTTGCTGGAATCAGTTGGAATTCAGGAACTTTTGGGTGAAACCCGTAGTTGGTGAAGAATGGCGTGGAAGAAGATGAGTAATGATACTGGTTGTTGTGACAAAATTCGGCCCATGGGAGAAGTTGAACCCAGTCATCTTGAGATGAAGATACATATATACAGAGGCAGGCCTCCAAGTCTTCATTCACCCGCTCTATTTGACCTTTTGGTTTGAGGGTGATAAGCTGTGGAGAATTTCAATTTGACTTGGAGGGCCAGACACAAATTTCGCCAGAACTTAACTACAAATTGAACACCTCTGTCAGAAATTATCTCCTCAGGGAGACCATGTAGTCTGAAGATTTCCTGAATGAAGACTTGAGCCAACTTGGAAGCTGACAGAAGACCGGTGAGCGGAATGAAATGAGCCATCTTGGTGAACCGGTCAACTACCACCCAGATGGTATTAAACTTATTACACAGAGGGAGATCTGTAACAAAGTCCATTGATAGATGAGTCCATGGACGATGAGGAATGGATAAAGGAACCAGTTGCCCCGCGGGTGACTGGCGGGTACTTTGTGTTGGGCACATTTTGGACAAGATGCAATAAATTTGGTGATGTCCTTCTTTAGGGTCGGCCACCAGTAAGATCTGGAGACAAATTTTACGGTCTTTGTCCGGCGAAGTGAGAGGAATGAGCCCAATGCAAGACCTTCCTTCTGAGGGCCGGTTTTACAAAGCTTTTCCCTGGCAGGGGCATAGAGTCCAACCTCACTGTGGAGAATGCCACTGGATCAATAATATAATGCTTGTCAGTAGACTCAGACTCATTTTCTTGCTCCCAGGAGCGGGAAGGGGCATCGGCCTTGTGATTCTGTGACCCTGGACAAAACTGAAGTTTGAAGTCAAATCTTGAAAAGAAGAGTGCCCACCTTGCTTGATGAGGGTTGAGACATCGAGCGCCTTTTAAGTACAGGAGATTTTTGTGGTCTGTCAGAATGGTAATAGTATGTGAAGCTCCTTCTAACAAATATCTCCACTCCTCCAGAGTGAGTTTGATAGCCAAAAGTTCTTGATCGCCTATGGCGTCATTGCGTTCAGCAGGGGAGAACGCCGTGAAAAGAAGCCACAAGGATGTAGATGACCGTCATTGGCTTTCTGAGACAGGACTGCGCCCACTCCAACAGAAGAGGCATCTACCTCCAGAGTTAAAGGCGAGCTGGTGTCTTGCTGTTTCAACACTGGAGCTGAGACGGATCTTTGTTTCAACAGATGGAAAGCTTGAGTGGCTTCCTCCAACAACTTGGAAGGGTTAGCACCCTTTTTGGTAAGGGCAGTGACAGGCATCACAATGGTGGAAAAGTCTTGAATAAATTTCCTATAATAATTGGCGAATCCTAGGAACCTTTGGATACCCTTAAGGGTTGTAGGTATCAGGTAATCTCGAACAGCTCGAAGTTTCTCTGGGTCCATCTCTAGCCCAGAACCGGACACAATGTAACCCAAAAACGGAATGGATTTTACTTCAAAGACACACTTTTCCAGCTTGAAATAAAGATGGTTGGCACGGAGACGGGACAGAACCTCCTTCACCCAGAAACGATGTTCAACCAAGTCATTAGCGAAGATGAGGATGTCATCGAGGTAGACCACAACGTGACGATAAAGGATATCTCTGAATATCTCGTTCACAAAGTGTTGGAACACGGCTTGAGCATTACTGAGTCCGAAAGGCATGACGAGGTACTCATAATGTCCGTCACGGGTGTTAGACGCGGCTTTCCACTCATCACCGTTTTGGATCTGGATGAGGTTGTAGGCACCCCTGAGGTCTAACTTTGTGAAGATTGTAGCTCCACTAACGCGGTCAAATAATTCGGTAGTGATAGGTAGATGATACCAATTTTTCACGGTAATGTCATTCAAACCACGGTAATCTATACATGGCCGCAGGCCCCCATCCTTCTCCTGCGCCAGCTGGAGAGGAAGAAGGCTGGATAAATCCTTTTGCTAGATTTTCTTTAATACATTCTTCCATAGAATGAGTCTCTGGTAACGACAATGGATATATTCGACCTCGAGGTGGAATCTTCCCTGGAATGAAGTCGATAGGGCAATCCCATTACCTATGAGGGGGAAGAATATTTGCAGAGGATTTACTGAACACATCTGTGAAGTCTCGGTATGGAGAAGGTGAAACATCAGAAGATTTGGAGGAGGATGAGCAAACTGGTAATACTTTAGAAAGACAAGTCTCTGAACAGGAGGGACTCCATGCTAGGATATGGGTAGTCCTCCAATCAACTTGAGGGTTATGAAGACGGAGCCATGGAAGGCCTAGAACCACAGGATGAGTGGCCTTTGGAATCACCAGGAAGGAAATCAGTTCAGAATGAAGGGCTCCTACCTTCAGATGGATAGGCAGGGTCTTGAAAGAAATGACTGCATCGGAAATCCTACTGCCGTTCACGGCAGTCAAGGATATGGAAAATGGATGTCTCTCAGTGGGTAGGGACTGTGAAGATACGGATTCTCAGATCACTCAGGTAAACAGTTTAGTAAAGTGGCAAATGCCCTTTATTGTAAATATACACACACAGTACACTAAAACAGTAACTATTACATGCCAGGATGGTATCTTACCTACTAGGTTCCCACAATAGTATAGGATTACAGATGTGTGAGGGAGTATCTGTATAGTAGAGCCAACAAGTCTGCACTCCCAGGAAAAGCTTGTCATCCAGTGTCCACAATGCATTCAGACACAATCCTCACTCAGCACACTGGCAGCCTCGTCCTCAGTGCACGTCCAGTAGCCTTTTTGAAACGAGAGGATAACAACAATACTTCTAGGCCTCAGCACACTGGAAGTGCTATCCTACCAGTAGCTTTCAGAAGCCATACACCTTATTCCTCTCAGGTCAAGAACTCCACTCTCTCTTTTAAAAATCCCACCAATTCCTCCAGGTGTAGACCTGCCTTCCAGAGCTGTCCAAGACGTGGTGCTCTCTGCTTATTGGAGCTGCAGAGTAAGGGGTGGATATGGCTGGGAAAAGGCCAGGTTCATTGCAGAGTAACACCTGCTGTTGTCCTGTAACATGTCTATACATGCCTACTAAAAGAACAATGGATGCTAATTAGGTTATCCCTCCTCTCACCACCAGATTGATCCCCTTTATAGCAGACAAGGTATTCCAGCTGCTATTCGTCTGTGAAATCCTCTGGCAGATAACTATTCCTATAAACAACTACGCACATTGAACACAGTATAACCAAATAAACCGCATAGTCCAAATATAACATATAAAATATAACTGTACAATATAATAACACAACACCATACAATCATATATATATATATATATATCTTCATATGCATTCTGTACAAAACATCAGGCTAGAGATAATATTCCCTGATAAACACAAACACATATAACAGGGGGATAATGTTTCCCAATAATATGTGATGTCCATTTCTATTGGGAATCCAGGCAGCATGCAGTATAAGTGATAACCAAGTTCTGTCTTGTCTCTTTACCCTAACGCACTGAATCTAGAAACAGGCTGGCAAAAAGTACTCCTCAAGAGCCAGCTGGGCTGCGTCCGTTACAAACCTCCCCTACTTTTTCCAGCCGCTGCGATTCAGTGACAAGAGTAACCCATTTGGGATGGGCAGACATCACATCTGGACCGCCTGGGTCAAACAAGTGTGGGCTTACGTTTCCATCTGGCGGTGGAGGGTCTGGGCTCAGCAGTTCACAGTTTATAAGACCCCCTCCAGTATCCCAGGCACTGTGTTTAAACAGCCTGATTGGTGGTGGGTAACCCCTATCATCAGAGGTGCGTCCCTCACCACCCTCCTTTTTGGGTGCCAACACTCCCTTTATCTTTGGTGCATCAGAGAGGAGAGTGAGCTGCATCAACAAAATCTGGTCTCGGGTCCTCACTCTCCCTCCCCAACACTATATTCCCTGGGAACTCCACCTCCATCACCTCTGGTGCATCTGGACAGTGGTTTGCCTCCCCCTCCCCCATTTTGAGTGACGTTACTCCCTCTACTTCTGAGGTATCACAGAGCAGCACAATCTGCATCACCAGCCTTGCATCAGGAAACCTGGCAGGGATAGTCAGTGGCTGGGGCTCTTCTTCCGCACTTAACCACTGGGATGAATTTGGCTGCAGGGGAGCAGCGAGTATCTGTAATTCTCCACGTGCTCCCCCCTCAAAAGCCTCTACCCCCTCCCTTGGGGCTGAAATGTCTTCTACACCCTCAAATGATAATTGCTGGGCCTCCCCTAGCATAGCAAACTGGACAGCTGGTTCAGGTGCCACTGGCAGACTAGACCTCACCTGCAGCAGTGAGTCCTCGACCCTTATCAGCTCCTTGGTACCCTTGACACCAACATCTTCTTGGTACTGGCATTCATTCACCATTTCTTCGTTTTCCACCTCTGAAAATGGGAAGGCACAGTGCATCTCCTCCTGGGGTATCTGAATGACAGACCCCACTTCCTTCTCATTTTCAGTAGCCTCCCCCAGTATAGCACATGGGACAGCTAAAAGCCCAGCAGATACAAAACTCATAATTTCCTCGTAATTTCCTGGTATAGGGTAGTGCAGGGTAGCATTCACTGCACTTACCTGCTCCGTATGACCCAGACACCACTGTCTCCTGGGGTAGTCCAGCACGACCTGCTCCCTGGTCTGTTCACGCCATCTCAGTGTGGATTCCATCAGCCGACTGCTCGAGCTATCCATCCTCTGACCCAGTCGCTGGCTCTGCGAATCTCCTCTGTATGAAACGTCAGACGCCATGTTGCGCCGCTGGCACCTGCCCTGGGGCTCATCCTGACGGGACAGGGCAGTCTGTAGAACGGTGGCTGCTGGTGCAAGAGTCCGCACTGTAGGACTGTTGTCTGGTAATTCCAGCACCTCCTTTATTACCCGCATCCGATCCTCGGGTGTTGCGCCATCTCCCAGTGCTTCTAGACGGGCCTGTAATACCTCCGGTGTCTTTTCAAACTTTTCTCCAGCCTTCCCCTCTCTAAGGGCTTTCAGACGGGGTTGTACTAACCCTCGGGATCCCACCTCCGATCCTCCGCTCTCCCTGCGGTTACTGGCATCGAATGTCCCGGCTGTAGATCTCAACCATTCCGTCACTTGTTCCTCCTCATCTGACTCCTCAGAGTCCTCCTCCTCATCACAAGGGTGTTCTTGATCCCATTTCAGCAATTTCACAATTAGGGATTCCTTTCCATCTGTTGCAGTCACCTTAATACCGGGCGCTCGACAGACCATATGCAGGAATCTCTTGTTGAGGTTTATGTACATTTCTGTTTCTGCCTCCATGCTGCTGACTTTCCAAACGTACTAACAACTTTTCAGCAAGATACCTGGCTACTGTGTGCCAAACTGTTTACAAGGCTCTTAGGTTCACCGCTTAACGTATTCCTCAGTCATAAAGTTCCCAGCTGCCGCTGAGTCCAGCAGGGCAATAAGGTTCCTGGTGCACTGTGCCACTAGAAGCGAGACTGGGAGGTTACAATCACTTGAAGAAGGCGAGGATTTCATTACTCCTAGCTGGCCCTCTCCCTGGCAGGCTAGGACTTGGAGTTTCCCGGACGCTTGGGACAAGCGTTGATGACATGAGAGGGTGCAGCACAATACAAACAGAGACATTCGGATAGGCGTCTTCTACGCTCTGCTCATGATAGACGAGAATGACCAATTTGCATAGGTTCCTCTTTGGGTGGAGATGGCTGACGAGAAGGAGGAGTAGTGGTAGTCTTAGGAAAAGTTGACCTTCCTCGCTCAATTGCCCTTTCACGGAACCGGAGGTCAACTTTAGTGCAGAGGGATATGAGCTTGTTTAACTTTGAAGGTAAGTCTCTAGTAGCGAGCTCATCTTTAATACATTCAGATAAGCCATGCCAAAAGGCTGCATAAAGAGCGTCATCGTTCCTGGAAAGTTCTGAAGCCAGAATTTGGAATTGTATCAAATATTGACCGACAGTTCGTGTCCCTTGACGTAACCAGAGGATTTCAGAAGAGGCCGAGATTACACGGCCTGGCTCATCGAAGATGCGCCTAAATGTTGCCATAAAGTTTATATATGAGGATAACAGAGCATCCAATCTCTCCCAAAGGGGTGATGCCCAATCAAGGATGGAGCCACTGAGGAGGTAGATGATATAGGCAATTTTGGTGCGTTCAGTTGGAAAACTGCCAGGTTGCAACTCGAAATGGATCTCACACTGATTGAGAAATCCTCTACAGGCCTTTGGGGACCCATCAAATTTAGCGGGTGTCGGCAAATGAAGTCGTGGAGCAGAAATGGGTATGGTGGGTGGGATTACCACCGTAGGTACTGCAGTTGGCAGACTGGCCGCCCCTGAACCACGGAGGGTTGTTTGGATTCCATCCAGCCAAGAGGAGAGATCCTGGAGACAAAGAATAACATGGCCTTGTGCAGCCTCCTAATGTTCAACATGGGCTGCCAGTTCTTGCATTGGCCTGTTCGCTTGGACTTGGTCTCCAACTGGATCCATTAGGTAAGTGCTTACTGTCACAACTGAGGGCTGGAGCTGACGAGAGGAAGCCTCAGTTGTAGGGGCTGAGATGTAGATACACTTAGAGGGTTGGATCAGACCCTTAGACATGCAGGTGGAATGCAGTACAAATGCCCGAAGGCGTGACCACGACAATTGGAATAAAAGTCTATGGTTTTTATTAAGCACAGTTCTTATAAACAACAGCAGTACTTTTCAGGAATGAATTAAGCAAGTAATACAGTAACAGTTCCTTGGTAAACTGCAGGTTGGCAGATGCCTCAGGGTACTGGTATTATCAGGTACAGTTCTAATTGACCAGGAGTTGGAATGTCCTTAACCAGAAACCCGTATGCAGATTATTAGAATAAAGATGAGGAACAGAGCAGCAGGTGTTCACTGGAAGCTGGCAACACTGTACAAAGTGGTAGACTGCTGAGTATGCTGGACGGAACCAGCTGGGTGATGAACCATAGAATACTGTGCTTAAATGATGCTTGAGTTCGATGAACATGGAGATCGATGGTTTGTAGAAAATCGGTGGCGAAGCACCGATATGCTTAGAAGCTGAACACCACTGGAAGCTAAGCGCTGGAAGCTGGTGTAATAATAGCCAGGAGTGAGATGTAATCACAGAGCACTGTGGAGTCAGGCTGCACTGCAAGATGGTAGGCTGGTGCGGGTCTCTAGTGGAGTTTGGAAGCAGGTGCTGGTATTCTGAAGCAGAAATGACCACAGGAAGGAGAGACTGGTTGTGAAGATACGGATTCTCTGATCACTCAGGTTAACAGTTTAGTAAAGTGGCAACTGCCCTTTATTGTAAATATACACACACAGTACACAATAACATTAATAATTACAAGCCAGGATGGTATCTTACTTACTAAGTCCCCACAGTAGTTTAGGATTACAGTCTCCTGATGTCACATGCCAGCAGTAGTTCTGTGTCCATAATGCATCCAGACACAACCCTTACTCAGCACACTGGAAGCGCTATCCTACCAGTAGCTTTCAGAAGCAATCCACCTCATTCCTCTCAGGTCAAAAACTCCACTCTCTCTGTCCCAATAGCCCCTGTTTGTTATCCTCAAACCTTTGCCTGTCCTACCATAAGGCGACACCTTCTGGCTCTGTATTGGGCGGCTGTATCTCCAACAGCAAACAAACAGGTTATCAGAGCAGTCACATGGGGGGAACATTATTTTACAAACTATAACACAATAACCAATACATTCATAGATATACATCTTCATATGCATTCTGTACAAAACATTAGGCTAGAGATATTCTTCCCTGATAAACACAAACACATATAACAGGGATAATGTTTCACAATAATATGTGATGTCCATTTATACAGTTCTATTGGGAATCCAGGCAGCATGCTGTATAGGTGATAACACAGTTCTGTCCTGTCTCTTTACACTAATGCACTGAATCCAGAAACAGGCTGGCAAAAAGTACTCCTCATGAGCCAGCTGGGGCTGCGTCCGTTACAAACCTCCCCTACTTTTTCAGCCGATGCGATTCAGTGACAAGAGTAACCCATTTGGGATGGGCAGACATAACATCTGGACAGCCTTGGTCAAACAAGTGTGGGCTTACGTTTCCATCTGGCGGTGGAGGGTCTGGGCTCAGCAGTTCACAGTTTTTAAGACCCCCTCCAGTATCCCAGGCATTGGGTTTAAACAGCTGGATTGATGGTGGGTAACCCCTCTCATCAGAGGTGCTTCCCTCACCACTCTCCTTTTTGGGTGACAACACTCCCTTTATCTATGGTGCATCAGAGAGGAGAGTGATCTGCATCAACAAGATCTGGTCTTTGGGGTCCTCCCTCTCCCTCCCCAACACTATATTCCCTGAGAACTCCACCTCCATCACCTCTGGTGCATCTGGACAGTGGCTTGCCTCCCCCTCCCCCATTTTGAGTGACATTACTCCCTCTACTTCTGAGGTATCACAGGGTAGCACAATCTGCATCACCGGGCTTGCATCAGGAAACCAGGCAGGGATAGTCAGTGGCTGGGGCTCTTCTGCAATTAACCACTGGGCTGAATTTGGCTGCAGGGGAGCAGTGAGTATCTAATTCTTCTCTAAGGGCTCCCCCCTCAAAAGCCTCTACCCCCTCCCTTGGGTCTGAAATGTCTTCTACGGCCTCAATAGATAGTTTCTGGGCCTCCCCTAGCATAGCAAACTGGACAGCTGGTTCAGGTGCCACTGGCTGACTAGACCTCACCTGCAGCGGTGAGTCCTCAGTCCTTATCAGCTCCTTGGTACCCTTGACACCAACATCTCCTTGGAAATGGCATTCATTCACCAGTTCCTCATCTTCCATCTCTGAAAATGGAAAGCCTGGAAGCTGCACTTCTCCCAGGTCTATTGCTGTATCAAGCAGATCATGACTTTGGGTCTTGTCCTCTGTGTGTGGTGCATTGAGCCCTCCCACCACAGGCACCTTAGCTGACTTGTTAGTCCTTTGTAAAGGAATGCTACAACTCAGCTGTTCCTGATATATTCCTTACATAGGGTAGCACAGGGTAGCATTCACTGCACTTACCCGCACTGTATGGTCTAGACTCCATGTATGCCTTTCTGGGGATAACTGCCTCCTGAAGAGATCCAACACACCTTGCTCCCTGGTCTTGATAGATTAATGTTTTGTTGGCATATTGTGTTATAATAATCAAATGGATGTTTACACATATAGGAGATTTTGTGATTAATAAAGAAGTGAGTTCCAAATAAGGGCTGAACATATTACAAGCCTCACTATATGAAAGTGTATTAATAAACTGTATTGAGCTTCAGAGATAGTCAGCAAACTTGTCTGTACCATATTTGTCTATAAGAACTAAGGGACAGCTGCAGCTTATAGTACAAGTTAAGAATATAGACTGTTGATAGGGAGAACGAGCTGAGAATAGTAGCACAGAAAAAGTGTATGATGTAACCATGCTGTAAAATTAACTGTACACTGTACATTTGCTGATTACCAAAGATGGAAAGAACATATGTTATTCTGAAGTACCCCCACCTTCGGAGACAGTAATGTGAGCTGACCACCATGACCAATGTGTACAATGTGCCTTATATATGCTCTGAAGAAAATACAGTAAACAGATTACTTATGAGACATGCGGCTGTGTGTGTCTTATTGAGTTGTCTCAGCAATACATTACGACCTGATATCCAGAGGTGACATGATAATTGAAGGACCGAACCGGCGCTACCTAGACAGCAACGATATCATTAATGGGGGCTCGTCCGGGATGACTAACGCAAGGAAAGGCATCTAATGATATTTTCTATGTTCGAAGCGAATTGTTCTCACGGACTCTGATTTCACATTGGGTGAGTAAAACGATTGTAATGCAGTCATATTTTACTCAAAATCAGACTCCTTGAGTGTAATTTAGTACATTATAGAAACAATGTGCATTTATGTCCTTCCTTGACTGTCATTATAAAGAAACCCAATTATCTTGTCACACAGCCTAGATTACTTGAATTATGGCCCTCATTCCGAGTTGTTCGCTCGGTATTTTTCATCGCATCGCAATGAAAATCCGCTTAGTACGCATGCGCAATGTTCGCACTGCGACTGCGCCAAGTAACTTTGCTATGTAGAAAGTAATTTTACTCACGACTTTTTCATCGCTCCGGCGATCGTAATGTGATTGACAGGAAATGGGTGTTACTGGGCGGAAACACGGCGTTTCAGGGGCGTGTGGCTGAAAACGCTACCGTTTCCGGAAAAAACACAGGAGTGGCCGGAGAAACGGTGGGAGTGCCTGGGCGAACGCTGGGTGTGTTTGTGACGTCAACCAGGAACGACAAGCACTGAACTGATCGCACAGGCAGAGTAAGTCTGAAGCTACTCCAAAACTGCTACGAGGTTTGTGATCGCAATATTGCGATTACTTCGGTCGCACTTTTAAGAAGCTAAGATACACTCCCAGTAGGCGGCGGCTTAGCGTGTGTAACTCTGCTACATTCGCATTGCGACCGATCAACTCGGAATGAGGGCCCATGTTGTATTGCGCAGCTAAAAAGTATTGCTTGTTATAATCTAAGGCAGATACAGGTGTATTGCTTGCGCAGCTAAAGTTTATTGCTTGTTGTAATCTAAGGCAGGTACAGGTGTATTGCTTGTATTGCTTAGCTAAGGTGCATTGCTTGTTGCAGCTACAGTATAAAGCTAAGGCGTAAGGCATATTGCTGTTGTTGTTATATGTTTGTATGTTCTATGTGTATGAAAGTTTGGGTCAGCCATTTACGGGACCTGATTGCTAGGTGGAATTTGTAGTATGCCGATCCACGGTTGACGCTACAATGAACAGCTTACTGTCTTGTCTGTGTCATGTAAACTCTGTTTTAAGATAACAAGAAACGGTGTAAAGTGTATAAAAGTGGTTAGTCCATAACGTAATCAAAGACGGCCCTTGGCACGTGCTATTATAGGCTTGTCCTGTCACCTGTCAATGGAAGCCCCTGGGTGGTCGTATGAGACACAAAACTAACCTCGCCTGCACCATTGATAACAATCATTGCTACATGTTGTGCAAGTCCAATGTGGCTGAATGACTGAATCTTTGTCTATGTCCTATTAGCGCATGCGCCCACAGAACAATTGGAATTGTGTACAAAGGCGTACCTAGTTTCAAATTGTGTGCGGTACAAAGGCGTACCAAGGTTAATTATTATGCAAGATTTACCCAGTGTTTTTTGCAACATAACCATCTCAGAAAAGGAAAGGCGTTTTAACAGAATTTGCTAGTATTGTGGGATATCATTTAAATGCTCAATTGTTATCAGTGCATAGAAATGAATCTTATCCTTTATAGTTGAATGATTGACCTATTGATCATTGAAGCATACTGGCAGTGTGCACAGCAAGTTCTCAGACATTAGTAAAGGTTGAATATGGTGTTTTAGATTACATGCATTGTAGATGTGGTAGGTTAAAGCCAGACAAGTTAAGTTAATTTTCAGTAGAAACAAAATAGGCAGAGAAAGGTTTGTGTCCAAACAAAGCTTATAGCCAGTGATATACAGATACTTCTCACTCAAGGACATATCCCTCTTCACCGCAGGTGGATTCGGCCACACCCAGAGGGCTTAATTACCCCAATGGGAGGGAAAGGGAGTAAGATAAAGGAGCGCTCACCTATAGACATTGTAGCAGAACTTGAAGGAAGGAGAGGAATTAAGCGTATTAATGCTATTCTTAAAAGAGCTAATTTTCCTAAGGAAGGAATCTTAGATACACAGGCTTGGAAAAGGTTTCAGGCCACGGATGGTCACTGGTTACAAAAGAATGGTTATTTGGACACTGTAAATATATGGCTTATTGTTTCACAAGAACTGGAAGATGAGAAAAAGATTAGACAGGAAGATTGTATGTCTGATGTAACACCACCACCCTATGTTCCTATAACACGTAATGCTATTTATAATGATGGGAATGTGGAAGGGGGGTCAGCCCCCTCAGCAGTATCAATGCATGCAGAACTAAAATCATCAGCTGTTACAAGGAGCTTATATCCCTCACTAATACCAGTGCATGCAGAATCAAGGACACATGATATAGCAGGAGTTTTAACTCCTTCAGCAACATATGCAGAACAAATGACACCTGAAAAACGTTATGTAAATACTTTAAGTTATGAAAAAAATCCAGAAGGTACACTGGTTCTTAGGGATGTTATCCACTACCCTGAAAGAAAGTGTCTTTATTGTGGGAGATGTGTCCCGGAGGGCAGTGAAATTTTTTTCTTTTGTGGTAACTGGGTAGAGACAAATTCAGGACCATGTGAATCACAATATGTTAATGAAGGGGGAAATGTTAAACCAAAAACTCCAGGGATATTTACGAGGTTGTGGAATTTTGCTAGTAGTCCTAACAGAGATCCAAGAGGAATGTCTCGTAAAAATTACAATGCAATGCCTATTAGAGTTAGTAGTCATGAAAATCCCAGACATACAACTGACAGGTTACCTGGTGCTGATGGTTACATTGCAGAATATGTGGAACAGGAACAGTACATACCGTGGTTCCCCTCAGACATTATGCGTATTGTAAATGAGTTACCAAATATCAGAAAAAGCCCAGCAGAATTTGAAAAAAAAGATTAAACAAGTGTATCTTGTGTATAGACCATGTTGGGTTGATTTAGAACAGATTCTTAGAGCTTCCATAGGAATAGGTGAATATAATATGCTTCTTGCCATAGCTGCCCAGGAGGCAGATGGCGATAGAGGGAAAATTGAGGATGCTCCCCTTGAAGCCAACCGCTATACTATGGCTTCAGGCTCACAACTGTTGTAAAGAGTACAAGTCAGATGTAAGCAAATCAGAGACACTACACCAGCTGAGCCTGATCTGATACAGAAAAGCCTCAGCATACGGGAATATTATGACAAACTGTCTGTCAAACAAGAAAATGAAGGTTTTCCCATTGCAGAGCCTAATAATGCCAGACTGTTCAAGACTAGATTCCTTAATGGACTTAGACCTGAATACAGGCAGCAGTTGTATGCTGTCAGACCAGAAGCAAATTTGATGAACATTACCTCACTAGTAGAAGTCCTAGAAGGAATTGAAGATAATGAAAAGGGAAAACAGGATAGAAAAACATCCAAAACACCAGCTGTTACTATACATGTGGTACAGGCTGCCCAGTCGAACACCAAGAACCATAAGGTCCAAAACCAAGGTAGAGGTGTTAATAACTCCGGGCCCTACACTACAATGGATGCACAAGGTGAAGGCATGACTGGTAAATGTTTTTGGTGCAAGGTTTCAGGTCATAAGAAGAAGGAATGCAGAAAATACCTGGCGTGGCTGAAATCTAAGAATGCTGTTCCAGCTTTCACGGTACAACAGGAATGACAGAATCCTGCTCCGGGGTCAACCTGCTCAAGCAACACCTACACTGACCCCATTAAAGGTACTGTTATGCTTACTCTACCTACAGGAAACACCCTGGAATGCCTTTTGGACACTTTGGCAGCAGTCACTGTACTTAAGAAAACTGATGTCCCAAAATAACTTTTAACCAACCACTATATTGATGGGACAGGACTGGGAGGACAGCCCCTCCCTCTTCAAAGAAGTAAGCCAACTTCTCTCCTTATAAATGATAAACTTACACCTGTACCCATTGAATTTCTGACTTCACCTACATGCCCAGTGAATTTGTTGGGAGCTGATATCCTTAACATCATGCAAGCTACTATTCAGTATACCCCACAAGGAATCAAGTATACCAGCAATATTCCAGCTATCATGAAGCCTGACATTGAAGCAGCAATTGAAGTTTACCTACTACAAGAAACTGCCAAGTCCAGCTCAGAACCAACCCTCCCAGAATGGGTTACTTCACAAGTTCCTGACAGACTATGGTCAAAAGGAAAGATGGATACTGGACAGCTACGAGTTCAACCTGTCCACCTACAGCTCAAGCCTGGAACCATACCTGTCTCAATCAGGCAGTACCCTCTCACCCCAGTACAAACTGAAGCTATTACAAATCAAATCCAAGCCTTTCAAGAAAATGGGATCATTGTCCAGTGTAGATCCCCACGGAACACTTAATTGTTTCCTATGAAAAAGAGAGGTGGTCAAGGTCAAGATGGAGCACAAGAAGTACAATACAGACTTGTTCATGATCTAAGAGAAGTCAACAAGAGACTGGTGATCAATTCTCCTATTGTGCCAAATCCTCATACCTTGCTAAACCAGATCCCACCTTCAAGGTCCTGGTTCACGGTAATCGATCTGGCCAACGCATATTTTTCCGTTCCGATCACTGAGGAATCACAGGCAATGCTAGCCTTCACCCATGATGGAAGACAGTACTGTTGGACCAGACTTCCACAAGGAGGAGCAACCAGTCCGTCAGACTACACTGAAGCAATGTCACTCATCTTACAAGCTTGGAGACCAGTGTTTCCAGAAAACACCCAGCTCATACAGTATGTAGATGATCTACTGCTATCCACAAGCACAGAAGACCGATGTAAACAAGAGACTATATCACTGTTGAAATTTCTGGAAGAACAAAACTGCAGAGCTTCCAAAGGAAAGCTTCAACTATGCCAGAAGAAGGTCATCTTCCTTGGTCACTGTATCTCACAAGGAGCCAGACACCTTACTGAAGAACGGAAATGGCTTATTCTACAAACCAAAGTACCAAAGACTATTAAACAGACCAGATCATTCCTAGGTCTTGTTGGGTACTGCAGAGAGTGGATACCACATGCTTCTATTTACATGCAAGTTTTGTATGACAGCACAAAGAAAGATGCTCCAATCTACACCACAGAACAAGTTGAAGAAGCAGTTCAGAACCTCAAGGCTGCCATAGCATCTCCACCAGCATTGGGTCTGCCAGACTACACCAAGCCATTTACTCTTTATTGCCATGAGGAAAGAGGCCATGAACTTGGAGTCATTACACAGACGCATGGAAGCAAGCAACGCCCAGTGGCTTATCTTTCAAGCAAACTGGACAACATTATCCAAGGAGCACCCACCTGCATCAGAGCAGTTGCAGCAACAGCAGTCCTCAAACAGAAATGCATAGACATTGTGCTCAATCATGAACTGATCATTCAGGTACCACATGCGGTGACTGAAATACTACAGCAAGCCAGAACTAAGCACTTATCAGCTGCAAGACTCACCAAGTATGAAGTAGCTCTACTAAGTGCCACAAATGTCACCATCAAAAGATGCACCACCCTCAACCCAGCAACTCTACTACCAGCCCTATTGCAGGAAGAAGGAGCAGAGTATGAAGCTCTAGATTCAAAAGGAGGGAGAAGAGAGACATATAATATCTCTAGCAATGGTACCCAGAATAACCAGGATGATGAGGACCACGTGAACTATGGGAATGCAGAAAGTGATAAAAATATTCACAATAAAATGTTTTCCCATGACTGCATGGCTCTGATGGAACAAGAGACTCAATCACTACCTCATGTCACAGACACAACCCTTCCTGATGCACAGCACAATCTCTATGTGGATGGATCAAGATATTATGATAATGGAACCCCATATACAGGGTATGCTGTTACAACAGAGACTGATATCATTGAATCAGTATGCTTACCAGCACAGCTATCAGCACAAGCTGCAGAGCTAATAGCTCTCACTAAAGCTCTGGAGTATGCAGAAAACACAACTGCTAATATATACACAGACTCCAGATATGCTTGGGGAATTACGCAAGATTATGGCCAGATTTGGAAAAGCAGAGACTTCAATACAGTTACAGGAAAACAGATACAACATGCAGATCTGATAAAGAAACTATTTGAAGCTTTGGACAAGCCAACCAAAGTAGCCATCATAAAAATCCAAGCACACACCAAGAACCAAACTAAAGAAACAAGAGGAAATAACTTGGTGGATGCCGAAGCAAAAAGAGCAGCCAAAAGCTCTGACAAATCAGAAGTACAAATAATGCTAGCTGAAAATGAAACTCAGAACCCAGCACACATGGCTGATCTACAACAACTCATCATTTTCCAGAATCAAGCAGGTCCCTTAGAAAAAGCCACATGGCAAAAGAAGGGAGCTATACAAGACCAAGATACAGGACTCTGGAAAACAGAAGATAAGACATGTTTGCCAAGAGTACTATATTCAGCTATGTGCCAAGTAAGCCATGGAATTACCCATGCAGGAAAAGATCAAATGACAAGACAAGTCAACCAAAAATGGATAGCCCCAGGATTCCAAGGGGCAGCAGAGAAGCACACACAAGCATGTTGGATATGTGGAATTTCAAATCCAGGAAGTAGAACCAAGACTCCAGCAGGAGCCATTCCAAAAGTCAATATGCCATTTCAGAGACTACAGATAGAAAATATTCAGATGCCAACTCAAGGCCCGTTCCAGTTTGTACTGGTTTGTGTCGACACCTTCTCCAAATGGGTAGAGGCCTTCCCAGTAGCCAAAGCCACAGCAAAGAAAATATTGACTGAAATAGTATGCAGGCACGGAGTACCAGAAGTGATTGAATCAGATAGAGGAAGTCACTTCACAGGAGCAGTCATGACTCATATCATGGAAGACCTGGGCATACAACAGGCCTTCCACACAGCCTACCAGCCGCAGGCAAGCGGACTAGTGGATAGAACGAACTATAGCATCAAGGCAAAGATCATGAAGGCAATGCAAGACACAGGGAAGGGATGGGTTGACTGTTTGCCTTTGGCACTATTTAGTCTTAGAACTGCACCTAACAAAAAGTCAGGATATTCACCATATGAAATCTTGTTTGGTAGTATACCTAAGATAGGATGTTATTATCCACAGGAATTGCAGCATAAACATGGCGATTTAACTGCTTATGTGAAAAGTCTAACTGAGAGACTAACCCATCTTCATGTTGTAGCACATGCTTCCCTTCCAGACTCTACAGCAGATCAGAATCCACATCATCTTCAGCCAGGAGATTGGGTGTACCTGAAAAGACACGTGAGGAAATCTCTGGAGCCCAGATATGATGGCCCATTCCAGGTGTTACTAACCACCCCGACATCTGTGAAGCTGAAAGACAGAGAGGCTTGGGTGCATGTATCACATTGCAAACTTTTGAAAGTTAAGTTTGGATAAGAAACAAAAATGTACAAATTACTAGGCCCCAAGCCAGATAAAGCACTTTGGGGAATAATATTGGGTGCCCCACTGGTAACAGTAGGCACTATTCTTGCCATATACGTTGTAGTTGGGGAAAAAGATTGTCCGTGTAACAAGAAACTGACATGTCAACATCACACATACAAGAAAAACATAAGTGATGAAATAGGGCGACACAAAAGAGAATTACATGACATTTTTGAGAAAGGAGGAGGCAGTGAAGTGAACGTAACACGCCAGGAAAGGGAAGTAGAAAACCCTATCCATGAATGCAGAAATCTGTCACTCACCCCAAAATGTATTTGTGAGCACTGTGGACATCCACCGAAGGAGTCATGTACAGAATGGTGTAAGGCCCCTAGTGGATCAGACCAAAACATGTTGTTACAGTTGCATCAGTTAGTAGGGAATGCCCTTGACACCACAAATTGTTGGGTCTGCTCTCATGGTCCCACCTCAGCAGGAGGGGGAGAGTGGACATTCCTTCCCATCACATTTGAGGAATGGGAGGAATTTCAAGAAGATTACACAGATGAAGCATTATTTAAGGCAAGATCAGATAGATATTTAAACCAGAAACCACCTAAGTTACTGGCACATCTAGTTGCCCCAGAGGTATTCTTTTGCATTGAATTTGGAAAAAAGGGAAAGGGAAAGTGTGATTGACCACAGACAGGTTCAACATTATCCATCAAATGTCTACTTAGGGACATTTTACCCTTGTACTACAGCCCCATTCAGAGTGGGTGGTGTAAAGGGGGATACAAAGCCAGGAGAAGCTCCATAACCCTTACAACCTATAGAGGGACACCACTTGAAGGGAGATCAATGATAAACATTGGAGTATGGCCAGGGCCAGATTTCCCTAACTTGATGAATGAGACAGGAAGCACCCCTGCTCAATTAGTAGTACATGGAGATGCCAGAATAGCACTGGAGAACCTAAAAAGAATGTGGGACTATATACCCCCATGGCTTCCAAGAGATTTGTATTTTCTATGTGGAAAATATGCCTATAAGTGGCTCAACTATGGTGATTATTGGAATTGCACCCTAGGGCGCATAGTACCATCAGCAAGAGCAATAGATCACGAGGAACTGAAAGAAATGATTAAAAACCAAAAAGGTCAAGTGGGAAAGTATAGTCCTATGCACAGAGGTAGGAGAGAGGTAAAGCAAGCAGGGAGAAATGCAAAGAAACTAATCTATGCACCCTGGCATGAGAGTATGGGATTTCTGGACCTCTTTGGGTCAAACGCATATTACAGAGTTGAATCTCTTGCAGGACTCTTAGATGACATTACTGAAATGTATGATAGTACCTTCAGATATGTAGTTAAAGAAATCCAAGAAATAAAGAAAGAACAGTTACAACACAGGCTTTTGTTGGATTATTTAACAGCTCAGACAGGGGGTTATTGCATGACATTGTATACACAGACAGGAAAGTTGTGTTGTACATTTATTACCAATGAAACAGATAATGCTCAAGAAGTAGTGGAAAGACATATACAAGAGATAGAAGATGCAAAACTGACTTATGCCAACAAACATAACATCCCTGATACACTAGAGGGTGAATGGAATTGGCTGTCATGGCTGAATCCAGTTACATGGTTCAGTGGAATTAAAGCATGGATTGCAGGAATCCTAATGTTTTTGTTGAAAGCAGTTGGAATTGCAATTATATTATATTTGTGTTTTAAGATACTGCTTTGTTGTTTTTCAGTTTGCCAGAAACGAGTAAAGGATGCTTTGGACACCTCCAAATATAAGTCAATACAGAACAGTCTAGCAAAGCGGGTCCAACAACAGTCTGCCCTAATGGATATGAATCAAAGGTCTACCAACCAAAGCAAAGACAAAGACACCAATTCTGTGACAAATAGGGTGTAGCTTCCTACCTGTAGGCAGATAGGTAGCCATCAGTATCATTAGAGTAGACTGTTGTTGCATAAACTTGTTAGGAATGTGCTAGATAAACCTGTAATGTTTGATTTATTATAAAAGGAGGGAAATGATAGATTAATGTTTTGTTGCCATATTGTGTTATAATAATCAAATGGATGTATACACATATAGGAGATTTTGTGTTTAATAAAGAAGTGAGTTCCAAATAAGGGCTGAACATATTACAAGCCTCACTATATGAAAGTGTATTAATAAACTGTATTGAGCTTCAGAGATAGTCAGCAAACTTGTCTGTACCATATTTGTCTATAAGAACTAAGGGACAGCTGCAGCTTATAGTACAAGTTAAGAATATAGACTGTTGATAGGGAGAACGAGCTGAGAATAGTTGCACTGAAAAAGTGTATGATGTAACCATGCTGTAAAATTAACTGTACACTGTACATTTGCTGATTACCAAAGATGGAAAGAACATATGTTATTCTGAAGTACCCCCACCTTCGGGGATAGTAATGTGAGCTGACCACCATGACCAATGTGTACAATGGGGCAGATGTATTAACCTGGAGACGGCATAAGGAAGTGATAAACCAGTGATATGTGCAAGGTGATAAAGGCTGCAGCCAATCAGCTCCAATATGTAAATTAACAGTATGATCTGATTGGCTGGTGCCTTTATCACCTTACACATATCACTGGTTTATCACTTCCTTATGCCTTCTCCAGGTTAATACATCTGCCCCAATGTGCCTTATATATGCTCTGAAGAAAATACAGTAAACAGATTACTTATGAGACATGCGGCTGTGTGTGTCTTATTGAGTTCTCTCAGCAATACATTACGACCTGATATCCAGAGGTGACATGATAATTGAAGGACCGAACCGGCGCTACCTAGACAGCAACGATATCAGTCTGTTCACGCCACCTTAGAGTGGATTCCATCAGCCGACTGCTCGAGCTCTCCATCCTCTGACCCAGTCGCTGGCTTGGCAAATCTCCATGCAAAACTTCAGACACCAGGTTGCGTTGCTGGCCCATTTCCTGGGGCACATCCTGATAGGACAGGGGAGTCTGTAGAGTATTGGACACTGTAGGACTGTTGTCTGGTAATCCCAGCATCTCCTTTATTACCCACATCCGCTTCTCGGGTGTCGCGCCATCTCCCAGCGCTTCTAGACGGGCCTGTAATACCTCTGGTGTCCTATCAAACTTTTCTCCAACCTTCCCCTCTCCAAGGGCTTTCAGACGGGGTTGTACTAACCATTGGGATCCCACATCCGATCCTCCGCTCTCCCTGCGGTCACTGGCATCAAATGTCCCTGCTGAAGGTCTCAACCATTCCGTCACTTGTTCCTCCTCATCTGACTCCTCAGAATCCTCCTCCTCATCACAAGGGTGTTCTTGATCCCATTGCAGCAATTTCACAATTAGGGATTCCTTTCCATCTGTTGCGGTCACCTTAATACCTCGCGCTTGACAGACCATATGCAGGAATCTCTTGTTGAGGTTTTTGTACACCTCTGTTTCTGCCTCCATGCTGCTGACTTTCCAAACGTGCCACCAACTTTTCAGCAAGATACCTGGCTACTGTGTGCCAAACTGTTTACAAGGCTCTTAGGTGCGCTCCGCTGACACCTCTCGCAGCCTTACCCAGGGTAAACTGGGACTGAGTGACCCCACTGCTTGCCACCAATTGTGAAGATACGGATTCTCTGATCACTCAGGTAAACAGTTTAGTAAAGTGGCAACTGCCCTTTATTGTAAATATACACACACAGTACACAATAACATTATTAATTACAAGCCAGGATGGTATCTTACTTACTAAGTCCCCACAGTAGTTTAGGATTACAGTCTCCTGATGTCACATGCCAGCAGTAGTTCTGTGTCCATAATGCATCCAGACACAATCCTTACTCAGCACACTAGAAGCGCTATCCTACCAGTAGCTTTCAGAAGCAATCCACCTCATTCCTCTCAGGTCAAAAACTCCACTCTCTCTGTCCCAATAGCCCCTGTTTGTTATCCTCAAATCTTTGTCTGTCCTACCATAAGGCGACACCTTCTGGCTCTGTATTGGGTTGGTTACATTAAAGGGGCTGACTACAGAACACTTTCAGATAGACCTACTTTCACATGTCCAGGCATGTCCTCTAGCACACAATAGATGTTAACTAAATTAACCTTAATTAATCTGATTGTGTAGCCTGGAATCCATTGTGTGGGGAAGAATGAGTGGGGGGTGTATGGACTGACATCTGAGACTGGCTGTATCTCCAACAGCAAACACACAGGTTATCTGAGCAGTCACATGGGGGGAACATTATTTGACAAACTATAACACAATAACCAATCAGTGATCGCGCTGATCCAAAAAAAAAGTTGGTCCCAGGGACCCCTCACTTTCAAAAATTGGGGTCCTACCGGTCTTTTTCTGGGTCCCATTGGAATGAAGGTTCTTATTAATCTTGATTTTGTTTGTACACTACAAAAGTGTTGCAAGGTGGGGGGATGGGGTGACAGTGCTGCTGGGCTGTGTAGCATGCAGGACACACTGCACCAGAGCTGTAACTAGGTATAGGTAGTGCGCACTGAAGGTGCACCACAAAATTTGAGGGGCGTGGCTTCATGCGGAAGGGGCGTGACCACATAATAGTGCCAATTCACATTACACCACACAGTAGTGCCGTTTATACAGATTGCACCAGGTAGAACCTCCTATACACACTGCGCCAGGTAGAGCATGTTATACATATTGCACCAGGAAAAGCACATTATACATATTGCACCAGGTACAGCATGTTATACACTTTGCTCCAAGTAGAGCACATTATACACATTGCGCCAGGTAGAACACGTTATACACATTGCACCAGGTAGAGCACTTTATACACATTGCGCCAGGCAGAGCACGTTATACACATTACGCCATGTAGAGCACTTTATACACATTGCGCCAGTTAAAGCGCATTATTATACATATTGCGCCCAGTAGAGCTCGTTATACACAATGCACCCGGTAGAGCACGTTATATACATTGCACCAGGTAGAGCACATATAAACATTGCACCAGGTAGAACACTTAAGACACATTGCACCAGGTAAATCAAATATAAACATTGCACAAGGTAGAGCACGTTATACACATTGCAGCAGGCAGAGCACATTACACACATTGCGCCCAGGCAGAGCACATTACACACATTGCGCCAGGTAGAGCACGTTACACACATTGCGCCAGGTAGAGCACATTACACACATTGCGCCAGGTAGAGCACGTTACACACAATGCGCCAGGCAGAGCACGTTATACACATTGCGCCAGGTAGAGCGCAGAAACACATTGCACCAGGTAGAGCACCGAGACACATTGCACCAGGTGGAGCACCGAGACACATTGCACCAGGTAGAGTGCCGAGACACATTGCATCATACCCCGGGCACACACACAGCAGCTACCCACCACACACCCCGGACGCATGCACACACACACACAGCATCTGCCCACCTTATACCCTGGACGCACACACACAGCATCTGCCCACCTTATACCCCGGACGCACACACACAGCATCTGCCCACCCCTTATACCCCGGACGCGGACGCACACACAGCATCTGCCCACCTTATACCCCGGACGCACACACACAGCATCTGCCCACCTTATACCCTGGACGCACACACACACAGCATCTGCCCACCTTATACCCCGGACGCACACACACAGCATCTGCCCACCTTATACCCCGGACGCACACACGCACACAGCATCTGCCCACCTTATACCCCGGACGCACACACACAGCATCTGCCCACCTTATACCCCGCACGCACACACACACACAGTATCTGACCACCTCATACTCGGGGCACACACAGAGCATCTGACCACCTCATACCCCGGGCACACTCAGCAGCTGACCACCTCATACCCGGGGCACACTCAGCAGCTGCCCACCTCATACCCGGGGCACTCACACACACACATCTGCCCACCTCATAATCCCCCCCTCTTATACCCTGTGCACATACCCAGTAATTGTTCCCCCTCCCAAAACAACCCGGACACACAAGCAGTAATTGACCCTCTCCCCTTGTACCCCAGGCACACACACACTAACTTGCCCCCTCCACTTACACACCGCAACAGTGCAAGCACCTCCTCGCTGGCAGAGCCCATATGGCAGGCACGGCGAGAGCCGGCAGCCAGAAGTCCGTTTACAGCAGCAAGGAGACCAGGATGGCGGGAGATGTACACCGCACACACACACACACTGGCCGGCGCTCAGAGCGGCTGTCAGGAGCGGCGGGGAAACTGACCTGCGGAGAGGCGGTGCGCTCAGTCTATGAGCACGGGCGCCGGAGCTGAGGGTTCAGGCAACAGCAGCGCCAAGTCTGTGATGAATTGGCGCCTCCGCGGTGCTCACCTCCCCCCACATTCACAGGCATCAATCAGTCACTTAACAGGAAGTGATTGGCTGCTGCAGCAGAGCGCATCACCGGGGACTCGCCCATTTCAGAAAAGTGAGTCACCTTCACTCAAAATCGGGTAAAATACGCGCTATAGCGCGTTTTTGCGATCACTGCCAATACATTCATATATATACATCGTCATATGCATTCTGTACAAAACATCAGGCTAGAGATATTATTCCCTGATAAACACAAACACATATAACAGAGGGATAATGTTTCACAATAATATGTGATGTCCAGTTATACAGTTCTATTGGGAATCCAGGCAGCATGCTATATAGGTGATAACACAGTTCTGTCCTGTCTCTTTACACTAATGCACTGAATCCAGAAACAGGCTGGCAAAAAGTACTCCTCATGACCCAGCTGGGGCTGCGTCCGTTACACTGGTAACACAAAGTTTGACAACCAAAGCACTGACAAGTTCCTTGTTCAGGCACAGGATACTTATACCTGCAGGGAGGCAGGCATTGGCCAAACAATTAAGCAGGTTCCAGTGGAGCAGCGGATTGGTGTAAACTGAGACATGTGACTAAAACCAACATGGCTGCACCCATGTAGTGATTGGAGGAAAAGTTAGTTTGGAAATACCATGTGGGAATTCAGCAATAATGGCAGCGGATGCCGCAGAGGGCAGGAGACGCCACACAGACAGCCTGCCCACTGGAAACACATGAATGACACCAGAAGCCGCAGCAGGCAGGAGACGTTACTCTGAAGAATCTGCGAACTGGATACGCCAGTCTGAGGTTAACATGAGGCCGCTGTGACAGCGCTGCTGGATGACAGGAGGAAGGTGTAGAGTGTGGATCTCAGCAACGCCGTTGAGATCCAGCCCTGGAACGCTGAGCCAGCCTCAGGAGACATCTGGATGGTAAGTAATAGCGTCCAGTTACCCGGATCGTGACACCCCCAGTAGTACAATGCCAGATACACATAATATGCCCCAAGCAGTGCCAGATACAAATATGCCCCCAGTAGTGCAATGCCAGATACACATAATATTCCCCACAGTGCCAAATACACATTACATGCCCCCACAGTGCCAGATACAAATTATATGCCCCCACAGTGCAATGCCAGATACACATTATATGCCCTCACAGCGCCATATACACATTATATGCCCCCTTAGCTCCAGATACACATATGCTCCCACAGCCCCAGATACACATTATGGGGGTCATTCCGAGTTGTTCGCTCGTTGTTATTTTTTTTCGCTACGGAGCGATTAGTCGCAAGCTGCATGAGCAATGTTCGCAGTGCGCCTGCGCCAAGTAAATTTGCACAAAAGTTTGGTATTTTACTCACGGCATAACAAGGTTTTTTCATCGTTCTGTTGATCGTAGTGTGATTGACAGGAAGTGGGTGTTTCTGGGCGGAAACTGACCGTTTTCTGGGAGTGTGCGGAAAAACGCATGCGTGTCAGGGGAAAACGCGGGAGTGTCTGGAGAAATGGGGGAGTGGCTGGGCGAACGCTGGGTGTGTTTGTGACGTCAAACCAGGAACGAAACTGACTGAACTGATCACAGTGTAGGAGTACGTCTCGAGCTACTCAGAAACTGCTAAGAAATTTCTAATTGCAATTCTGCTCATCTTTCGTTTGCGATTCTGCTATACTAAGATACACTCCCAGAGGGCGGCGGCCTAACGTCTGCAATGCTGCTAAAATCAGCTAGCGAGCGAACAACTCGGAATGACGGCCAATATGCCCACAGCGCCAGATATGCATTTTATGCCCCCAGCGACAGATGCACATATGCCCCCAGCATCAGTTACACATATGCCCGAGCGCCAGATACACATGCTCCCAGTGCCAGGTACACATATGCCCACAGCGCCACATATACAATATATGCCCACAGCACCAGATACATATATGACCCCAGTGCAAGATACACATATGCCCCCAGCGCCAGTTACACATATGCCCACAGTGCCAGATACACATATGCACCCAGCACCAGATACACATATGCCCCCAGCGCCAGATACACATATACCCCAAAGCGCCAGATAAACATATGCTCTCAGTGGCAGTTACACATATACACCCAGTACCAGATACACATATGCCCCCACCACCAAATGCACATATGACCACAGCGCCAGATACACACATGCCCCCAGTGCCAGTTACACATATACCCCTACAGTGCCAGATACACATATGCCCCCAGTGCCAGATACACATATGCCCCCAGTCTGTTACCCCCACAGTGCCAGATACACATGCCCACAGTGCCAGATACACATATGCCCCCAATGCCATATACACATATGCCCCCAGTGCCAGTTACACATATACCCCCAGTGCCAGTTACACATATACCCCCAGTGCCAATTAGACATATGCTCCCAGTGCAAGTTACACATATGCCCACAGTGCCAGATACACATATGTCCCCAGTGCCAGATACACATATACTCCCAGTGGCAGTTACACATATGCCCCAGTGCCAGATACACATATGCCCCCAGTGCCAGATACACATATACCCCGAGTGCCAGTTACACATATGCCACCAGTTCCAGATATATATTTCCAGCACCAGAAATACATGTGCCCGATTGTGCTAGATACACATATGCTCTCAGTGCCAGATACACATATACCCCCAGTGCCAGTTACACATATGCCCCCAGTACCAGATACACATATACTCCCAGTGCCAGTTACACATATGCCCCCAGTGTCAGATACACATGCCCCCAGTGCAAGATACACATATACTCCCAGTGCCATTTACACATATGCCCCCAGTGCCAGATACACATGTGCCAGATACACAAATACTCCCTGTGCCATTTACACATATGCCCCTAGTGCCAGATACACATATGTCCCCAGTGCCAGATACACATATGCCCCCAGTGCCAGATACACATACAGTACCAGTCAAAAGTTTGGACACACTTTCTCATTCAAATGAATTAGAAAGTGTGTCCAAACTTTTGACTGGTACTGTATGTTCCCAGTGCCAGATACATATATGCTCCACAGTGCCAAATACACATGCTCCCAGCGCCAGGTACACAATATATGCCCACAGCACCAGATATACAATATATGCCCACAGCACCATATACACATTTGCCCCAAGCGACAGATACACATATGCCCCCAGCGCCAGTTACACATATACCCCCAGTGCCAGATACACATATGCACCCAGCACCAGATACACATATGCCGCCAGCCCCAGTTACACCTATGCCCCCAGCGCCAGATACAAATGCCCCCAGCACCAGATACACATATGCCCCCAGTGGCAGTTACACATATGCCCCCAGCGCCAGTTACACATATGCCCACAGTGCCAGATACACATATGCACCCAGCACCAGATACACATATGCCGCCAGCCCCAGTTACACCTATGCCCCCAGCGCCAGATACAAATGCCCCCAGCACCAGATACACATATGCCCCCAGTGGCAGTTACACATATGCCCCCAGCACCAAATACACATATGACTACAGCACCAGATACACATATGCCCCAGTGCCAGTTACACATATACCCCTACAGTGCCAGATACACACATGCCCACACTGCCAGATACACCTATGCCCCCAGCACCAGATACACATATGCCCCCAACGCCAGTAACACATATACCCCCAGTGCCAATTAGACATATGCTCCCAGTGCAAGTTACACATATGCCCCCCATGCCAGATACACATATGCTCACAGTGCAAGTTACACATATGCCCCAAGTTCCAGATATACATATATTTCCAGCGCCAGATATACATATGCTCCGATAGTGCTAGATACACATATGCTCCCTGTGCTAGATGCACATATACCCCCAGTGCCAATTACACATATGCCCCCAGGACCAGATACACATATACTCCCAGTGCCAGTTACACATATGCCCACAGTGCCAGATACACAAATGTACCCAGCACCAGATACACATATGCACCCAGCACCAGATACACATATGCCGCCAGCCCCAGTTACACCTATGCCCCCAGCGCCAGATACAAATGCCCCCAGCACCAGATACACATATGCCCCCAGTGGCAGTTACACATATGCCCCCAGCGCCAGTTACACATATGCCCACAGTGCCAGATACACATATGCACCCAGCACCAGATACACATATGCCGCCAGCCCCAGTTACACCTATGCCCCCAGCGCCAGATACAAATGCCCCCAGCACCAGATACACATATGCCCCCAGTGGCAGTTACACATATGCCCCCAGCACCAAATACACATATGACTACAGCACCAGATACACATATGCCCCAGTGCCAGTTACACATATACCCCTACAGTGCCAGATACACACATGCCCACACTGCCAGATACACCTATGCCCCCAGCACCAGATACACATATGCCCCCAATGCCAGTAACACATATACCCCCAGTGCCAATTAGACATATGCTCCCAGTGCAAGTTACACATATGCCCCCCGTGCCAGATACACATATGCTCACAGTGCAAGTTACACATATGCCCCAAGTTCCAGATATACATATATTTCCAGCGCCAGATATACATATGCTCCGATAGTGCTAGATACACATATGCTCCCTGTGCTAGATGCACATATACCCCCAGTGCCAATTACACATATGCCCCCAGGACCAGATACACATATACTCCCAGTGCCAGTTACACATATGCCCACAGTGCCAGATACACAAATGTACCCAGCACCAGATACACATATGCCCCCAGTGCCAGATACACATATGCCCCCAGTGCCAGATACACATATGCCCCCAGTCTGTTACCCCCACAGTGCCAGATACACATGCCCACAGTGCCAGATACACATATGCCCCCAGTGCCAGATACACATATACCCCCAGTGCCAATTAGACATATGCCCCCGGTGCAAGTTAGACATATGCCCCCAGTGCCAGATACACATATGTCCCCAGTGCCAGATACACATATGCTTCCAGTGCAAGTTACACATATGCCACCAGTGATGTGCACCGGAAATTTTTCGGGTTTTGTGTTTTGGTTTTGGATTCGGTTCCGCGGCCGTGTTTTGGATTCGGACGCGTTTTGGCAATACCTCCCTGAAAATTTTTTGTCGGATTCGTGTGTGTTTTGGATTCTGGTGTTTTTTTACAAAAAACCCTCAAAAACAGCTTAAATCATAGAATTTGGGGGTCATTTTGATCCCATAGTATTATTAACCTCAATAACCATAATTTCCACTCATTTCCAGTCTATTCTGAACACCTCACACCTCACAATATTATTTTTAGTCCTAAAATTTGCACAGAGGTCGCTGGATGGCTAAGCTAAGCGACCCAAGTGGCCGACACAAACACCTGGCCCATCTAGGAGTGGCACTGCAGTGTCAGACAGGATGGCAGATTTAAAAAATAGTCCCCAAACAGCACATGATGCAAAGAAAAAAAGAGGTACACCAAGGTCGCTGGATGGCTAAGCTAAGCGACCCAAGTGGCCGACACAGACACCTGGCCCATCTAGGAGTGGCACTGCAGTGTCAGACAGGATGGCAGATTTAAAAAATAGTCACCAAACAGCACATGATGCAAAGAAAAAAGAGGTGCAATGAGGTAGCTGTGTGACTAAGCTAAGCGACCCAAGTGGCCGACACAAACACCTGGCCCATCTAGGAATGGCAATGCACTGTCCTACTACTATATATATATATATACTGCGCACAACTTAAATGCACCACAGTTATGGATGGATAGTATACTTGACGACACAGAGGTAGGTAGAGCAGTGGCCTACTGTACTGTACTGCTATATATTATATACTTGTCAGCAAACTGTGCAAAACTGAAATGCACCACAGGTATGGATGGATAGTATACTTGACGACACAGAGGTAGGTAGAGCAGTGGCCTACTGTACCGTACTGCTATATATTATATACTGGTGGTCAGCAAACTGTGCAAAACTGAAATGCACCACAGGTATGGATGGATAATATACTTGACGACACAAAGGTAGGTAGAGCAGTGGCCTACTGTACCGTACTGCTATATATTATATACTGTTGGTCAGCAAAATGATGCACTGTACTCCTACTATATATAGTACAATGCAGCACAGATATGGAGCGTTTTTCAGGCAGAGAATGTGTAAAACTGGTGGTCACTGGTCAGCAAAACTCTGCACTGTACTCCTCCTATATAATACTGGCGCTCCCCAGTCCCCACAATAAAGCAGTGTGAGCATAGATATTTGCAGCACACTGAGCACAGATATGGAGCGTTTTTCAGGCAGAGAACGTATAATACTGGTGGTCACTGGTTCGCAAAACTCTGCACTGTACTCCTCCTATATAATACTGGTGGTCCCCACAATAAAGCAGTGTGAGCACAGATATATGCAGCACACTGAGCACAGATATGGAGCGTTTTTCAGGCAGAGAACGTATAATACTGATGGTCACTGGTCAGCAAAACTCTGCACTGTCCTCCTACTATATAATACTGCTGGTCCCCAGTCCCCACAATAAAGCAATTAGCACACTGAGCACAGATATTTGCAGCACACTGAGCACAGTCAGATATGGAGCATTTTTCAGGCAGAGAACGTAGATATTTGCACTTGCAGCACACTGAGCACAGATATTTGCAGCACACTGAGCACAGATATTTGCAGCCCACTGAACATAGAAACTGAGAGGACGCCAGCCACGTCCTCTCACAATCATCTCCAATGCACGAGTGAAAAATGGCGGCGACGCGCGGCTTTATATAGAATCCGAATCTCGCGAGAATCCGACCGCGGGATGATGACGTTCGGGCGCGCTCGGGTTAACCGAGCAAGGCGGGAGGATCCGAGCTGCTCGTACCCGTGCAAAAAATAAGTGAAGTTCGGGCGGGTTCGGATTCCGACGAACCGAACCCGCTCATCACTAATATGCCCCCAGTGCCAGATACACATATGCCCCCCAGTGCCAGTTACACATATACCCCCAGTGCCAATTAAACATATGCTCCCAGTGCAAGTTACACATATGCCCCCAGTGCCAGATACACATATGTCCCCAGTGCCAGATACACATATGCTCGCAGTGCAAGTTACACATATGCCCCCAGTTCCAGATATACATATATATCCAGTGCCAGATATACATATGCCCCGATAGTGCTACATACACATATGCTCCCAGTGCCAGATACATATATACCCCCAGTGCCAGTTACACATATGCCCCCAGTACCAGATACACATATACTCCCAGCGCCAGTTACACATATGACCACAGTGCCAGATACACATGTGCACCAAGCACCAGATACACATATGCCCCCAGTGCCAGATACACATATGCCCCAGTGCCAGATACACATATGCCCCCAGTTTGTTACTCCCACAGTGCCAGATACACATGCCCACGGTGCCAGATACACATATGCCTCCAGCGCCAGATACAAATATGCCCCAGTGCCAGTTACACATATGCCCCCAGTGCCAGCTACACATATACCCCCAGTGCCAATTAGACATATGCACCCAGTGCAAGTTACATATATGCCCCCAGTGACAGATACACATAAGTCTCCAGTGCCAGATACACATATGCCCCAGAAAAAATGTACATCAATATTAGCGCTAATTAGGAACCATGAATAGTATATGATTACACCAGTGTGTGCAGTATAGGCAGAAAGACTGATTCACCATATGCGGAGGGAGACGTCCTCAAGATTATCTCTCCTAGATCATCAGTTTTTCTCCTTCTGTGAATTCAGGAATCAGATCTACATGGCTTTAAGCCTGCAAAAAGAAGTGTCACCTCTCCCTATTTGTGTAGGAGGATAGCTCAAGGGATACTTTAGACAAAACTGATCATGGTGCAGTATCTTTTAAAATTGACACAATTTATTTTTAACAAGATGCACTTACACCTAAAAAGATAAAAGACAGCATGTAACAAAGAATTTCCTTTGGCATATCACCAGCAGTAGCAGTCCTTGAATGGGGGAGTCCTGAAGCGTCAGATGGTAATAGCTGAGTGGAAGTATGAGCTCCAGATGCTCAACCACCACGTTACCGCAGAGACACCCCTCAAGGTAGCAGATGAAGTCCAAGTGTAGTAGCCACGCTTAACGCGTTTCGGACGATGATCGTCCTTCGTCAGCATGATCAGTTTTGTCTAAAGTGTCCCTTGAGCTATCCTCCTACACAAATAGGGAGAGGTGACACTTCTTTTTGCAGGCTTAAAGCCATATAGATCTGATTCCTGAATTCACAGAAGGAGGAAGACTGATGATCTAGGAGAGATAATCTTGAGGACGTCTCCCTCCGCATATGGTGAATCAGTCTTTCGGCCTATACTGCACACACTGATGTAATCATATACTATTCATGGTTCCTAATTAGCGCTAATATTGATGTACATTTTTTCTGGGTCACATTGTCTTTTATTGTGTAATTGGATGCACATGTATGATCATCAGCTAGCAGCTCTTTAGGTTTATTGCGCACTGTGGTCTGGAGTTCTTTTTCTTTACCAGATACACATATGCCCCCAGTCTGTTGCCCCCACAGTGCCAGATACACATGCCCACAGTGCCAGATACACATATGCCCCCAACACCAGATACACATATGCCCCCAGTGCCAGTTACACATATGCCCCCAGTGCCAGTTACACATATACCCCCAGTTCCAGATATATATTTCCAGCACCAGATATACATATGCCCCGATAGTGCTAGATATGCATATGCCCCCAGTGCCAGTTACACATATGCCCCCAGTACCCGATACACATGCCACCAGTGCCAGATACACATATACTCCCAGTGCCATTTACACATATGCCCCAGTGCCAGATACACATATACCCACAGTCTGTTACCCCCACAGTGCCAGATACACATGCCCACAGTGCCAAATACACATATGCCCCCAGTCTGTTACCCCAACAGTGCCAGATACACATGCTCGCAGTGCCAGATACACATATGCCCCCAGTGCCAGATACGCATATGCCCCTAGTGCCAGTTACACATATGCTCCCAGTGCAAGTTACACATATGCCCCCAGTTCTAGATATACATATATTTCCAGCACCAGATATACATATGCCCCGATAGTGCTAGATACACATATGCTCTCAGTGCCAGATACACATATACCCCCAGTGCCAGTTACACATATGCCCCCAGTACCAGATACGCATATACTCCCAGTGCCAGTTACACATATGCCCCCAGTGCCAGATACACATGCCCCCAGTGCAAGATACACATGCTCACAGTGCCAGATACACATATGCCCCCAGTGCCAGATACGCATATGCCCCTAGTGCCAGTTACACATATGCTCCCAGTGCAAGTTACACATATGCCCCCAGTTCTAGATATACATATATTTCCAGCACCAGATATACATATGCCCCGATAGTGCTAGATACACATATGCTCTCAGTGCCAGATACACATATACCCCCAGTGCCAGTTACACATATGCCCCCAGTACCAGATACACATATACTCCCAGTGCCAGTTACACATATGCCCCCAGTGCCAGATACACATGCCCCCAGTGCAAGATACACATATACTCCCAGTGCCATTTACACATAAGCCCACAGTGCCAGATACACATGTGCCAGATACACAAATACTCCCTGTGCCATTTACACATATGCCTCTAGTGCCAGATACACATATGTCCCCAGTGCCAGATACACATATGCCCCCATCGCCAGATACACATACAGTACCAGTCAAAAGTTTGGACAACAAAGCCAAAGTGTCTGGCGCTAGATTAATATGTACTAAATCTCTATAAAAAGAGAGAGGACAACCTATATTCGGCTGCCTTCCCAATGTGGACCTGGAGATCCACCCAACATGCAAATGCAACCAAGAAAAAATAAGTGAAGGTGCACAGATATATAGATTCTATATATCTGTGCGCCTTCACTTATTTTTTCAAAAGTTTGGACACACTTTCTCATTCAAATGAATGAGAAAATGTGTCCTAACTTTTGACTGGTACTGTATGCTCCCAGTGCCAGATAAAACTCCACAGTGCCAGATACACATATGCCCCACTGTGCCAGATACATATATGCCTTCAGTGCCAGATACACATATGACCCCAGTGCCAGTTACACATATACCCTCAGTGCCAGTTACACATGCCACCAGTGCCAGTTACACATATGTCACCAGTGCCAGATACACATATGTCTCCAGCAACAGATAAACATATGGTCCCAGTGGCAGTTACACATATACCCCCAGTACCAGATTCACATATGCCCCAGCACCAAATACACATGCCCACTGCGCCAGGTACACATATGCCCCCAGTGCCAGATACACATATGCCCCCGCATCAGATACACATGCCCCAGTCTCAGTTACCACCACAGTGCCAGATACACATATGCCAACAGCGCTAGATACACATATGACCACAGTGCCAGATACACATATGACCACAGTGCCAGATACACATATGCCCCCAGCACCAGATACACATATGCCCCCAGCACCAGATACACATATGCCCCCAGTGCCAGTTACACATATACCCCCAGTGCCAGTTAGACATATGCTCCCAGTGCAAGTTACACATATGCCCCCAGTGCTAGATACACATATGCTCCCAGCGCCAGATACACATATGCCGCCAGTGACAGTTACACATATGCCCCCAGTACCAGATACACATATATTCCCAGTGCGAGTTACACATATGCCCTCAGTGCCAGATTTACATATGCCCCCAGTGCCAGATACACATATGCCCCCAGTGCAAGATACACATATACTCCTAGTGCCATTTACACATATGCCCCCAGTGCCAGATACACATATGTGCCAGATACACATATACTCCCAGTACCATTTACAAATAAGCCCCCAGTGCCAGATACACATATGTCCCCAGCGCCAGATACACATGCCCCCAGTGCCAGTTACACATATACCCCAGTGCCAGTTAGACATATGCTCCCAGTGCAAGTTACACATATGCCCCAAGTGCCAGATACACATATGTCCCAAGCACCAGATACAGATATGCTCCAGTGCAAGTTACACATATGCCCCCAGTTCCAGATATACATATATTTCCAGCGCCTGATATACATATGCCACGATAGTGCTAGATACTAATATACCCCCAGGGCCATTTACACATATGCCCCCAGTACCAGAGACACATATACTCCCAGTGCCAGTTACACATATGCCCCCAGTGCGATACACATGCCCCCAGTGCAAGATACACATATACTCCCAGTGCCATTTACACATATGCCCATATGCCCCCAATGCCAGATACATATATGTGCCAGATACACATGCTCCCAGTGCCATATACACATATGCCCCCAGTGCCAGTTACACATATGTCCCCAGCGCCAGATACACATATGCTTCCAGTGCCAGATACACATATACCCCCAGTGCCATTTACACATATGCCCCCAGTACCAGATAAACATATACTCCCAGTGCCAGTTACACATATGCCCTCAGTACCAGATACACATATACTCCCAGTGCGAGTTACACATATGCCTCCAGTGCAAGATACACATATACTTCCAGTTGCCTTTACACATATGCCCCAGTGCCAGTTACACATATACTTCCAGTGTGAGTTACACATATGCCTCCAGTGCAAGATACACATATACTCCCAGTGCCAGTTACACATATACTCCCAGTGCCAGTTAAACATACTGTATAGCTGCAGTGCCAGTTACACATATGCCCCCAGCACCATGTACTACTATGCCCCCAGCTCCAGATACTCACTACTGCTGCCTCCACTTGTCCCGGCCGCCACTGCCTCCACTGGTCCTGGTGCGCCGTGAGGGTCCGGTCTCCGGTGGGTTAGTCAAGTAAGGCACCAGTTCATGAGCCAATCATAGCTTGCAGTCCGGCAGCCAATCAGGAGTCGCTGCCGGTCCGAGAGCTGATTGGATGACAAACCGGTGCCATTGTTTACATAACTGATGGGCCGGCTGATGGCCACCCTTAGTAGTCGGGCGCCCTGTGTGGCCGCTCCTATGGAACATGTCTCGAGCTGGCCCTGCCTGTCTGTGTACTTCCAGCTGCACTCCTGAGTTCGCCAGCACCTGTACAAGGGAACATGGGCAGAGGGTGCACCCGACACCTGTGTGTCGGGTGCAACTAACACCACACCTCCTTGCTCGGGTCCCTGGGGAATTCCACTGGCATGTTAGACTCTCTGCTTTCTGTTTTGGGTCTTTGCCAATCCCTTGTATGGGTATGCATCCATTACCCATCCGTGACTTGTGACACAACCCTACGGTTTATCAGAAAGTCTGACAGTATATGACCATCAGTTCAAGTGGATCTGCATCTCTCGACACAGTCTCCAATGTCGACACACCTGCCGATTAATGGAAACTGCTCAGAGATGCCTATTGGAAATGCATATATATCCATGCAGTTCCGATTTCCAACCCCTAGCAGTTCCCATTAGGATGCATGCACAGTTCATATTGGAAGTATGGCCCTCATTCCGAGTTGTTCGCTCGGTAATTTTCTTCGCATCGCAGCGATTTTCCACTAATTGCGCATGCGCAATGTTCGCACTGCGACTGCGCCAAGTAAATTTGCTATGCAGTTAGGTATTTTACTCACGGCATTACGAGGTTTTTTCTTCGTTCTGGTGATCGGAGTGTGATTGACAGGAAGTGGGTGTTTCTGGGCGGAAACTGGCCGTTTTATGGGAGTGTGTGAAAAAACGCTGCCGTTTATGGGAAAAACGCGGGAGTGGCTGGAGAAACGGGGGAGTGCCTGGGCGAACGCTGGGTGTGTTTGTGACGTCAAACCAGGAACGAAACTGACTGAACTGATCGCAGTGGCAGAGTAAGTGTCGAGCTACTCAGAAACTGCTTAGAAATTTCTAATCGCAATTTTGAGAATCTTTCGTTCACAATTTTGCTAAGCTAAGATTCACTCCCAGTAGGCGGTGGCTTAGCGTGTGCAATGCTGCTAAAAGCAGCTTGCGAGCGAACAACTCGGAATGAGGGCCTATGTGCAGTGCACCTCAGATGAATGTGCAGTGCATCTCAGATAAATGCATTGCTTCTCAGGCACATACGCAGTGCATCTCAAACAAATGTGCTTTGTTTCTCAGTGCATCTCAGATGAATGTGCAGTGGCCCTCATTCCGAGTTGATCGCTCGCTAGCTGCTTTTAGCAGCAGTTCATATGCTAAGCCGCCGCCCTCTGGGAGAGTATATTAGCTTAGCAGAAGTGCGAACGAAAGGATCGCAGAACGGGGTTAATTTTTTTTAAGCAGTTTCTGTGTAGCTTCAGACCTACTCCTAGATTGCGATCACTTCAGTCTGTTTAGTTCCTGTTTTGACGTCACAAACACGCCCTGCATTCGGCCAGCCACTCCCTCGTTTCCCCAGCCACGCCTGCGTTTTTACCTGACACGCCTGCGTTTTTTAGCACACTCCCGGAAAACGGTCAGTTACGTCCCAGAAACGCCCCATTCCTGTCAATCACTCACCGATCAACACAGCGGCGGAAAAGAGTCGGTCGACCTTGTGTGAAACTGCATAGTTTTTTGTGAAAGTACATCGCGCGTGCGCACTGCGGCCCATACGCATGCGCAGAAATGCTGATTTCTAGCCTGATCGCTGCGCTGCAAACAACGGCAGCTAGCGATCAACTCGGAATGACCCCCAGTGTATCTTAGACATATGTGCAGTGCATCTCAGAAGAATGTGCAGTGTATCTCACACAAATGTGCAGTGCTTCTCAGGCACATATACAGTGCATCTTAGACACATGTGCATTACTTCTCAGGCACATACGCAGTGCATCTCAGACGAATGTGCAGTGCATCTCAGATGAATGTGCAGTGCGTCTCAAGCACATACGTAGTGCATCTCAGACAAATGTGTAGTGCATCTTAGATGAATGTGCAGTGCATCTCAGATGAATGTGCAGTGCATCTCAGACATGTGCAGAGCATCTCAGTCGAATGTGCAGTACATCTCAGGCACATAGGCAGTGCATCTCAGACACATGTGCAGTGCATCTCAGACACATGTGCAGTGCATCTCAGACACGTGAGTGCTTTTCAGACATGTGCAGTGCATCTCAGACACGTGAGTGCTTTTCGGACACGTGCAGTGCATCTCAGACACGTGAGGGCTTTTCGGACACGTGCAGTGCATCTCAGACACATGTGCAGTGCATCTCAGACACGTGAGTGCTTTTCGGACACGTGCAGTGCATCTCAGACACGTTTAGATTTAAAACATCTGGCACTTGCCGTTTTCAAATGCACCCACCACTGAGTCACGCCCATTGTCGAATGTAGGAAAGCTAAATCCTGTTTCCATCCCACCAATGAAAAACAACAAAAGTGGCTGCGCTGTGTGTCAGCAGTTGTATATAAACAGAGAGCACAACGTCAGAGGAAAATCTATCATACCCTGGTCATGGCTTAAAATATCTTTAGAAAAAAGTCTGAAACTTAAATCAGAGAGAAATCTTACAGCTGCAGAGATAAATAATACATCATTGTTTAGCCTGTGGATACGATGGGATGGGGGGGGGGGGGGGGCTGCGGCAATAAATCAATGTGACTGAGAAATAGATTTACCAATAACTGAACAAAGAGACCGCTAAACAGATCCTGGGATAATTCAAGACCAGATAGCAAATAGATCAGTATTAGTTCACCCGTAGTCTCTATGTTGTATGTAGGAAGATCAGTCCATCCGCCTGATAGACCTATAGCGGCTGGCATCTATTAAGCCACATCAAATGTATCTGAGTATATAGATTTAAATCTGCAACCTCTAGTGATCCAACATAGATCCTACAAAAAAGACAACAAAGATGTACTTAGCAAACTCACACAGATTAGCGTGATAACAATTGTGTCACTCCTCCTGACAACCACTCACTATACATAACCATGCAACTCGAGTATGGCTTGGCAGCTATCCAAGCTGGTCCTCACCAATGATAATGTTCATTTGTTATATGGAAACCTCATCATGGATGGCACTGATTTAATTGTAACCAACAATTATTTTAGTTTCAATGGATGATATATTCAAAATGTGGAGACAGTGATGGGTACCACATTCGTCACTCGCTGTGTCAACTTCTTCATGACATCCTGGAAGGATATGGTGGGGTGAAAGGTCCATGAGCACAGTTCGAGCCTGGTAACATGTCATAGGGCCAAATGTAATAGAGTGAGAGTTTCAGAAAATTAGAGATTTGGTAAGGTTTTTCTTTTTTTTTTTAAAGTGGCAATCATTTACACTGCAAAACCAGGTTCATATTGCGGTGTAAATGATTGCCACTTAAAAAAAAAACTTCAAAAACCTTACCAAATCTCTCACTTTCGGAAACTCTCACTCTATTACATTTGGCCCATAGGAACGATATGCTTTTAGTTTATTGAGGAGACAGGAAGTCCAGAAGCATTCTGCAGACATCTACATTCCAATGATGTTCATCGTGAAGGAGGGGGTAAGAGGGTCCCCCAGGCGGGACCTGTTGGAAATCGCGATCCGGTGCGGCTGGTGGGAGGCGGGCCGCGCGCGCTGGCGTGGACACTGTGGCAGTACAGGGACCATCCTAGACCACCAGGGCAGGGGCACAGGTCAGTTTTACTAAAAAACTTTTTTATATGGCCCACAGTACCCGGTGGTGAAGTCCAGCAAGGGGATAAGGCTCTGACGTGTAGCCCCTCCCCCTGCCCCAAGGCTCCATTTACAGTAAATGTTCCCGCCCTGGAGCTGCATCTCTCCCTCACTCCCTGTCAGCGTTTGGGTGCCATTTTCACATGCTGAGCTGATCCTGGGACTGTTTGGGCAAATTCTTCTCTGTAAAGCCGCCTGCATGTCAGCGCTGTGCATTTTACAGGACACTAAAGTATTCTACATGTCTGTTGACAGTGTTAGTTAAGAAACAGTGCATTACTTCAGGGTTATGTAGTACAAGTACCCTGTGATATACATCCAGTCTTTACTGTGCATTGTTATATCTATTCAGTGTATAGCTATACATAGTACTACTCTGTATTACCAGTCCAGTGCAGTTTTATTGTTTGTCATAATTTCTGCATTGTACATGTGACTGTGTGTGCATATACAGCTGCTGCATGACTTCCATTCCGTGTACCTTGCTCAGAGTGCTATCCCTATATTCTGTACCCTGTGGGGGCTAAGTACGTCAGGGTTTAATATAGGTGTTTCACAGGATATACTTATTGAGTATTTTTCTCTGTTATTTTCAGTCACCATATACCTCTTGAATTCTGTTTGTGCTAATACACTGTACAGGGGGTTCTAGTTAAGGTATTAGATTGCTGATATTGTACTGGGTTGCCCGTGAATTGAGCTTACAGGTATGTCAGCTACAAGGGGTGACGGAGCTATGGCTGATCCCACAGTGCTTGGTGGTGATGCTGCGGACACATTAGAGGAAAACATAGCAGCAGAGGGTTCAGGTTCTGGGGGTTCCTACCCCCTAGAGTGACCGTAGCAACGGGGGTTCATAATGACCCAACTTGGGCTACTTTTTCCACGTTATTAAGTATGCTGGTAACTAGACTTACGCCCCCTATGGGACTTCACGTGCAGGAACAACTGCATATTATCCCTGTGGTTAATCCGCTATGGGCAGATCACCTGTCCACTCAGTTACAGCAATTGAAGCACTCACTGACTAAACAGAAATCTTCCCCTCGCCTGCCTAAGACCAAGGGGTCCTCTAAGCTGGCAATTACTTCCTCACAATCCACCCACGTCCCAGACACCTCGTCTGATGAGGATGGCGTGTATACTGACCCCACAGACACTGATCCAGATACTTCTGATGGGGAATCTGTCTCACAGGTGGATGTTCCTGACTTACTGGAGGCTATCAGACTCATTCTTCAAATTACTGATGACCCGGAGCCTGATGCTACCTCTAAGAAACCGGACAGATTTAAACGTCAGAAGGATGTTAAACAAGTTTTACCTCATTCTGACCATTTAGTTGACATACGTCAGGAATCCTGGGAAAATCCGGGAAAGAAATTCACACCTCACAAGAAAATGCTAGCTCGCTATCCCCTCACTGCGGAGCTAAGTATAAATTGGGAAACACCCCTGCCGGTGGATTTGCAAGTGGCGCAGTTGGTGGTACCCTCAGCTTTGCCTGTAACTACCGTCACTTCTCTGAAAGAACCAATGGATAAGAGTGTGGAGGGTTGCTTAAAGGCGATTTACACCCTAGCAGGAGCTGTGCATTGGCCCACTATTGCAGCGACACGGGCTGCTGAAGCTATTGAAGCGTGGGCGCAGGAGGTGGAAGCAGAGCTGCCTTCTAATTTTTCTGATAATGCTAGACAATGTCTCTCGTATATTTTCACAGCCTCTCATTACATTAAGGAGGTGGCTTCTGATGTCGGTATTCTGGCAGCCAAGGCCTCTGCTACGTCTATTTTGGCTTGCCGGATTCTCTGGTTACGGTCCTGGTCAGAGGATCTGGATTCAAACAAAACCCTGGAGGTGCTCCCTTTTAAGGGAGACATTCTTGTTGGAGGGGACCTCAACAAGATAGTGGCTGACTTAGCTTCTGCTAAAACAGCGTGTCTACCTAGTACTGCTCCTTCCGAACAGAAGGTTAAGAGTACTTCCTTTCGCTCCTTTCATCCTTCAGGTAAAGCAAAAGGTCAGGCGTACCCGAAACAGGCTCGCACTTCCAAAACCACTAAGCCCAAACCTAAACGTGCCTGGGCTGCCCGTCAGCCTGTTTCCAAAACTGACAAGCCTGCTGCATGACAGGGCGGGCCTCCCTCTAGGGGATCTCAGGGTGGGAGGCCGACTTCTAGGGTTTACCCAGGTATGGTTGAAGACCATTTCCGATGCCTGGGTATGGGAAGTCGTCACTCACGGTTACGCCATATCCTTCAAGAATCGTCCCCCTCATCGATTTTGCCTGACAGACGTCCCTTCGGATCAGGTGAAGGCAAAAACTATTCATTCGGTGGTTACAGTAACTCCTGGACATAGGAGTGGTGGTACAGGTACCTCTGGCTCAGAGAGGCAAGGGGTACTATTCACCACTGTTACTAGTCCCGAAACAGAATGGGTCCTCTCGGCCCATTCTCAACCTCAAGACCTTGAATTTCGTATGGAAACTCTTTACTCTATTGTTCTAGCATTGGAGCCTGGGGATTATATGGTCTCCCTGGATATACAGGATGCTTACCTGCATATTCCTATTGCAATATTGCATCAGCAATACCTGAGGTTTGCTGTGGGCAACCTCCATTATCAATTTTGGGCTTTACCTTTTGGTTTGACCACGGCTCCGCAAGTCTTCACAAAGGTCATGGCGGTAATGACGGCTGTACTCCGCCGTCAAGGGGTCAAGATCCTCCTGTATCTGGACGACTTGTTGATCCTGGCAAATTCCCCAGAAATTCTCCTACATCATCTGAATTTGATGCTCCAGCTTCTGCAAGCCCATGGGTGGCTCATCAACTGGAAGAAATCTTCCCTGGTCCCTGCTCAGAGTAGGGTGCACCTGGGGGCATTGTTAGACACTCACAACCAGCGGTTGTTCTTGTCTCAGGAGATGGTCCTGAAACTTCGGGACAGGATTCGATGCTTCCTATCTTGTCCGCAAGTGTCGATACACTCGGCAATGCAAGTGCTAGGTCTCATGGTGTCAGCTTTCGACATGGTGGAGTACGCTCAATTCCATTCCCGCCCTCTGCAGAAACTGATTCTTTCCAAGTGGGATGGCCTGCCTCACCGGATCAGGACTCACATGATCTCCTTATCTCCGGAGGTCAGTCTGTCACTAAGTTGGTGGCTGCAGGACCAACGTTTGAGAAGGTGGTTGTGACTTCTGGATCTCCAACTGGGTCCTTCTGATGACGGATGCCAGTCTGAGAGGTTGAGGCACTGTGTTGGAGCAACACTCCCTTCAGGGTTGGTGGACCAGGGAGGAGTCTCTCCTCCCAATAAACATTCTGGAACTGCGGGCAGTGTTCAATGCACTGAACTTGGCCCAGCATTCAGTACAGAACAGACCTGTTCAAGTACAGTCGGACAACACCGCCATGGTGGTGTACATAAATCATCAACTTGGCACTTGAAGCCACATGGCAATGAGGGAAATATCAAGGATTCTTCAGTGGGTGGAACGCCATCTGCCAGCCATATCGGCAGTGTTCATTCTGGGGGTCCTAAACTGGGAAGCGGACTTCATCAGTCGTCAGGACATATATGCCGGAGAGTGGAGCCTCCATCCAGAAGTCTTTCAACTCCTAGTGGACAAATGGGGCCTACCAGATGTGGATCTGTTGGCGTCTCAACACAATCACAAGGTTCCAGTCTTCGGAGCAAGGACAAGGGATCCTCAAGCAGCGTTCGTGGACGCACTGGCAATTCCTTGGAACTTTTGGCTGCCATAAGTGTTTTCGCCGGTGTCATTCCGGAAGGAAGTTCAAGCAAGAAGGAGGAATCCTACTTCTGATCACTCCAGCGTGGCCCAGGTGGCATTGGTTCTCAGATCTTCAGGGTCTCTTGATAGAGCATCCCCTTCTACTTCTGCAGCGCCCAGATCTCCTCGTTCAGGGCCCCTGTGTATATCAGGATTTGGCCCGGTTGGCTTTGACGGTGTGGCTCTTGAAGCTTCGGTTCTGAGGGCCAAAGGATTTTCTGAGGCGGTCATTCAAACCATGTTGAAGGCCCATAAACCAGCTTCTGCTCGGATTTATCATAGGGTCTGGAATTCTTACTTTGCTTGGTGCGCCACTAACAATCATGACGCTTACAAGTTTACTATGGCCAAACTTTTGGCCTTTCTACAACAGGGCCTGGACTTGGGTCTTCGTCTGGCCTCCATCAAGGTTCATATTTCTGCCTTGTCGGTTTGGTTCCAGAGAAAAATTGCGACTCTACTTGATGTTCATACATTCACTCAGGGTGTGTTACGGATTCAACCTCCTTACATCCCGCCTGTGGCTCCTTGGGATTTGTCAGTGGTTCTGGAGGCATTACAAGAGCCTCCGTTTGAGCCTCTTGAATCTGCGGACCTTAAGTGGCTTTCTCTTAAGGTATTGTTTCTACTGGCTATTGCCTCTGCTAGATGGGTGTCGGGTTTGGGTGCCTTGTCTTGTAGGTCCCCTAACTTATTTTTCACCGTGACCAGGCGGTTATTAGAACACGTCCTTTGTACCTACCTAAGGTGGTGTCTTCTTTCCACCTTAATCAGGAGATTGTGGTGCCGGCCTTTGTCCCTCCTGAATTGTCTTCCAAAGAGCGGTCTTTGGATGTGGTACGGGCTCTCTGTATCTATGTGAAGAGGACAGCTCCCATCAGGAAGTCTGATTCTCTCTTTGTACTGTTTGGTTTTTACAAATGTGGCTGGCCTGCTCACAAGCAGACCCTGGCCAGATGGATTAGAATGGTGATTGCACATGCTTATGTATAGGCTGGTCGTCCAGCTCCTGCGACTATCAAGGCCCATTCTACTTGGTCTGTTGGACCTTCTTGGGCGGCCCGCCATGGTGCGACCCTTGAACAATTGTGCAAGGTGGATCCGTGGTCCTTAGTGAATACGTTCATAAGGTTCTATGCCTTTGATACATCTGCCTCCCAGGATGCTTCCTTTGGACGCTGGATTCTTGTTCCCACTACAGTCTGTCCCCTTTCATGAGGAACTGCTTTAGGACATCCCCGATGTTATTCCCTGTGGAACCCAGTGTACCCCGCTTCAGAAAAGGAGATTTTTGGTAAGAACTTACAGTTGTTAAATCTCTTTCTGTGAAGTACACTGGGTTCCACAGGGCGCCCACCTTGACACACTTAGCTTCTTTGGGTTTGTATGGCACTAGCCGCTGACACCTTCTCCTGTCATGAGAATGTGGTGTATGTGGCTACTAACGGTTGTCATCTCTTTTACCTGCTACTGCATTGGACTGGTTAACAAAACTGAGCTCCTGTGCACAGAGGTGGGGTTATAGAGGAGGTGGCGCTATGCATTCTGGGAACAGTCAAGGCTTTTAGCCTGTTGGTGCCTCGGATCAAGATCCTACTCTACACCTCAATGTTATTCCCAGTGGAACCCAGTGTACCTCGCAGAAAGAGATTTAACAACGGTAAGTTCTTACCATAAATCCCGTTTTTTTTAACCCGTTTTGTCTGTATAAAAGGTGCACATTTTTGTTATGTTTCTGTTCTGTGTTCTCTGATAACGTACATTCATAAGTTTCAGTTTCACATTTGCAAGAAAAATTTGGTTTTATTTTTAAATGACATGTCAGGATTGCAAATGCTCAATATTATTGTGGTATAATCCTGTTATAGACTCCGATTAATGTGAATTTAAAGGTACATTGCAAAAGAGTGATTTCAGTTTTGTTGGTATAGTTAAAACAGGTTTTGCTACAGTTATAGGCTGTCATATTAATCCTGATATATTACCACAGTTTGTTGGTGGGGCTTAGCCCTATTGTCTACGCTTTTTACCTATTAATCATTTGCCACCTGATAGAGTTTAACATAATTAGAAAATGATGTTAGAATTATCATTGAAAAAAGGGAATCCATGTGAATACAAGAGACATATGACTTAGTGGTTGAAGAAGTCTTTGTGGACTAGGTAGAGTCCAGTCAGCAATATCAAAGTTTTGTTTTGTTGTGTCAGAAATTAAGATCCAAATAGTTTGCTTAATTTTTTTTGGCCTCTTATTTTTAGTTTGGTTTTCTCTCCCATAAGGAGTATAGACTGACTTTCTGGGATACTGCGTAGTACGGGCAACGGTTGCAGCCCATAAGAGTATTGTAAGGTGAACGGATCATTCACCATGTGCGTACGAGGTAATAAAACCAAGAAAAGGTCCGCCTTGGAAATCATCAGAGGGCGAAGGGAGAAAGGCACTTAAAGGTATAGGTGCGACATTTAATTGGGCACATTTTCCAGAGGACGTCACACTTGATCCTGTCCTATGGAAAAAGTTTGAGGCAAATAATAAACATTGGATTGATAAACAAGGTTTTACTGACACTGTTAAAAATTTGGCAAACTCTCAGGAATTTGAGGTTCAATACATCGCCTGTATATATTAGAAATAATAATGCCATAGGTCATGGCAACATAATGGCCCTAGAAGAAAACAGACTTTGCACATGCATTGATTTATCACAGAAAAATGTCTAATCCTGTGTTATCATTTTTATATTACATGCACATCACTGTATATGTATATATATATATATATATATATATATATATACAGGGAAGCAGCAATATGTACATGTAATGAAAACTGCAGGTCTGCTGCTCCCTCATTTATAGGCAAAAATAAAAGGTTTCAAAGTGGCTTAAGAAAAATAAAGGAACAGTATGTGTAGATAATGCTTCTATGTGAAAGAGCATAATACTGTAATAGGTACATACATACGGATGTAAAATGTTTTTGACTGCAAAATATGGATAATATGACAGTAAATGAAAGTTGCATTAAGAAAATAATTGTCACTTTATTTCTGAATGCCTTATAAGATTTTCAAGATAATTAAGAAGGGGGCGTGGTCTGGATGGTGAGGAGTGCAGACGTGCTTCTGCCTGGCTCCTCTACCCACCGTTAATAAAGCTATCTTTTCAGGGTCAACACCCGCAGTGGACACCCTCCGGGGGCTCCCCTTCCCCCCCTGTAACATACCTGTGCCCAGCAGAGTTTGCCGCGGAGCCGGGGAGCAGTTTGCTCTGTTCCTGCAGGTTGCGGCCTACGCACCTCTGGAAGCCGGGGCCTCGAGTACATTCTGCACCCGAGTTTGGAGCTCCATAGCGGGATCGCGGCGCCAGGAAGCGGCGCGGACCCCCCCCCCGGGGCGCAGACACCAAAGGCAAGCTTCCCCAGTCCCCCAGAGAGGTCACCCATCGTATACAACAAGCAGAGGAGGCATCTGGCAGTGGGGGACAGCAGGGAGACAGGCGCCCAGGAGACGCGGTGGCCATCTTGGATTCTCTGGAGGAACAGGATCATCAGAGGTAGTGTGACTGTGTGCTGTTGGGGACTCTGACCTGGGGCTGCATTGAGTCTGGTGGCCCTCTGGTACAATCTTGACTGTGTTCCCACTCTGGGGCCTCTGTGGATTGATCTGGGCAATACCCTTTCCTGTGGTGCTTTAGAATTTCTCTCAGCAGTGTCTTCTTCTTCTACAGCTGCCCCATCTTGTGGCCACTGGGTGTAAATACAGGCACTTCTCCCACAGTGTACTCGGTACATAATACATATTATTCTACAGTCTTCATAGGAACGCAGCTATCCCAGCACCGGCCGTGACTATCGGATGCGATGTCCCCTTGGTGGATTGACCACGCTAGTATGATGTGACTGCTCTGAGACAATTCTGCCTCCACCCGACTACTTCTTTGTCATGACATGACAACTCAACCTTCATGTGGATCCTTCTCTGATTGATATTACTAACGTCTCCCCTAACTTCAGTCCCGTTATTTGTGTCGGTCAGCTTTATGATGCCTCCCAAGAAATATAAGGCCGCTCAATCTATTTCCCAAGTGGCGTTCTTTAAACCTTCTCCTCAAACCACTAAATCAAAAAATGTACGGAGTGGTTCCTCTAAGTCTGTTGTACCTGTGTCCTCGCCGCTTCGAGATGCGTCTGCCCCTATCACTGTTACCACACACACCAGCTCTATCGAGGACAGTGACTCACTTACGGTGGGCGCTATGAAGCATCTCCTAACGCAATTTAAGGATGAAGTTGCGGCTGAATTCAGAGCGACTATGAGGGAATGCCAGAGATCTATTGATGAGATTGGTGGCCGCACCGATCACCTAGAAACAAAAATGGGTGAAATAGTGTCGTCGCATAATGACCTGATCTCCTCCCATGAACTGCTTCAAACCGAGGTAACGGCACTCAAGGACAAGCTCTCTGAACTAGAGGACAGATCGAGACGAAACAATATAAAGCTGCGAGGTGTTCCGGAGGCTGTCGCCAATAGCGCTTTAAACGATTTTGCAGTTGACCTCTTCAGCAAACTCCTTCCCTCATACCGCTCGGCGGACTTTCTGATTGATCGCATCCATAGGCTCCCCAAAGCCAGGAACGCCCCTGAGGGGGTACCCCGAGATGTTCTTATGAGGGTACATTATTTCCACGTGAAGGAGGCAATTTTGAAAGCTGCTAGACCCTCGGATACTGCTTCGGAGGCTTTGGGCTCACTTCAGATATTCGGAGACCTGTCCCCTGCTACTCTAGCGAAAAGGCGCTCTCTTTACCCCATCACGTCAGTGCTACGCAGAGAGAACATTCTATACAGATGGGGATTTCCTACAAAGTTGCTTATTTCGCGAGAAGGTTCTACTGTCGTTATAACAAATGTCGAGGAGGGGAAAAAGATCCTCGCGTCATGGAACTCTGCAAGCTCATCTACACACACCTCTCCCGAACGGGGCCTTCAGCGGGACTGGGCCTCGTCGGCTGCTGAGCTCTTAGTATTATTTGTTCCACTACACTTGCATTGTTTTTGTATCTTTCTAATCATTTTGTTATGTCATGTTTCATATTTTACACCAGTTCCTTGGCAGTTGCTTATTACGGGTGTCTATGTAAGGCTGATTTGAATGCTATTAGACTGTTCTTCAGGTAACGCCTCGACACCGTTGGTTTACTGTTTGTTGTCTGCCTCTGTTGCTCCGTCTACCGCCCACGTCTCTTTGGTAGCTGGGTATTTTACCCTAGAATACTTATTTTCTTTTTTTTTTAGTCCCAGAGGCTGGTGGTGCGGGGGACCAGAGATAGAGGTCCGAGGAACTGCATCTTGTTGAATTTTAGTACAAGTGTGGGCAGATTAACCACTACCCCCCACAGACTAATTCTGAGTCGACATGGTTAGGCGTCCAACCATGCCCCCTAGAGGGGTTAATGTTATGTTTCCTTTAACTGTTATTCTCCTTTTTCTTATCCTTTCTTTCCCTTTTCCTCTCCTTCTGTCCGGAAATTGTTGCTCATACTTTCTACAGGCCAGCTTGTTGATGGTAACTATGCAATCTTCGTTTCCTGTGCAGTATGGTTAACATTGTTTCTATAAATGCAAAGGGTCTTAACTCCCCACACAAGAGGAAGTTAGCATTAAATTATTTTCATAAAATTAAAGCTCAAATCATAGCCGTCCAAGAGACACATTTTATTAAATCAGCCCATCCACGGTTTACTAATGTGAGATTTCCCCATTGCTATTTGGCCAATGGACCAGCGAAGAAAGCGGGGGTGGCAATCTTAATGTCTCAACATTGCGCTTTTTCCCTCACGTCACAATACTGCGACCCGGAGGGGAGAATTCTGATTTTAGTGGGTACTCTTGAAAATAAAGAGGTGACGATAGTTTCCTGCTATGCCCCGAACACCAAGCAACTAGCATTTTGTAGGAAACTCTGTGCTAAGGTACAACAACTGGCCAAGGGCGCTTTACTTCTCATGGGGGACTTTAATTTGACCCTTGACCCTTTGGTTGATAACTCTGGTTGCGGACCTCACTCTCCAGTCAGCTCCATGGGAATGCGAAGGGCTTCCGCCAGTTATTGGCGGAAAATGATCTTTTAGACCTATGGCGCGTTAAACACCCAATGGACAGGGACTACACATTTTATTCTCCAGTACGTGCCTCTTATTCCAGAATAGACCTTGCTTTAGCGGATAAATGGACTCTACAGTCCATCCGTAAAGTCTCCATTCTCCCCATGTCCTGGTCGGATCACTCCCCACTATTCATCGAATGGGATATTGGTAATAGAAAGACTACCCCGGCCCCCTGGCGCTTAGGTAAACAAAGTCTCCTTCAGCCGGAGACTAAGCAGGCTATCCAAACCACTATGGATTATTACCTCTCTGAGAACTCTCCTCGGGAGACATCCATCTTTACATTCTGGTGTGCCCTCAAAGCAGTAACACGAGGGACAGCGATTCAAACAGCGGCTAAACTTAAAAGGGAATATCGTAAAAAATGTGAACAAGCTGAGCTTGCAGTCGCTTCCCTGGAGAGTGCTCACAAGACACACCCACATGATAAAACCCTCCTTAGATCATTGCAGGAAGCCAGAGAGACAGTAAACATTTTCTATTTAGCGGAAGTCCAACGTAACCTACATAGACTGAACCAAAAATTCTATGTTTATGGTAACCGGGCTTGTAGACTGCTGGCAAGGAGGCTGAGAGACAGGAAAGCGAAAGAAAAAATTCACATTATCCACTCGGATAGGGGTAAAAGAGTCTATGATCCTGACGAAATTGCAAAAGTTTTTGAATCTTACTACGCCAAACTATATAACTTGAAGGAGGATTCCTCCACTTTTCAACCTACAGGCACGGATTTTCAGAATTTTCTGGGCAAATTTTCTCCCCCTTCGCTGTCACCGGAGTCTTGTAGCTCTCTTAGTGTGCCTTGGACTCTAGCAGAAGTCGAAAAAGCTATTGACTCCCTCCCAGCAGAAAAGGCCCTGGGACCCGATGGTTATCTTTCTGGTTTCTATAAATCCTTTAAGGAGAGTTTGGCTCCGGTGCTCCTATCGGTGTTTAATGAAGCTTCAGAAGTTGGGCGCTTCCCCAAAGAAATGCTGGAAGCTCAGATCATTACCATCCCCAAACCGGGGAAAACTCCCACCTCAGTCCAAAATTTTAGACCAATTGCTCTATTAAACACGGATTTAAAACTCTATGCCAAATGAATTGCCAACCGTATCAGTCCCCTCCTCCCCTCTCTGATCAACCCTGATCAAGTGGGCTTCGTCTTAAACAGACAGGCCCCAGATAATACGCGAAGGGTGATTAATGTCATTGAACATTCTGCCTTTTGAAAAGAACCCCTCCTAGTTTTGTCTCTGGATGCCGAAAAGGCGTTCGATAGGTTAAACTGGGACTTTATGAGATTGACTCTGGCCAAATTTGGCTTCTCTGGTAGGATCTTAGACTCTATCCTGGCTCTCTATTCCACGCCCTGTGCGAGGGTCTTTGTTAATGGATACCTCTCTTCATCCTTTAATATCTCTAATGGCACTCGTCAGGGCTGCCCGTTATCTCCTATTATTTTTGCGTTGGCGATAGAACCCCTGGCTGCTTGCATTAGATCCTGGGACTCGATTAGTGGCCCTGTTATAGGGGTTTTTTCCCACAAAATCAGCTTATTTGCGGACAATATTTTGTTATGTCTTTCTGATCCTGAGACTTCCTTGCCAGTTCTACATGCCGTTCTTCAAGACTATTCGGATGTTTCCTATTACAAATTAAATACTAATAAAACTGAGGCCCTCCCACTCAATATATCTCCGACTGTGGTCTCTCGGTTGAAGGAATCGTACAAATATGCCTGGAAATCCTGCTCCTTGAGATATCTGGGGATTAATTTGTCCAGTGAAGATAATTTAATTGAATGTAATTATGCCCCGTTATTAAAAGCCTTTACGGAGCTGACTGGGGAGTGGATGCTGCAGGAGGTGTCTTGGCTGGGTAGGATTGCTGCTGCCAAGATGGTCTTATTGCCGAAATTAATGTATCTGTTTCGCGCCATACCAAGACCCCTTCCCAGACTCTTCTATAATAAATTTAACCAGGTCCTGATTAGATACGTGTGTGGAGGCTCTAGGCCGAAAATTGCTAAAAAGATTCTTATTCTGCCCAAACAATCCGGTGGGGTAGCTTTCCCGGACATAGAAAAGTACCATGCTGCTTGTCTGTTAAGTCAGTCCAGGGACTGGTTTGACACCTCGAGCATGAAACCGTGGGTTACTCTGGAAGCTTCTTATTTGAATACTGCTACTCTTTCTGATTTGTTTTGGTTGCCACCCTCTGCTGCCCAAAGTAGGTCCGGATCTTGCAAGTCTATTAAAACGACCCTAGATTCATGGCATAAACTAGTGTCCTCTTCGGAAGAGATTAAATTGCCGTCTCCCTGTCTGTCGATATCTGCTCTTATGTCCTTGATTCCTAATATTACCCTGGAAGAATGGATTTGGAGGGGCCTCTCCACGGTAGGCAATTTTTTTTTATAGGTGACGTCTTGATGTCCTTTTCTCAAATACAAGAGAGATTTGGGATTCGGACTCAAGACTTTTTCAAATATTTGCAGGTGAGAAGCTGGTTACACTCACAGGCTTTACATCTTCACAAACCTTCTTTTCCGGCTTACATTAAAAGCCATCTGGAGACATCCTCACTTAAAGGTGGGATTACGTGGTGGTATCATTTTCAATTGACTAACAGCACACAATCTAAATTCAAAGCTCAGATTTTATGGGAAAGAGATTTGAATAGATCCTTTACTGATGCAGACTGGGACAGTATATTTAGGTCTTGTTTTAAAGTTTCCAAATGTATTGACCACTCTGAAATGTTCTTCAAGCTTATACAGAGGGCCTACTTCACCCCTGAAAGACAAAATAGGATCTGGCCTTCCCAATCTAAATTATGCTGGCGGAAATGTGGCTCAACGGGGGATATCTTTCATATTTTCTGGGCGTGCCCACTTATACAACCACTCTGGAGAGAAGTTTTCAATATGATTAGCATGATTTTAGGATTCACTATCCCCCTGGACCCAGCTTTAGCATTATTTCATTTGTTCGTAGACCACCTTTCTACAGGCGATCGCTACGTCTTGGGGCATATTTTGATAGCCACTAAAGCTGCTATAGCCCAATTGTGGAAATCTGAGAATCTTCCCTCTTTAGCGTTTATTCAAAATAAGATTCACAAACATTTTATTTTTGAAACAGCGGAAGCTAAATACTCTTCCTCAGCTAATTCTATTCACCTGAAATGGTTAGGTTGGTCCGACTATAGGGGGAGAGAAGGCAGGCTAACCGTCTATAGCTCTCCAATTGCTTTATCTGTGCTTCACCCCACCTAGATTGACCTCTATAAGAATGTTGTGATATCAGACGTTTCTTGGTTATTTATTTATTTATTTTTTCTTGGTGTTTGTTTGTGCTAAGCCTCTTTTTTGTGTTTCTTCTTTTTGATTCTGAACGCCTAATGTAACCAACTGTATACCCATTCAACTGTGCGTTACAAGTGCTTTGATTATGGTAACCATTTCGGACTTCCCCTATGTTCCCCTTTTCTCTTTTTTCTGTTCCCCATTTCTGTGTGAAAAATCTTCAATAAAAATTCTAATGTTTAAAAAAGATAATTAAGAAGCAGTAAGTTTAACTACATAGAATATGCTACCGCAAATTATATTAATGGGTGATTACGCATACCTATGTAGATTTATATATATTCCCATAAGTCATTTTACATATAGCCAATGTGTATATGCAAGTTAACCACTTGCCTGGCATGGTGGCATCAGATGCGACCATGCCTGCAAGTGCTCTATCTGACCTGGTCGCACAGGATGCGACCAGTCAGATAGAGAGTGTTAGCATCAGCAGGGAAGATAAACTTCCCTCCGCTGCTGCTGTCAGAGGGACCGGAAGGTGCCTCTGCCTCCCTGCACTCTCTCCCTGTGTCTGCCATGCTGCCGATCACTACTGATCGGTCAGCACAGCAGGATCCCCCCCCCCCTCCAGCTGCTGCAGACAATGGCAGCAGCTGGGGAGAGTAAATGAACCCTCCCAAGCCACCCCCAGACCCTCCCTGTATACCTGCAGGCTGTCCTGGCTTTCAAAATGAAAGCCGCGATGGTCGCAATGTTCCCGATGTTCCGATTATCGCGATGTTTCCGATCGATGTTTCAATGTTTGAAAAAAAATATTTAAAAAAAATATATTTTTTTCTTTTTTTAATTAAAATCATTTGGGATAGGGTTAAAGTCATGTTCTTCATCTAATTCACTCATAAAACCCCCCAACAATTTCAGAGCGGTTTTTGGCGAAATAAATAGTCAGTTAAGTGGTTAAATGTGTTGTTTTGTTTTGGTTGCGCAGCGTTCTTTACACTTCTTAAGATTATTTTTCCTGAGGGCACTTGTATGTGTGTATGGAATTTTTTCTTTGTTTTGAACATGACCAAGAGCAGTTTGTTTGCTTTTAATATAAATCCGAAGCATAATATTAACGTTATAATTTATTTCTACAGTTCCTAAAAAGGGAATGGTTTTGTGCGAATTGTGTTGTTACTGCTGTCTTATGTATGAATGAGAAGTTAAAAGTGTATACACGTGTCGACAGAAGACGTATGCTCAGAGTGTTTGTGTGTAGCATTTATAGAAAAGAGGCAGGGCCCTTTTATCTTAAGAGCTATTTCGTTTTGTGCTGAGCCAGAAACATAGAAACATAGAATGTGACGGCAGATAAGAACCACTTGGCCCATCTAGTCTGCCCCTTTTTTTTTATCCTTTAGGCAATCTCAACCCTTTTTGAACATTAATTCTTTGTAAGGATATTCATATGCCTATCCCAAGCATGTTAAAATTGCTCTACAGTCTTAGCCTCTACCACCTCTGATGGGAGGCTATTCCACTTATCCACTACCCTTTCTGTGAAGTATTTTTTCCTTAAATTTCCCCTGAACCTCCCCCCCTCCAGTCTCAGTGTATGTCCTCGAGTTCTAATACTTCTTTTCCTTTGAAGAATGTTTCCCTCCTGAACTTTGTTAAGACCCTTGATATATTTGAAAGTTTCTATCATGCCCCCCCTTTCCCTTCTATCCTCCAAACTATACATGTTAAGATCTTTCAGCCTTTCCGGGTAAGTTTTGTGATGTAGGCCATGCACCATTTTAGTTGCCCTTCTTTGTACACTCTCTAATGTATTTATATATTTCTGGAGATATGGTCTCCAGAACTGGACACAGTATTCCAGATGGGGATGCACCAATGACCTATACAGTGGCATTATCACTTCTTTTTTCCTGCTACTGATTCCTCTCCCTATGCAACCAAGCATCTGACTTGCCTTCCTCATTGCTTTGTTGCATTGCTTTCCTGCCTTCAAGTCACTTGAAATAGTGACTCCTAAATCCCTTTCCTCCTCAGTAGTTTCCATTATAGTACCCTTGATACTATATTTAGCCTTTGGGTTTTTGAGACCCAAGTGCATGATTTTGCATTTTTTAGCATTAAACTGTAGTTGCCACGTTCTTGACCATTTCTCAAGCCTACCTAGGTCATCAATATTTTGTTTTACACCTCCCGGTGTGTCTACCCTGTTGCATATCTTTGTATCATCTGCAAAAAGGCATACCTTCCCTTCAATACCATCTGCAATGTCACCAACAAAGATATTAAAGAGAACTGGACCAAGTACAGATCCCTGGGGTACTCCACTGGTAACATTTCCCTCCATAGATTGAACTCCATTCACTACAACTGTCTGTTTCCTGTCCATCAACCAGGTTCTTATCCATTTAACCATTTTATAATCCACCCCCACGCTTTCAAGTTTATTTAGCAGTCTGCGATGTGGGACAGTTTCAAATGCCTTACTAAAGTCTAGATATGCTACATCTACAGCTCCCCCTTGATCTATTATTTTTGTCACAGAGTCAAAAAAGTCAATTAGATTTGTTTGGCATGATCTCCCACCAGTAAATCCATGCTGTTTTGGATCCTGTAAGTTATTTGATTTAAGATATTCCACAGCTCTTTATTTTAATAATTTTTCCATTACTTTCCCTACTACTGATGTAAGGCTTACTGGTCTGTAGTTACTTGCTTCTTCCTTGCTTCCACTTTTGTGCAGTGGAACAACATTTGCTCTATTCCAGTCCCCTGGAATAGCACCTGTATTTAGTGACTGGTTAAATAATTCTGTTAAAGGTGTAACCAGCTCATCTTTTAGCTCTTTGAGTATCCTTGGGTGTATCCCATCTGGTCCCACTGATTTATCCACTTTTAGTTTTGAAAGTTCTGAAAGTTTTGAAAGTTCCAGGGGTGTGGAGAAACACTACAGACTCAGTGGAAAGTGTCTATATATTGATAGGGTGTCACTTTATCCCAAAACCAAGTGATATCGGCAAGGAGTGGTTGAGTTTCCTTTCTGTTTCAGGTAATCGAGCTGACAGCTGGATATCCCACGATCCTTTAGATCCTGGATATTAATACTTAAAAGTGTAGATTTGATATTGCTTAAGTTTTGAGAATACTTAGAGATTTAGTTGTACCCAACCTCCATAATAAATTTAATGTGTCATACACAAAGGTTACTTGCTAGATTACAGTGGAGATTGTCATGACTGAGGTTTTGTGAACCCGGTGTTAGTGAAGTCTGTGCGGGCGACTGGAGGATTATATGAATACTACCACTGACCTGGTTTGGGAGTGTTGTGGACTCGGGGTTTCTTCCGGTGACTGGGAAGAGGAACCGCTGCAGAGATGGCCGAATCTAGGTTCTCCTCATGCAGGATTAGGTCGGCAGACAGGAGGCACGTGTGGACGCTGAAGGTCTCCTGAAAGACAGAACTGGAAAGGCGCTGATGAATCAGTGAAGATACCAGGTACAACTGCGCTAAAGTGCACTGGGTGCTTGGAGACACTGAGATGCTTGGAGACACTAAGGTGCTAGGAGGCGCGGAGGCGCTTGGAGACACTGAGGTACTAGGAGGCACGGAAGTGCTTGGACGCACTGATGTGCTTGGAGGTACTGGGGTGCGAATAGACACTGGGGTGCGCAGAGACACTGGGGTGCGTAGAGACACTGGGGTGCGTAGAGACACTGGGGTGCTGGAAGCACGGAGGTGCTGAGGCACGAGGTGCTGGAGGCACAAGGTGCTGGAGGCACGGAGATGCTGAGGCACGGAGGTGCTGAGGCACGGGGTGCAGAAAGCACGGAGGTACTGGAGGCACGAGATGCTGAGTCACGGAGATGCTGGAAGCACAGAGATGCTGGAAGCACGGAGGTGCTGAGGCATGGAGGTACTGAGTCACGGAGATGCTGGAAGCACGAGGTGCTAAGGCACGAGGTGCTGGAGGCACGAGGTGCAGAGGCACGGAGGTGCAGAGGCACGGAGGTGCCGAAGCACGGAGGTACTGGAGGCACGAGGTGCTGAGTCACGGAGATGCTGGAAGCACGAGGTGCTGAGGCACGGAGGTGCAGAGGCACGGGGATGCTGAGGCACGGAGGTGCAGAAGCACGGAGGTGCAGAGGCACGTAGGTGCAGAGGCACGGTGTGCTGAGTCACGGAGATGCTGGAAGCACGGAGGTGCTGAGGCACTGAGGTACAGGAGGCACGAGGTGCCGAGGCACGGAGGTACCTAGGCACGGAGGTACTGAGGCACGGAGGTGCTGAGGCACAAGGTGCTGGAGGCACGGAGATGCTGGAGGCACGGAGGTGCTGACGCACGGGGTGCTGAAAGCACGGAGGTACTGGAGGCACGAGGTGCTGAGTCACGGAGATGCTGGAAGCACGGAGATGCTGGAAGCACGGAGGTACTGGAGGCACGAAGGAGACAGGGATACTGGAGCTCTGGAGATCACAACTTTAGGGAGCTCAGCTTTAAGGCCCACACATAGCTGTGATGTAGAATGAGGCCTAGCAGGCCGAGAGAACACTGAAGCCTGAACTTCTGCAAAACACAGGATGCTGGCTTTTAGACCTAAAGTTCAGATTACTGAATTCAGTCTCACACAGGAGATCACCACAGGTGGAGCTAATTAAGTATTACCTTTCAGGCAGAGAACTCAGGAAAACTCATAGTGCTGACAAGCTGTTTAACTCCGTGAGTGAAAAGACACAGGATCCAGGGCAGATGGCAGGGGTAAGTCACCAAATATGAAACCTACAGTCAGGATTGTGACAGTATCCCCCTCTTCAAGGGTGGACTCCGGACACCCATCTTGCATCTTAGAGGAACTTAAGAAATTCATACAGAAGAATTTAGGACCTTCGTTGATGCCTCTTCTTCTTACGGGAACATTTGGTTTTAACCAAGGACAGCGGAATCTCCTGTAAAGAAAAACCTTCCTTAAAAACATGGGACCTCCCAAGAAAGGAGTAGCATAATGAACTGGATCAAATTCAGAGTCTGAGTCCAAGTCTAATGGAAGATATGAATCTCCCTTAGATACACAGTTTGCAGATGAAAAGGAGGTGCACTGGAGTTTTAAATTCTCTGGGCTAGGAGAGACTCCAACATGAGCAATTTTAATGGTCGGATTCTTACCGAAGGAGATTCTTAGATTATCCCTGGGAGGACAGCACAAACTTCCTTCTGCATTCCCTTTAGAGCATGATTTTTTACCGAGTCAGATTCCAAAGGTTTAGGACCAAATTCTTTAACCACAGCATTACTAAAAGTCTGTAAGTCATGGAACACAGGATCATTACTCTCAAAAAGCATGTTGGCTTACTCCAAAGCTCTTCCTCTGAATGCCAGGAACAGATATCGAGTAACGTTGGAAGGAGTTACTGCACCTGAAGGATCAGACTCCATCCGAGAGAGAAATTGTTCAACCAGAGCGGCATATTGCAATAAATCTCCATCAAAGTAAATAGGTGGAAAACCATCAGACGAAAGCTTAGAGGCTGAAACTGAAGAAAGCTTTGGCTGGACGAGTAGGACTGGATTGGATCCGAGGATACTTGAATTGGATGGAGCCAACGAAGACTGACCAGGCTGGTCCTGGAGTATTGCTGGATCGGATGGAACTGGAACGGACTGACCAGGCAGGGCATGGAGTATTGCTGGACCGGCTGGAACCGGGACGGACTGACCAGGCAGGGCATGGAGTATTGCTGGACCGGCTGGAACCGGGACGGACTGACCAGTCTGGGCCTGGAGTATTGCTGGACCGGCTGGAACCGGGATGGACTGACCAGGCTGGGCCTGGAGTATTGCTGGACCGGCTGGAACCGGGACGGACTGACCAGGTGGAGCCTGAAATATTGCTGGACCGGCTGGAACCGGGACGGGCTGAGCCCTTTCTTCACGGGGCTGAACTAAGGCAGGAGCCCCCTCTTCACGGGGCTGGGCTGAGGCAAGAGCCCCCTCTTCACGGGGCTGGGATGAGGCAAGAGCCCCCTCTTCACGGGGCTGGGCTGAGGCAAGAGCCCCCTCTTCACGGGGCTGGGCTGAGGCAAGAGCCCCCTCTTCACGGAGCTGGGCTGAGGCAAGAGCCCCCACTTCACGGGGCTGGGCTGAGGCAAGAGCCCCCACTTCACGGGGCTGGGCTGAGGCAAGAGCCCCCACTTCACGGAGCTGGGCTGAGGCAAGAGCCCCCACTTCACGGGGCTGGGCTGAGGCAAGAGCCCCCACTTCACGGGGCTGGGCTGGGGCAGCACTCTGTAGACTCTCTGGCTGGGCAGCACTCTGTAGACTCTCTGGCTGGGCAGCACTCTATAGACTCTCTGGCTGGGCAGCACTCTGTAGACTCTCTGGCTGGGCAGCACTCTGTAGACTCTCTGGCTGGGCTGGACCCTCTGAACCCCTCCCTGGGGCTGGACCCTCTGAAGACGCCCCTCCTGGGGCTAGACACTCTGAAGACGCCCCTCCTGGGGCTAGACACTCTGAAGACGCCCCTCCTGGGGCTAGACACTCTGAAGACGCCCCTCCTGGGGCTAGACACTCTGAAGATGCCCCTCCTGGGGCTAGACACTCTGAAGACGCCCCTCCTGGGGCTAGACACTCTGAAGACGCCCCTCCTGGGGCTAGACACTCTGAAGACGCCCCTCCTGGGGCTAGACACTCTGAAGATGCCCCTCCTGGGGCTAGACACTCTGACTCCTCTGTGACTCTAAATGGCTTGAATATTCTTCTCTGGACACCCAACTTGGAATAAGGGCTTTTAATCACCGGACCCCAGTCATAAATTTGAGTCTCTTTCAGAGTAGCCTTCTTGATACCCCCGTCAGCAGTAGCAAGATTGGCTACTGTGGATGACTTGTAGACATGAGCACTATGATACTGAGATTTGTCACCATTCCCTGGCTTGTGAAAAATGCAGTCTTTAACAAAATGACCGGAATTTCCACAGTAAAGACAGAGGTGTAGCTCCCTACGCCGCTGACGTTCAGCTTCAGAGAGTTTGGGCCGTGGATAGCTCTGATGAACAACATTTCCTTGCACAGAGGAGGAGACTCTGTTAACTGGATGGGACAAAACAGGATCAACAACGTTGGTAGTATTCCTGAAGAGATCAGGCATCACAGAAAGAATACTAGACAAAAGTTCTTGTAACTGTAATAACATCTGGAAGAAAATCTGCAGTTGGTCAGGAGTCTTAGTGCAGAAGGTCAGAAAATCTCTGGAGAAAGAATTTTGCTGCAGACACTGTGCTAATTGATGCTGAGTCGACTCCAGACCTTCCAAGCGTCCTGCAATATTGCTTAGGAGGTCCTGCGTCAGACAAACACTTTCAGCCGGGTCCATATGGCCAGTTCCTACTGTCATGACTGAGGTTTTGTGAACCCGGTGTTAGTGAAGTCTGTGCGGGCGACTGGAGGATTATATGAATACTACCACTGACCTGGTTTGGGAGTGTTGTGGACTCGGGGTTTCTTCCAGTGACTGGAAGAGGAACCGCAGCAGAGATGGCCGAATCTAGGTTCTCCTCATGAAGGATTAGGTCGGCAGACAGGAGGCACGTGTGGACGCTGAAGGTCTCCTGAAAGACAGAACTGGAAAGGCGCTGATGAATCAGTGAAGATACCAGGTACAACTGCGCTAAAGTGCACTAGGTGCTTGGAGACACTGAGATGCTTGGAGACACTAAGGTGCTAGGAGGCGCGGAGGCGCTTGGAGATACTGAGGTACTAGGAGGCACGGAAGTGCTTGGACGCACTGAGGTGCTTGGAGGTACTGGGGTTCGAATAGACACTGGGGTGCGTAGAGACACTGGGGTGCGTAGAGACACTGGGGTGCTGGAAGCACGGAGGTGCTGAGGCACGGAGGTGCTGGAGGCACGGAGGTTCAGAGGCACGGAGGTGCAGAAGCACGGAGGTACTGGAGGCACGAGGTGCTGAGTCACGGAGATGCTGGAAGCACGAGGTGCTGAGGCACGAGGTGCTGGAGGCACGGAGGTGCTGGAGGCACGGAGGTGCAGAGGCACGGAGGTGCAGAGGCACGGGGATGCTGAGGCACGGAGGTGCAGAAGCACGGAGGTGCTGAGGCACGGAGGTGCAGAGCCACGGGGTGCTGAGTCACGGAGATGCTGGAAGCACGGAGATGCTGGAAGCACGGAGGTGCTGAGGCACTGAGGTACTGGAGGCACGAGGTGCAGAGGCACGGAGGTACCGAGGCACGGAGGTGCTGAGGCACGAGGTGATGGAGGCACAAGGTGCTGGAGGCACAAGGTGCTGGAGGCACGGAGATGCTGGAGGCACGGGGTGCTGAAAGCACGGAGGTACTGGAGGCACGAGGTGCTGAGTCACGGAGATGCTGGAAGCACGGAGATGCTGGAAGCACGGAGGTGCTGAGGCACGGAGGTACTGGAGGCACAAAGGTGACAGGGATACGGGAGCTCTGGAGATCACAACTTTAGGGAGCTCAGCTTTAAGGCCCACACATAGCTGTGTGTGACACAAGGAACTGGCCCAGTTTCCAACTCAGCCTCCCAACTTATACTTTCTGGTCCTTGGTGATTGGTGAGCAGGATTAGATGATGCAGAGAGTCTCAGGCTGGCAGAGGATTGGACAACTCTGGGTCAGGTGAACAGTCACAGTCATGTGACTACTCTAGACTAGGCTGTGATGTAGAATGAGGCCTAGCAGGCCGAGAGAACACTGAAGCCTGAACTTCTGCAAAACACAGGATGCTGGCTTTTAGACCTAAAGTTCAGATTACTGAATTCAGTCTCACACAGGAGATCACCACAGGTGGAGCTAATTAACTATTACCTTTCAGGCAGAGAACTCAGGAAAACTCATAGTGCTGACAAGCTGTTTAACTCCGTGAGTGAAAAGACACAGGATCCAGGACAGATGGCAGGGGTAAGTCACCAAATATGAAACCTACAGTCAGGATTGTGACAGTATCCCCCTCTTCAAGGATGGACTCCGGACACCCATCTTGCATCTTAGAGGAACTTGAGAAATTCATATAGAAGAATTTAGGACCTTCGTTGATGCCTCTTCTTCTTACGGGAACATTTGGTTTTAACCAAGGACAGCGGAATCTCCTGTAAAGAAAAACCTTCCTTAAAAACATGGGACCTCCCAAGAAAGGAGTAGCATATTGAACTGGATCAAATTCAGAGTCTGAGTCCAAGTCTAATGGAAGATATGAATCTCCCTTAGATACACAGTTTGCAGATGAAAAGGAGGTGCACTGGAGTTTTAAATTCTCTGGGCTAGGAGAGACTCCAACATGAGCAATTTTAATGGTCGGATTCTTACCGAAGGAGATTCTTAGATTATCCCTGGGAGGACAGCACAAACTTCCTTCTGCATTCCCTTTAGAGCATGATTTTTTACCGAGTCAGATTCCAAAGGTTTAGGACCAAATTCTTTAACCACAGCATTACTAAAAGTCTGTAAGTCATGGAACACAGGATCATTACTCTCAAAAAGCATGTTGGCCCACTCCAAAGCTCTTCCTCTGAATGCCAGGAACAGATATCGAGTAACGTTAGAAGGAGTTACTGCACCTGAAGGATCAGACTCCATCCGAGAGAGAAATTGTTCAACCAGAGCGGCATATTGCAATAAATCTCCATCAAAGTAAATAGGTGGAAAACCATCAGACGAAAGCTTAGAGGCTGAAACTGAAGAAAGCTTTGGCTGGACGAGTAGGACTGGATTGGATCCGAGGATACTTGAATTGGCTGGAGCCAACGAAGACTGACCAGGCTGGTCCTGGAGTATTGCTGGACCGGATGGAACTGGAACGGACTGACCAGGCAGGGCATGGAGTATTGCTGGACCGGCTGGAACCGGGACGGACTGACCAGGCAGGGCATGGAGTATTGCTGGACCGGCTGGAACCGGGACGGACTGAGCAGTCTGGGCCTGGAGTATTGCTGGACCGGCTGGAACCGGGATGGACTGACCAGGCTGGGCCTGGAGTATTGCTGGACCGGCTGGAACCGGGACGGACTGACCAGGTGGAGCCTGAAATATTGCTGGACCGGCTGGAACCGGGACGGGCTGAGCCCTTTCTTCACGGGGCTGAACTAAGGCAGGAGCCCCCTCTTCACGGGGCTGGGCTGAGGCAAGAGCCCCCTCTTCACGGGGCTGGGCTGAGGCAAGAGCCCCCACTTCACGGGGCTGGGCTGAAGCAAGAGCCCCCACTTCACGGGGCTGGGCTGAGGCAAGAGCCCCCACTTCACGGGGCTGGGCTGAGGCAAGAGCCCCCACTTCACGGGGCTGGGCTGGGGCAGCACTCTGTAGACTCTCTGGCTGGGCAGCACTCTGTAGACTCTCTGGCTGGGCAGCACTCTGTAGACTCTCTGGCTGGGCTGGACCCTCTGAACCCCTCCCTGGGGCTGCACCCTCTGAAGACGCCCCTCCTGGGGCTGGACCCTCTGAAGACGCCCCTCCTTGGGCTAGACACTCTGACTCCTCTGTGACTCTAAATGGCTTGAATATTCTTCTCTGGACACCCAACTTGGAATAAGGGCTTTTAATCACCGGACCCCAGTCATAAATTTGAGTCTCTTTCAGAGTAGCCTTCTTGATACCCCCGTCAGCAGTAGCAAGATCGGCTACTGTGGATGACTTGTAGACATGAGCACTATGATACTGAGATTTGTCACCATTCCCTGGCTTGTGAAGAATGCAGTCTTTAACAAAATGACCAGAATTTCCACAGTAAAGACAGAGGTGTAGCTCCCTACGCCGCTGACGTTCAGCTTCAGAGAGTTTGGGCCATGGATAGCTCTGATGAACAACATTTCCTTGCACAGAGGAGGAGACTCTGTTAACTGGATGGGACAAAACAGGATCAACAACGTTGGTAGTATTCCTGAAGAGATCAGGCATCACAGAAAGAATACTAGACAAAAGTTCTTGTAACTGTAATAACATCTGGAAGAAAATCTGCAGTTGGTCAGGAGTCTTAGTGCAGAAGGTCAGAGAATCTCTGGAGAAAGAATTTCGCTGCAGACACTGTGCTAATTGATGCTGAGTCGACTCCAGACCTTCCAAGTGTCCTGCAATATTGCTTAGGAGGTCCTGCGTCAGACAAATACTTTCAGCCGGGTCCATATGGCCAGTTCCTACTGTCATGACTGAGGTTTTGTGAACCTGGTGTTAGTGAAGTCTGTGCGGGCGACTGGAGGATTATATGAATACTACCACTGACCTGGTTTGGGAGTGTTGTGGACTCGGGGTTTCTTCCGGTGACTGGGAAGAGGAACCTCAGCAGAGATGGCCGAATCTAGGTTCTCCTCATGCAGGATTAGGTCGGCAGACAGGAGGCACGTGTGGACGCTGAAGGTCTCCTGAAAGACAGAACTGGAAAGGCGCTGATGAATCAGTGAAGATACCAGGTACAACTGCGCTAAAGTGCACTGGGTGCTTGGAGACACTGAGATGCTTGGAGACACTAAGGTGCTAGGAGGCGCGGAGGCGCTTGGAGATACTGAGGTACTAGGAGGCACGGAAGTGCTTGGACGCACTGAGGTGCTTGGAGGTACTGGGGTGCGAATAGACACTGGGGTGCGTAGAGACACTGGGGTGCGTAGAGACACTGGGGTGCGTAGAGACACTGGGGAGCTGGAAGCACGGAGGTGCTGAGGCACGGAGGTGCTGAGGCACGAGGTGCTGGAGGCACGGAGATGCTGGAGGCACGGAGGTGCTGAGGCACGGGGTGCTGAAAGCACGGAGGTACTGAAGGCACGAGGTGCTGAGTCACGGAGATGCTGGAAGCACGGAGGTGCTGAGGCACGGAGGTACTGGAGGCACGAAGGTGACAGGGATACGGGAGCTCTGGAGATCACAAGTTTAGGGAGCTCAGCTTTAAGGCCCACACATAGCTGTTTGTGACACAAGGAACTGGCCCAGTTTCCAACTCAGCCTCCCAACTTATACTTCCTGGTCCTTGGTGATTGGTGAGCAGGATTAGATGATGCAGAGAGTCTCAGGCTGGCAGAGGATTGGACAACTCTGGGTCAGGTGAACAGTCACAGTCATGTGACTACTCTAGACTAGGCTGTGATGTAGAATGAGGCCTAGCAGGCCGAGAGAACACTGAAGCCTGAACTTCTGCAAAACACAGGATGCTGGCTTTTAGACCTAAAGTTCAGATTACTGAATTCAGTCTCACACAGGAGATCACCACAGGTGGAGCTAATTAACTATTACCTTTCAGGCAGAGAACTCAGGAAAACTCATAGTGCTGACAAGCTGTTTAACTCCGTGAGTGAAAAGACACAGGATCCAGGGCAGATGGCAGGGGTAAGTCACCAAATATGAAACCTACAGTCAGGATTGTGACAGTATCCCCCTCTTCAAGGGTGGACTCCGGACACCCATCTTGCATCTTAGAGGAACTTAAGAAATTCATACAGAAGAATTTAGGACCTTCGTTGATGCCTCTTCTTCTTACGGGAACATTTGGTTTTAACTAAGGACAGCGGAATCTCCTGTAAAGAAAAACCTTCCTTAAAAACATGGGACCTCCCAAGAAAGGAGTAGCATAATGAACTGGATCAAATTCAGAGTCTGAGTCCAAGTCTAATGGAAGATATGAATCTCCCTTAGATACACAGTTTGCAGATGAAAAGGAGGTGCACTGGAGTTTTAAATTCTCTGGGCTAGGAGAGACTCCAACATGAGCAATTTTAATGGTCGGATTCTTACCAAAGGAGATTCTTAGATTATCCCTGGGAGGACAGCACAAACTTCCTTCTGCATTCCCTTTAGAGCATGATTTTTTACCGAGTCAGATTCCAAAGGTTTAGGACCAAATTCTTTAACCACAGCATTACTAAAAGTCTGTAAGTCATGGAACACAGGATCATTACTCTCAAAAAGCATGTTGGCCCACTCCAAAGCTCTTCCTCTGAATGCCAGGAACAGATATCGAGTAACGTTGGAAGGAGTTACTGCACCTGAAGGATCAGACTCCATCCGAGAGAGAAATTGTTCAACCAGAGCGGCATATTGCAATAAATCTCCATCAAAGTAAATAGGTGGAAAACCATCAGACGAAAGCTTAGAGGCTGAAACTGAAGAAAGCTTTGGCTGGACGAGTAGGACTGGATTGGATCCGAGGATACTTGAATTGGCTGGAGCCAACGAAGACTGACCAGGCTGGTCCTGGAGTATTGCTGGACCGGATGGAACTGGAACGGACTGACCAGGCAGGGCATGGAGTATTGCTGGACCGGCTGGAACCGGGACGGACTGACCAGGCAAGGCATGGAGTATTGCTGGACCGGCTGGAACCGGGACGGACTGACCAGTCTGGGCCTGGAGTATTGCTGGACCGGCTGGAACCGGGATGGACTGACCAGGCTGGGCCTGGAGTATTGCTGGACCGGCTGGAACTGGGACGGACTGACCAGGTGAAGCCAGAAATATTGCTGGACCGGCTGGAACCGGGACGGGCTGAGCCCTTTCTTCACGGGGCTGAACTAAGGCAGGAGCCCCCTCTTCACGGGGCTGGGCTGAGGCAAGAGCCCCCTCTTCACGGGGCTGGGCTGTGGCAAGAGCCCCCTCTTCACGGGGCTGGGCTGAGGCAAGAGCCCCCTCTTCACGGGGCTGGGCTGAGGCAAGAGCCCCCTCTTCACGGGGCTGGGCTGAGGCAAGAGCCCCCTCTTCACGGGGCTGGGCTGAGGCAAGAGCCCCCTCTTCACGGGGCTGGGCTGAGGCAAGAGCCCCCACTTCACGGGGCTGGGCTGAGGCAAGAGCCCCCACTTCACGGGGCTGGGCTGAGGCAAGAGCCCCCACTTCACGGGGCTGGGCAGAGGCAAGAGCCCCCACTTCACGGGGCTGGGCTGAGGCAAGAGCCCCCACTTCACGGGGCTGGGCTGGGGCAGCACTCTGTAGACTCTCTGGCTGGGCAGCACTCTGTAGACTCTCTGGCTGGGCAGCACTCTGTAGACTCTCTGGCTGGGCAGCACTCTGTAGACTCTCTGGCTGGGCAGCACTCTGTAGACTCTCTGGCTGGGCAGCACTCTGTAGACTCTCTGGCTGGGCTGGACCCTCTGAACCCCTCCCTGGGGCTGGACCCTCTGAAGACGCCCCTCCTGGGGCTGGACCCTCTGAAGACACCCCTCCTGTGGCTGGACACTCTGAAGACACCCCTCCTGGGGCTGGACACTCTGAAGACGCCCCTCCTGGGGCTGGACACTCTGAAGACACCCCTCCTGGGGCTAGACACTCTGAAGACGCCCCTCCTGGGGCTAGACACTCTGAAGACGCCCCTCCTGGGGCTAGACACTCTGAAGACGCCCCTCCTGGGGCTAGACACTCTGAAGACGCCCCTCCTGGGGCTAGACACTCTGACTCCTCTGTGACTCTAAATGGCTTGAATATTCTTCTCTGGACACCCAACTTGGAATAAGGGCTTTTAATCACCGGACCCCAGTCATAAATTTGAGTCTCTTTCAGAGTAGCCTTCTTGATACCCCCGTCAGCAGTAGCAAGATCGGCTACTGTGGATGACTTGTAGACATGAGCACTATGATACTGAGATTTGTCACCATTCCCTGGCTTGCGAAGAATGCAGTCTTTAACAAAATGACCGGAATTTCCACAGTAAAGACAGAGGTGTAGCTCCCTACGCCGCTGACGTTCAGCTTCAGAGAGTTTGGGCCGTGGATAGCTCTGATGAACAACATTTCCTTGCACAGAGGAGGAGACTCTGTTAACTGGATGGGACAAAACAGGATCAACAACGTTGGTAGTATTCCTGAAGAGATCAGGCATCACAGAAAGAATACTAGACAAAAGTTATTGTAACTGTAATAACATCTGGAAGAAAATCTGCAGTTGGTCAGGAGTCTTAGTGCAGAAGGTCAGAGAATCTCTGGAGAAAGAATTTCGCTGCAGACACTGTGCTAATTGATGCTGAGTCGACTCCAGACCTTCCAAGCGTCCTGCAATATTGCTTAGGAGGTCCTGCGTCAGACAAACACTTTTAGCCGGGTCCATGTGGCCAGTTCCTACTGTCATGACTGAGGTTTTGTGAACCCGGTGTTAGTGAAGTCTGTGCGGGCGACTGGAGGATTATATGAATACTACCACTGACCTGGTTTGGGAGTGTTGTGGACTCGGGGTTTCTTCCGGTGACTGGGAAGAGGAACCGCAGCAGAGATGGCCGAATCTAGGTTCTCCTCATGCAGGATTAGGTCGGCAGACAGGAGGCACGTGTGGACGCTGAAGGTCTCCTGAAAGACAGAACTGGAAAGGCGCTGATGAATCAGTGAAGATACCAGGTACAACTGCGCTAAAGTGCACTGGGTGCTTGGAGACACTGAGATGCTTGGAGACACTAAGGTGCTAGGAGGCGCGGAGGCGCTTGGAGATACTGAGGTACTAGGAGGCACGGAAGTGCTTGGACGCACTGAGGTGCTTGGAGGTACTGGGGTGCGAATAGACACTGGGGTGCGTAGAGACACTGGGGTGCGTAGAGACACTGGGGTGCGTAGAGACATGGGTGCGTAGAGACACTGGGGTGCTGGAAGCACGGAGGTGCTGAGGCACGAGGTGCTGGAGGCACGAGGTGCTGGAGGCACAAGGTGCTGGAGGCACGGAGATGCTGGAGGCACGGAGGTGCTGAGGCACGGGGTGCTGAAAGCACAAAGGTACTGGAGGCACGAGGTGCTGAGTCACGGAGATGCTGGAAGCACGAGGTGCTGGAGGCACGGAGGTGCAGAGGCACGGAGGTACTGGAGGCACGAGGTGCTGAGTCACGGAGATGCTGGAAGCACGAGGTGCTGAGGCATGAGGTGCTGTAGGCACGGAGGTGCAGAGGCACGGAGGTGCAGAGGCACGGGGATGCTGAGGCACGGAGGTGCAGAAGCACGGAGGTGCAGAGACATGGAGGTGCAGAGGCACGGGGTGCTGAGTCACGGAGATGCTGGAAGCACGGAGGTGCTGAGGCACTGAGGTACTGGTGGCACGAGGTGCCGAGGCATGGAGGTACCGAGGCACAGAAGTACTGAGGCACGAGGTGCTGGAGGCACGGAGGTGCTGAGGCACAGGGTGCTGAAAGCACAGAGGTACTGGAGGCACGAGGTGCTGAGTCACGGAGATGCTGGAAGCACGGAGATGCTGGAAGCACGGAGGTGCTGAGGGACGGAGGTACTGGAGGCACGAAGGTGACAGGGATACGGGAGCTCTGGAGATCACAACTTTAGGGAGCTCAGCTTTAAGGCCCACACATAGCTGTGTGTGACACAAGGAACTGGCCCAGTTTCCAACTCAGCCTCCCAACTTATACTTCCTGGTCCTTGGTGATTGGTGAGCAGGATTAGATGATGCAGAGTCTCAGGCTGGCAGAGGATTGGACAACTCTGGGTCAGGTGAACAGTCACAGTCATGTGACTACTCTAGACTAGGCTGTGATGTAGAATGAGGCCTAGCAGGCCGAGAGAACGCTGAAGCCTGAACTTCTGCAAAACACAGGATGCTGGCTTTTAGACCTAAAGTTCAGATTACTGAATTCAGTCTCACACAGGAGATCACCACAGGTGGAGCTAATTAACTATTACCTTTCAGGCAGAGAACTCAGGAAAACTCATAGTGCTGACAAGCTGTTTAACTCCGTGAGTGAAAAGACACAGGATCCAGGACAGATGGCAGGGGTAAGTCACCAAATATGAAACCTACAGTCAGGATTGTGACAGAGATGCTTTAAAATATATGAGACTGCACCCGCTTGCTTCATCAGACATTGTGCAAAAGGCGACAGCAAGCTTCCAGTCAGCCACATGCAAGACAACTTGTACAGAACAACAGAGCATTAAGGCACACAGCCCCTCTGTCAGCAGCAGCAACAGTGTATCCTGCAGCAACTGACATTTCAACAAAAGGTACCATTACAGGGGCGTCAAGAACTGTTTTTATGCACAACCAGATTCCTCCACATTTACATACAGATCAGGCCATCGAAGCAACTGGATTGGGAGGTCAAGCCCTACCCCTGCAAGAAAGCAAGATGATGCCCTCACTCATTAATGATGAAGCCACTGCTGTCCCAGTGGCATTCCTGACCTCACCTACCTGTCCAGTCAACCTTTTGGGAGCAGACATACACCCCAAAAGGCATTAAGTATACCAACAACATTCCAGCAAAGGTGTAACCTGAAATAAAAGCTGCTATACAAGTCTATTCCTCACAGGAAAAGTAAGATAAAGAGGAACAACAACTCCCAACATGGACATCATTATGTTGAACACCAGCATGGATGGACTTAGACCAAGTATGTACAGCCCTATTTGGGAACAGGAGCAGCACATGAAATACTGTAGCTACAAGACCAGCACAGGTAGCTTAACATGGTTATAAAGTTGACTTAGCACACTAAAAAAGACAGAGAAAGACATCTGAGAGTGGTCAGTATTACACGGCAAGATTACTGAGGTGATGCCCTGATCAGAAGATAAGGATCAAAACAGAAGAGGTACCAGAAGACAAATGAATGATGCTTCTTCTGCCAACATAAAGTGCAAGCTTCTTCAGGTACCTCCCAGTGAACATAATGTTTCCAGAAAAAACAACAGAAGGTATGGTCACAGTCACCTTGCCCACTGGAGAAGGACGTTTGTGTCTAATCAGTACTGGAGCCTGCAGAAGCATATTACAGCAGATGGAGGTACCACAAGAACTAATGATATCAGAAACACTTGAAAGGACAGGAGATACAAGAACTACAGTCACCAATACCAGTCCAGTTCTTGACCTCAAGTACATGTCCAGTGACTTTGCTGGGACACAATGTACTGAAGCTTATCCAAGCGAGAATACAGTACACCCCAGCAAAAGTTGAATTTTCCAGCAACTTATCAAAGAAGGTACAGAACCATTTAGAAGCAAGTTGGTAGAGACGTTCAGTATTGGCTCGTTCCTGCAGTACCAGTTGTGGAAGAAAGTAAGTAATACTGTTGGACCAGACTGCCACAAGGAGGTGCAACCAGCCCGTCAGAATTCTCTGAAGCAATGGCACTAGTACTACAAAAATGGAAACAAGAAAATGTAAAAACAAGTCTGCAGAGCCTCAAAAGGACTAATTGCAGCTAGCAAAGCAAAAGGTACTCTTCCTAGGACACTCAAGGTACCCAACATCTAACAGAAGAGAGAAAGAAACTCATACTGAAGTCTTAAGATGCCAACCAGTGTCAAACAAGTCAGATCATTCCTGGGCCTAGTGGGATACTGCAGAGAATGGATACCTCTAGCATCAGTCTACATGCAAGCATTGTATGACAACACTGAAAGGGAGGGAGGGTCCACATACTACACAGCAACAGATGAATGAAACAATTGAACAATTGGAAGCAGCAGTTGCCTCATCTCCATCCCTAGGACTTCCTGACTATTGAAGAAGGAGACCATGCACTGGTAGTCCTCACGCAAATTCACGGACTAAAGCAAAGACCAGTGGCCTACCACTCAAGCAATCTTGACATCATTATTCAAGGAGCACCTACTTGCATCAGAGCAGTGGCAGCAGCAGCGGTCTTAAAAGACAGAAGCACAGACATAGTGCTCAATCATGAACTTATCATCCAAGTACCACATGAGGTTACAGAAATTCTACAACAAGCAAGAACAAAGCATCTATCAGCAGCAAGGCTTACCAAGTATGAAGTAGCGCTGCTGATTGCAACAAATGTGACCATCCGGAGATGTACTACCCTCAACCCAGCCACCCTTTTACCAGCATTCGTAGATAAAGGTGTTGAATCTCAAGATTCAAAAGGAGGAAGAAACAGATTGATGCATCAGCAAGAAGATGATGATGAGGACCAGGAAGGTGGTCCAGATGAGGAACATACAGGCAGATCATCATGGACGCAGGGCCAGAGGGCTGGTCCAGAGCAAAATTATAGTTCTACTACTCAAAATTTTCCTTTTCCCATGATTGTGTGGCTTTAATGGAACAAGAAACTCAACCTTTGCCACATGTTACAGATACAGCCCTACCCAATGCTCAGCATGAGCTATATGTGGATGGATCAAGGTACTATGAGGATGGGATTCCTTATACAGGATATGTATTAAACACTGAACATGAAGTTGTGGATTCAGGATCCTTACCATCCCAGCATAGGATTGTGGGCCAGATATGGAAAAGCAGAGGCTTCAAGACGGCATGTGGATAAGACATACAACATGCTTCACTGATCAGATACCGGTTTAGAGCTCTACAAGGGCCACAAACAAGTTGCAGTAATGAAGATCCGGGCACACGCAAGAAATGACACTCCTGAAACAAGAGGCAACAATCTGGCAGATGCTGAAGACAAGAGGGCAGCAAAATGCCCCCTGCAGAAAAGGCAAGCCTGTACAGTAACCATTCCAGCACCAGACCAAATGCCTGATTATGCCACGCTGATTGAACTTCAGAACCAAGCAGGAGAGAGTGAGAAAGTAGCCTGTGAAAAAAAAGAAACCAACCAAACAACAAGTGAAGGTAGCAGTCTACACCACACAGACATAAGAAACAGAAGAAGTAAAGCCTCAAATGCCTGATCTACAGGATTTGAAGAAATTTCAGGAACAAGCAGGTCCTGAAGAGAAACCAGCATGGCAGATAAGAGGAGCCAGACAGGAAAAAGAAACTGGCTTATGGAAATCAGAAAGGAAGTCATGCTTACCAAGAAGCTTATATCCACCTATGTGTCAAGTCAGCTATGCACTCACACACCTGGGAAAGGATCAAATGGGAAATTTAGTTAATGAAAGATGGATAGCTCCAGGATTTTACCCAGCTGCAACCAAGTTTGTACAAGCCTGGTGGATATTATGTGGAAATTACAGAAGGTCAAGACAACCCTTGAAGCAATACCCAAAAGTTATTTTCCACTTCAAAGACTGCAAATTGACTATATCTAGCTGCCAAAGATGTATTGGTAGCCACAGACATTTTCAGTTATTGATCAATGGCAAAAGCTACAGCAAAATCAACAGTAAGAAAATTAATTTCAGAACTTATTTGCAGATATGGAATACCAGAAGTTATAGTATCAGATAGCGGTATTCATTTCATTGAAGAAATAATGTAGTGCACAATGTAGGATTTTGGGATACAACAGGCATTCCTTGTGTTGTATCATCCGCAGATTAGTGAGTGTGTCACAGAAACCAGAAAGGGATGCAAAAGTGTTTCTTTTTAGTACTGGTTAATAGTAGAACCATACTCTGTAAAACCACAGGTTATTCACCTTATGAAATCTTGTTTAGTAGCATACCTAAGATAGGATGTTATTATCCACAAGAGTTACATCATAAACATGGTGATTTGACTGCATATGTAAAAATAAGATTTTACTTACCGGTAAATCTATTTCTCGTAGTCCGTAGTGGATGCTGGGGACTCCGTAAGGACCATGGGGAATAGACGGGCTCCGCAGGAGACAGGGCACTCTAAGAAAGAATTAGGACTACTGGTGTGCACTGGCTCCTCCCTCTATGTCCCTCCTCCAGACCTCAGTTAAGGAAACTGTGCCCGGAAGAGCTGACAGTACAAGGAAAGGATTTTGGAATCCAGGGTAAGACTCATACCAGCCACACCAATCACACCGTATAACTTGTGATAAACTTACCCAGTTAACAGTATGAATAACAACAGAGCATCAGATAACCCTGATGCAACCATAACATAACCCTTATTTAAGCAATAACTATGTACAAGTATTGCAGAAGAAGTCCGCACTTGGGACGGGCGCCCAGCATCCACTACGAACTACGAGAAATAGATTTACCGGTAAGTAAAATCTTATTTTCTCTAACGTCCTAGTGGATGCTGGGGACTCCGTAAGGACCATGGGGATTATACCAAAGCTCCCAAACGGGCGGGAGAGTGCGGATGACTCTGCAGCACCGAATGAGCAAACACAAGGTCCTCCTCAGCCAGGGTATCAAACTCGTAGAACTTTGCAAAAGTGTTTGAACCTGACCAAGTAGCCGCTCTGCAGAGCTGTAATGCCGAGACCCCTCGGGCAGCCGCCCAAGAAGAGCCCACCTTCCTTGTGGAGTGGGCTTTTACTGATTTTGGAAGCGGCAATCCAGCCGCAGAATGAGCCTGCTGAATCGTGTTACAGATCCAGCGAGCAATAGTTTGCTTTGAAGCAGGAGCACCCAGCTTGTTGGATGCATACAGGATAAACAGCGACTCAGTTTTCCTGACTCTAGCCGTTCTGGCAACATAAACCTTCGAAGCCCTGACTACATCCAGTAAGTCGTAATCCTCCAAGTCACGAGTAGCCACAGGCACCACAATAGGTTGGTTCATATGAAAAGATGACACCACATTTGGCAGAAATTGCGGATGAGTCCGCAATTCTGCCCTGTCCATATGGAAAACCAAATAGGGTCTTTTATGTGACAAAGCCGCCAATTCTGACACACGCCTAGCCGAAGCCAAGGCTAATAGCATGACCACCGTCCACGTGAGATATTTTAACTCCACGGTTTTAAGTGGCTCAAACCAGTGTGATTTCAGGAAATTCAACACCACGTTAAGATCCCAAGGTGCCACTGGAGGCACAAACGGGGGCTGAATATGCAGCCCTCCCTTTACAGACGTCTGAACTTCAGTTAGAGAAGCTAGATCTTTTTGAAAGAAAATGGATAGGGCCGAAATCTGGACCTTAATGGACCCCAATTTTAGGCCCAAAGTCACTCCCGACTGTAGGAAGTGAAGGAAATGGCCCAGCTGGAATTCCTCTGTAGGGGCCTTCCTGGCCTCACACCAAGCAACATATTTTCGCCGTATACGGTGATAATGTTTAGCCGTCACGTCCTTCCTAGCCTTTATTAGCGTAGGAATAACCTCACCCGGAATCCCTTTTTCTACTAGGATCCGGCGTTCAACCGCCATGCCATCAAACGCAGCCGCGGCAAGTCTTGGAACAGACAAGGTCCCTGCTGCAACAGATCCTGCCTTAGAGGCAGAGGCCATGGGTCCTCTGTGAGCATTTCTTGCAGCTCTGGATACCAAGTCCTTCTTGGCCAATCCGGAACAATGAGTATTGTTCTCACTCCTCTTTTTCTTATGATTCTCAGCACCTTGGGTATGAGAGGAAGAGGAGGAAACACATACCCCGACTGGAACACCCACGGTGTTACTAGTGCGTCCACAGCTATCGCCTGAGGGTCTCTTGACTTGGCGCAATACTTTTGTAGCTTTTTGTTGAGGCGGGATGCCATCATGTCCACCTGTGGCAGTTCCCATCGATTTGTAATCTGTGTGAAGACTTCTTGATGAAGTCCCCACTCTCCCGGGTGGAGGTCGTGCCTGCTGAGGAAGTCTGCTTCCCAGTTGTCCACTCCCAGAATGAACACTGCTGACAGTGCTTGCACATGATTCTCTGCCCAACGAAGAATCCTGGTGGCTCCTGCCATTGCCACCCTGCTTCTTGTGCTGCCCTGGCGGTTTACATGAGCCACTGCGGTGATGTTGTCTGATTGAATCAGCACCAGTTGGTTGCGAAGCAGAGGCTCCGCTTGACTCAGGGCGTTGTATATGGCCCTTAGTTCCAGGATATTGATGTGCAGACAAGCCTCCTGACTTGACCACAGCCCTTGGAAGTTTCTTCCCTGAGTGACTGCCCCCCACCCTCGGAGGCTTGCATCCGTGGTCACCAGGACCCAGTCCTGTATGTCGAACCTGCGGCCCTCGAGAAGGTGAGCACTCTGCAGCCACCACAGAAGAGACACCCTGGCCCTGGGGGATAGGGTGATCAGCCGATGCATCTGAAGATGCGATCCGCACCACTTTTCCAACAGATCCCACTGAAAGTTCCTCGCATGGAACCTGCCGAAGGGAATGGCTTCGTATGACGCCACCATCTTTCCCAGGACTCGCGTGCATTGATGCACCGACACCTGTTTTTGTTTTAAAAGGTCTCTGACCAGAGTCACGAGCTCCTGGGCCTTCTCCTCTGGGAGAAACACCTTCTACTGGTCTGTGTCCAGAATCATGCCCAGCAAGGGCAGTCTCGTCGTAGGAATCAGCTGCGACTTTGGAATATTCAGAATCCAGCCGTGCTGTTGTAACGCCTCCCGAGAGTGTGCTACGCTGATCAGCAACTGCTCTCTGGACTTCGCCTTTATGAGGAGATCGTCCAAGTATGGGATAATTGTGACTCCTTGCTTTCGCAGGAGCACCATCATTTCCGCCATTACCTTGGTAAATATTCTCAGTGCCGTGGACAGACCAAACGGCAACGTCTGGAATTGGTAATGACAGTCCTGTACCACAAATCTGAGGTACTCCTGATGAGGTGGATAAATGGGGACATGCAGGTAAGCATCCTTTATGTCCAGAGACACCATAAAATCCCCCTCTTCCAGGCTTGCGATGACCGCTCTCAGCGATTCCATCTTGAACTTGAACCTTTTTCAGGTAAATGTTCAGGGATTTTAAATTCAATATGGGTCTGACCGAACCGTCCGGTTTCGGAACCACAAACATTGTGGAATAGTAACCACTTCCCTGTTGAGGGAGGGGAACCTGTACCACCACCTGCTGGAGATATAATTTGTGAATTGCCGCTAACACTACTTCCCTTTCTATGGGGGAAGCTGGCAGGGCCGATTTGAGGTAACGGTGAGGGGGCATCACTTCGAATTCCAGCTTGTATCCCTGAGACACAATCTGTATAGCCCAGGGATCCACCTGTGAGTGAACCCACTGGTGGCTGAAATTTCGGAGACGCGCCCCCACCGCTCCTGGCTCCACCTGTGGAGCCCCAGCGTCATGCGGTGGATTTTGTGGAAGCCGGGGAGGACTTCTGTTCCTGGGAACTAGCTGTATTGTGCAGCTTCTTTCCTCTACCCCTGCCTCTGGCAAGAAAAGACGCACCTCAGACTTTCTTGCCTCTGTGCGATCGAAAGGACTGCATTTGGTAATACGGTGCTTTCTTAGGTTGTGAGGGAATATATGGCAAAAAATTTGACTTCCCAGCCGTAGCTGTGGAAACTAGGTCCGAGAGACCATCCCCAAACAATTCCTCACCCTTATAAGGCAAAACCTCCATGTGCTTTTTTGAGTTGGCATCACCTGTCCATTGCCAAGTCCATAGGACCCTTCTGGCAGAAATTGACATTGCATTTATTCTAGAGCCCAGTAGGCAAATGTCTCTCTGGGCATCTCTCATATATAGAACAGCGTCTTTTATATGCCCCAGGGTCAGTAATATAGTATCCTTGTCCAAGGTATCAAGTTCCTCAGACAGAGTATCTGTCCATGCTGCTACAGCACTACACATCCAGGCCGACGCAATTGCCGGCCTCAGTAGGGTACCTGAATGTGTATAAACGGACTTCAGGATACCTTCCTGCTTCCTATCCGCAGGATCTTTTAGGGAGGCCGTATCCTGTGACGGCAGGGCCACCTTCTTAGATAAGCGTGTCAAAGCTTTGTCTACCCTAGGGGAGGATTCCCAGCATAACCTGTCCGTTGGCGGGAAAGAATACGCCATAAGTAACCGTTTGGAAATCTGCACTTTCCTATCAGGAGAATCCCAAGCTTTTTCACATAACTCATTTAACTCATGTGAAGGGGGAAAAGTTACTTCTTGCCTTTTTTCCCCAAACATATAAACCCTCCTGTCAGGGACCGGGTTTACCTCTGAAATGTGCAATACATCCTTCATTGTTATAATCATGTAGCGGATGGCTTTAGCCATTTTAGGCTGCAACTTTGCATCATCGCCATCGACACTGGAGTCAGATTCCGTGTCGATATCTGTGTCAACAATCTGGGATAGTGGGCGCTTCTGAGACCCTGATGGCCTCTGCGCTGTAGGATCAGGCCTGGGTTGAGACCCTGACTGTCCCAAGGCTTCAGCTTTATCCAACCTTTTATGCAAGGAGTTTACATTATCATTTAACACCTTCCACATATCCATCCAATCAGGTGTCGGCGGCGACGGCGGCGACCCCACATTCATCTGCACCTGCTCTGCTTCCACATAGCCTTCCTCGTCAAACATGTCAACACAATCGTACCGACACACCACACACACAGGGGATGCTCTATTTGAGGACAGAACCCCCACAAGGCCTTTTGGGGAGACAGAGAGAGAGTATGCCAGCACACACCCCAGCGCTATATAACCCAGGAATTACACAGTAACTTAGTGTTTACCCAGTAGCTGCTGTATTAGTGATTTTGCGCTAAATTTATGTGCCCCCCTCTCTTTTTACCCTCTTTCTACCGTGATTCTGCAGGGGAGAGCCTGGGGAGCTTCCTCTCAGCGGAGCTGTGGAGAGAAAATGGCGCTGGTGAGTGCTGAGGAAGAAGCCCCGCCCCCTCAGCGGCGGGCTTCTGTACCGCGATTTTGTGTAAAATAATGGTGGGGGCTCATGCATATATACAGTGCCCAGCTGTATATATGCTCTATTATGCCAGGAGGTACTCAATTGCTGCCCAGGGCGCCCCCCCTGCACCCTGCACCCTACAGTGACCGGAGTGTGCGGGTTAAATGTGGGAGCAATGGCGCACAGCTGCAGTGCTGTGCGCTACCTCATATGAAGACAGGAGTCTTCTGCCGCCGATTTTGAAGTCTTCTTGCTTCTCTCGCCGGCTTCTGTCTTCTGGCTCTGCGAGGGGGACGGCGGCGCGTCTCCGGGATCGGACGACCAAAAGTGAGTTCCTGTGTTCGATCCCTCTGGAGCTAATGGTGTCCAGTAGCCTAAGAAGCACGACCTATCCGCAGTTAGTAGGTTTGCTTCTCTCCCCTCAGTCTCACGTAGCATAGAGTATGTTGCCAGCAGATCTCTCTGAAAATAAAAAATCCTAATAAAATACTTTCTTATTAGCAAGCTCAGGAGAGCTCACTAAAGTGCACCCAGCTCTGTACGGGCACAGATTCTAACTGAGGTCTGGAGGAGGGACATAGAGGGAGGAGCCAGTGCACACCAGTAGTCCTAATTCTTTCTTAGAGTGCCCTGTCTCCAGCGGAGCCCGTCTATTCCCCATGGTCCTTATGGAGTCCCCAGCATCCACTAGGACGTTAGAGAAAAGCCTTACTGAAAGACTAACAACTTTGCACTCTCTAGCTTTTGCCTCTCTCCCAGACTCAGAAGCAGACCTGAATCCTCACAAGCTTCAACCAGGAGATTGGGTATACCTGAAAAGACACGTGAGAAAGTCACTTGAGCCCAGATTTGATGGTCCATACCAAGTGTTGTTGACCACACCCACTTCTGTGAAGGTCAAAGAAAGAGAAGCCTGGATACATGTATCCCACTGCAAACTTGCGCAAGTTAAGTTTGAATGAATGAACCTACTCACACATAATCATGCAAAGGTTATTTGGATCTAAGCCAGATAAACCATTATGGGGCGTTATATTAGGAACCTCAGCCTATATTGTCCTAATCATATACTCTGCATTTCTCTTTGAGAACAATAAAACAGGTGAAATAAAGGGAAATTTTATTTCCACCCCATAAAAACCCTAGCAATCTTGTAAGAGACAGAAGAAGTGCTACTGTCTGGCCAAACTCATTGGTCCAATCTCATTTTCAAGTAACAAAGGCACTCAATTTGTCCAATTGTTGGGTATGCACTCATTCACCAGTAAGTGCCCGATCCATGCATTTATATAATGTCCCCTTAACATTAACTGAATTCCAGTCTTTAAACTACTCATTAGGGAAGCATTATAACAAATCCATGGCTGGAAAATCAGTGAGTTTACTCACAGCTGGGATGATCAGTCCCCCTTTGTATACAGGCACCACCCACCACTACTGGCCTACTCATAGCTGATGGGACAATTATAAAACCAGTCACTCGAAAACTGGGTCATGTAGACTGTTCCCAAACCCTAGTAAATTTCACAACTAACAAGGGGTTGGACATTACCACATGCGGTAGAGGGGGTTATGTAAACCCATTTCCCCTTAGGGGCATAAAGGTACAGGCAAACACTTCCAACCCCCAAATAATTAAATGGTTCAATGGTTCAGAATGCAGCACACGTGTTCATTCTAAATCTAGTTTTCAAGGGAAAAAAACAGGCTGAATATTTCAAATCCCCAGAACCTGAATGGCTCAACAGTTCCATTGAAGACATTTGTTATAACCCAAGATCTGTCCAGCCAAATGTATGCCCTACAGATTGCATTTGGAGTAGTAGATAATGAACCTTACATTCTGCAACCAGATGTGTACTTTATATGTGGTAGAAAGGCTTACAAGTGAATACCCTATGGAGGACAGGGTACCTGCACCCTAGGGAAGGTGATACCTGCGGTTAGAGCAATAGACAACCTCAAGATAGAGGTTACCTCAACCATTTCAGTTCCTTAGATAAAAGGGAACTAAAAAAGAGCAAAACTCATGCCCATGATCTCATTTACATTCCATGGTATAAGAAAATTGGACAAGCCCTTGCAGAAGGAACAGTTCAGAACTCCCACAACATAGAAGCACTGGCAGAACTGCTTGAAAATATTACTGCCATATATGATGATACATTTAAACTAGTTTTAGAAGACAGGAAAATGGTAAAACAGGTGAAAACCCACAGAATGGTTTTAGATTACTTAACAGCCAAAGAAGGAGGTATGTGTATGGTAATAGAAGGAGCATGCTGCAATTATCTAAACCAGACCACATCTATTGAGGAAGTCATAGAGGGCCACCTAAATAAAGTACAAGAACTTAAGGATACATTCAGAGAAAAACATAATGACCCTGAATATGATTTAGATGAGGAAGGATGGTTATCATGGTTGAACCCAGCCAATTGGTTTAGCGGGATTAAAGGTTGGATTGTTGGAATTTTAATGTTTTTGCTAAAAATTGTTCGCTTAGCAATTTACATATATCTGTGTTTTAAGATACTATTTTGTTTCCTTTCAGCTTGCAAAAAGTCTATAAACTCATGATTTGAAACCTCCAAGTTTAAGAAGTTTCAGAAGAGCTTGGCAAGAAGGAGCCATGAGCAGTCTACCTTAATGGATATGAGTGAATGGTCGTCAACCCTCCATTGGATAAAGTGAAAAGCATAATCTCACGGGGATATAGCCATTAGCCATTAGCAGTATTATAGCACTATTATAGCTAGACTGTTTGTCTAGACTCATTAGGTAGAGATTTTGTAATGCCTCATAGCTCAACTGTAATGTCAGATTATTATAAAAAGGAGGGACTGAAAGAGACAGCATTGCGCTAAAGTAGTAGCCATCTTGTATAACAGTAGCCATGTGTCTGTATATGAAGAAATGCTTTTTGCTAAAAAGTTATAAGTAATGCTGACATTTCATTAGTTAGAGAAAAGTACCTCTGCGATACAAGTACGAGCTAATCACTTATCTTCTGGAACATGTTGATGGAACAGTGATGTTGTGAGAACAAGTGATGTTGTGAGAAGAGTGTCTACAGACTGATTCCCAAGGATTCTCAAGGATTGTAATGTCTCATGATTTCTATATGTGAGAAATTACGCTTATGCTTATGTTTTGTGACGAGTAACAAATTCCTGTATATGCCTATAAGAACCCCTAGACAATAAACTGATTCAGGCTCATTCTGTTCAACATAACCATGTGTGTTGTCTGCTGATTGAGTCTCCCAATCGATTGGTTAAAGGTATTTAAACAGACAACCGAAGGAAGTTGGTACAGGAGAAGGTTTTATCTCCAACAGTTACAGTTACAGTGGTTGCAATTACTGGAAATCCAGAAAGGTATACTGTATACTTGGCTGCTCTATACAACAACCGCAGATATATATATATATATATATATGGAACAATAATTTTAGGAGAATGCGCCCATAGTGCAGATCATTTTTATTTCATAGATGCATCATTTAAAAAACACACATCAAAGTTAAGATATTCTCGTACCAAATTAGACCCACTCTTTGGGCCAGTTCATAAGCATAAAAACATCCACAAGGCAAACCTCCACCGCTCTGTGCAGAAGCCGGGACCATACACCGCACCGGTAAGCCGAACCCGTCTGGCCACTCGCGACGAGCACAGGGAGAGGTGAGAGCCAAGTGAAAGCAAGCACACATGTCTGGCAAGCTCTGCCCCAACGCATTTTGTGGATACTTCGTCAGGAGGCTGGCTTGTCAGACGTCATCTAGATCCTCATATACCCCATCACACATTATCACAGGTGGTATGAATAATTTAGAATCATTCGTGATGAACAGAAAATGCTTCAACCGGCAATTTACAAACATTTACCGCAATAGGTTAGACAGTACTAATAAAACCTATATAATAAAAAATGTACATAATAAAAACAAGATGTATAATAACATGTATGATAAAAAAATTACAATAAACCTCGTTACACCATTAATTAGTGTTAATAAAAATTATATAATTGACTGCTACATGAATAATCACTTCAACCAATTCATCAAAGCTTATCATAGTATCCTAGATGTGCATATATTTTATTTTCCATAGACTTATTCTATACACCATCCATATATATATATATATATAGTTCCAAACAGAGGGACGGCACTCATAGGATTTTGCAACAAGTATATTGTATTCCAATAAAAGAAAGTTCCAAAGATTACATCAACGTTTCGGTGTAGAACACCGTCATCAGGATGTACAGAAATCACATACAGGAAAAATGGTGAACATACATAAAACAGCAACTTACCACCCTTATAAAGACCAGTAAATGACAAAACCACTGACACCTGCGCCGCAGCACACGCCCGCCCGAGCAGCCGGACGCATGTGAAAGACGTCATCCACATGCACGTCTCCACCGCGTCCCGCCGCCGTCATGACAACGATAGCGGTCACCATGGAAGCCCAAGACGCAGCCGCGTCATCGAGCTCGACGGCCCGCACCACGTGGTCATCAAAACAGGGGGCATGGCTTAGTCACGTCACGACGCGTTCCTGGCAACGGTCGTGGTTACCATAACATCCCAAGATGTAACCGCATCATTGAGTTATACAGCCCACGTCACCCGTCGTCAGAGCGATCAGTGTGGCCCCCGTGCAACACCCATAAAAACATAAACAAAAAAAGGGATTAAAAACATCACTGGAACACCAGTATGTAAAATCGGAGAATCATGTATCCCATCATAGGAACAGGACTATAAAGACAACATTAATACCCTAATAATGTAAATTGAATCATAAGGTATATATTATTTATAATTACCCTAATGGATAACTCTAAAGACTGATCTAGTTTTACATAAATCAGGAGAATAGAAATATGCGGACACAACAGATGCACATATTTTTATGTAAGACTATTCCAACAAATCTTTTCATTTAAGCCCCGTGGGGCAACAGTGTCCAGCCGGACAATCCATCTTGCCTCCATGATAAGCAACTGTTTATTTCTATCACCGCCACGTTTCAGCTCAGGGAGATGATCTATGATCATATACTTAAGGCTAGCCAGGCTGTGCTTTCTATCAGCAAAATGCTGAGCAACCGGTTGTTCACTTTTACCAGAAATTAACGCTGCACGAATGGCAGAACGATGTTGATTGGCCCGTTCTTTAAATTGGCGAATAGTTTTCCCCACATAATAGTACCCACAGGGGCATCGAATTATGTAGATGACAAACGTGGTTGTGCATGTGACCACATGCACAACCACGTTCACAACATGTTCACTTTTACCAGAAATTAACGCTGCACGAATGGCAGAACGATGTTGATTGGCCCGTTCTTTAAATTGGCAAATAGTTTTTCCCACATAATAGTACCCACAGGGGCATCGAATTATGTAGATGACAAACGTGGTTGTGCATGTGACCACATGTCTGATTGGAATGTATTTACCACTATGTGGGTGTCTAAATGAACTACCAACATCTAGATGGTTGCAAGTCGCACAGTTAATGCATCTATAGCACCCTGCCTTGCGTCTGGACAACATTCTGGTAGTATCGTTTTTAAACTTCGAAATGTCGGTACGCACAACCATGTCACGGATATTTCTCCCACGGCGGTAACATGCCATAGGGGACTTATTCCTCAACACACGTAGCTCAGTGTCCGTACTAATGATAGGCCATAATGCTTTAGTGGCTTGAGCTGTAATATTACTACTTGTTGTAAACAGGGAAGGCCACATAATTCTATTAGACTGATGTTTTTTGCGGTTGCTGGGAAGAAATAGAGTTTCCCGGGGGATATTGAGCACTTTGTGTTTCTGTTCTAACAATAATTTCTCAGGATATCCACGACAGATAAATTTTGAAACCATGTCCTCAAGTTGCCGTTCTAACACGGCTCTATCACTATTAATCCTGGCAACACGCAACATTTGCGAATAAGGCAACCCTGCTCTCAATGCTGATGGATGGTGTCTGGAAAATCTAAGCAGGGTGTTGCGGTCAGTTGGTTTCGTATAAACTGACGTCACCAACTGGCCACCCTGATTAGTCAGTTTAACGTCCAGAAATTCAATTTCTTGGTAACTTGTTCTATAGGTAAATTTGATGGGCCCCTGAGCATTATTGATACTATCAATAAAGGTACAAAAATCTTCCTGTGGACCTGACCAAAATACAATCAAATCATCAATATAACGTAAAAACAATTTGGTGTGATGCATGAACTCTGGCTGACTAAGAAACAAGCTGTTCTCTTGAATAAACATAAATATATTAGCATAGGTCGGTGAGACATTCGATCCCATCGCACACCCGGCAGTTTGAACATAATACTGAGAGTCAAACAGGAAATAATTGCGATGTAATACTAGTGAAAGCAATTGTAACACAAACTCTAAGTCGGGTCCCCTATAACTACGGTTCCCCCGCAGAAATTGTGCTGCTGCTGCAAGACCTTCATCATGCGGAATTGAAGTATACAGACTGTGCACATCCAGTGTGCACATCAGTAAATCAAATGGGCCCTTGGTGAATTCGCCCATCGCAGTTAGAAAAGCAGATGTATCCTTGAGGTAGGTCTTCTCATGCACGATGCATGGCTGTAGTAGGGTGTCCAGATATTGAGATATAGGCTGATACAGAGAGTCTCTCGCTGATACAATAGGGCGTCCGGGTGGAGACGTGGGGTTTTTATGAATTTTGGGAATCGAGTACAGAATCGGGGTGATGGGGAAATCCTGAGACAATGCTTTAAAAACTTTTTCTGAAATGATTTTATTCTGTTTTGCGGAAAGGAGGACTTGATCCAATTCCTTCTTGAACATCACAGTTGGGTCCCTTGGCAACTTCCTATACACTTGTTGGTCATTAAGTTGTTGTAGCATTTCATTGCGATAGTCATGGGTGTTCATGATGACTATTGCCCCGCCCTTATCCGCGGGGCGAATGACAATGTCCTCACACCGTCCCAAATTTGTGAGTGCCGTCCTCTCCCCAGCCGTGAGATTGTGGCGCACGGTTCTGTTTTCAGTATTGTATTTCTGGATGGAATCATCAAGAAGTCTTGTAAAGCATTTAATAGATGGGTTTGTCACAGGAGGGTCAAAGGAAGATTTATTCTTCTGCCTGCAGAATTTGTCAGCAGGATCTTGTTCGGTGTCCATGTCCACAGGTGCAGAGTTGGCGAAATATTCACAGAGTCTCATCCTTCTGCTGAATTTATGCAAATCCCAACTCCACTCAAAGGGGGAGTGTTTGTTTGTGGGAACAAATGCCAGCCCCTTGTTGAGGACTGACTGTTCATCTGCAGACAGCACCCTGTTGGACAAGTTGAAGATTACTTGTTCCTCTTCCACGGGGGTCTTCCTACCCCTCTTCTTTTGACCACCTCTTCTTGTGCGGGCACGTTTGTTTTTTGGTTTGTCATGCGTGAACGTGCCCCTAAAGGGTTAGCTTGAGCATTCCCCACCTCCTCTCCCTCTGAGATTGCAAAATCGCTGTAACTTTGTGAAGTCGTGACATCACATGGTTGTCTCACTGAACGTTGTGTTCGCTGATTTCTATTGAACTGTCTCGCGTATCTGGGGGAATCCCCATTGACCCATCGGTATACACGGTTGTCCTCGTAGTCCTGTACTACCTTCAGACGTTTGACCTTTTTAAATTTGATAAGATCCTGTCGATATTTGTCACACTGATTGCGTAATTGCATGAGCCAGTCATGTGAAGAATCCATTTGTAACGTGTTGAGATTGGTTCTCTCAAACTCTGCAATCTTGGATTTAACAGAAGTCAGTTCTTTAGATGCCTCTTCGACCACCAATATCATGAGGTCGAAGGAGCACTTGTTAAGTATTGCCACCCACTTGAGGCAGAACTCTGGACTATGCCGGCCGATAGTGGGGGTGTTCCGGACCCTAAACCCTCGTGGGATAAACTTATCCCGATAGTAATCAGATAAAGTCAGGCCATGCAGAGTATAATCAATTTCACGTTTCTTCATTCTAAATAGAGATTGAAATAATTCTTCAAAAGAGTCCACTTGATTGATATATTGTGGATCCACCAAAAAAAGAATCTTATCAATTTGATCAGTAGTATAACTAAGCATTTCCCCCAAAGGCAGCACAGAGGGTTGAGGGACTTCAGATGTCATTTTAAACAGAGTAAAATACACCCACAGTGTGAATTCACAATTCAGTCCTCCAGTAAAAATGATGGGACGCACAATGCTCAACGGCTGATAAGTCACCCTTAATAAACTATTTCCACGGTGCCATATAATAAATAGACAAAGTCCATCAACAAACAACCATGTGTATCGGCACTCGAAAAAAGACACAAATACCTTTGTGATCCAGTCCTATCATGGGGTAGCCATGATTCAATAGTTCCAAACAGAGGGACGGCACTCATAGGATTTTGCAACAAGTATATTGTATTCCAATAAAAGAAAGTTCCAAAGATTACATCAACGTTTCGGTGTAGAACACCGTCATCAGGATGTACAGAAATCACATACAGGAAAAATGGTGAACATACATAAAACAGCAACTTACCACCCTTATAAAGACCAGTAAATGACAAAACCACTGACACCTGCGCTGCAGCACACGCCCGCCCGAGCAGCCGGACGCATGTGAAAGACGTCATCCACATGCACGTCTCCACCGCGTCCCGCCGCCGTCATGACAACGATAGCGGTCACCATGGAAGCCCGAGACGCAGCCGCGTCATCGAGCTCGACGGCCCGCACCACGTGGTCATCAAAACAGGGGGCATGGTTAAGTCACGTCACGACGCGTTCCTGGCAACGGTCGTGGTTACCATAACATCCCAAGATGTAACCGCATCATTGAGTTATACAGCCCACGTCACCCGTCGTCAGAGCGATCGGTGTGGCCCCCGTGCAACACCCATAAAAACATAAACAAAAAAGGGATTGAAAACAACACTGGAACACCAGTGTGTAAAATCGGAGAATCATGTATCCCATCATAGGAACAGGACTATTATGTTTTTATGGGTGTTTTTATGGGTGTTGCACGGGGGCCACACCGATCGCTCTGACGACGAGTGACGTGGGCTGTATAACTCAATGATGCGGTTACATCTTGGGATGTTATGGTAACCACGACCGTTGCCAGGAACGCGTCGTGACGTGACTTAGCCATGCCCCCTGTTTTGATGACCACGTGGTGCGGGCCGTCGAGCTCGATGACGCGGCTGCGTCTCGGGCTTCCATGGTGACCGCTATCGTTGTCATGACGGCGGCGGGACGCGGTGGAGACGTGCATGTGGATGACGTCTTTCACATGCGTCCAGCTACTCGGGCGGGCGTGTGCTGCGGCGCAGGTGTCAGTGGTTTTGTCATTTACTGGTCTTTATAAGGGTGGTAAGATTCTTTTTTTGGGGGATCCACAATATATCAATCAAGTTGACTCTTGTGAAGAATTATTTCAATCTCTATTTAGAATGAAGAAACGTGAAATTGATTATACTCTGCATGGCCTGACTTTATCTGATTACTATCGGGATAAGTTTATCCCACGAGGGTTTAGGGTCCGGAACACCCCCACTATCGGCCGGCATAGTCCAGAGTTCTGCCGCAAGTGGGTGGCAATACTTAACAAGTGCTCCTTCGACCTCATGATATTGGTGGTCGAAGAGGCATCTAAAGAACTGACTTCTGTTAAATCCAAGATTGCAGAGTTCGAGAGAACCAATTTCAACACGTTACAAACATATTCTTCACATGACTGGCTCACGCAATTACGCAATCAGTGTGACAAATATCGACAGGATCTTATCAAATTTAAAAAGGTCAAACGTCTGAAGGTAGTACAGGACTACGAGGACAACCGTGTATATCGATGGGTCAATGGGGATTCCCCCAGAAGAAGAGGGGTAGGAAGACCCCCGTGGAAGAGGAACAAGTAATCTTCAACTTGTCCAACAGGGTGCTGTCTGCAGATGAACAGTCAGTCCTCAACAAGGGGCTGGCATTTGTTCCAACAAACAAACACTCCCCCTTTGAGTGGAGTTGGGATTTGCATAAATTCAGCAGAAGGATGAGACTCTGTGAATATTTCGCCAACTCTGCACCTGTGGACATGGACACCGAAACAGATCCTGCTGACAAATTTTGCAGGCAGAAGAATAAATCTTCCTTTGACCCTCCTGTGACAAACCCATCTATTAAATGCTTTACAAGACTTCTTGATGATTCCATCCAGAAATACAATACTGAAAACAGAACCGTGCGCCACAATCTCACGGCTGGGGAGAGGACGGCACTCACAAATTTGGGACGGTGTGAGGACATTGTCATTCGCCCCGTGGATAAGGGCGGGGCAATAGTCATCATGAACACCCATGACTATCGCAATGAAATGCTACAACAACTTAATGACCAACAAGTGTATAGGAAGTTGCCAAGGGACCCAACTGTGGTGTTCAAGAAGGAATTGGATCAAGTCCTCCTTTCCGCAAAACAGAATAAAATCATTTCGGAAAAAGTTTTTAAAGCATTGTCTCAGGATTTCCCCATCACCCCGATTCTGTACTCGATTCCCAAAATTCATAAAAACCCCACGTCTCCACCCGGACGCCCTATTGTATCAGCGAGAGACTCTCTGTATCAGCCTATATCTCAATATCTGGACACCCTACTACAGCCATGCATCGTGCATGAGAAGACCTACCTCAAGGATACATCTGCTTTTCTAACTGCGATGGGCGAATTCACCAAGGGCCCATTTGATTTACTGATGTGCACACTGGATGTGCACAGTCTGTATACTTCAATTCTGCATGATGAAGGTCTTGCAGCAGCAGCACAATTTCTGCGGGGGAACCGTAGTTATAGGGGACCCGACTTAGAGTTTGTGTTACAATTGCTTTCACTAGTATTACATTGCAATTATTTCCTGTTTGACTCTCAGTATTATGTTCAAACTGCCGGGTATGCGATGGGATCGAATGTCTCACCGACCTATGCTAATATATTTATGTTTATTCAAGAGAACAGCTTGTTTCTTAGTCAGCCAGAGTTCATGCATCACACCAAATTGTTTTTACGTTATATTGATGATTTGATTGTATTTTGGTCAGGCCCACAGGAAGATTTTTGTACCTTTATTGATAGTATCAATAATGCTCAGGGGCCCATCAAATTTACCTATAGAACAAGTTACCAAGAAATTGAATTTCTGGACGTTAAACTGACTAATCAGGGTGGCCAGTTGGTGACGTCAGTTTATACGAAACCAACTGACCGCAACACCCTGCTTAGATTTTCCAGCCACCATCCATCAGCATTGAGAGCAGGGTTGCCTTATTCGCAAATGTTGCGTGTTGCCAGGATTAATAGTGATAGAGCCGTGTTAGAACGGCAACTTGAGGACATGGTTTCAAAATTTATCTGTCGTGGATATCCTGAGAAATTATTGTTAGAACAGAAACACAAAGTGCTCAATATCCCCCGGGAAACTCTATTTCTTCCCAGCAACCGCAAAAAACATCAGTCTAATAGAATTATGTGGCCTTCCCTGTTTACAACAAGTAGCAATATTACAGCTCAAGCCACTAAAGCATTATGGCCTATCATTAGTATGGACACTGAGCTAAGTGTGTTGAGTAATAAGTCCCCTATGGCATGTTACCGCCGTGGGAGAAATATCCGTGACATGGTTGTGCGTACCGACATTTCGAAGTTTAAAAACGATACTACCAGAATGTTGTCCAGACGCAAGGCATGGTGCTATAGATGCATTAACTGTGCGACTTGCAACCATCTAGATGTTGGTAGTTCATTTAGACACCCACATAGTGGTAAATACATTCCAATCAGACATGTGGTCACATGCACAACCACGTTTGTCATCTACATAATTCGATGCCCCTGTGGGTACTTTTATGTGGGAAAAACTATTCGCCAATTTAAAGAACGGGCCAATCAACATCGTTCTGCCATTCGTGCAGCGTTAATTTCTGGTAAAAGTGAACAACCGGTTGCTCAGCATTTTGCTGATAGAAAGCACAGCCTGGCTAGCCTTAAGTATATGATCATAGATCATCTCCCTGAGCTGAAACGTGGCGGTGATAGAAATAAACAGTTGCTTATCATGGAGGCAAGATGGATTGTCCGGCTGGACACTGTTGCCCCATGGGGCTTAAATGAAAAGATTTGTTGGAATAGTCTTACATAAAAATATGTGCATCTGTTGTGTCCGCATCTTTCTATTCTCCTGATTTATGTAAAACTAGATCAGTCTTTAGAGTTATCCATTAGGGTAATTATAAATAATATATACCTTATGATTCAATTAACATTATTAGGGTATTAATGTTGTCTTTATAGTCCTGTTCCTATGATGGGATGCATGATTCTCCGATTTTACACACTGGTGTTCCAGTGTTGTTTTTAATCCCTTTTTTTGTTTATGTTTTTATGGGTGTTGCACGGGGGCCACACCGATCGCTCTGACGACGGGTGACGTGGGCTGTATAACTCAATGATGCGGTTACATCTTGGGATGTTATGGTAACCACGACCGTTGCCAGGAACGCGTCGTGACATGACTTAGCCATGCCCCCTGTTTTGATGACCACGTGGTGCGGGCCGTCGAGCTCGATGACGCGGCTGCGTCTCGGGCTTCCATGGTGACCGCTATCGTTGTCATGACGGCGGCGGGACGCGGTGGAGACGTGCATGTGGATGACGTCTTTCACATGCGTCCGGCTGCTCGGGCGGGCGTGTGCTGCGGCGCAGGTGTCAGTGGTTTTGTCATTTACTGGTCTTTATAAGGGTGGTAAGTTGCTGTTTTATGTATGTTCACCATTTTTCCTGTATGTGATTTCTGTACATCCTGATGACGGTGTTCTACACCGAAACGTTGATGTAATCTTTGGAACTTTCTTTTATTGGAATACAGTATACTTGTTGCAAAATCCTATGAGTGCCGTCCCTCTGTTTGGAACTATTGAATCATGGCTACCCCATGATAGGACTGGATCACCAAGGTATTTGTGTCTTTTTTCGAGTGCCGATACACATGGTTGTATATATATATATATATTTCTGGATTCATAAAGGATCATGTCAAGAAAGACAAAATCATAATGTACAAAGACATATATTTAAATGGACATTTTAGAGCATTTTTTCTTTTTTCCCTTATTTCATTATATCAGGTCCCAAGAGGAATTTATTCGATTCTGTAACAGTTAGATTACTATCTATAATTAGAGAGGCTATATGGCTATACTCTAGCATAGAAAAAGTATATATATACTAGCATAGGAGAAATATACTAGTAACAATGAAAGAAATACACATTTATACCACACCATATGGATTTCACGGAGAGGGCCAATGGTGAGTATCCTGTTCTTATTAAGCATACTCTCAAGCGGCTCTCAGAACATTCTTATATTAGCCTAATACTACTTTCATCCTTCTATTAGCATCATTACCCACATTAATTATAGATTTGATCAAAACCAGAAAGTATTATAAAGAAGTCAACCAATTATATATATAGATGAAACAGAGGACCCGAGATCCCCTACCGTTCCCTAATGAACGGAGTGATCTCGTAATTCTCATTTAGGCCACGTTGGACCAGTGTGTTCAGAGTCAGAATCCAAAAAGTCTCCCTTCTAAGCAGCTGTTCTTCTCTATTTCCACCATCTATACCTGCCGCTACATGTTCGATACCCGCAAATTTCAGGAGAAATGGGTCGGCATTATGTTTCTCTACAAAGTGTCGTGGAACACTATCTTTCATGACTCGATTTCTAATGTTTCTACTATGCTCCAATATTCGGATCTTTAATACCCGCTTAGTCTTACCGACATAGCCAAACCCACAGGGACACATTAGTATATAGATACAGAAGCTGGTATTACAATTTATAAATGATTGGATAGAAATGGGACGTGTCGCTATCTTTCCCACTATATTTTTAGCCCTTTGTCAGCCCAGTTACAGACTTTACAGCTCCCACACTGAAAAAAACCTTTTGTGGGTACCAAAAATGATGATCACTTCTATCTATCTGTCTTTTTTGTAGCTTACTCTTTGATACCATCGATTTAACCGTTTTTGCCCTTCTGTAGATAACTTCTGTTTTTTTCGGGAGTTCCGGACCCAATATAGGATCAAGTTGTAAAATATGCCAGTTTTTTGGGGCTATTTTTTCTAATTCTTTAAAGCCTGTACTGAACTGTGTAACAAAGGGACAGAAGGTTTTCTTAATACCACCCCTGTCATTTTTCCTATAAACCAACAGGGATTCTCTTTGCTTCTCTCTTGCTTTAAGCATTGCATTTTGAGTAAGTTCCTTTGGGTACCCCCTCTCCACAAACCTATCTGTATAAATCTCTGCTTGTTCATCAAATTTTGAGAGGTCTGTACAGTTCCTCCGTAATCTAGTATACTGAGAGTAGGGTATGTTCTCTTTCCACTGAGGGAGATGACAGCTTTTAAATTCCAGATAGCTGTTACTATCAACTTTGTTAAAGAACGTATACGTTTCTATCTCTACCGTTTCCTTAAACTTTTCAGTTGAGATTACTAGATCAAGGAATTCCAGCTTATTGATACTAAAAGTACCCGTGAATTTTAGATTGTAAGTATTCACATTTAGACTACCCAGGAACTCGTTCCATTCTTTTTCGTTTCCGTTCCATACAATAATCAAATCATCTATGTATCTTTTATACATAATTATCTTGGACCTCATCTCTCCTTTCAGGGTTTCCATTTCCCATTGTACCATATAAATGTTGGCCAAGCTCGGGGCACAGATACTACCCATGGCCGACCCACACACCTGCTGGTACCACTCTTTTAAAAATGTGAAGTAGTTATATTTAAGAACAAATTCTAAGCATTGACAGATAAATTTACACTTCGTGTCACTAACCTCAGGATCATTTCTTAGTTGGGCCTCAACAGCTGCAATTCCCTTATTATGTGGGATAGATGTATAAAGTGATTGTACATCTATAGAACACCACCTATAAGATTCCTTCCATTCTAACTCTTTTAGTATATGTAAAACCGAGGTAGAATCCTGGATGTATGATTCCAAACACGGAACATATTTCTTTATATAACAGTCTACAAATTCTGACATCCTAGAGGTCAGAGACCCAATGCCACTAATAATAGGTCTCCCTGGGGGATGGGATAGATTCTTATGGATTTTTGGAATATGATAAAACGTGGCTATCCGTGGATGCTGGTTAAATAAATAATTGAATTCAGTAATGGAGAAACTGTTGGTGGACAGCCCTTCCTTCAGTATCCCTTCTAATATGGTTAGGAATCCAATCATTTGATCATCCCTAAGCTTCAAATAGGATTCTGAATCGTTAAGTAATCTATGTGCTTCTTCAACATAATATTCCCTATCCATAAGAACTATCCCACCCCCCTTGTCAGCATTTTTTATCACCAAGTCCTCATTCGTGGCCAGAGTTTTAAGGGACTGATATTCAGCCTTACTAAAGTTGTTATTTTTCTTAGTGGGAATTTCTAAAGTTTCTAAGTCCTTTTTCATCATTTCATTGAACATCTCTATATAAGGACCTCTGGATACCAGGGGATAATAAGTTGATTTAAGTTTAAGGCCCGATCCACTTTTGGGCTCATCCCAGTTTCTAACAGGAGCATCATTTTTTCTAAGAAAATGCCTTTTTAACGTGAGGTTCCTTATATAGAGGTTCAAGTCTATGTAGGTATTAACTTTATTCAGGCTAGATGAAGGGGCATAAGACAATCCTTTGGACAAGACCCTTTTCTCAATCGGATTCAGAGCATATTTTGACAGGTTGAAAATTCCCCTATCTGGCTCTTTTAATGGAGGTTTCTCATTATTGACTCCCTTCTTGGAAGATCCACCTCCTCTCTTTCCCCTAGTCCTCGTTTTCTCCCTACGGGTGTATCCTGCTCTGTTTTGTGTTTCACTATTCCCTGACCATACCGATTTGCTTGTGTTCTCGGTCCTAAAAAATTCCCTCTCTCTTTACTGAATTGTAAATGGTCAAACCTATTTTTATGAGCAAAATTTGAATAATTATATTGATTTTCAAAATGCCTTCTATAGGGTATGGTTCTCTTAGGAACCTCCCACTGTCGTTCACCATTGGACGTTCTTTTTCATCCCGAATACCCCTGCTTGTTCCAATGTGGCCCTTGCTCAAAGTTCCACCTGCTAAGACTCTTCCTTCTGACAGGTGTAGTTGGAGGATAATCAACCTGTCTCGTTTGGATCCTGGCCATATTCCAGGTTCGGAACTGACCCTTCTGATAATCAATTTTATCTCTAGTAAACTTTCTGGCTTTTGTCTCAATTACTTTCTCCTCAATAGTAGTCACTTTGGAGTCAATACTCTTTTTTATCTCGCTAAATTTCTCTGTACCCCTCAAGGGAACTAATTCCTGATCTATTTCCTTTAAGTTTTTTTCCACCTCATCTAAACATTTTTTCTTCTCACATACCAACAATTTCATTAATTCTAGTGAGCAATCATCTTGAATCCTGAACCATTCTTCCAAAAATCTTTCATCTTCCAAAAATCTTTCATTTTCAGTGTACCCTATAGGATTTTTATTTAATCTTAATCCTCTAGGCACCCTTCTACATTTTATATAATTCTCCAAACTGACTATATCCCACCATGTTTTAGTTTCTCGGATAAGAAGTTTTTCTAGTCTGTGATAGATGTCAGTCTCATTCTCTTTAGCGGGAGCAGCCTGTGCTTGCTCTTGAGGTATTTCCTCAGGGAACATTCTCTCACAGTCTAGTAAATGTTTGGATTTTAATTCACTATTTCTAAACATGATTACCAAAAACAAAGGAAAATCTAGCAAATTTCAAACACAGAAATATATAATGAACTATTTCTCTGATGAAAAGTAATTACTTATTTTATGCACACAATTTGTTGGGAAGTGTGATAATATATGTTTCACAATCACAATCAGCCTGCAAATATAAACATTATAAGTATTAGAAATGTAGCAGTCACTGGTAAGTTTTTCAGTACCTCTAGAGGTTTTAGTATCACCTGCCGCAACCAAATACTTGGGATTCAGACAAACACAAACAAGATGCTGGACAAAATGATGTAAAGGTGCGCTGGTGTTTTTCAATTTGATCGTTTACAGTTCACAGGTGATCACCCCTTGGACTGTTAGCACTGGTGTAACGGACACCGCAGCAATTCCCCAGGAGCTCAGAACCCCCTTGAGCAGAGATGTCTGGAACAAGAATTTTAGGAGAATGCGCCCATAGTGCAGATCATTTTTATTTCATAGATGCATCATTTAAAAAACACACATCACAAGTTAAGATATTCTCGTACCAAATTAGACCCACTCTTTGGGCCAGTTCATAAGCATAAAAACATCCACAAGGCAAACCTCCACCGCTGTGTGCAGAAGCCGGGACCATACACCGCGCCGGTAAGCTGAACCTGTCTGGCCACTCGCGATGAGCACAGGGAGAGGTGAGAGCCAAGTGAAAGTAGGCACACACGTCTGGCAAGCTCTGCTTCAACACATTTCGTGGATACTTTGTCAGGAGGCTGGCTTGTCAGACGTCATCTAGATCCTCATATACCCCATCACACATTATCACAGGTGGTATGAATAATTTAGAATCATTCGTGATGAACAGAAAATGCTTCAACCGGCAATTTACAAACATTTACCACAATAGGTTAGACAGTACTAATAACACCTATATAATAAAAAATGTACATAATAAAAACAAGATGCATAATCACATGTATGATAAAAGAATTACAATAAACCTCGTTACACCATTAATTAGTGTTAATAAAAATCATATCATTGACTGCTTCATGAATAATCACTTCAACCAATTCATCAAAGCTTATCATAGTATCCTAGATGTGCATATATTTTATTTTCCATAGACTTATTCTATACACCATCCATATATATATATATATTCCTGGATTCACAAAGGATCATGTCAAGAAAGACAAAATCATAATGTAACAGTTGGATCCAACTGTTACAGAATCGAATAAATGCCTCTTGGGACCTGATATAATGAAATAAGGAGAGAAAAAATAAAAAATGCTCTAAAATGGCCATTTAAATATATGTCTTTGTACATTATGATTTTGTCTTTCTTGACATGATCCTTTATGAATCCAGAAATATATATATATGGATGGTGTATAGAATAAGTCTATGGAAAATAAAATATATGCACATCTAGGATACTATGATAAGCTTTGATGAATTGGTTGAAGTGATTATTCATGAAGCAGTCAATGATATGATTTTTATTAACACTAATTAATGGTGTAACGAGGTTTATTGTAATTCTTTTATCATACATGTGATTATACATCTTGTTTTTATTATGTACATTTTTTATTTTATAGGTGTTATTAGTACTGTCTAACCTATTGCGGTAAATGTTTGTAAATTGCCGGTTGAAGCATTTTCTGTTCATCACGAATGATTCTAAATTATTAATACCACCTGTGATAATGTGTGATGGGGTTTATGAGGATCTAGATGACGTCTGACAAGCCAGCCTCCTGACGAAGTATCCACGAAACGCGTTGGGGCAGAGCTTGCCAGACATGTGTGCTTGCTTTCACTTGGCTCTCACCTCTCCCTGTGCTTGTTGCGAGTGGCCAGACGGGTTCGGCTTACCGGCGCGGTGTATGGTCCCGGCTTCTGCACACAGCGGTGGAGGTTTGCCTTGTGGATGTTTTTATGCTTATGAACTGGCCCAAAGAGTGGGTCTAATTTGGTACGAGAATATCTTAACTTGTGATGTGTGTTTTTTAAATGATGCATCTATGAAATAAAAATGATCTGCACTATGGGCGCATTCTCCTAAAATTCTTGTTCCAGACATCTCTGCTCAAGGGGGTTCTGAGCTCCTGGGGAACTGCTGCGGTGTCCATTACACCAGTGCTAACAGTCCAAGGGGTGATCACCTGTGAACTGTAAACGATCAAATTGAAAAACACCAGCGCACCTTTACATCATTTTGTCCAGCATCTTGTTTGTCTGAATCCCAAGTATTTGGTTGCGGCAGGTGATTGTTAGGGTCTCCTGCTCTGTGCTGCCACGTCGTCATGGCAACCGGGAGACAAGTGCTAGCGGAGTAACCTGAGCGTAGCTGATACTCCTGTTCGGGTCTTTTGCTGTGCAGTGGTTACAGGCTCTGTGCACGGCAGGGGATCCGGTGCTGGTTTTTGTGCTCACAGTCTGTGAGGTCTGAGTGGGGCGTGGACAGCACCTGCTATATAAACCCTCTACTCAGGTTAGGCAGATGCTGCTGAATATTTGTTGGTTAGTCAGTTCCTGAAAGCTAGCTAGTACTGTGTAAACTTTGTATTTGTTTGTTGCTTACTGCAAATAGGCCTTGGGATTTGGTATTACACTCTGCCAATCCAGAACTAGCAGTAAGACTGGAGTCAGTTGTTTAACCTGCTGGGGTTCTTTTGCTACTCTGTGAACCTAGCAAGTTTGCGGCTGTATTCTCAGACTTGCCTGCCAAAATCCTTTCTCACTGTGCAAGGTGTTCAGGTGTCAGTTTAGTGGCAGTAAGCTGAACCAGTGCACTGCAAGTGAGGACTAGGATTGTGGAGACTCTCCTTGTGTCTATTATTCCATCTCTGACCAAGGAGTTTACTGCCACACCCGTTGGTAACCCTTTAGGGTTTGCTGTTGCCCTTAGCAACAGCATTTCGGGTTCTCTACGTATTAAATCACTACATCTCGCTTCTTTCCATCTGAGCATTCCTAATACTAGGGAGACACCCAGTTTCTTAGCCTTTGGGCTTCTCTGTTCACTTTGTGTTTATTTTGTTACCCTATCACCTTCTGTGTATGTAATGTCATATTCCCCAGTCTGTCTGTGAGTTCATTTGTTTTGCATCCCTCACCGTTCAGACACCAGTACATTCCTGCTGGCACTGGTGTGCATAACATATTCAGCAGCCCAATACTCCTGTTGAAATTTTGTGGGAATATGGAACATACCCCTCAAAATACTTTGCAACAGGTGGTCGATCAGATGCAGGTCCTGACTCGACAATTTAATGATTTGTCCATTAAAATGCACACCTCACAGGCCGCTGGCGGAGCTCCCGCAGCAGCAGTACCTTCAGGGGTTAAAGAGCCGAAAGTAAATCTCCCTGGTCGTTTTTCTGGAGATCGCTCGCAGTTCTTTTGTTTCAAGGAGAGCTGCAAGCTATATTTCCAGCTTAGGCCTCAGTCTTCTGGGTCGGAGATTCAGCGGGTGGGCATAGTGATTTCCTTGCTACAAGGAGACCCACAGGTCTGGGCATATGGGTTGCAGCCTGACTGTCCGTCGCTTAAAAGTGTTGATGCTTTTTACGGCACTGGGCATGTTGTATGATGACCCTGACAAGACGGCCTCTGCCGAGGCTCAGATTTCGATCCTTAAGCAAGGGCGAAGGCCAGTTTAGGTTTATTGTACGGAGTTTCGGAGGTTGGCCCATGATACCCAGTGGAATGACCCAGCCCTGAGACACCAGTACCGAAGAGGTCTTTCTAACCAGTTAAAAAACCAACTGGTACAATATCCCTTGCCTGATAGCTTGGATCAGCTCATGCAGTTATCCATTCGGGTGGATAGACGGCTGAGAGAGCGCAGGCTTGGAAGGGAGACCGAGGTTTCCTTCTTTCCCAAGGGAACCTCAGACTCTGAGGAATTTTCCGGGGAGCCTATTCAGATTGGGGCTATCCGCCTCTCCTCGCGTGAGAAGACGCGGAGGAGACAGCAGGGGTTATGTTTGTACTGTGGGAATAAAGGTCATGTGGTAGTATCATGCCCAGAAAAGCCAGAAAACTTCAGGGCCTGAGGGTGATGGGAAATATCCTGTCAGGCCAGAAGTCAGAATTTCCCAAGAAGACTTTTATCATTCCGGTGACCTTGAAGATCCTCGGTCAAACTGTCAAGACTGAGGCCTTTGTGGACAGTGGGGCCGACGGGGTTTTTATGGACCGCCAATTCGCCCTGAAACACTCTGTTCCCTTAGTACCCTTGGCATCGGAAATTGAGATTTGTGGGTTAAACGGGGAACCATTATCCCAGGGTAATATTACCTCTTGCACTAGCCAGATTTCCTTGTTTATTGGAGCCACACACTCTGAAAAATTGTCCTTTTATGTGACTGTCTGTACTTTTGCCCCATTGGTGTTGGGGTTACCCTGGTTAAGGGCCCACAATCCTCAATTTGACTGGGTCTCTGGGGAGATTCTTAGTTGGGGTACTGATTGTTTCAGGAGTTGCTTGAGCCTTCCAGTCAGGCTTTCGCAGCTAAGTTTGCCAGGATTGCCAGGATGTTATGCAGATTTTGCGGACGTGTTCTCCAAAAGAGTTGCAGAGGTAGTACCTCCCCATCGCCCCTATGACTGTGCCATTGATTTGTTGCCGAATACTAAGCTTCCCAAGAGCAGGTTGTACTCCCTGTCACGTCCTGAGACTCAGGCTATGGCAGAGTACATTCAGGAGAACTTGGCTAAGGGATTTATCAGACCTTCACAGTCTCCAGTTGGGTCGGGGTTCTTCTTCGTGGGTAAAAAGGACGGTTCGTTGCGACCCTGCATCGACTTCAGGGAATTGAACCGTATCACGATTAAAAACTCATACCCACTGCCTCTCATTTCATTCTTGTTTGACCAGCTTCGTACTGCCACCATTTTTTCTAAGATTGACCTACGCGGTGCATACAATCTAATCCGAATAAGAGAGGGGGATGAATGGAAGACTGCCTTTAATACCCACTCAGGGCATTATGAATATTTGGTGATGCCTTTTGGGCTCTGTAATGCCCCGGCAGTCTTCCAGGACTTCATGAACGATGTGCTCAGGGAATATTTGGATAGATTCTTAGTTGTATACTTAGATGACATCCTAATCTTCTCCCATTCCCTGGAGGAACATCGGAAGCATGTACGCTTAGTCCTCCAGAAACTCAGAGACCACCGGCTTGGGGCGAAGCTGGAGAATTGCGAATTTGAAGTTCAGCAAATCGCATTTCTAGGATATATTATCTCCCCAGAAGGTTTCCAAATGGAGGGTTCCAAGGTACAGGCAGTTCTGGATTGTGTGCAGCCCACTAGTTTGAAGGCGCCTCAGCGTTTTCTGGGCTTTGCGAATTTTTATAGACGATTTATCGCTGGATTTTCGTCTATAGTGGCGCCCTTGGTGGCACTCACTAAGAAAGGGGCGGATGTTGCTCACTGGTCTTGTGAGGCCAAAGCGGCTTTTGCCCGTCTCAAAAGGGCATTTGTCTCGGCCAAGGTGCTGCGACACCCAGATCCAGAGCGTCCTTCTGTGGTGGAGGTGGATGCCTCTGAGATGGGTATTGGGGCAGTGCTCTCTCAGATGGGGGTGTCTGATAATCGCCTTCATCCCTGTGCTTACTTTTCCCGTAAATTTTCGCCTGCCGAGATGAATTATGACGTGGGTAACCGGGAATTGTTGGCTATTAAGGATGCACTCGAGGAGTGGAGACACTGGCTTGAGGGGGCTAAGTTTGTGGTCTCAATTCTCACCGACCATAAGAATTTGGCATATTTAGAGTCAGTGAAGCGCCTCAATGCCAGGCAGGCACGATGGGCATTGTTTTTTGCTCGCTTTAATTTTTTGATAACATATCGCCCTGGGTCAAAAAACAACAAGGCTGATGCGCTCTCGCTGAGTTTTGCTCCAATCCAGGAGACCACCGAGGAGCCATTGCCCATTGTGTCCCCATCATGTATTAAAGTGGGCATTACCCAGGACCTCTTGTCATTAGTCCTTAGAGCACAGGAGCAGGCTCCTCCAGACCTTCCGGTAGGTCTTTTGTTTGTGCCTCCTAGGTTAAGACAGCGAGTGTTCCTGGAATTCCATGCCAAGAAGTCGGCAGGTCACCCGGGTATTGCCAGAACTCGGGAGTTGCTATCTAGGGCGGTGTGGTGGCCCTCGGCAGCTAGGGATGTGGATCAGTGGGTTCGGGCATGTGACATCTGTGCCCGAAATAAGACTCCTAGAGGGGTTCCTGTTGGCCCATTACATCCACTCTCTATTCCATCTAAGCCATGGACCCACATTTCAATGGATTTTGTGGTGGACGTGCCCAAATCCTCGGGGATGACAGCCATCTGGGTTGTCGTTGACAGGTTTTCGAAGATGGCGCACTTCGTTCCATTGGTTGGGCTGCCATCGGCCAGACGCCTGTCTGAATTATTTATGCTGCATGTTGTGCGCCTCCACGGGTTGCCACTTGATGTGGTCTCTGACCGTGGATCCCAGTTTGTGGCCAAATTCTGGAGGGCATTTTGTTCCTATCTCCAGATTTCTGTCAGCTTGTCGTCAGGCTACCATCCGCAGTCTAATGGGCAGACTGAAAGGGTGAACCAGTCCTTGGAGCAGTTCCTCAGGTGTTATGTCTCCAAGTGTCAGACTGACTGGTTTGCTCATCTGTCCATGGCGGAGTTTGCCTATAACAACACGGCTCACTCTGCTACAGGGATCTCTCCCTTCCTTTGTGTGTATGGGCATCATCCTAAGGCCAATTCTTTTGACCCCCTGGACTCCACGCCTGGTGGTTCCTCTATGGTTTCGGTCCTTAGAGGTATTTGGAGGAAAGTGAAGAAAGCCCTTGTGTCTGTGTCATTAGTGACCAAAAGGGTTTTTGATAAGCGGAAAAGACCCTGCAGCTTCAAATTAGGAGACTTCGTCTGGTTGTCTACTAAGAATTTGAAGTTGAGACAGCCATCTCATAAGTTAGGCCCCCGGTTCATCGGTCCTTATAAGATCACTAGGGTTATCAATCCGGTGGCATTTCAGTTAGATCTACCCCGTTCTTTGGGTATCAATAAAACATTTAATTGTTCCCTTTTAAAACGGGCGATTAGTAATCCTTCTTCCAGTGGAAGACCTTCCCCTCTTCTGATACGTGGCCAGAGGGAGTTTGTTGTTGAAAGGATTCTTGACTCCAAGATGGTTCGGGGTCGGCTGTCATTTTTGGTGCACTGGAAGGGGTATGGCCCGGAGGAGCGGTCGTGGGTGCGCAGTTGTGATCTTCATGCCCCCAGACTGTTACGCTCTTTCTTCTCGCAGTTCCCCGATAAGCCCGGTGGTAGGGGTTCTTTGACCCCTCATCAGAGGGGGGGTACTGTTAGGGTCTCCTGCTCTATGCTGCCACGTCGTCATGGCAACCGGGAGACAAGTGCTAGCGGAGTAACCTGAGCGTAGCTGATACTCCGGTTCGGGTCTTTTGCTGTGCACGGCAGGGGATCCGGTGCTGGTTTTTGTGCTCACAGTCTGTGAGGTCTGAGTGGGACGTGGACAGCACCTGCTATATAAACCCTCTTCTCAGGTTAGGCAGATGCTGCTGAATCTTTGTTGGTTAGTCAGTTCCTGAAAGCTAGCTAGTACTGTGTAAACTTTGTATTTGTTTGTTGCTTACTGCAAATAGGCCTTGGGATTTGGTATTACACTCTGCCAATCCAGACCTAGCAGTAAGACTGGAGTCAGTCGTTTAACCTGCTGGGGTTCTTTTGCTACTCTGTGAACCTAGCAAGTTTGCGGCTGTATTCTCAGACTTGCCTGCCAAAATCCTTTCTCACTGTGCAAGGTGTTCAGGTGTCAGTTTAGTGGCAGTAAGCTGAACCAGTACACTGCAAGTGAGGACTAGGATTGTGGAGACTCTCCTTGTGTCTATTATTCCATCTCTGACCAAGGAGTTTACTGCCACACCCGTTGGTAACCCTTTAGGGTTTTGCTGTTGCCCTTAGCAACAGCATTTCGGGTTCTCTACGTATTGAATCACTACATCTCGCTTCTTTCCATCTGAGCATTCCTAATACTAGGGAGACACCCAGTTTCTTAGCCTTTGGGCTTCTCTGTTCACTTTGTGTTTATTTTGTTACCCTATCACCTTCTGTGTATGTAATGTCATATTCCCCAGTCTGTCTGTGAGTTCATTTGTTTTGCATCCCTCACCGTTCAGACACCAGTACATTCCTGCTGGCACTGGTGTGCATAACAGTGATACTAAAACCTCTAGAGGAACTGAAAAATTTACCAGTGACTGCTACATTTCTAATACTTATAATGTTTATATTTGCAGGCTGATTGTGATTGTGAAACGTATATTATCACACTTCCCAACAAATTGTGTGCATAAAATAAGTAATTACTATTCATCAGAGAAATAGTTCATTATATATTTCTGTGTTTGAAATTTGCTAGATTTTCCTTTGTTTTTGGTAATCATGTTTAGAAATAGTGAATTAAAATCCAAACGTTTACTAGACTGTGAGAGAATGTTCCCTGAGGAAATACCTCAAGAGCAAGCACAGGCTGCTCCCGCTAAAGAGAACGAGACTGACATCTATCACAGACTAGAAAAACTTCTTATCCGAGAAACTAAAACATTATGGGATATAGTCAGTTTGGAGAAATATATAAAATGTAGAAGGGTGCCTAGAGGATTAAGATTAAATAAAAATCCTAAAGGGTACACTGAAAATGAAAGATTTTTGGAAGAATGGTTCAGGATTCAAGATGATTGCTCACTAGAATTAATAAAATTGTTGGTATGTGAGAAGAAAATATGTTTAGATGAGGTGGAAAAAAACTTAAAGGAAATAGATCAGGAATTAGTTCCCTTGAGGGGTACAGAGAAATTTAGCCAAATAAAAAAGAGTATTGACTCCAAAGTGACTACTATTGAGGAGAAAGTAATTGAGACAAAAGCCAGAAAGTTTACTAGAGATAAAATTGATTATCAGAAGGGTCAGGTCCGAACCTGGAATATGGCCAGGATCCAAACGAGACAGGTTGATTATCCTCCAACTACACCTGTCAGAAGGAAGAGTCTTAGCAGGTGGAACTTTGAGCAAGGGCCACATTGGAACCAGCAGGGGTATTCGGGATGAAAAAGAATGTCCAATGGTGAACGACAGTGGGAGGTTCCTAAGAGAACCATACCCTATGGAAGGCATTATGAAAATCAATATAAAATAGGTTTGACCATTTACAATTCAGTAAAGAGAGAGGGAATTTTTTAGGACCGAGAACACAAGCAAATCGGTATGGTCAGGGAATAGAGAAACACAAAACAGAGCAGGATACACCCGTAGGGAGAAAACGAGGACATGGGGAAAGAGAGGAGGTGGATCTTCCAAGAAGGGAGTCAAAAATGAGAAACCTCCATTAAAAGAGCCAGATAGGGGAATTTTCAACCTATCAAAATATGCTCTGAATTCAATTGAGAAAAGGGTCTTGTCCAAAGGATTGTCTTAGACCCCTTCATCTAGCCTGAATAAAGTTAATGCCTACATAGACTTGAACCTCTATATAAGGAACCTCACGTTAAAAAGGCATTTTCTTAGAAAAAAATGATGCTTCTGTTAGAAACTGGGATGAGCCCAAAAGTGGATCGGGCCTTAAACTTAAATCATCTAATTATCCCCTGGAATCCAGAGGTCCTTATATAGAGATGTTCAATGAAATGATGAAAAAGGACTTAGAAACTTTAGAAATTCCCACTAAGAAAAATAACAACTTTAGTAAGGCTGAATATCAGTCCCTTAAAACTCTGGCCACGAATGAGGACTTGGTGATAAAAAACGCTGACAAGGGGGGTGGGATAGTTCTTATGGATAGGGAATATTATGTTGAAGAAGCACATAGATTACTTAACGATTCAGAATCCTATTTGAAGCTTAGGGATGATCCAATGATTGGTTTCCTAACCATATTAGAAGGGATACTGAAGGAAGGGCTGTCCACCAACAGTATCTCCATTACTGAATTCAATTATTTATTTAACCAGCATCCACGGATAGCCACGTTTTATCATATTCCAAAAATCCATAAGAACCTATCCCACCCCCCCAGGGAGACCTATTATTAGTGGCATTGGGTCTCTGACCTCTAGGATGTCAGAATTTGTAGACTGTTATATAAAGAAATATGTTCCGTGTTTGGAATCATACATCCAGGATTCTACCTCGGTTTTACATATACTAAAAGAGTTAGAATGGAAGGAATCTTATAGGTGGTGTTCTATAGATGTACAATCACTTTATACATCTATCCCACATAATAAAGGAATTGCAGCTGTTGAGGCCCAACTAAGAAATGATCCTGAGGTTAGTGACATGAAGTGTAAATGTATCTGTCAATGCTTAGAATTCGTTCTTAAATATAACTACTTCACATTTTTAGAGGAGTGGTACCAGCAGGTGTGTGGGTCGGCCATGGGTAATATCTGTGCCCCGAGCATGGCCAACATTTACATGGGACAATGGGAAATGGAAACCCTGAAAGGAGAGATGAGGTCCAAGAAAATTATGTATAAAAGATACATAGATGATTTGATTACCTTTACTCAAGGTTCCTTTTCCCTCCCCTCTCTTTACCGGAGCGAAATGGACAATGTCAAGTAAATATCTTGACAGTTCCTTTTTTTTCATTTGGAGATGCATGTGGAGATGACTGTTCATATGTAGACTTGACATAATCTGCCCAGTGTAAGTCATAAAATAGTAGTTATAGAAATAAACTCATACGCAAAAGGTCCCCAGTTTGAAACAGGGTAGAAACAAGCTTTTAGCTTTAGGATTTTAAAACATTGAATTTTGGTAAAATGACCAATAAAAATGCAAGCAGTAAACAATTTATTTCATCATGATATACTGTATGTAAAACTACCTTTTTTATTGTAGAGTGAGCGCAGCTCTTTCCAAGTAGTTTCTGTAGTGTAATGGTTATCATGTTCGTCTCACATGCTAAAGGTCCCCATTTTGAAACTGGGCAGAAACATTAGGGGTAATTCCAAGTTGATCGCAGCAGGAAATTTTTTAGCAGTTGGGCAAAACCATGTGCACTGCAGGGGGGGCAGATATAACATGTGCAGAGAGAGAGAGATTTGGGTGTGATGAGTTCAATCTGCAATCTAAATTGCAGTGTATAAATAAAGCAGCCAGTATTTACCCTGCACAGAAACAAAATAACCCACCCAAATCTAACTCTCTCTGCACATGTTATATCTGCCCCCCCTGCAGTGCACATGGTTTTGCCCAATTGCTAAAAAATTTCCTGCTGCGATCAACTTGGAATTACCCCCATTGTTTTAACTTAACATATTGAATTTAACTATGGATATTTCGATAACTTTCTACTGTTGCATTGCTCAAAGAAAAAGCAAGCAAAAAAATCATATTGCAGAATGTCAAAAGTCAATTTCCCTTCTACCATGCATATTGGATGGTGTTGCATTCATGAAGTACCTGTAGTCTAGGGGTGTTCACATTTACCCAATATACGTAAGGAACCCCTTTCAAAATTGGTCAGAAATATTTTAAAAAAGGATTTTTGTAATAAATTAGAATAATTAGAATTGTTATTAAGTTAATGTGTCCTCTTGAAATGTAAAGTGGAAAAATAGCACAGTAATGACAAGAAAACAGAAAAATTGTTTTAGAAATTTTTTTTTCTCTAAGAAGTCATGAGCCAATTGTACTTCCAGACTAGATAGTCATGAGGTCCTCTAGAATAAGTTTCTGTTGTGTAGTGGTTATGATGTTCACCTACAAGGTCCCCAGTTTGAAACAAGCTTTCAGCTTTACAGTTTTAAAACAATTTATTTTTTGTTGAAATGCAAAATAAAAATGCAAGCAAAAAAAAGTTTATTTCAGCATGCCGACCTGTATCTCAAAGCTCCTTTTTTATTGAATGGTGGGCACAACTATTTCCAATTAGTTTCTGTAGTGTAGTGGTTATCACGTTCGCCTCATACGTGAAAGATCCCCAGTTCAAAACTGGATGGAAACATATTTTGTTACTGAAACATTTTGAATTCAATTATGGATATTTTGGTAACTATCTACTGTTGCATTGCTCAATGAAAAAGCAAGCAATAATCATATTGCAGAATATCAAAAGTCAATTTCCCTTCTACCATGCATATTGGATGGTGTTGCATTCATGAGGTTCCTGTAGTATAGGGTTATTCACATTTACCCAATAAGGTCCCTCTTCAAAATGTGTCAGAAATACATTAAAAAGGATTTTTTTATTAAATACAATGATCAGAATTTTTAATAAGTGAATGTGTCCTCTTGAAATGCAAAGTGGAAAAATAGCGTCAAAATTATTAGAAAATAGAAAAATAAGTTTAGAAAAATATTTTTTTCTATGAAATCCATGTGCCAATTGTACTTCCAGACTAGATAGTGATGAGATCCCCAAAAGTTAGTTTCTGTAGTGTAGTGATTATCATGTTCCAATATAGAATTGAAAAAGAAATTGGATTTGTATGGGTACACTCCGTCCCCTTCCTCAGATATTTGTTTGAAATACATTTTATTCATTATATTTAAAAATTGGTATCAGCATGACATCCCCTTCTGACCATCTGTAGGGCCTTTAATAGTTTTATAATTACTAATTAGCCTATAATAGGCTAAGTAAGCGAAGTATAAAAGAAAATTTTGAAAAAAGAAAAGAAACAGAAACAGTGTAAGAAATGTATATATTTGTGAATAAAGTGTTAACATTATTCCGTGTCATGTCCCTTTATATACCTCTTGTTTATGAATAAAATTCCTTTGTATATCTTGTTTTCCTACTGTGGATATCAGTGTATGAGTTGTTTTTTCTAAATTTTCTTTTATACTTCACTTACTTAGCTTATAATAGGCTAATTAGTAATTATTAAACTATTAAAGGCCCTACAGACAGTCAGAAGGGGATGTCATGCCGATACCAATTTTTAAATATAATGAATAAAATGTATTTTTAACAATAATCTGAGGAAGGGGATAGAGTGCACCCATACAAATCCAATTTCTTTTTCTATTCTATACTGTTACTGTTTCATAATTGGAGGGTAGCACCCAAAATTTTGATGAATATATGACATATGGAGACATGATTGTCCAAATTATATAGATCATTGTTCCCTTACAATAAAGTGTGCATAATTCTGGTGCGGAAAAAATGCTTTTCTTTTCTGGTTATCATGTTCGCCTAACAAGCGAAAGGTCACCAGTTCGAAACTTGGGCATGAACAAGCTTTTTGCTTTAGAATTTTAAAACAATGGATTTTTTGTTGAAATGCTCAATAAAAATGCAATCAGATAAAAATTTTATTTTAGAATGCCATACTGTATGTCAAATATAATTTTTTATTGGATGGCGGGTGATGCTGTTTCCATGTAGTATCTGTAGTGTAGTGGTTATCACGTTTGCGTCACATGCGAAATGTCCCCAGTTTGAAACTGAGCAGAAACATTTATTGTTATCTAAACATTTTGAATTTAATAATAGATATTTTGATAACTATCTACTGTTGCATTGGTGAATGAAAAAGCAAGCAAAAAATCGTATTGCAGAATATCAAAATTAAATTTCCCTTCTACAATGCATATTGAATGGTGTCACATTCATGAGGTTCCTGTACTGTAGGGTTATTCACATTTACCCAATACGCATAAGGTCCCCCTTCAAATTGGTCAGAAATACAATAAAAAAATATTTTTTTTGTTAAATACAGTGAATAGAATTGTTAGTAAGTGAATGTGTCCTCTTGAAATGCAAAGTGGAAAAATAGCGTCAAAATTATTAGAAAATAGAAAAATAAGTTTAGAAATGTTATTTTTTCTAAGAAAATCATGTGCCAATTGTACACTCAGATGTGTTAGTGATGACACCCTCAAGAGTTAGTTTCTGTAGTGTAGTGGTTTTTACGTTTGTCTGACATGCGAAAGGTACCCAGTTCGAAACTGGGCAGCAGCAAGCTTTTAGCTTTAGAATTTTAAAACAATGTATTTTTTGTTGAAATGCCAAATAAAAATGCAATCCAATAAAAAGTCTATTTCAGCATGCCATACAATATGTCAAAGATAATTTTTTACTGGATGGTGAGCGCTATTTCCATGTAGTTTCTGTAGTGTAGTGGTTATCACGTTTGGCTCACACACGAGTGGTCCCCAGTTTGAAAATCGGCAGAAACATATTTTGTTACCTAAACATTTTGAATTCAATCATTTATATTTTGATAACTATCTACTGTTGCATTGCTCAATGAAAAAGCAAGCAAAAAATCATATTGCAGAATATCATGTAAATTTCCCTTCTACCATTTATATTGGATGGAGTTCCATTCATGAGGTACCTGTAGTATAGGGTTATTCACATTTACCCAATATACATAAGGTTCCCCTTAAAAATTGGTTAGAAATACATTAAAAAAGGATTTTTTTTATTAAATACAATGATTAGAATTATTAATAAGTGAATGTGTCCTCTTAAAATGCAAAGTGGAAAAATAGCATAGAAATTATTAGATAATAGAAAAAAAAGTTTAGAAATTTTTTTTCTAAGAAAACCATGTGCCAATTGTACTTTCAGACTAGATAGTGATGAGATCCCCAAAAGTCAGTTTCTGTAGTGTATTGGTTATCATGTTTGTCTAACACACGAAAGGTCCCCAGTTTGAAACTGGAAAGAAACATGCTGTTAGCATTAGAATTTTAAAACAATGGATTTTTTTATTGAAATGCTCAATAAAAATGCAATCAGATAAAAAGTTTATTTCATCATGCCATACTGTATGTCAAAGATAATTTTTTATTGGATGGTGGTGATGCTGTAGTGCAGTGGTTATCATGTTTGCTTCACATGTGAAAGATACCCAGTTTGAAATTGGGCAGAAACATATTTTGTAACCTAAGCATTTTGAATTTAATAATTGATATTTTGATAACTATCTACGATTGCATTGCTCAATAAAAAAAGCAAGCAAAAAATCATATTGCAGAATATCAAAAGTAAATTTCCCTTCTACCATGCATATTGGATGGTGTTGCATTCATGAGGTACCTATAGTGCAGGGTTATTCACATTTACCTAATATGCATAAGGTTCCCCTTCAAAATTGGTCAGAAATATATTAAAAAATCATTTTTTATTGAATACAATTATCAGAACTGTTAATAAAATGAATGTGTGCTCTTTAATTGCAAAGTGGAAAAATAGCGTAGAAATTATTTGAAAATAGAAAAATAAGTATAGAAAAGAAATTTCTTAGAAAACCATGTGCCAATTGGACTTCCAGACTAGATAGTGAAGAGAATCTCAATAGTCAGTATCTGTAGTGTAGTTGTTATCACATTTGCCTAACACGTGAACGGTTCCCAGTTTGAAACTGGGCAGAAATAAGCTTTTACCTTTAGAATTTTAAAACAATGGATTTTTTTTGAAATGCCCAATAAAAATGCAATCAGATAAAAAGTTTATTTCAGCATGCCATACTGTACGTCAAAGATAATTTTTTATTAGATGGTTGGCGCTAATACTTCCATGTAGTTTCTGTAGTGTAGTGGTTATTACATTCGCCTCAGATCCCCAGTTCAAAAATTGCAAGTAACATAATTTGTTACCTAAACATATTGATTTAAAAAATGGATATTTTGATAACTATCTACTGTTGCATTGCTCAATGAAAAAGCAAGCAAAAACATCATATTGCAGAATATCAAGTCAATTTCCCTTCTATAATGCATTCTGGATGGTTTTGCAATCATGAGGTTTCTGTAGTGTAGGGTTATTCACATTTACTCAATATGCATAAGGTCCTCCTTCAAAATTGGTAAGAAATTCATTAAAAAAAGGATTTTTTTTATTTAATACAATGATCAGAATTTTTAATAAGTGAATGTGTCCTCTTGAGATGCTAAGTGGAAAAATAGCATAGAAATTAATAGAAAATCGAAAAATAAGTTTAGAAATATTTTTTTCTAAGAAAACCATGTGCAAATTCTACTTTCAGATTGCACAGTGATGAAATCCCCAAAAGTCGGTTTCTGTAGTGTATTGGTTATCATGTTTGTCTAACAAGCGAAAGGTCCCTAGTTCGAAACTGGGCAGAAACAATCTTTTAGCTTTAGAATTTTAAAACAACAGATTTTTGGTTGAAATGCTCAATAAAAATGCAATCGGATAAAAAGTTTATTTCAGCATGCCATAATGTATGTCAAAGATCATTTTTTATTGGATGGTGGGTGATGCTGTTGCCATGTAGTTTCTGTAGTGTAGTGGTTATCACGTTCGCCTCACACGCGAAAGATTCCCAGTTTAAAATTGGGGAGAAACATGTTTTGTTACGTAAACACTTTGAATTCAATAATTTATATTTTGATAACTATCTATTGTTGCATTGCTTAATGAAAAAACAAGCAAAAAATCATATTGCAGAATATCAAAAGTCAATTTAACTTCTACCATGCATATTGGATGGTGTTGCATTCATGAGGTACCTGTAGTGTAGTATTATTCACATTTAGCCAATATGCATAAGGTCCCCTTCAAAATTGGTCATAAATACATTAAATAAAGATTTTTTTTTTAGTAAATACAATGATTAGAATTGATAATAAGTGAATGTGTCCTCTTGAAATGCATAGTGGAAAAATAGCGTAGAAATTATTAGAAAATAGAAAAATAAGTTTAAAAAAAATTCTAGGAAAATTGTTTGCCAATTTTACTTCCCAACTCAATAGTAATGAGACCCTCAGATGTCAGTTTCTGTATTGTAGTGGTTATCACATTCACCTAAAACACAAAAGGTCCCCAGTTTGAAACTGGGCAGAAATAAGCTGTTATCTGTAGAATTTTAAAACATTGGATTTTTGGTTGAAATGCCCAATAAAAATGCAATCCTATAAAAAGTTTTATTTTAGAATGCCGCAATGTATGTCAAAGATATTTTTTTTTTGGATGGTGGGTGACGCTGTTTCCATGTAGTTTCTGTAGTGTAGTGGTTATCACGTTCGCCTCACGTGCGATAGGTCCCCAATTCGAAACTGTGCAGAAATATATTTTGTTACCTAAACACTTTGAATTCAATCATTTATATTTTGATAACTGTCTACTGTTGCATTGCTCAATGAAAAAACAAGCAAAAAATCATATTGCAGAATATCAAAAGTAATTTTACTTCTACCATGCATATTGGATGGTGTTGTATTCATGAGATACCTGTAGTGTAGTATTATTCACATTTTGCAAATATGCACAAGGTTCCCCTTCAAAATTGGTAAGAAATACATTAAAAATTGATTTTTTTATTAAATACAATGATCAGAACTATTAATAAGTGAATGTGTCCTCTTGAAATACAAAGTGGAAAAATAGCATAGAAATTAATAGAAAATCGAAAAATAAGTTTAGAAATATTTTTTTCTAAGAAAACCATGTGCAAATTTACTTTCAGATTACATAGTGATGAAATTCCCAAAAGTCGATTTCTGTAGTGTATTGGTTATCATGTTTGTCTAACACGCGAAAGGTCCCTAGTTCGAAACTGGGCAGAAACAATCTTTTAGCTTTAGAATTTTAAAACAACAGATTTTTGGATGAAATGCTCAATAAAAATGCAATCGGATAAAAAGTTTATTTCAGCATGCCATAATGTATGTCAAAGATCATTTTTTATTGGATGGTGGTCGCAGCTTTTTCATGTAGTTTCTGTATTGTAGTGGTTTCACATTTGTCTCATACGTGACAGGTCCCCAGTTCGAAATTGGGTAGAAACATATTTTGTTTCCTATACACTTTGAATTCAATAATTTATATTTTGATAAATATTTACTTTTGCATTGCTCAATGAAAAAGCAAGCAAAAAATCATATTGCAGAATATCAAAAGTCAATATCCCTTCTACCATGCATTTTGGATGGTGTTGCATTCATGAGGTACCAGTAGTGTAGCATTATTCACATTAACCCAATATGCATAGAGTTCCCGTCAAAATTGGTCAGAAATACATTAAAAATTGATTTTTTTTATTAAATACAATGATCAGAGCTATTAATAAGTGAATGTGTCCTCTTGAAATGCAAAGTGAAAAAATAGCGTTGAAATTATTAGAAAATAGAAAAATAAGTTTAGAAAAAAAAAATTTAAGAAAATTGTTTGCCAATTGTATTGCCCAACTCGATAGTGATGAGATCCTCAAAAGACAGTTTCTGTATTGTATTTGTTATCATAATCGCCTAAAACACAAAAGGTCCCCAGTTCGAAACTGGGCAGAAATAAGCTATTATCTTTAGAATTTTAAAACAATGGATTTTTGATTGAAATGCCCAATAAAAATGCAATCATATAAAAAGTTTTATTTCAGAATGCCATAATGTATGTCAAAGATCATTTTTTATTGGATGGTGGGTGATGCGTTGCCATGTTGTTTCTGTAGTGTAGTGGTTATCACGTTTGCCTCACACGCGAAAGATTCCCCGTTCGAAACTGGGCAGAAACATGTTTTGTTATCTAAACACTTTAAATTCAATAATTAATATTTTGATTACTATCTACTGTTGCATTGCTCAATGAAAAAAACAAGCAAAAAATAATATTGCAGATTATCAAAAGTCAATTTAACTTCTACCATGCATATTGGATGGTGTTGCATACATGAGGTACCTGTAGTGTAGTATTATTCACATTTAGCCAATTTGCATAATGTCCCCCTTTAAAATTGGTCAGAAATACATTAAATAAAGATTTTTTTTAGTAAATACAATGATCAGAAATGATAATAAGTGAATGTGTCCTCTTGAAATGCAAAGTGGAAAAATAGCGTAGAAATTATTAGAAAATAGAAAAATAAGTTTTAAAAAAAATTCTAAGAAAACTGTTTGCCAATTGTAATTCCTAACTCAATAGTAATGAGACCCTCAGATGTCAGTTTCTGTATTGTAGTGGTTATCACTTTCACCTAAAACACAAAAGGTCCCCAGTTCGAAACTGGGCAGAAATAAGCTGTTATCTTTAGAATTTTAAAACATTGGATTTTTGGTTGAAATGCCCAATAAAAATGCAATCATATAAAAAGTTTATTTTAGAATGCCATAATGTATGTTAAAGATCATTTTTTATTGGATGGTGGGTGACGCTGTTTCCATTTAGTTTCTGTAGTGTAGTGGTTATCACGATCGCCTCACGTGCGACAGGTCCCCAATTCGAAACTGTGCAGAAACATATTTTGTTACCTAAACACTTTGAATTCAATCATTTATATTTTGATAACTATCTACTGTTGCATTGCTCAATGAAAAAACAAGCAAAAAATCATATTGCAGAATATAAAAAGTCAATTTCACTTCTACCATGCATATCGGATGGTGTTGTATTCATGAGGTACCTGTAGTGTAGTATTATTCACATTTAGCCAATATGCACAAGGTTCCCCTTCAAAATTGGTCAGAAATACATTAAATAAAGATTTTTTTTAGTAAATACAATGATCAGAATTGATAATAAGTGAATGTGTCCTCTTGAAATGCAAAGTGGAAAAATAGCGTAGAAATTATTAGAAAATAGAAAAATAAGTTTATTAAAAAAAATTCTAAGAAAACCGTTTGCCAATTGTACTTCCCGAATCGATAGTGATGAGATCCTCAAAAGACAGTTTCTGTATTGTAGTGGTTATCATATTCGCCTAAAACACAAAAGGACCCCCAGTTCAAAACTGGGCAGAAATAAGCTGTTATCTTTAGAATTTTAAAACAATGGATTTTTGGTTGAAATGCCCAATAAAAATGCAATCATATAAAAAGTTTATTTCAGAATGCCATAATGTATGTCAAAGATAATTTTTTATTGGATGGTGGGTGATGCGGCTTCAATGTAGTTTCTGTAGTTTAGCGGTTATCATTTTCGCCTCACACATGAAAGGTCCCCAGTTTGAAATTGGGCAGAAACATATTTTGTTACCTAAACCAGAGGTTCTCAAACTCGGTCCTCGGGGGCACACACAGTGCATGTTTTGCAGGTCTCCTCACAGAATCGCAAGTGAAATAATTAGCTCCACCTGTGGACCTTTAAAAATGTGCCAGTGAGTAATTAATACACCTGTGCACCTGCTGGTTTATCTGCAAAAGATGCACTGTGTGTGCCCCCGAGGACCGAGTTTGAGAACCTCTGCCTAAACACTTTGAATTCAATAATTTTTATTTTGATAACTATCTACTGTTGCATTGCTGAATAAAAAAGCAAGCAAAAAATCGTATTGCAGAATATCAAAATTCAATTTCCCTTCTACAATGCATATTGAATGGTGTCGCATTCATGAGGTCCCTATAGTGCAGGGTTATTCACATTTACCCAATATGCATAAGGTTCCCCTTCAAAATTGGTCAGAAATATATAAAAAAATTATTTTTTTATTGAATACAATTATCAGAACTGTTAATAAATGAATGTGTGCTCTTTAATTGCAAAGTGGAAAAATAGAATAGAAATTATATGAAAAAAGAAAAATAAGTTTAGAAAAAATTCTTAGAAAACCATGTGCCAATTTCCATGTAGTTTCTGTAGTGTGGTGGATATCATGTTTGCCTCAAATGTGAAAGGTCTCCATATCGAAAATGGGCTGAAACATAATTTGTAACCAAAACATATTGAATTCAATTATGGATATTTTGCTAACTACTGTTGCAATTCTCAATGAAAGAGCAAGCAAAAAATCATATTGCAGAATATCAAAAGTCAATTTCCATTCTACCATGCATTTTGGATGGTGTTGCAATCATGAGTTACTTGTAGTGTAGGGTTATTCACATGTACCCAATATGCATAAGATCCCCCTTCAAAATTGATAAGAAATTCATTAAAAAAAAATATTATTTAATACAATGATCAGAATTGTTAATAAGTGAATATGTCCTCTTGAGATACTAAGTGGAAAAATAGCATAGAAATTAATAGAAAATCGAAAAATAAGTTTAAGAAAAACTTTTTTTTAAGAAAACCGTGTGCCAATTGTACTTCAAGACTCGATGGTGATGAAAACCTCAAGAGTCAGGTACTGTACTGCAGTGGTTATCACTTTTGCCTAACATGCGAAAGATCCCCAATTCGAAACTGGTAAGAAACAAGCCTTTAGCTTTAAAATTTTAAAACAATGCATTTTTTGTTGAAATGCCCAATAAAAATGCAATCAGATAAAAAATTTAATTCAGAATGCCATACTGTATGTCAAAGATAATTTTTTATTGGATGGTGGCTACTGTTATCTCCCTATAGTTTCTGTAGTGTATTGGTTATCACAATCGCTTTACATGCGAAAGGTCCTAAGCTCAAAACTGGGTACAAACGTACTTTGTTACATAAGCACGTTGAATTCATTAATGGATATTTTGGTAAGTATTGTATCTACTGTTCCATTGCTCAATGAAAAAGCAGGCAAAAAAATCATATTTCAGAATATGAAAAGTAAATATCCCTTCTACCATGCATATTGGATGGTGTTGCATTCATGAGGCACCTGTAGTGTAGAGTTATTCACATTTACCCAATATGCATAAGGTCCCCCTTCAAAATTGGTCAGAAATACATTAAAAAAGATTTTTTTTTATTAAATACAATGATCAGAACTATTAATAAGTGAATGTGTCCTCTTGAAATGCAAAGTGTAAAAAAAGCGTCAAAATGATTAGAAAATAGAAAAATAAATTTAGAAAAAAAATTCTAAGAAAACCGTTTGCCAATTGTACTTCCCGACTCGATAGTGATGAGTTCCTCAAAAGTCAGTTTCTGTATTATAGTGGTTATCACATTCGCCTAAAACACAAAAGGTCCCGAGTTCGAAACTGGGCAGAAATAATTTATTATCTGTAAAATATTAAAATAATGGATTTTTGGTTGAAATGCCCAATAAAAATGCAATCATAAAAAGTTTATTTCAGAATGCCATAATGTATGTCAAAGATCATTTTTATTGGATGGTGGGTGATTCTGTCTGCATGTAGTTTCTGTAGTGTAGTGGTTATCATGATCGCCTCACACATGAAAGGTCCCCAGTTCGAAATTGGGCAGAAACATATTTTGTTACCTAAACACTTTGAATTCAATAATTTATATTTTGATAACTATCTACTGTTGCATTTCTCAATGAAAAAGCAAGCAAAAAATCATATTGCAGAATATCAAAAGTCAATTTCCTTTATACCATGCATATTGGATGGTGTTGCATTCATGAGGTAACTGTAGTGTAGTATTATTCACATTTAGCCAAAATGAATAAAGTTCCCCTTCAAAATTGTTGAGAAATACATTTAAAATTGTTTAATTTTTATTAAATACAATGATCAGAACTATTAATTAGTGAATGTGTCCTCTTGAAATGCAATGTGGAAAAATAGCGTCAAAATTATTAGAAAATAGAAAAATAAGTTTAAAAAAAAATTCTTAGAAAACCGTTTGCCAATTGTACTTCCCAACTCGATAGTGATGAGGCCCTCAGATGTCAGTTTCTGTATTGTAGTGGTTATCACATTCGCCGAAAATACAAAATGTCCACAGTTCGAAACTGGGCAGAAATAAGCTGTTATCTTTAGAATTTTAAAATAATGGATTTTTGGTTGGAAATGCCAAATAAAAATGCAATCAAATAAAAAGTTTATTTCAGAATGCCATAATGTATGTCAAAGATCATTTTTATTGGTCGGTGGGTGATGCTGTTTTCATGTAGTTTCTGTAGTGTATTGGTTATGACGTTCGCCTCACACGCGAGAGGTCCCCAGTTCGAAAGAGGGCAGATGCATATTTAGTTACCTAAACATTTTGAATTCAATAATTTATATTTTGATAACTATCTACTGTTGCATTGCTCAATGAAAAAGCAAGCAAAAAATCATATTGCAGAATATCAAAAGTCAATTTCTCTTCTACCATGCATATTGGATGGTGTTGCATTCATGAGGTACCTGTAGTGTAGGGTTATTCACATTTACCCAATATGCATAAGGTTCCCCTTTCAAAATTGTTCAGAAATAGATTAAAAAAATATTTTGTTTAGTAAATACAATGATCAGAATTGATAATAAGTGAATATGTTACCTTGAAATGCAAAGTGGAAAATAGCGTCAAAATTATTAGAAAATAGGAAAATAGATTAGAAAGATTTATATATCTAAGAAACAATGTGTTAATTGTACTTCCAGACTAGAGAGTGATGAGATACCCATGTGTTAGTTTTTGCAGTGTAGTCGTTTTCACATTCGCCTAACAAGCGAAAGGTCCCCAGTTTGAACCTGGGCAGAAACAATCTTTTATTTTTCGAATTTTGAAACAATGGATTTTTTGTTGAAATGCTCAGTAAAAATGCAATCAGATAAAAAGTTTATTTCAGCATGCCATACTGTATGTCAAAGATAATTTTTTATTGGATGGTGGTCGCAACTTTTTCATGTAGTTTCTGTAGTGTAGTGGTTTCATGTTCGAATTTGGTCAGAAACATATTTTGTTACCTAAACACTTTGAATTCAATAATTTATATTTTGATAACTATATACTGTTGCATTGCTTAATGAAAAAGCAAGCAAAAAATCATATTGCAGAATATCAAAAGTCAATTTCCCTTATACCATGCATATTGGATGGTGTTGCATTCATGAGGTAATTGTAGTGTAGTATTATTCACATTTAGCCAAAATTAATAAAGTTCCCCTTCAAAATTGTTCAGAAATACATTCTAAATTGTTTAATTTTTATTAAATACAATGATCAGAACTATTAATTAGTGAATGTGTCCTCTTGAAATGCAATGTTTAAAAAATAGCATCAAAATTATTAGAAAATAGAAAAATAAGTTTTAAAAAAAAATTCTTAGAAAACCGTTTGCCAGTTGTTCTTCCCAACTCAATAGTAATGAGACCCTCAGATGTCAGTTTCTGTATTGTAGTGGTTATCACATTCGCCGAAAATACAAAATGTCCACAGTTCGAAACTGGGCAGAAATAAGCTGATATCTTTAGAATTTTAAAATAATGGATTTTTGGTTGGAAATGCCAAATAAAAATGCAATCAAATAAAAAGTTTATTTCAGAATGCCATAATGTATGTCTAAGATAATTTTTTATTGGTCGGTGGGTGATGCTGTTTTCATGTAGTTTCTGTAGTGTAGTGGTTATGACGTTTGCCTCGCACGCGGGAGGTCCCCAGTTCGAAAGAGGGCAGATGCATATTTTGTTACCTAAACATTTTGAATTCAATAATTTATATTTTGATAACTATCTACTGTTGCATTGCTCAATGAAAAAGCAAGCAAAAAACCATATTGCAGTATATCAAAAGTCAATTTTCCATCTACTATGCATATTGGATGGTGTTGCATTCATGAGGTACCTGTAGTGTAGGGTTATTCACATTTACCCAATATGCATAAGGTCCCCCTTCAAAATTGTTCAGAAATACATAAAAAAATAATTTTGTTTAGTAAATACAATGATCAGAATTGATAATAAGTGAATGTGTCCTCTTGAAATGCAAAGTGGAAAATAGCGTCAAAATTATTAGAAAATAGGAAAATAAGTTTAGAATTTTTTTTTATTTCTAAGAAAACCATGTGTCAATTGTACTTCCAGACTTGACAGTGATGAGAACCCCAAGAGTTAGTTTCTGTAGTGTAGTGGTTATCATGTTCGCGTGACACGCGAAAGGTCCCCAGTTTGAAACTGGGCAGAAACAATCTTTTAGTTTTAGAATTTTAAGACAATGGCATTTTTGTTGAAATGCTCAGTAAAAATGCAATCAGATAAAAAGTTTATTTCAGCATGCCATACTGTATGTCAAAGATAATTTTTATTGGATGGTGGTCACAGATATTTCATGCAGTTTCTGTAGTGTAGTGGTTTCATGTTTGCCTCACACGTGAAAGGTCCCCTATTCGAATTTTGTCAGAAACATATTTTGTTACCTAAACATTTTGAATTCAATAATTTATATTTTGATAACTATCTACTGTTGCATTGCTCAATGAAAAAGGAAGCAAAAAATCATATTGCAGAATATCAAAAGTCAATTTCCCTTCTACCATGCATATTGGAAGGTGTTGCATTCATGAGGTACCTGTAGTGTAGGGTTATTCACATTTACCCAATATTCATAAGGTTCCCCTTCAAAATTGTTCAGAAATACATAAAAAAAAACTATTTTTTTTTAGTAAATACAATTATCAGAATTGATAATAAGTGAATGTGTCCTCTTGAAATGCAAAGTGGAAAATAGCGTCAAAATTATTAGAAAATAAGAAAATAAGTTTAGAAAAAATTATATTTCTAAGAAAACCATTTGTCAATTGTACTTCCAGACTAGATACTGATGAGAACCCCAAGAGTCAGTTTCTGTAGTGTAGTGGTTATCATGTTTGCGTAACATGCGATAGGTGCTCAGTCCGAAACTGTGCAGAAACAATCTTTAATTTTTAGAATTTTTAAAACAATGGCATTTTTATTGAAATGCTCAGTAAAAATGCAATCAGATAAAAAGTTTATTTCAGCATGCCATACTGTATGTCAAAGATAATTTTTATTGGATGGTGGTCACAGATATTTCATGCAGTTTCTGTAGTGTTGTGGTTTCATGTTTGCCTCACACGTGAAAGGTCCCCTGTTTGAATTTTGTCAGAAACATATTTTGTTACCTAAACATTTTGAATTCAATAATTTATATTTTGATAACTATCTACTGTTGCATTGCTCAATGAAAAAGCAAGCAAAAAATCATATTGCAGAATATCAAAAGTCAATTTCCCTTCTACCATGCATATTGGATGGTGTTGCATTCATGAGGTACCTGTAGTGTAGGGTTATTCACATTTACCCAATATTCATAAGGCTCCCCCTTCAAAATTGTTCAGAAATACATTTAAAAAACTATTTTTTTTTAGTAAATACAATGATCAGAATTGATAATAAGTGAATGTGTCCTCTTGAAATGCAAAGTGGAAAATAGCATCAAAATTATTAGAAAATAGTAAAATAAGTTTAGAAAAAATTATATTTCTAAGAAAACCAGTTGTCAATTGTACTTACAGACTAGATAGTGATGAGAACCCCAAGAGTCAGTTTCTGTAGTGTAGTGGTTATCATGTTTGCCTAACATGCGAAAGGTCCCCAGTCCGAAACTGTGCAGAAACAATCTTTCATTTTTAGAATTTTTAAAACAATGGATTTTTTGTTGAAATGATCAGTAAAAATGCAATCAGATTAAAAGTTTATTTCAGCATGCCATACTGTATGTCAAAGATAATTTTTATTGGATGGTGGTCGCAGATTTTTCATGTAGTTTCTGCAGTGTAGTGATTTCATGTTTGCCTCACACGTGAAAGGTCCCCTGTTCGAATTTGCTCAGAAACATATTTTGTTACCTAAACATTTTGAATTCAATAATTTATATTTTGATAACTATCTACTGTTGCATTGCTCAATGAAACTATAAGCAAAAAATCATATTGCAGAATATCAAAAGTAAATTTCCCTTCTACCATGCATATTGGATGGTGTTGCATTCATGAGGTACCTGTAGTGTAGGGTTATTCACATTTACCCAATATTCATAAGGTTCCCCTTCAAAATTGTTCAGAAATACATAAAAAAAACTATTTTTTTTAGTAAATACAATTATCAGAATTGATAATAAGTGAATGTGTCCTCTTGAAATGCAAAGTGGAAAATAGCGTCAAAATTATTAGAAAATAGGAAAATAAGTTTAGAAAAAATTATATTTCTAAGAAAACCATTTGTCAATTGTACTTCCAGACTAGATACTGATGAGAACCCCAAGAGTCAGTTTCTGTAGTGTAGTGGTTATCATGTTTGCCTAACATGCGATAGGTGCTCAGTCCGAAACTGTGCAGAAACAATCTTTAATTTTTAGAATATTTAAAACAATGGATTTTTTGTTGAAATGATCAGTAAAAATGCAATCAGATTAAAAGTTTATTTCAGCATGCCATACTATATGTCAAAGATAATTTTTATTGGATGGTGGTCGCAGATTTTTCATGTAGTTTCTGTAGTGTAGTGATTTCATGTTTGCCTCACACGTGAAAGGTCCCCTGTTCGAATTTGCTCAGAAACATATTTTGTTACCTAAACATTTTTAATTCAATAATTTATATTTTGATAACTATCTACTGTTGCATTGCTCAATGAAACTGTAAGCAAAAAATCATATTGCAGAATATCAAAAGTAAATTTCCCTTCTACCATGCATATTGGATGGTGTTGCATTCATGAGGTACCTGTAGTGTAGGGTTATTCACATTTACCCAATATGCATAAGGTTCCCCTTTCAAAATTGTTCAGAAATACATTAAAAAATATATTTTGTTTAGTAAATACAATGATCAGAATTGATAATAAGTGAATATGTCACCTTGAAATGCAAAGTGGAAAATAGCGTCCAAATTATTAGAAAATAGGAAAATAAGTTTAGAAAGATTTATATTTCTAAGAAAACAATGTGTCAATTGTACTTCCAGACTAGATAGTGATGAGATACCCATGTGTCAGTTTCTGCAGTGTCGTCATTTTCACATTCGCCTAACAAGCAAAAGGTCCCCAGTTTGAACCTGGGCAGAAACAATCTTTTATTTTTAGAATTTTAAAATAATGGATTTTTTGTTGAAATGCTCAGTTAAAATGCAATCAGATAAAAAGTTTATTTTAGCATGCCATACTGAATGTCAAAGATCATTTTTTATTGGATGGTGGTCGCAACTTTTTCATGTAGTATCTGTAGTGTAGTGATTTCATGTTTGCCTCACACGTGAAAGGTCCCCAGTTCGAAATTGGCATAAACATATTTTGTAACCTAAACACTTTGAATTCAATAATTTATGTTTTGATAACTATCTACTGTTGCATTGCTCAATGAAAAAGCAAGCAAAAAATCATATTGCAGAATATCAAAAGTCAATTTCCTTTATACCATGCATATTGGATGGTGTTGCATTCATGAGGTAACTGTAGTGTAGTATTATTCACATTTAGCCAAAATGAATAAAGTTCCCCTTCAAAATTGTTCAGAAATACATTTAAAATTGTTTAATTTTTATTAAATACAATGATCAGAACTATTAATTAGTGAATGTGTCCTCTTGAAATGCAATGTGGAAAAATAGCGTCAAAATTATTAGAAAATAGAAAAATAAGTTTAAAAAAAAATTCTTAGAAAACCGTTTGCCAATTGTACTTCCCAACTCAATAGTAATGAGACCCTCAGATGTCAGTTTCTGTATTGTAGTGGTTATCACATTCGCCGAAAATACAAAATGTCCACAGTTCGAAACTGGGCAGAAATAAGCTGTTATCTTTAGAATTTTAAAATAATGGATTTTTGGTTGGAAATGCCAAATAAAAATGCAATCAAATAAAAAGTTTATTTCAGAATGCCATAATGTATGTCAAAGATCATTTTTATTGGTCGGTGGGTGATGTTGTTTTCATGTAGTTTCCATAGTGTAGTGATTATGACGTTCGCCTCGCACGCGAGAGGTCCCCAGTTCGAAAGAAGGCAGATGCATATTTAGTTACCTAAACATTTTGAATTCAATAATTTATATTTTGATAACTATCTACTGTTGCATTGCTCAATGAAAAAGCAAGCAAAAAACCATATTGCAGAATATCAAAAGTCAATTTTCCATCTACCATGCATATTGGATGGTGTTGCATTCATGAGGTACCTGTAGTGTAGGGTTATTCACATTTACCCAATATGCATAAGGTCCCCCTTCAAAATTGTTCAGAAATACATTAAAAAATATTTTGTTTAGTAAATACAATGATCAGAATTGATAATAAGTGAATGTGTCCTCTTGAAATGCAAAGTGGAAAATAGCGTCAAAATTATTAGAAAATAGGAAAATAAGTTTAGAAATTTTTTTTATTTCTAAGAAAACCATGTGTCAATTGCACTTCCAGACTTGACAGTGATAAGAACCCCAAGAGTCAGTTTCTGTAGTGTAGTGGTTATCACGTTCGCGTGACACGTGAAAGGTTCCCAGTTTGAAACTGGGCAGAAACAATCTTTTAGTTTTAGAATTTTAAGACAATGGCATTTTTGTTGAAATGCTCAGTAAAAATGCAATCAGATAAAAGTTTATTTCAGCATGCCATACTGTATGTCAAAGATAATTTTTATTGGATGGTGGTCACAGATATTTCATGCAGTTTCTGTAGTGTAGTGGTTTCATGTTTGCCTCACACGTGAAAGGTCCCCTGTTTGAATTTTGTCAGAAACATATTTTGTTACCTAAACATTTTGAATTCAATAATTTATATTTTGATAACTATCTACTGTTGCATTGCTCAATGAAAAAGCAAGCAAAAAATCATATTGCAGAATATCAAAAGTCAATTTCCCTTCTACCATGCATATTGGAAGGTGTTGCATTCATGAGGTACCTGCAGTGTAGGGTTATTCACATTTACCCAATATTCATAAGGTTCCCCCTTCAAAATTGTTCAGAAATACATTAAAAAAACTATTTATTTTTAGTAAATACAATGATCAGAATTGATAATAAGTGAATGTGTCCTCTTGAAATGCAAAGTGGAAAATAGCGTCAAAATTATTAGAAAATAGGAAAATAAGTTTAGAAAAAATTATATTTCAAAGAAAACCATTTGTCAATTGTACTTCCAGACTAGATAGTGATGAGAACCCCAAGAGTCAGTTTCTGTAGTGTAGTGGTTATCATGTTTGCCTAACATGCGAAAGGTCCCCAGTCCGAAACTGTGCAGAAACAATCTTTCATTTTTAGAATTTTTAAAACAATGGATTTTTTGTTGAAATGATCAGTAAAAATGCAATCAGATTAAAAGTTTATTTCAGCATGCCATACTGTATGTCAAAGATAATTTTTATTGGATGGTGGTCGCAGATTTTTCATGTAGTTTCTGTAGTGTAGTGATTTCATGTTTGCCTCACACGTGAAAGGTCCCCTGTTCGAATTTGCTCAGAAACATATTTTGTTACCTAAACATTTTGAATTCAATAATTTATATTTTGATAACTATCTACTGTTGCATTGCTCAATGAAACTGTAAGCAAAAAATCATATTGCAGAATATCAAAAGTAAATTTCCCTTCTACCATGCATATTGGATGGTGTTGCATTCATGAGGTACCTGTAGTGTAGGGTTATTCACATTTACCCAATATGCATAAGGTTCCCCTTTCAAAATTGTTCAGAAATACATTAAAAAATATATTTTGTTTAGTAAATACAATGATCAGAATTGATAATAAGTGAATATGTCACCTTGAAATGCAAAGTGGAAAATAGCGTCCAAATTATTAGAAAATAGGAAAATAAGTTTAGAAAGATTTATATTTCTAAGAAAACAATGTGTCAATTGTACTTCCAGACTAGATAGTGATGAGATACCCATGTGTCAGTTTCTGCAGTGTCGTCATTTTCACATTCACCTAACAAGCAAAAGGTCCCCAGTTTGAACCTGGGCAGAAACAATCTTTTATTTTTAGAATTTTAAAACAATGGATTTTTAGTTGAAATGCTCAGTAAAAATGCAATCAGATAAAAAGTTTATTTTAGCATGCCATACTGAATGTCAAAGATCATTTTTTATTGGATGGTGGTCGCAACTTTTTCATGTAGTATCTGTAGTGTTGTGAATTCATGTTTGCCTCACACGTGAAAGGTCCCCAGTTCGAAATTGGCAGAAACATATTTTGTAACCTAAACACTTTGAATTCAATAATTTATGTTTTGATAACTATCTACTGTTGCATTGCTCAATGAAAAAGCAAGCAAAAAATCATATTGCAGAATATCAAAAGTCAATTTCCTTTATACCATGCATATTGGATGGTGTTGCATTCATGAGGTAACTGTAGTGTAGTATTATTCACATTTAGCCAAAATGAATAAAGTTCCCCTTCAAAATTGTTCAGAAATACATTTAAAATTGTTTAATTTTTATTAAATACAATGATCAGAACTATTAATTAGTGAATGTGTCCTCTTGAAATGCAATGTGGAAAAATAGCATCAGAATTATTAGAAAATAGAAAAATAAGTTTAAAAAAAAATTCTTAGAAAACCGTTTGCCAATTGTACTTCCCAACTCAATAGTAATGAGACCCTCAGATGTCAGTTTCTGTATTGTAGTGGTTATCACATTCGCCGAAAATACAAAATGTCCACAGCTCGAAACTTGGCAGAAATAAGCTGTTATCTTTAGAATTTTAAAATAATGGATTTTTGGTTGAAAATGCCAAATAAAAATGCAATCAAATAAAAAGTTTATTTCAGAATGCCATAATGTATGTCAAAGATCATTTTTATTGGTCGGTGGGTGATGTTGTTTTCATGTAGTTTCTGTAGTGTAGTGGTTATGACGTTCGCCTCGCACGCGAGAGGTCCCCAGTTCGAAAGAAGGCAGATGCATATTTAGTTACCTAAACATTTTTAATTCAATAATTTATATTTTGATAACTATCTACTGTTGCATTGCTCAATGAAAAAGCAAGCAAAAAACCATATTGCAGAATATCAAAAGTCAATTTTCCATCTACCATGCATATTGGATGGTGTTGCATTCATGAGGTACCTGTAGTGTAGGGTTATTCACATTTACCAATATGCATAAGGTCCCCCTTCAAAATTGTTCAGAAATACATTAAAAAAATATTTTGTTTAGTAAATACAATGATCAGAATTGATAATAAGTGAATGTGTCCTCTTGAAATGCAAAGTGGAATATAGCGTCAAAATTATTAGAAAATAGGAAAATAAGTTTAGAAATTTTTTTTATTTCTAAGAAAACCATGTGTCAATTGTACTTCCAGACTTAACAGTTATAAGAACCCCAAGAGTCAGTTTCTGTAGTGTAGTGGTTATCACGTTCGCGTGACACGTGAAAGGTCCCCAGTTTGAAACTGGGCAGAAACAATCTTTCAGTTTTAGAATTTTAAGACAATGGCATTTTTGTTGAAATGCTCAGTAAAAATGCAATCAGATAAAAAGTTTATTTCAGCATGCCATACTGTATGTCAAAGATAATTTTTATTGGATGGTGGTCACAGATATTTCATGTAGTTTCTGAAGTGTAGTGGTTTCATGTTTGCCTCACACGTGAAAGGTCCCCTGTTCGAATTTTGTCAGAAACATCTTTTGTTACATGAACATTTTGAATTCAATAATTTATATTTTGATAACAATCTACTGTTGCATTGCTCAATGAAAAAGCAAGCAAAAAATCATATTGCAGAATATCAAAAGTCAATTTCCCTTCTACCATGCATATTGGAAGGTGTTGCATTCATGAGGTACCTGTAGTGTAGGGTTATTCACATTTACCCAATATTCATAAAGTCCCCCCTTCAAAATTGTTCAGAAATACATTAAAAAAACTATTTTTTTAGAAAATACAATGATCAGAATTGATAATAAGTGAATGTGTCCTCTTGAAATGCAAAGTGGAAAATAGCGTCAAAATTATTAGAAAATAGGAAAATAAGTTTAGAAAAAATTATATTTCTAAGAAAACCATTTGTCAATTGTACTTCCAGACTAGATAGTGATGAGAACCCCAAGAGTCAGTTTCTGTAGTGTAGTTGTTATCATGTTTGCCTAACATGCGAAAAGTCCCCAGTTCGAAACTGTGCAGAAACAATCTTTCATTTTTAGAATTTTTAAAACAATGGATTTTTTGTTGAAATGATCAGTAAAAATGCAATCAGATGAAAAGTTTATTTCAGCATGCCATACTGTATGTCAAAGATAATTTTTATTGGATGGTGGTCGCAGATTTTTCATGTATTTTCTGTAGTGTAGTGTTTTCATGTTTGCCTCACACGTGAAAGGTCCCCTGTTCGAATTTGCTCAGAAACATATTTTGTTACCTAAACATTTTGAATTCAATAATTTATATTTTGATAACTATCTACTGTTGCATTGCTCAATGAAAAAGCAAGCAAAAAATCATATTGCAGAATATCAAAAGTCAATTTCCCTTCTACCTTGCATATTGGATGGTGTTGCATTCATGAGGTACCTGTAGTGTGGGGTTATTTACATTTACCCAATATGCATAAGGTCCCCCTTCAAAATTGTTCAGAAATACATTAAAAAATATTTTGTTTAGAAAATACAATGATCAGAATTGATAATAATTGAATGTGTCCTCTTGAAATGCAAAGTGGAAAATAACGTCAAAATTATTAGAAAATAGGAAAATAAGTTTAGAAAAACATTATATTTCTAAGAAAACCATGTGTCAATTGTACTTCCAGACTTGACAGTGATGAGAACCCCAAGAGTCAATTTCTGTAGTGCAGTGGTTATCACGTTCACGTAACACGCAAAAGGTCCCCAGTTTGAAACTGGGCAGAAACAATCTTTTAGCTTTAGAATTTTAAAACACTGGAATTTTTGTTGAAATGCTCAGTAAAAATGCAATCAGATAAAAAGTTTATTTCAGCATGCCATACAGTATGTCAAAGATAATTTTTATTGGACAGTAGTCACAGATTTTTCATGTAGTTTCTGTAGTGTTGTGGTTTCATGTTTGCCTCACACGTGAAAGGTCCCCTGTTTGAATTTTGTCAGAAACATATTTTGTTACCTAAACATTTTGAATTCAATAATTTATATTTTGATAACTATCTACTGTTGCATTTCTCAATGAAAAAGCAAGCAAAAAATCATATTGCAGAATATCAAAAGTCAATTTCTCTTCTACCATGCATATTGAATGGTGTTGCATTCATGAGGTACCTGTAGTGTAGGGTTATTCACATTTACCCAATATTCATAAGGTTCCCCCTTCAAAATTGTTCAGAAATACATTAGAAAAACTATTTTTTTTAGTAAATACAATGATCAGAATTGATAATAAGTGAATGTGTCCTCTTGAAATGCAAAGTGGGAAATAGCGTCAAAATTATTAGAAAATTGGAAAATAAGTTTAGAAAAAATTATATTTCTAAGAAAACCATTTGTCAATTGTACTTCCAGACTAGATAGTGATGAGAACTCCAAGAGTCAGTTTCTGTAGTGTAGTGGTTATCATGTTTGCTTAATATGCGAAAAGTCCCCAGTTCGAAACTGTGCAGAAACAATCTTTCCTTTTTAGAATTTTTAAAACAATGGATTTTTTGTTGAAATGATCAGTAAAAATGCAATCAGATGAAAAGTTTATTTCAGCATGCCATACTGTATGTCAAAGATAATTTTTATTGGATGGTGGTCGCAGATTTTTCATGTAGTTTCTGTAGTGTAGTGTTTTCATGTTTGCCTCACACGTTAAAGGTCCCCTGTTCGAATTTGCTCAGAAACATATTTTGTTACCTAAACATTTTGAATTCAATAATTTATATTTTGATAACTATCTACTGTTGCATTGCTCAATGAAAAAGCAAGCAAAAAATCATATTGCAGAATATCAAAAGTCAATTTCCCTTCTACCTTGCATATTGGATGGTGTTGCATTCATGAGGTACCTGTAGTGTGGGGTTATTTACATTTACCCAATATGCATAAGGTCCCCCTTCAAAATTGTTCAGAAATACATTAAAAAATATTTTGTTTAGTAAATACAATGATCAGAATTGATAATAATTGAATGTGTCCTCTTGAAATGCAAAGTGGAAAATAACGTCAAAATTATTAGAAAATAGGAAAATAAGTTTAGAAAAAAAATATATTTCTAAGAAAACCATGTGTCAATTGTACTTCCAGACTTGACAGTGATGAGAACCCCAAGAGTCAGTTTCTGTAGTGCAGTGGTTATCACGTTCGCGTAACTCGCGAAAGGTCCCCAGTTTGAAACTGGGCAGAAACAATCTTTTAGCTTTAGAATTTTAAAACACTGGAATTTTTGTTGAAATGCTCAGTAAAAATGAAATCAGATAAAAAGTTTATTTCAGCATGCCATACAGTATGTCAAAGATAATTTTTATTGGATTGTAGTCACAGATTTTTCATGTAGTTTCTGTAGTGTTGTGGTTTCATGTTTGCCTCACACGTGAAAGGTCCCCTGTTTGAATTTTGTCAGAAACATATTTTGTTACCTAAACATTTTGAATTCAATAATTTATATTTTGATAACTATCTACTGTTGCATTGCTCAATGAAAAAGCAAGCAAAAAATCATATTGCAGAATATCAAAAGTCAATTTCCATTCTACCATGCATATTGGATGGTGTTGCATTCATGAGGTACCTGTAGTGTAGGGTTATTCACATTTACCCAATATGCATAAGGTTCCCCTTTCAAAATTGTTCAGAAATAGATTAAAAAAATATTTTGTTTAGTAAATACAATGATCAGAATTGATAATAAGTGAATATGTTACATTGAAATGCAAAGTGGAAAATAGCGTCAAAATTATTAGAAAATAGGAAAATAAATTAGAAAGATTTATATTTCTAAGAAAACAATGTGTTAATTGAACTTCCAGACTAGATAGTGATGAGATACCCATGTGTCAGTTTCTGCAGTGTAGTCATTTTCACATTCGCCTAACAAGTGAAAGGTCCCCAGTTTGAACCTGGGCAGAAACAATCTTTTATTTTTAGAATTTTAAAACAATGGATTTTTTGTTGAAATGCTCAGTAAAAATGCAATCAGATAAAAAGTTTATTTCAGCATGCCATACTGAATGTCAAAGATAATTTTTTATTGGATGGTGGTCGCAACTTTTTCATGTAGTATCGGTAGTGTAGTGATTTCATGTTTGCCTCACACGTGAAAGGTCCCCTGTTCGAATTTGGTCAGAAACATATTTTGTTAACTAAACATTTTGAATTCAATAATTTATATTTTAATAACTGTCTACTGTTGCATTGCTTAATGAAAAAGCAAGCAAAAAATCATATTGCAGAATATCAAAAGTAAATTTCCCTTATACCATGCATATTGGATGGTGTTGCATTCATGAGGTAACTGTAGTGTAGTATTATTCACATTTAGCCAAAATGAATAAAGTTCCCCTTCAAAATTGTTCAGAAATACATTTAAAATTGTTTAATTTTTATTAAATACAATGATCAGAACTATTAATTAGTGAATGTGTCCTCTTGAAATGCAAAGTGGAAAAATAGCGTCAAAATTATTAGAAAATAGAAAAATAAGTTTAAAAAAAAATTCTTAGAAAACCGTTTGCCAATTGTACTTCCCAACTCAATAGTAATGAGACCCTCAGATGTCAGTTTCTGTATTGTAGTGGTTATCACATTGGCCGAAAATACAAAATGTCCACAGTTCGAAACTGGGCAGAAATAAGCTGTTATCTTTAGAATTTTAAAATAATGGATTTTTGGTTGGAAATGCCAAATAAAAATGCAATCAAATAAAAAGTTTATTTCAGAATGCCATAATGTATGTCAAAGATCATTTTTTATTGGTCGGTGGGTGATGCTGTTTTCATGTAGTTTCTGTAGTGTAGTGGTTAAGACGTTCGCCTCGCACGCGAGAGGTCCACAGTTCGAAAAAGGGCAGATACATATTTTGTTACCTAAACATTTTGAATTCAATAATTTATATTTTGATAACTATCTACTGTTGCATTGCTCAATGAAAAAGCAAGCAAAAAACCATATTGCAGAATATCAAAAGTCAATTTTTATCTACCATGCATATTGGATGGTGTTGCATTCATGAGGTACCTGTAGTGTAGGGTTATTCACATTTACCCAATATGCATAAGGTCCCCCTTCAAAATTGTTCAGAAATACATTAAAAAAATATTTTGTTTAGTAAATACAATGATCAGAATTGATAATAAGTAAATGTGTCCTCTTGAAATGCAAAGTGGAAAATAGTGTCAAAATTATTAGAAAATAGGAAAATAAGTTTAGAATTTTTTTTTATTTCTAAGAAAACCATGTGTCAATTGTACTTCCAGACTTGACAGTGATGAGAACCCCAAGAGTCAGTTTCTGTAGTGTAGTGGTTATCATGTTCACGTGACACGCGAAAGGTCCCCAGTTTGAAACTGGGCAGAAACAATCTTTTAGTTTTAGAATTTTAAGACAATGGCATTTTTGTTGAAATGCTCAGTAAAAATGCAATCAGATAAAAAGTTTATTTCAGCATGCCATACTGTATGTCAAAGATAATTTTTATTGGATGGTGGTCACAGATATTTCATGCAGTTTCTGTAGTGTAGTGGTTTCATGTTTGCCTCACACGTGAAAGGACCCCTGTTCGAATTTTGTCAGAAACATATTTTGTTACCTAAACATTTTGAATTCAATAATTTATATTTTGATAACTGTCTACTGTTGCATTGCTCAATGAAAAAGCAAGCAAAAAATCATATTGCAGAATATTAAAAGTCAATTTCCCTTCTACCATGCATATTGGAAGGTGTTGCATTCATGAGGTACCTGTAGTGTAGGGTTATTCACATTTACCCAATATTCATAAGGTTCCCCCTTCAAAATTGTTCAGAAATACATTAAAAAAAACAATTTTTTTTAGTAAATACAATGATCAGAATTGATAATAAGTGAATGTGTCCTCTTGAAATGCAAAGTGGAAAATAGTGTCAAAATTATTAGAAAGTAGGAAAATAAGTTTAGAAAAAATTATATTTCTAAGAAAACCATTTGTCAATTGTACTTCCAGACTAGATAGTGATGAGAACCCCAAGAGTCAGTTTCTGTAGTGTAGTGGTTATCATGTTTGCCTAACATGCGAAAAGTCCCCAGTTCGAAACTGTGCAGAAACAATCTTTCATTTTTAGAATTTTTAAAACAATGGATTTTTTGTTGAAATGATCAGTAAAAATGCAATCAGATGAAAAGTTTATTTCAGCATGCCATACTGTATGTCAAAGATAATTTTTATTGGATGGTGGTCGCAGATTTTTCATGTAGTTTCTGTAGTGTAGTGTTTTCATGTTTGCCACACACGTGAAAGGTCCTCTGTTCGAATTTGCTCAGAAACATATTTTGTTACCTAAACATTTTGAATTCAATAATTTATATTTTGATAACTATCTACTGTTGCATTGCTCAATGAAAAAGCAAGCAAAAAATCATATTGCAGAATATCAAAAGTCAATTTCCCTTCTACCTTGCATATTGGATGGTGTTGCATTCATGAGGTACCTGTAGTGTGGGGTTATTTACATTTACCCAATATGCATAAGGTCCCCCTTCAAAATTGTTCAAAAGAACATTAAAAATATTTTGTTTAGTAAATACAATGATCAGAATTGATAATAATTGAATGTGTCCTCTTGAAATGCAAAGTGGAAAATAACGTCAAAATTATTAGAAAATAGGAAAATAAGTTTAGAAAAAAATTATATTTCTAAGAAAACCATGTGTCAATTGTACTTCCAGACTTGACAGTAATGAGAACCCCAAGAGTCAGTTTCTGTAGTGCAGTGGTTATCACGTTCGCGTAACACGCGAAAGGTCCCTAGTTTGAAACTGGGCAGAAACAATCTTTTAGCTTTAGAATTTTAAAACACTGGAATTTTTGTTGAAATGCTCAGTAAAAATGCAATCAGATAAAAAGTTTATTTCAGCATGCCATACAGTATGTCAAAGATAATTTTTATTGGATGGTAGTCACAGATTTTTCATGTAGTTTCTGTAGTGTTGTGGTTTCATGTTTGCCTCACACGTGAAAGGTCCCCTGTTTGAATTTTGTCAGAAACATATTTTGTTACCTAAACATTTTGAATTCAATAATTTATATTTTGATAACTATCTACTGTTGCATTGCTCAATGAAAAAGCAAGCAAAAAATCATATTTCAGAATATCAAAAGTCAATTTCCCTTCTACCATGCATATTGAATGGTGTTGCATTCATGAGGTACCTGTAGTGTAGGGTTATTCACATTTACCCAAAATGCATAAGGTTCCCCTTTCAAAATTGTTCAGAAATAGATTAAAAAAATAGTTTGTTTAGTAAATACAATGATCAGAATTGATAATAAGTGAATATGTTACCTTGAAATGCAAAGTGGAAAATAGCGTCAAAATTATTAGAAAATAGGAAAATAAATTATAAAGATTTATATTTCTAAGAAAACAATGTGTTAATTGAACTTCCAGACTAGATAGTGATGAGATACCCATGTGTCAGTTTCTGCAGTGTAGTCGTTTTCACATTCGCCTAACAAGTGAAAGGTCCCCAGTTTGAACCTGGGCAGAAACAATCTTTTATTTTTAGAATTTTAAAACAATGGATTTTTTGTTGAAATGCTCAGTAAAAATGCAATCAGATAAAAAGTTTATTTCAGCATGCCATACTGAATGTCAAAGATAATTTTTTATTGGATGGTGGTCGCAACTTTTTCATGTAGTATCTGTAGTGTAGTGATTTCATGTTTGCCTCACACGTGAAAGGTCCCCTGTTCGAATTTGGTCAGAAACATATTTTGTTACCTAAACATTTTGAATTCAATAATTTATATTTTGATAACTGTCTACTGTTGCATTGCTTAATGAAAAAGCAAGCAAAAAATCATATTGCAGAATATCAAAAGTAAATTTCCCTTATACCATGCATATTGGATGGTGTTGCATTCATGAGGTAACTGTAGTGTAGTATTATTCACATTTAGCCAAAATGAATAAAGTTCCCCTTCAAAATTGTTCAGAAATACATTTAAAATTGTTTAATTTTTATTAAATACAATGATCAGAACTATTAATTAGTGCATGTGTCCTCTTAAAATGCAAAGTGGAAAAATAGCGTCAAAATTATTAGAAAATAGAAAAATAAGTTTTAAAAAAAAATCTTAGAAAACTGTTTGCCAATTGTACTTCCCAACTCAATAGTAATGAGACCCTCAGATGTCAGTTTCTGTATTGTAGTGATTATCACATTCGCCGAAAATACAAAATGTCCATAAAAATGCAATCAAATAAAAAGTTTATTTCAGAATGCCATAATGTATGTCATAGATCATTTTTTATTGGTCGGTGGGTGATGCTGTTTTCATGTAGTTTCTGTAGTGTAGTGGTTATGATGTTCGCCTCGCACGCGAGAGGTCCCCAGTTCGAAAGAGGGCAGATGCATATTTTGTTACCTAAACATTTTGAATTCAATAATTTATATTTTGATAACTATCTACTGTTGCATTGCTCAATGAAAAAGCAAGCAAAAAACCATATTGCTGAATATCAAAAGTCAATTTTCCATCTACCATGCATATTGGATGGTGTTGCATTCATGAGGTACCTGTAGTGTAGGGTTATTCACATTTACCCAATATGCATAAGGTCCCCCTTCAAAATTGTTCAGAAATACATTAAAAAAATATTTTGTTTAGTAAATACAATGATCAGAATTGATAATAAGTGAATGTGTCCTCTTGAAATTCAAAGTGGAATATAGCGTCAAAATTATTATAAAATAGGAAAATAAGTTTAGAATTTTTTTTATTTCTAAGAAAACCATGTGTCAATTGTACTTCCAGACTTGACAGTGATGAGAACCCCAAGAGTCAGTTTCTATAGTGTAGTGGTTATCATGTTTGCGTGACACGCGAAAGGTCCCCAGTTTGAAACTGGGCAGAAACAATCTTTTAGTTTTAGAATTTTAAGACAATGGCATTTTTGTTGAAATGCTCAGTAAAAATGCAATCAGATAAAAGTCTATTTCAGCATGCCATACTGTATGTCAAAGATAATTTTTATTGGATGGTGGTCACAGATATTTTATGCAGTTTCTGTAGTGTAGTGGTTTCATGTTTGCCTCACACGTGAAAGGTACCCTGTTTGAATTTTGTCAGAAACATATTTTGTTACCGAAACATTTTGAATTCAATAATTTATATTTTGATAACTATCTACTGTTGCATTGCTCAATGAAAAAGCAAGCAAAAAATCCTATTGCAGAATATCAAATGTCAATTTCCCTTCTACCATGCATATTGGAAGGTGTTGCATTCATGAGGTACCTGTAGTGTAGGGTTATTCACATTTACCCAATATTCATAAGGTTCCCCCTTCAAAATTGTTCAGAAATACATTAAAAAATATAATTTTTTTTTTAGTAAATACAATGATCAGAATTGATAATAAGTGAATGTGTCCTCTTGAAATGCAAAGTGGAAAATAGCGTCAAAATTATTAGAAAATAGGAAAATAAGTTTAGAAAAAATTATATTTCTAAGAAAACCATTTGTCAATTGTACTTCCAGACTAGATAGTGATGAGTACCCCAAGAGTCAGTTTCTACAGTGTAGTGGTTTTCATGTTTGCCTAACATGCGAAAAGTCCACAGTTCGAAACTGTGCAGAAACAATCTTTCATTTTTAGAATTTTTAAAACAATAGATTTTTTGTTGAACTGATCAGTAAAAATGCAATCAGATGAAAAGTTTATTTCAGCATGCCATACTGTATGTCAAAGATAATTTTTATTGGATGGTGGTCGCAGATTTTTCATGTAGTTTCTGTAGTGTAGTGTTTTCATGTTTGCCTCACACGTGAAAGGTCCCCTGTACGAATTTGCTCAGAAACATATTTTGTTACCTAAACATTTTGAATTCAATAATTTATATTTTGATAACTATCTACTGTTGCATTGCTCAATGAAACAGCTAGCAAAAAATCATATTGCAGAATATCAAAAGTCAATTTTCCATCTACCATGCATATTGGATGGTGTTGCATTCATGAGGTACCTGTAGTGTAGGGTTATTCACATTTACCCAATATGCATAAGGTCCCCCTTCAAAATTGTTCAGAAATACATTAAAAAAATATTTTGTTTAGTAAATACAATGATCAGAATTGATAATAAGTGAATATGTCCTCTTGAAATGCAAAGTGGAAAATAGTGTCAAAATTATTAGAAAATAGGAAAATAAGTTTAGAATTTTTTTTTATTTCTAAGAAAACCTTGTGTCAATTGTACTTTCAGACTTGACAGTGATGAGAACCCCAAGAGTCAGTTTCTGTAGTGCAGTGGTTATCATGTTCGCGTGACACGCGAAAGGTCCCCAGTTTGAAACTGGGCAGAAATAATCTTTTAGTTTTAGAATTTTAAGACAATGGCATTTTTGTTGAAATGCTCAGTAAATATGCAATCAGATGAAAAGTTTATTTCAGCATGCCATACTGTATGTCAAAGATAATTTTTATTGGATGGTGGTCACAGATATTTCATGCAGTTTCTGTAGTGTAGTGGTTTCATGTTTGCCTCACACGTGAAAGGTCCCCTGTTCGAATTTTGTCAGAAACATATTTTGTTACATGAACATTTTGAATTCAATAATTTATATTTTGATAACTATCTACTGTTGCATTGCTCAATGAAAAAGCAAGCAAAAATCATATTGCAGAATATCAAAAGTCAATTTCCCTTCTACCTTGCATATTGGATGGTGTTGCATTCATGAGGTACCTGTAGTGTAGGGTTATTTACATTTACCCAATATGCATAAGGTCCCCCTTCAAAATTGTTCAGAAATACATAAAAAAATATTTTGTTTAGTAAATACAATGATCAGAATTGATAATAATTGAATGTGTCCTCTTGAAATGCAAAGTGGAAAATAACGTCAAAATTATTAGAAAATAGGAAAATAAGTTTAGAAAAAAAATATATTTCTAAGAAAACCATGTGTCAATTGTACTTCCAGACTTGACAGTGATGAGAACCCCAAGAGTCAGTTTCTGTAGTGCAGTGGTTATCACGTTCGCATAACTCGCGAAAGGTCCCCAGTTTGAAACTGGGCAGAAACAATCTTTTAGCTTTAGACTTTTAAAACACTGGAATTTTTGTTGAAATGCTCAGTAAAAATGCAATCAGATAAAAAGTTTATTTCAGTATGCCATACAGTATGTCAAAGATAATTTTTATTGGATGGTAGTCACAGATTTTTCATGTAGTTTCTGTAGTGTTGTGGTTTCATGTTTGCCTCACACGTGAAAGGTCCCCTGTTTGAATTTTGTCAGAAACATATTTTGTTACCTAAACATTTTGAATTCAATAATTTATATTTTGATAACTATCTACTGTTGCATTGCTCAATGAAAAAGCAAGCAAAAAATCATATTGCAGAATATCAAAAGTCAATTTCTCTTCTACCATGCATATTGAATGGTGTTGCATTCATGAGGTACCTGTAGTGTAGGGTTATTCACATTTACCCAATATGCATAAGGTTCCCCTTTCAAAATTGTTCAGAAATAGATTAAAAAATATTTTTTTTAGTAAATACAATGATCAGAATTGATAATAAGTGAATATGTTACCTTGAAATGCAAAGTGGAAAATAGCGTCAAAATTATTAGAAAATAGGAAAATAATTTAGAAAGATTTATATATCTAAGAAAACAATGTGTTAATTGTACTTCCAGACTAGATAGTGATGAGATACCCATGTGTCAGTTTTTGCAGTGTAGTCGTTTTCACATTCGCCTAACAAGCAAAAGGTCCCCAGTTTGAACCTGGGCAGAAACAATCTTTTATTTTTAGAATTTTAAAACAATGGATTTTTTGTTGAAATGCTCAGTAAAAATGCAATCAGATAAAAAGTTTTTTTCAGCATGCCATACTGTATGTCAAAGATAATTTTTTATTGGATGGTGGTCGCAGCTTTTTCATGTAGTTTCTGTAGTGTAGTGGTTTCATGTTTGCCTCACACGTGAAAGGTCCCCTGTTCGAATTTGGTCAGAAACATATTTTGTAACCTAAACATTTTGAATTCAATAATTTATATTTTGATAACTGTCTACTGTTGCATTGCTTAATGAAAAAGCAAGCAAAAAATCATATTGCAGAATATCAAAAGTAAATTTCCCTTATACCATGCATATTGGATGGTGTTGCATTCATGAGGTTACTGTAGTGTAGTATTATTCACATTTAGCCAAAATGAATAAAGTTCCCCTTCAAAATTGTTCAGAAATACATTTAAAATTGTTTAATTTTTATTAAATACAATGATCAGAACTATTAATTAGTGAATGTGTCCTCTTGAAATGCAAAGTGGAAAAATAGCATCAAAATTATTAGAAAATAGAAAAATAAGTTTTAAAAAAAATTCTTAGAAAACTGTTTGCCAATTGTACTTCCCAACTCAATAGTAATGAGACCCTCAGATGTCAGTTTCTGTATTGTAGTGGTTATCACATTCGCCGAAAATACAAAATGTCCACAGTTCGAAACTGGGCAGAAATAAGCTGTTATCTTTATAATTTTAAAATAATGGATTTTTGGTTGGAAATGCCAAATAAAAATGCAATCAAATAAAAAGTTTATTTCAGAATGCCATAATGTATGTCATAGATCATTTTTTATTGGTCGGTGGGTGATGCTGTTTTCATGTAGTTTCTGTAATGTAGTGGTTATGATGTTCGCCTCGCACGCGAGAGGTCCCCAATTCGAAAGAGGGCAGATGCATATTTTGTTACCTAAACATTTTGAATTCAATAATTTATATTTTGATAACTATCTACTGTTGCATTGCTCAATGAAAAAGCAAGCAAAAAACCATATTGCTGAATATCAAAAGTCAATTTTCCATCTACCATGCATATTGGATGGTGTTGCATTCATGAGGTACCTGTAGTGTAGGGTTATTCACATTTACCCAATATGCATAAGGTCCCCCTTCAAAATTGTTCAGAAATACATTAAAAAAATATTTTGTTTAGTAAATACAATGATCAGAATTGATAATAAGTGAATGTGTCCTCTTGAAATGCAAAGTGGAATATAGCGTCAAAATTATTAGAAAATAGGAAAATAAGTTTAGAATTTTTTTTTATTTCTAAGAAAACCATGTGTCAATTGTACTTCCAGACTTGACAGTGATGAGAACCCCAAGAGTCAGTTTCTATAGTGTAGTGGTTATCATGTTTGCGTGACACGCGAAAGGTCCCCAGTTTGAAACTGGGCAGAAACAATCTTTTAGTTTTAGAATTTTAAGACAATGGCATTTTTGTTGAAATGCTCAGTAAAAATGCAATCAGATAAAAGTTTATTTCAGCATGCCATACTGTATGTCAAAGATAATTTTTATTGGATGGTGGTCACAGATATTTAATGCAGTTTCTGTAGTGTAGTGGTTTCATGTTTGCCTCACACGTGAAAGGTACCCTGTTTGAATTTTGTCAGAAACATATTTTGTTACCGAAACATTTTGAATTCAATAATTTATATTTTGATAACTATCTACTGTTGCATTGCTCAATGAAAAAGCAAGCAAAAAATCCTATTGCAGAATATCAAAAGTCAATTTCCCTTCTACCATGCATATTGGAAGGTGTTGCATTCATGAGGTACCTGTAGTGTAGGGTTATTCACATTTACCCAATATTCATAAGGTTCCCCCTTCAAAATTGTTCAGAAATACATTAAAAAAAATATATTTTTTTTAGTAAATACAATGATCAGAATTGATAATAAGTGAATGTGTCCTCTTGAAATGCAAAGTGGAAAATAGCGTCAAAATTATTAGAAAATAGGAAAATAAGTTTAGAAAAAATTATATTTCTAAGAAAACCATTTGTCAATTGTACTTCCAGACTAGATAGTGATGAGTACCCCAAGAGTCAGTTTCTATAGTGTAGTGGTTTTCATGTTTGCCTAACATGCGAAAACTCCACAGTTCGAAACTGTGCAGAAACAATCTTTCATTTTTAGAATTTTTAAAACAATAGATTTTTTGTTGAACTGATCAGTAAAAATGCAATCAGATGAAAAGTTTATTTCAGCATGCCATACTGTATGTCAAAGATAATTTTTATTGGATGGTGGTCGCAGATTTTTCATGTAGTTTCTGTAGTGTAGTGTTTTCATGTTTGCCTCACACGTGAAAGGTCCCCTGTACGAATTTGCTCAGAAACATATTTTGTTACCTAAACATTTTGAATTCAATAATTTATATTTTGATAACTATCTACTGTTGCATTGCTCAATGAAACAGCTAGCAAAAAATCATATTGCAGAATATCAAAAGTCAATTTTCCATCTACCATGCATATTGGATGGTGTTGCATTCATGAGGTACCTGTAGTGTAGGGTTATTCACATTTACCCAATATGCATAAGGTCCCCCTTCAAAATTGTTCAGAAATACATTAAAAAAATATTTTGTTTAGTAAATACAATGATCAGAATTGATAATAAGTGAATGTGTCCTCTTGAAATGCAAAGTGGAAAATAGTGTCAAAATTATTAGAAAATAGGAAAATAAGTTTAGAATTTTTTTTTATTTCTAAGAAAACCATGTGTCAATTGTACTTCCTGACTTGACAGTGATGAGAACCCCAAGAGTCAGTTTCTGTAGTGTAGTGGTTATCATGTTCGCGTGACACGCGAAAGGTCCCCAGTTTGAAACTGGGCAGAAATAATCTTTTAGTTTTAGAATTTTAAGACAATGGCATTTTAGTTGAAATGCTCAGTAAAAATGCAATCAGATGAAAAGTTTATTTCAGCATGCCATACTGTATGTCAAAGATAATTTTTATTGGATGGTGGTCACAGATATTTCATGCAGTTTCTGTAGTGTAGTGGTTTCATGTTTGCCTCACACGTGAAAGGTCCCCTGTTCGAATTTTGTCAGAAACATATTTTGTTACATGAACATTTTGAATTCAATAATTTATATTTTGATAACTATCTACTGTTGCATTGCTCAATGAAAAAGCAAGCAAAAAAATCATATTGCAGAATATCAAAAGTCAATTTCCCTTCTACCATGCATATTGGAAGGTGTTGCATTCATGAGGTACCTGTAGTGTAGGGTTATTCACATTTACCCAATATTCATAAGGTTCCCCCTTCAAAATTGTTCAGAAATACATTAAAAAAACTATTTTTTTTAGTAAATACAATGATCAGAATTGATAATAAGTGAATGTGTCCTCTTGAAATGCAAAGTGGAAAATAGCGTCAAAATTATTAGAAAATAGGAAAATAAGTTTAGAAAAAATTATATTTCTAAGAAAACCATTTGTCAATTGTACTTCCAGACTAGATAGTGATGAGTACCCCAAGAGTCAGTTTCTGTAGTGTAGTGGTTTTCATGTTTGCCTAACATGCGAAAAGTCTACAGTTCGAAACTGTGCAGAAACAATCTTTCATTTTTAGAATTTTTAAAACAATGAATTTTTTGTTGAAATGATCAGTAAAAATGCAATCAGATGAAAAGTTTATTTCAGCATGCCATACTGTATGTCAAAGATAATTTTTATTGGATGGTGGTCGCAGATTTTTCATGTAGTTTCTGTAGTGTAGTGTTTTCATGTTTGCCTCACACGTGAAAGGTCCCCTGTACGAATTTGCTCAGAAACATATTTTGTTACCTAAACATTTTGAATTCAATAATTTATATTTTGATAATATCTACTGTTGCATTGCTCAATGAAACAGCTAGCAAAAAATCATATTGCAGAACATCAAAAGTCAATTTTCCATCTACCATGCATATTGGATGTGTTAGGTGCCGGGGTCCGCTCGTCGGTGTGGCCCGGCGCCTAGTAACCAGGGACGCCGTACGCGTACAGCCGCCGGCTCCCTGGCATTGCTAGACGCCGGGCGCACTGAGCCGCACGGACCCTAGCAACGGGGACGCCACTGGCGGACCGCGTTCTCCGTTGCTGGGTCCAGTTAAAATGATTGTGCACCTGTTTCCTGGCCGTGCAGCAAGGCAGCTGCACGGCATTTATGTAATCAGCCCTGTCAGCAGCTGATTGGAGGACTCCTGTTTATATGCACTCTCAGGGCTTCTCACAGACGCCGGTAATAGCTTCCTGCATGCTGTCCTTGTTTGCTGAGAGTCTGTTTCCAGTCTTGCTGTATCCGGTCGTTCCAGTCTCCAGTAGTCCTGTACTCGGAAGTTGTCATCTTGTTCCTGGAGTCCTGACTGATCACCGTTTAACATCCAGTGGTGTTCGTGAGTCGCTGCTTTGCCGTGTGTTGCGGCTTGGCCGCTTTACCATTTATTATTTGTGTTTTGTAGCATTTTGCGGAGGGTTCCGCTTCCACAGGTCCACTCTGGTATCCGGCGGTGCTGGGTAGGAGTATTGGACAAGTGGATTTTTGGTTGTCCTTTTCCCTGGCGGTTTTTCCGCACATACTTCTGGTCTTTGCTAGTTAGCTTGTTTCCCCTGGCCTGTTGTCAGTCAGAGGTCCTCTTGTTATCATCCTGCCTCAGATTTCCCTTTGTCTCTCATTAAGACCGGGGGGCACCGGAGTTGGGCAGACATAATCCGCCCTTCAAACGTGGCTGCCAAGGGCTCAAGAAACCATAGTCTCGCAAGGGATTTCCGATAGCACGGGTGAGACAATAGAGTTAGGGCGCCAGGGGCAACTAGTCTTTCCTGCTCCCGTTACCAGCATTCCATTCCAGCGCTCTGGTCATTGTCATAAGATCTCCTCTGGTCAGGAGTGCTGGGAATCATAACATTATTACCGGCCATACCAAAACTTAAAATTAAACGGGGTTTAATTTTTTTCTCATTCAGTTTTGTAAGAGTTTATCGGCCTCATGAGTCCAACAGGTTTAGGGCCAAATCCAGGTCAGCTCTTAGAAGCCAGATTCAAGAACTTACTCAGATGGTTCAGGATCTTTCCCTTCGGGTGAAGTCACAGGAAGATCTTTTGCGAACTTCCCCGAAGGTAGTCCCTGAACCAAAGATGCATTTGCCTGACCGTTTTTCTGGTGATAGGAAAGAGTTTTTTAATTTTAAAGAATCCTGTAAACTTTATTTTCGTTTAAGACCGATCTCCTCGGGTACTGAATCTCAGCGGGTTGGGATTATTATTTCTTTGCTCCAGGGGGATCCTCAGACCTGGGCATTTGGTTTAAAAGCAGAGGATCCGGCCTTGTTGTCAGTAGACGCCTTTTTTGGGTCTTTAGGGCTATTGTATGATGACCCTGATGGAGAGGCATCCGCTGAAGGTCGGTTGCGCGCTCTCAGATAGGGTAGGAATCCTGCAGAGGTTTATTGTACGGAGTTTCGCCGTTGGTCGAACGACTGTGGCTGGAATGACCCAGCCCTGCGCAGTCAGTTTCGCCTTGGCTTATCAGAGTCTATAAAAGACAGTCTCCTTCAGTATCCCGCTCCTGAGACTCTCGATAAACTCATGGAGCTTTCTATTAAGATTGATCGTCGTCTCAGAGAGCGGAGGGCTGAAAAAGGAGCACCTTTCAGGTCAACTCCATGTGTATATTCCATTCCTGAGGACGTAGAGGAGCCCATGCAGATGGGTCTCTCCCGGCTGTCTCCTGAAGAAAGAGCCAGAAGGCAAAACTCTGGTCTTTATTTGTACTGTGGGGGTAAGGGACATTTTGCTCGTAATTGTCCGAACAAGTCGGGAAACGCCTCGACCAGGTGAATTGTGAGTGGGTTCACCTAGGTCTGCAGCTTATCTCCTCGAATAACTCCCTTTTAGTCCCAGCTAAAGTTTCCTTTGGCAGCCTCAGTTCTTCGGTGTCGGCTTTTGTTGACAGTGGAGCGGCAGGAAACTTTATGGATTTAACTTGGCCTAAGGCCTTAGGCATTCCTCAGTTATCTTTGGGTAGGTGTGTCACCATGCATGGCTTAGATGGGAGTCCACTGTCCAATGGGGTTATTTCCCTCTGTACACCCCCTGTACTACTTACGGTAGGAGCTCTTCATTCTGAAAAAATCGAGTTCTTCCTTACCCATTGCCCAGCAGTTCCAGTGGTTCTGGGTCACCCTTGGCTGGCCTTTCATAATCCCACCATTGATTGGCGGTCGGGGGAGATTTCACCATGGGGTACCTTCTGTGATAAGGAATGTATTACGTTTCCAGTCAGAATAGCAGCTGCCATTCCTGAACTCATTCCCGTGGAATACCAAGAGTTTGCTGATGTGTTCTCCAAGGGCAATGCAGACATTCTGCCTCCACATCGGCCTTATGATTGTGCTATTGAGCTAATTCCTGGTGCCGCATTGCCAAAGGGAAGGTTATATGCTTTATCCGGGCCAGAAACTGCGGCCATGAATGATTATGTTAAGGAGAGCCTAGGGAAAGGATTTATTAGGCCATCAAAATCTCCTTTAAGTGCAGGCTTCTTCTTTGTGGAGAAAAAGGATGGCTCGCTTAGACCTTGCATTGACTTTAGAGCCCTGAATAAAATCTCAGTAAAAAATACTTATCCTCTGCCGCTGATTTCTGTCCTCTTTGATCAGCTGCGTTCGGCTGTGATTTTTTCTAAAATTGACCTAAGAGAAGCGTATAATCTCATCCGAATCAAGTCTGGAGATGAGTGGAAGACGGCCTTCAGTACTCAGTCGGGTCACTACGAGTACCTGGTGATGCCGTTCGGCTTGTCTAACGCTCCAGCAGTTTTCCAGGACCTCATTAATGATGTGCTCCGTGACTTCCTAGGGAAATTCGTGGTCGTTTACTTAGACGACATCCTGATTTATTCTGACTCAATTGAACAACATGTTACCCAGGTGCGTCAGGTTCTTCAAAAGTTACGTGAGAATCATCTATATGCCAAGCTGGAGAAATGTGAGTTTCATGTCACGGAGGTATCTTTTTTAGGGTACATTATTTCCCCTCGGGGATTTTTCATGGAACCTAAGAAGCTCCAGGCCATCCTTAGTTGGGCGCAACCCACCAATTTAAAAGCAATTCAGCGCTTTTTAGGGTTTGCGAATTATTATAGGAGTTTCATTCATTCTTTTTCCGACCTGGTTGCTCCCATTGTGGCTCTGACAAAGAAAGGAGCGGATCCTACCAACTGGTCGCGTGAAGCTGAGTTGTCCTTTCGGGCCCTGAAACAAGCTTTTGTCTCGGCTCCAGTCCTCAGACATCCCAATCCAGAATTGCCCTTCGTTGTGGAGGTTGATGCCTCGGAGGTTGGAGTGGGGGCTATCCTATCTCAAAAGGATCCGGAGTCTCTGGAACTACATCCTTGTGCCTTTATGTCCAGGAAATTCTCCTCCGCTGAATCCAACTATGACGTTGGTAACCGGGAGTTACTGGCAATAAAATGGGCTTTCAAGGAGTGGAGACATTGGCTGGAGGGAGCAACACATACTATTTCAGTATTGACAGGCCATAAAAACCTGCAATACATCGAATCAGCGGCTGAATGCCCGGCAGGCTCGTTGGGCTTTATTCTTTACTCGTTTCAAATTTATTATCACTTTCAGGCCAGGTTCCAAGAATATCAAGGCGGATGCCCTGTCACGCAGTTTTCTTCCGGTTCACAATAACAGTCCTGTTACTCCCATACTTCCATCTTCAGTCATTTGGGCAGGCCTCACACAAGATTTATTTACCCAGTTAAAACAGCTTCAACACCAAGCTCCTGGAAATACTCCTGCTGGTCGTCTTTACGTCCCTGAGTTTTTGAGAGCTACTGTTTTGACTGAGTTCCATGATAACAAAGTTTCCGGGCATCCGGGGATCTCTAAGACTTTGGAGTTATTCTCCCGCTCAGTATGGTGGCCTGGTCTTTCTAAAGACGTTAAGGAGTTTGTTTTTTCATGTCAGGTTTGTGCACAGCATAAGGTTCCCCGTTCCTTGCCTATCGGGCAACTTATGCCCTTAAATGTCCCCCTCAGGCCATGGTCTCATATTTCCATGGATTTTGTGGTAGACCTTCCCCTTTCAGCCGGATTCCGAGTCATATGGGTGGTAGTGGACCGTTTTAGCAAGATGGCTCATTTCATTGCTCTTCCCCGACTGCCATCTGCCCAAGGATTGGCAGTTTTGTTTCTCCGCCTTGTTTTCAGACTTCATGGGTTGCCCACTGATATTGTTTCTGATCGGGGTCCACAATTCATTGCACAATTCTGGAAGTGTTTTTGTGCTTCATTAAAGATAAAATTGTCATTAACATCCGGTTACCACCCCCAATCCAACGGGCAAACCGAGCGAGTTAACCAATCATTGAAACAGTATTTGCGTTTGTACTCAGCCAAACTCCAGAATGATTGGTCCGAGTTTCTTCTATTGGCGGAGTTTGCTTACAATAATTCTTGTCATTCCTCCACTAATGTGTCTCCATTCTTTTCAGTTTTTGGTTTTCACCCCAGAGCTAATGCTTTTTTTCAATATTCCTCAGTTTCCTCGCTAACCTTAACCTCCCATCTCAGAGCCATTTGGAAAAAAGTGCACCTTGCTCTCAGAAAAGCGGCCTTTCAAGAGAAAAAAATTTCTGACAGGCTCCGACGTCCTTGCACTTTTAAGGTGGGAGATAGGGTATGGTTGTCGACTCGTAACATTAGACTTCGACAATCCTCGGCTAGATTGGGACCCAAATTTATTGGACCATTTCATATTATTAAAAAAGTCAACCCAGTTGCTTTCCGGTTACGTTTACCAAGATCTCTCCGGATTGGAAATACGTTTCATTGCTCCCTGTTGAAACCATACGTTTCTTCCAGTAGATTTCCTCGGAAGATCTCTCAGGGAAGATCTCCAGTGGATGTACAGGGACAACAGGAGTTCCTGGTGGAGAAGGTTCTCGATTCCAAATTGTCCCGGGGCAGGCTTTATTTTCTGGTTCACTGGAGAGGCTATGGTCCAGAGGAAAGGTCTTGGGTCCTGGATAAGGATCTTCATGCCCCGAGGCTCAGGAGGGCATTTTTTCGGGAATTTCCTCGGAAGCCTGGCTTTAGGGGTTCCTTGACCCCTCCTCAAGGGGGGGGTACTGTTAGGCGCCGGGGTCCGCTCGTCGGTGCGGCCCGGCGCCTAGCAACCAGGGACGCCATACGCGTACAGCCGCCCGGCTCCCTGGCAACGCTAGACGCCGGGCGCACTGAGCCGCACGGACCCTAGCAACGGGGACGCCACTGGCGGACCGCGTTCCCCGTTGCTGGGTCCAGTTAAAATGATTGTGCACCTGTTTCCTGGCCGTGCAGCAAGGCAGCTGCACGGCATTTATGTAATCAGCCCTGTCAGCAGCTGATTGGAGGACTCCTGTTTATATGCACTCTCAGGGCTTCTCACAGACGCCGGTAATAGCTTCCTGCATGCTGTCCTTGTTTGCTGAGAGTCTGTTTCCAGTCTTGCTGTATCCGGTCGTTCCAGTCTCCAGTAGTCCTGTACTCGGAAGTTGTCATCTTGTTCCTGGAGTCCTGACTGATCACCATTTAACATCCAGTGGTGTTCGTGAGTCGCGGCTTTGCCGTGTGTTGCGGCTTGGCCGCTTTACCATTTATTATTTGTGTTTTGGAGCATTTTGCGAAGGGTTCCGCTTCCACAGGTCCACTCTGGTATCCGGCCGTGCTGGGTAGGAGTATTGGACAAGTGGATTTTTGGTTGTCCTTTTCTCTGGCGGTTTTTCCGCACATACTTCAGGTCTTTGCTAGTTAGCTTGTTGCCCCTGGCCTGTTGTCAGTCAGAGTTCCTCTTGTTATCATCCTACCTCGGATTTCCCTTTGTCTCTCATTAAGACCGGGGGGCACCGGAGTTGGGCAGACATAATCCGCCCTTCAAACGTGGCTGCCAAGGGCTCAAGAAACCATAGTCTCGCAAGGGATTTCCGATAGCACGAGTGAGACAATAGAGTTAGGGCACCAGGGGCAACTAGTCTTTCCTGCTCCTGTTACCAGCATTCCATTCCAGCGCTCTGGTCATTGTCATAAGATCTCCTCTGGTCAGGAGTGCTGGGAATCATAACAGGATGGTGTTGCATTCATGAGGTACCTGTAGTGTAGGGTTATTCACATTTACCCAATATGCATAAGGTCCCCCTTCAAAATTGTTCAGAAATACATTAAAAAAATATTTTGTTTAGTAAATACAATGATCAGAATTGATAATAAGTGAATGTGTCCTCTTGAAATGCAAAGTGGAAAATAGTGTCAAAATTATTAGAAAATAGGAAAATAAGTTTAGAATTTTTTTTTATTTCTAAGAAAACCATGTGTCAATTGTACTTCCAGACTTGACAGTGATGAGAACCCCAAGAGTCAGTTTCTGTAGTGTAGTGGTTATCATGTTCGCGTGACACGCGAAAGGTCCCCAGTTTGAAACTGGGCAGAAACAATCTTTTAGTTTTAGAATTTTAAGACAATGGCATTTTTGTTGAAATGCTCAGTAAAAATGCAATCAGATAAAAAGTTTATTTCAGCATGCCATACTGTATGTCAAAGATAATTTTTATTGGATGGTGGTCACAGATATTTCATGCAGTTTCTGTAGTGTAGTGCAGGCCTGGCCAACCTGTGGCTCTCCAGATGTTGTGAAACTACACATCCCAGCATTCTCTGCCACAGTTTTAGCATTCCCTAATAGCAAAACTGTGGCAAGGCATGATGGGACTTGTAGTTTTACAACAGCTGGAGAGCCACAGGTTGGCCAGGCCTGGTGTAGTGGTTTCATGTTTGCCTCACACGTGAAAGGTCCCCTGTTCGTATTTTGTCAGAAACATATTTTGTTACCTAAACATTTTGAATTCAATAATTTATATTTTGATAACTATCTACTGTTGCATTGCTCAATGAAAAAGCAAGCAAAAAATCATATTGCAGAATATCAAAAGTCAATTTCCCTTCTACCATGCATATTGGAAGGTGTTGCATTCATGAGGTACCTGTAGTGTAGGGTTATTCACATTTACCCAATATTCATAAGGTTCCCCCTTCAAAATTGTTCAGAAATACATTAAAAAAACTATTTTTTTTAGTAAATACAATGATCAGAATTTAAAATAAGTGAATGTGTCCTCTTGAAATGCAAAGTGGAAAATAGCGTCAAAATTATTAGAAAATAGGAAAATAAGTTTAGAAAAAAATTATATTTCTAAGAAAACCATTTGTCAATTGTACTTCCAGACTAGACAGTGATGAGAACCCCAAGAGTCAGTTTCTGTAGTGTAGTGGTTATCATGTTTGCCTAACATGCGAACGGTACCCAGTTTGAAACTGTGCAGAAACAATCTTTAATTTTTAGAATTTTTAAAACAATGGATTTTTTGTTGAAATGATCAGTAAAAATGCAATCAGATTAAAAGTTTATTTCAGCATGCCATACTGTATGTCAAAGATAATTTTTATTGGATGGTGGTCGCAGATTTTTCATGTAGTTTCTGTAGTGTAGTGATTTCATGTTTGCCTCACATGTGAAAGGTCCCCTGTTCGAATTTTGTCAGAAACATATTTTGTTACCTAAACATTTTGAATTCAATAATTTATATTTTGATAACTATCTACTGTTGCATTTCTCAATGAAACAGCTAACAAAAAATCATATTGCAGAATATCAAAAGTAAATTTCCCTTCTACCATGCATATTGGATGGTGTTGCATTCATGAGGTACCTGTAGTGTAGGGTTTTTCACATTTACCCAATATGCATAAGGTTCCCCTTTCAAAATTGTTCAGAAATACATTAAAAAATATTTTGTTTAGTAAATATAATGATCAGAATTGATAATAAGTGAATATGTCACCTTGAAATGCAAAGTGGAAAATAGCGTCCAAATTATTAGAAAATAGGAAAATAAGTTTAGAAAGATTTATATTTCTAAGAAAACAATGTGTCAATTGTACTTCCAGACTAGATAGTGATGAGATACCCATGTGTCAGTTTCTGCAGTGTAGTCATTTTCACATTCGCCTAACAAGCAAAAGGTCCCCAGTTTGAACCTGGGCAGAAACAATCTTTTATTTTTAGAATTTTAAAATAATGGATTTTTTGTTGAAATGCTCAGTTAAAATGCAATCAGATAAAAAGTTTATTTTAGCATGCCATACTGAATTTAAAAGATCATTTTTTATTGGATGGTGGTCGCAACTTTTTCATGTAGTATCTGTAGTGTAGTGATTTCATGTTTGCCTCACACGTGAAAGGTCCCCAGTTCGAAATTGGCAGAAACATATTTTGTAACCTAAACACTTTGAATTCAATAATTTATGTTTTGATAACTATCTACTGTTGCATTGCTCAATGAAAAAGCAAGCAAAAAATCATATTGCAGAATATCAAAAGTCAATTTGCTTTATACCATGCATATTGGATGGTGTTGCATTCATGAGGTAACTGTAGTGTAGTATTATTCACATTTAGCCAAAATGAATAAAGTTCCCCTTCAAAATTGTTCAGAAATACATTTAAAATTGTTTAATTTTTATTAAATACAATGATCAGAACTATTAATTAGTGAATGTGTCCTCTTGAAATGCAAAGTGGAAAAATAGCGTCAAATTTATTAGAAAATAGAAAAATACGTTTTAAAAAAAAATTCTTAGAAAACCGTTTGCCAATTGTACTTCCCAACTCAATAGTAATGAGACCCTCAGATGTCAGTTTCTGTATTGTAGTGGTTATCACATTCGCCGAAAATACAAAATGTCCACAGTTCGAAACTAGGCAGAAATAAGCTGTTATCTTTAGAATTTAAAAATAATGGATTTTTGGTTGGAAATGCCAAATAAAAATGCAATCAAATAAAAAGTTTATTTCAGAATGCCATAATGTATGTCAAAGATCATTTTTTATTGGTCGGTGGGTGATACTGTTTTCATGTAGTTTCTGTAGTGTAGTGGTTATGACGTTCGCCTCGCACGCGAGAGGTCCCCAGTTCGAAAGAGGGCAGATGCATATTTTGTTACCTAAACATTTTGAATTCAATAATTTATATTTTGATAACTATCTACTGTTGCATTACTCAATGAAAAAGCAAGCAAAAAACCATATTGCAGAATATCAAAAGTCAATTTTCCATCTACCATGCATATTGGATGGTGTTGCATTCATGAGGTACCTGTAGTGTAGGGTTATTCACATTTACCTAATATGCATAAGGTCCCCCTTCAAAATTGTTCAGAAATACATTAAAAAAATATTTTGTTTAGTAAATACAATGATCAGAATTGATAATAAGTGAATGTGTCCTCTTGAAATGCAAAGTGGAATATAGCGTCAAAATTATTAGAAAATAGGAAAATAAGTTTAGAATTTTTTTTTATTTCTAAGAAAACCATGTGTCAATTGTACTTCCAGACTTGACAGTGATAAGAAACCCAATAGTCAGTTTCTGTAGTGTAGTGGTTATCACGTTCGCATGACACGTGAAAGGTCCCCAGTTTGAAACTGGGCAGAAACAATCTTTTAGTTTTCGAATTTTAAAACAATGGCATTTTTGTTGAAATGCTCAGTAAAAATGCAATCAGAAAAAAAGTTTTTTTCCGCATGCCATACAGTATGTCAAAGATAATTTTTATTGGATGGTGGTCACAGATATTTCATGTAGTTTCTGTAGTGTAGTGGTTTCATGTTTGCCTCACACGTGAAAGGTCCCCAGTTCGAAATTGACAGAAACATATTTTGTAACCTAAACACTTTGAATTCAATAACTTATGTTTTGATAACTATCTACTGTTGCATTGCTCAATGAAAAAGCAAGCAAAAAATCATATTGCAGAATATCAAAAGTCAATTTGCTTTATACCATGCATATTGGATGGTGTTGCATTCATGAGGTAACTGTAGTGTAGTATTATTCACATTTAGCCAAAATGAATAAAGTTCCCCTTCAAAATTGTTCAGAAATACATTTAAAATAGTTTAATTTTTATTAAATACAAAGATCAGAACTATTAATTAGTGAATGTGTCCTCTTGAAATGCAATGTGGAAAAATAGCATCAAAATTATTAGAAAATAGAAAAATAAGTTTAAAAAACAAATTCTTAGTAAACCGTTTGACAATTGTACTTCCCAACTCAATAGTAATGAGACCCTCAGATGTCAGTTTCTGTATTGTAGTGGTTATCACATTCGCCGAAAATACAAAATGTCCACAGTTCGAAACTGGGCAGAAATAAGCTGTTATCTTTAGAATTTTAAAATAATGGATTTTTGGTTGGAAATGCCAAATAAAAATGCAATCAAATAAAAAGTTTATTTCAGAATGCCATAATGTATGTCAAAGATCATTTTTATTGGTCGGTGGGTGATGCTGTTTTCATGTAGTTTCTGTAGTGTAGTGGTTATGACGTTCGCCTCGCACGCAAGAGGTCCCCAGTTCGAAAGAGGGCAGATGCATATTTTGTTACCTAAACATTTTGAATTCAATAATTTATATTTTGATAACTATCTACTGTTGCATTGCTCAATGAAAAAGCAAGCAAAAAACCATATTGCAGAATATCAAAAGTCAATTTTCCATCTACCATGCATATTGGATGGTGTTGCATTCATGAGGTACCTGTAGTGTAGGGTTATTCACATTTACCCAATATGCATAAGGTCCCCCTTCAAAATTGTTCAGAAATACATTAAAAAAATATTTTGTTTAGTAAATACAATGATCAGAATTGATAATAAGTGAATGTGTCCTCTTGAAATGCAAAGTGGAATATAGCGTCAAAATTATTAGAAAATAGGAAAATAAGTTTAGAAATGTTTTTTATTTCTAAGAAAACCATGTGTCAATTGTACTTCCAGACTTGACAGTGATAAGAACCCCAAGAGTCAGTTTCTGTAGTGTAGTGGTTATCACGTTTGAAACTGGGCAGAAACAATCTTTTAGCTTTAGAATTTTAAAACACTGGAATTTTTGTTGAAATGCTCAGTAAAAATGCAATCAGATAAAAAGTTTATTTCAGCATGCCATACAGTATGTCAAAGATAATTTTTATTGGATGGTAGTCACAGATTTTTCATGTAGTTTCTGTAGTGTAGTGATTTCATGTTTGCCTCACACGTGAAAGGTCCCCAGTTCGAAATTGGAAGAAACATATTTTGTAACCTAAACACTTTGAATTCAATAATTTATGTTTTGATAACTATCTACAGTTGCATTGCGCAATGAAAAAGCAAGCAAAAAATCATATTGCAGAATATCAAAAGTCAATTTCCCTTCTACCATGCATATTGGAAGGTGTTGCATTCATGAGGTACCTGTAGTGTAGGGTTATTCACATTTACCCAATATTCATAAAGTTCCCCCTTCAAAATTGTTCAGAAATACATTAAAAAACTATTTTTTTAGTAAATTCAATGATCAGAATTGATAATAAGTGAATGTGTCCTCTTGAAATGCAAAGTGAAAAATAGCATCAAAATTATTAGAAAATAGGAAAATAAGTTTAGAAAAAATAATATTTCTAAGAAAACCATTTGTCAATTGTACTTCCAGACTAGATAGTGATGAGAACCCCAAGAGTCAGTTTTTGTAGTGTAGTGGTTATCATGTTTGCCTAACATGCGAAAAGTCCCCAGTTCGAAACTGTGCAGAAACGATCTTTCATTTTTAGAATTTTTAAAACAATGGATTTTTTGTTGAAATGATCAGTAAAAATGCAATCAGATGAAAAGTTTATTTCAGCATGCCATACTGTATGTCAAAGATAATTTTTATTTGATGGTGGTCGCAGATTTTTCATGTAGTTTCTGTAGTGTAGTGTTTTCATGTTTGCCTCATACGTGAAAGGTGCCCTGTTCGAATTTGCTCAGAAACATATTTTGTTACCTAAACATTTTGAATTCAATAATTTATATTTTGATAACTATCTACTGTTGCATTGCTCAATGAAAAAGCAAGCAAAAAAATCATATTGCAGAATATCAAAAGTCAATTTTCCTTCTACCTTGCATATTGGAAGGTGTTGCATTCATGAGGTACCTGTAGTGTGGGGTTATTTACATTTACCCAATATGCATAAGGTCCCCCTTCAAAATTGTTCAGAAATACATTAAAAAACTATTTTTTAGTAAATACAATGATCAGAATTGATAATAAGTGAATGTGTCCTCTTGAAATGCAAAGTGGAAAATAGCGTCAAAATTATTAGAAAATAGGAAAATAAGTTTAGAAAAAATTATATTTCTAAGAAAACCATTTGTCAATTATACTTCCAGACTAGATAGTGATGAGAACCCCAAGAGTCAGTTTCTGTAGTATAGTGGTTATCATGTTTGCCTAACATGCGAAAAGTCCCCAGTTCGAAACTGTGCAGAAACAATCTTTCATTTTTAGAATTTTTAAAACAATGGATTTTTTGTTGAAATGATCAGTAAAAATGCAATCAGATGAAAAGTTTATTTCAGCATGCCATACTGTATGTCAAAGATAATTTTTATTGGATGGTGGTCGCAGATTTTTCATGTGGTTTCTCTAGTGTAGTGTTTTCATGTTTGCCTCACACGTGAAAGGTCCCCTGTTCGAATTTGCTCAGAAACATATTTTGTTACCTAAACATTTTGAATTCAATAATTTATATTTTGATAACTATCTACTGTTGCATTGCTCAATGAAAAAGCAAGCAAAAAATCATATTGCAGGATATCAAAAGTCAATTTCCCTTCTACCTTGCATATTGGATGGTGTTGCATTTATGAGGTACCTGTAGTGTGGGGTTATTTACATTTACCCAATATGCATAAGGTCCCCCTTCAAAATTGTTCAGAAATACATAAAAAAATATTTTGTTTAGTAAATACAATGATCAGAATTGATAATAATTGAATGTGTCCTCTTGAAATGCAAAGTGGAAAATAGCGTCAAAATTATTAGAAAATAGGAAAATAAGTTTAGAAAAAAATTATATCTCTAAGAAAACCATGTGTCAATTGTACTTCCAGACTTGACAGTGATGAGAACCCCAAGAGTCAGTTTCTGTAGTGCAGTGGTTATCACGTTTGAAACTGGGCAGAAACAATCTTTTAGCTTTAGAATTTTAAAACACTGGAATTTTTGTTGAAATGCTCAGTAAAAATGCAATCAGATAAAAAGTTTATTTCAGCATGCCATACAGTGTGTCAAAGATAATTTTTATTGGATGGTAGTCACAGATTTTTCATGTAGTTTCTGTAGTGTTGTGGTTTCATGTTTGCCTCACACGTGAAAGGTCCCCTGTTTGAATTTTGTCAGAAACATATTTTGTTACCTAAACATTTTGAATTCAATAATTTATATTTTGATAACTATCTACTGTTGCATTGCTCAATGAAAAAGCAAGCAAAAAAATCATATTGCAGAATATCAAAAGTCAATTTCTCTTCTACCATGCATATTGGATGGTGTTGCATTCATGAGGTACCTGTAGTGTAGGGTTATTCACATTTACCCAATATGCATAAGGTTCCACTTTCAAAATTGTTCAGAAATACATTAAAAAAATATTTTGTTTAGTAAATACAATGATCAGAATTGATAATAAGTGAATATGTTACCTTGAAATGCAAAGTGGAAAATAGCGTCAAAATTATTAGAAAATAGGAAAATAAATTAGAAAGATTTATATATCTAAGAAAACAATGTGTTAATTGTACTTCCAGACTAGATAGTGATGAGATACCCATGTGTCAGTTTTTGCAGTGTAGTCATTTTCACATTCGCCTAACAAGCGAAAGGTCCCCATTTTGAACCTGGGCAGAAACAATCTTTTATTTTTAGAATTTTAAAACAAAGGATTTTTTGTTGAAATGCTCAGTTAAAATGCAATCAGATAAAAAGTTTATTTTAGCATGCCATACTGAATGTCAAAGATCATTTTTTATTGGATGGTGGTCGCAACTTTTTCATGTAGTATCTGTAGTGTAGTGATTTCATGTTTGCCTCACACGTGAAAGGTCCCCAGTTCGAAATTGGCAGAAACATATTTTGTAACCTAAACTCTTTGAATTCAATAATTTATGTTTTGATAACTATCTACTGTTGCATTACTCAATGAAAAAGCAAGCAAAAAATCATATTGCAGAATATCAAAAGTCAATTTCCTTTATACCATGCATATTGGATGGTGTTGCATTCATGAGGTAACTGTAGTGTAGTATTATTCACATTTAGCCAAAATGAATAAAGTTCTCCTTCAAAATTGTTCAGAAATACATATAAAATTGTTTAATTTTTATTAAATACAATGATCAGAACTATTAATTAGTGAATGTGTCCTCTTGAAATGCAATGTGGAAAAATAGCATCAAAATTATTAGAAAATAGAAAAATAAGTTTAAAAAAAAATTCTTAGAAAACCGTTTGCCAATTGTACTTCCCAACTCAATAGTAATGAGACCCTCAGATGTCAGTTTCTGTATTGTAGTGGTTATCACATTCGCCGAAAATACAAAATGTCCACAGTTCGAAACTGGGCAGAAATAAGCTGTTATCTTTAGAATTTTAAAATAATGGATTTTTGGTTGGAAATGCCAAATAAAAATGCAATCAAATAAAAAGTTTATTTCAGAATGCCATACTGTATGTCAAAGATCATTTTTATTGGTCGGTGGGTGATGCTGTTTTCATGTAGTTTCTGTAGTGTAGTGGTTATGACGTTCGCATCGCACGCGAGAGGTCCCCAGTTCGAAAGAGGGCAGATGCATATTTAGTTACCTTAACATTTTGAATTCAATAATTTATATTTTGATAACTATCTACTGTTGCATTGCTCAATGAAAAAGCAAGCAAAAAACCATATTGCAGAATATCAAAAGTCAATTTTCCATCTACCATGCATATTGGATGGTGTTGCATTCATGAGGTACCTGTAGTGTAGGGTTATTCACATTTACCCAATATGCATAAGGTCCCCCTTCAAAATTGTTCAGAAATACATAAAAAATATTTTGTTTAGTAAATACAATGATCAGAATTGATAATAGGTGAATGTGTCCTCTTGAAATGCAAAGTGGAATATAGCATCAAAATTATTAGAAAATAGGAAAATAAGTTTAGAAATTTTTTTTATTTCTAAGAAAACCATATGTCAATTGTACTTCCAGACTTGACAGTGATAAGAACCCCAAGAGTCAGTTTCTGTAGTGTAGTGGTTATCACGTTCGCGTGACACGTGAAAGGTCCCCAGTTTGAAACTGGGCAGAAACAATCTTTTAGTTTTAGAATTTTAAGACAATGGCATTTTTGTTGAAATGCTCAGTAAAAATGCAATCAGATAAAAAGTTTATTTCAGCATGCCATACTGTATGTCAAAGATAATTTTTATTGGATGGTGGTCACAGATATTTCATGCAGTTTCTGTAGTGTAGTGGTTTCATGTTTGCCTCACACGTGAAAGGTCCCCTGTTTGAATTTTGTCAGAAACATATTTTGTTACCTAAACATTTTGAATTCAATAATTTATATTTTGATAACTATCTACTGTTGCATTGCTCAATGAAAAAGCAAGCAAAAAATCATATTTCAGAATATCAAAAGTCAATTTCCCTTCTACCATGCATATTGGAAGGTGTTGCATTCATGAGGTACCTGTAGTGTAGGGTTATTCACATTTACCCAATATTCATAAGGTTCCCCCTTCAAAATTGTTCAGAAATACATTAAAAAAAACTATTTTTTTTAGCAAATACAATGATCAGCATTGATAATAAGTGAATGTGTCCTCTTGAAATGCAAAGTGGAAAATAGCGTCAAAATTATTAGAAAATAGGAAAATAAGTTTAGAAAAAATTATATTTCTAAGAAAACCATTTGTCAATTGTACTTCCAGACTAGATAGTGATGAGAACCCCAAGAGTCAGTTTCTGTAGTGTAGTGGTTATCATGTTTGCCTAACATGCGAAAGGTCCCCAGTCCGAAACTGTGCAGAAACAATCTTTCTTTTTTAGAATTTTTAAAACAATGGATTTTTTGTTGAAATGATCAGTAAAAATGCAATCAGATGAAAAGTTTATTTCAGCATGCCATACTGTAAGTCAAAGATAATTTTTATTGGATGGTGGTCGCAGATTTTTCATGTAGTTTCTGCAGTGTAGTGATTTCATGTTTGCCTCACACGTGAAAGGTCCCCTGTTCGAATTTGCTCAGAAACATATTTTGTTACCTAAACATTTTGAATTCAATAATTTATAATTTGATAACTATCTACTGTTGCATTGCTCAATGAAACTGTGAGCAAAAAATCATATTGCAGAATATCAAAAGTAAATTTCCCTTCTACCATGCATATTGGATGGTGTTGCATTCATGAGGTACCTGTAGTGTAGGGTTATTCACATTTACCCAATATGCATAAGGTTCCCCTTTCAAAATTGTTCAGAAATACATAAAAAAAATATTTTGTTTAGTAAATACAATGATCAGAATTGATAATAAGTGAATATGTCACCTTGAAATGCAAAGTGGAAAATAGCGTCCAAATTATTAGAAAATAGGAAAATAAGTTTAGAAAGATTTATATTTCTAAGAAAACAATGTGTCAATTGTACTTCCAGACTAGATAGTGATGAGATACCCATGTGTCAGTTTCTGCAGTGTAGTCATTTTCACATTCGCCTAACAAGCAAAAGGTCCCCAGTTTGAACCTGGGCAGAAACAATCTTTTATTTTTAGAATTTTAAAACAATGGATTTTTTGTTGAAATGCTAGGTAAAAATGCAATCAGATAAAAAGTTTATTTTAGCATGCCATACTGAATGTCAAAGATCATTTTTTATTGGATGGTGGTCGCAACTTTTTCATGTAGTATCTGTAGTGTAGTGATTTCATGTTTGCCTCACACGTGAAAGGTCCCCAGTTCGAAATTGGCAGAAACATATTTTGTAACCGAAACACTTTGAATTCAATAATTTATGTTTTGATAACTATCTACTGTTGCATTGCTCAATGAAAAAGCAAGCAAAAAATCATATTGCAGAATATCAAAAGTCAATTTCCTTTATACCATGCATATTGGATGGTGTTGCATTCATGAGGTAACTGTAGTGTAGTATTATTCACATTTAGCCAAAATGAATAAAGTTCCCCTTCAAAATTGTTCAGAAATACATTTAAAATTGTTTAATTTTTATTAAATACAGTGATCAGAACTATTAATTAGTGAATGTGTCCTCTTGAAATGCAATGTGGAAAAATAGCGTCAAAATTATTAGAAAATAGAAAAATAAGTTTAAAAAAAAATTCTTAGAAAACCGTTTGCCAATTGTACTTCCCAACTCAATAGTAATGAGACCCTCAGATGTCAGTTTCTGTATTGTAGTGGTTATCACATTCGCCGAAAATACAAAATGTCCACAGTTCGAAACTGGGCAGAAATAAGCTGTTATCTTTAGAATTTTAAAATAATGGATTTTTGGTTGGAAATGCCAAATAAAAATGCAATCAAATAAAAAGTTTATTTCAGAATGCCATAATGTATGTCAAAGATCATTTTTATTGGTCGGTGGGTCATGTTGTTTTCATGTAGTTTCTGTAGTGTAGTGGTTATGACGTTCGCCTCGCACGCGAGAGGTCCCCAGTTCGAAAGAAGGCAGATGCATATTTAGTTACCTAAACATTTTGAATTCAATAATTTATATTATGATAACTATCTACTGTTGCATTGCTCAATGAAAAAGCAAGCAAAAAACCATATTGCAGAATATCAAAAGTCAGTTTTCCATCTACCATGCATATTGGATGGTGTTGCATTCATGAGGTACCTGTAGTGTAGGGTTATTCACATTTACCCAATATGCATAAGGTCCCCCTTCAAAATTGTTCAGAAATACATTAAAAAATATTTTGTTTAGTAAATACAATGATCAGAATTGATAATAGGTGAATGTGTCCTCTTGAAATGCAAAGTGGAATATAGCATCAAAATTATTAGAAAATAGGAAAATAAGTTTAGAATTTTTTTTTATTTCTAAGAAAACCATGTGTCAATTGTACTTCCAGACTTGACAGTGATAAGAACCCCAAGAGTCAGTTTCTGTAGTGTAGTGGTTATCACGTTCGCGTGACATATGAAAGGTCCCCAGTTTGAAACTGGGCAGAAACAATCTTTTAGTTTTAGAATTTTAAGACAATGGCATTTTTGTTGAAATGCTCAGTAAAAATGCAATCAGATAAAAAGTTTATTTCAGCATGCCATACTGTATGACAAAGATAATTTTTATTGGATGGTGGTCACAGATATTTCATGCAGTTTCTGTAGTGTAGTGGTTTCATGTTTGCCTCACACGTGAAAGGTCCCCTGTTTGAATTTTGTCAGAAACATATTTTGTTACCTAAACATTTTGAATTCAATAATTTATATTTTGATAACTATCTACTGTTGCATTGCTCAATGAAAAAGCAAGCAAAAAATCATATTGCAGAATATCAAAAGTCAATTTCCCTTCTACCATGCATATTGGAAGGTTCATGAGGTACCTGTAGTGTAGGGTTATTCACATTTACCCAATATTCATAAGGTTCCCCCTTCAAAATTGTTCAGAAATACATTAAAAAAACTATTTTTTTTAGCAAATACAATGATCAGAATTGATAATAATTGAATGTGTCCTCTTGAAATGCAAAGTGGAAAATAGCGTCAAAATTATTAGAAAATAGGAAAATAAGTTTAGAAAAAATTATATTTCTAAGAAAACCATTTGTCAATTGTACTTCCAGACTAGATAGTGATGAGAACCCCAAGAGTCAGTTTCTGTAGTGTAGTGGTTATCATGTTTGCCTAACATGCGAAAGGTCCCCAGTCCGAAACTGTGCAGAAACAATCTTTCTTTTTTAGAATTTTTAAAACAATGGATTTTTTGTTGAAATGATCAGTAAAAATGCAATCAGATGAAAAGTTTATTTCAGCATGCCATACTGTAAGTCAAAGATAATTTTTATTGGATGGTGGTCGCAGATTTTTCATGTAGTTTCTGCAGTGTAGTGATTTCATGTTTGCCTCACACGTGAAAGGTCCCCTGTTCGAATTTGCTCAGAAACATATTTTGTTACCTAAACATTTTGAATTCAATAATTTATATTTTGATAACTATCTACTGTTGCATTGCTCAATGAAACTGTAAGCAAAAAATCATATTGCAGAATATCAAAAGTCAATTTCCTTTATACCATGCATATTGGATGGTGTTGCATTCATGAGGTACCTGTAGTGTAGGGTTATTCACATTTACCCAATATGCATAAGGTTCCCCTTTCAAAATTGTTCAGAAATACATAAAAAAAATATTTTGTTTAGTAAATACAATGATCAGAATTGATAATAAGTGAATATGTCACCTTGAAATGCAAAGTGGAAAATAGCGTCCAAATTATTAGAAAATAGGAAAATAAGTTTAGAAAGATTTATATTTCTAAGAAAACAATGTGTCAATTGTACTTCCAGACTAGATAGTGATGAGATACCCATGTGTCAGTTTCTGCAGTGTAGTCATTTTCACATTCGCCTAACATGCAAAAGGTCCCCAGTTTGAACCTGGGCAGAAACAATCTTTTATTTTTAGAATTTTAAAACAATGGATTTTTTGTTGAAATGCTAGGTAAAAATGCAATCAGATAAAAAGTTTATTTTAGCATGCCATACATAATGTCAAAGATCATTTTTTATTGGATGGTGGTCGCAACTTTTTCATGTAGTATCTGTAGTGTAGTGATTTCATGTTTGCCTCACACGTGAAAGGTCCCCAGTTCGAAATTGGCATAAACATATTTTGTAACCTAAACACTTTGAATTCAATAATTTATGTTTTGATAACTATCTACTGTTGCATTGCTCAATGAAAAAGCAAGCAAAAAATCATATTGCAGAATATCAAAAGTCAATTTACTTTATACCATGCATATTGGATGGTGTTGCATTCATGAGGTAACTGTAGTGTAGTATTATTCACATTTAGCCAAAATGAATAAAGTTCCCCTTCAAAATTGTTCAGAAATACATTTAAAATTGTTTAATTTTTATTAAATACAGTGATCAGAACTATTAATTAGTGAATGTGTCCCCTTGAAATGCAATGTGGAAAAATAGCATCAAAATTATTAGAAAATAGAAAAATAAGTTTAAAAAAAAATTCTTAGAAAACCGTTTGCCAATTGTACTTCCCAACTCAATAGTAATGAGACCCTCAGATGTCAGTTTCTGTATTGTAGTGGTTATCACATTCGCCGAAAATACAAAATGTCCACAGTTCGAAACTGGGCAGAAATAAGCTGTTATCTTTAGAATTTTAAAATAATGGATTTTTGGTTGGAAATGCCAAATAAAAATGCAATCAAATAAAAAGTTTATTTCAGAATGCCATAATGTATGTCAAAGATCATTTTTATTGGTCGGTGGGTCATGTTGTTTTCATGTAGTTTCTGTAGTTTAGTGGTTATGACGTTCGCCTCGCACGCGAGAGGTCCCCAGTTCGAAAGAAGGCAGATGCATATTTAGTTACCTAAACATTTTGAATTCAATAATTTATATTTTGATAACTATCTACTGTTGCATTGCTCAATGAAAAAGCAAGCAAAAAACCATATTGCAGAATATCAAAAGTCAATTTTCCATCTACCATGCATATTGGATGGTGTTGCATTCATGAGGTACCTGTAGTGTAGGGTTATTCACATTTACCCAATATGCATAAGGTCCCCCTTCAAAATTGTTCAGAAATACATTAAAAAATATTTTGTTTAGTAAATACAATGATCAGAATTGATAATAGGTGAATGTGTCCTCTTGAAATGCAAAGTGGAATATAGCATCAAAATTATTAGAAAATAGGAAAATAAGTTTAGAATTTTTTTTTATTTCTAAGAAAACCATGTGTCAATTGTACTTCCAGAATTGACAGTGATAAGAACCCCAAGAGTCAGTTTCTGTAGTGTAGTGGTTATCACGTTCGCGTGACATATGAAAGGTCCCCAGTTTGAAACTGGGCAGAAACAATCTTTTAGTTTTAGAATTTTAAGACAATGGCATTTTTGTTGAAATGCTCAGTAAAAATGCAATCAGATAAAAAGTTTATTTCAGCATGCCATACTGTATGACAAAGATAATTTTTATTGGATGGTGGTCACAGATATTTCATGCAGTTTCTGTAGTGTAGTGGTTTCATGTTTGCCTCACACGTGAAAGGTCCCCTGTTTGAATTTTGTCAGAAACATATTTTGTTACCTAAACATTTTGAATTCAATAATTTATATTTTGATAACTATCTACTGTTGCATTGCTCAATGAAAAAGCAAGCAAAAAATCATATTGCAGAATATCAAAAGTCAATTTCCCTTCTACCATGCATATTGGAAGGTTCATGAGGTACCTGTAGTGTAGGGTTATTCACATTTACCCAATATTCATAAGGTTCCCCCTTCAAAATTGTTCAGAAATACATTAAAAAAACTATTTTTTTTAGCAAATACAATGATCAGAATTGATAATAATTGAATGTGTCCTCTTGAAATGCAAAGTGGAAAATAGCGTCAAAATTATTAGAAAATAGGAAAATAAGTTTAGAAAAAATTATATTTCTAAGAAAACCATTTGTCAATTGTACTTCCAAACTAGATAGTGATGAGAACCCCAAGAGTCAGTTTCTGTAGTGTAGTGGTTATCATGTTTGCCTAACATGCGAAAGGTCCCCAGTCCGAAACTGTGCAGAAACAATCTTTCATTTTTAGAATTTTTAAAACAATGGATTTTTTGTTGAAATGATCAGTAAAAATGCAATCAGATGAAAAGTTTATTTCAGCATGCCATACTGTATGTCAAAGATCATTTTTATTGGATGGTGGTCGCAGATTTTTCATGTAGTTTCTGCAGTGTAGTGATTTCATGTTTGCCTCACACGTGAAAGGTCCCCTGTTCGAATTAGCTCAGAAACATATTTTGTTACCTAAACATTTTGAATTCAATAATTTATATTTTGATAACTATCTACTGTTGCATTGCTCAATGAAACTGTAAGCAAAAATCATATTGCAGAATATCAAAAGTAAATTTCCCTTCTACCATGCATATTGGATGGTGTTGCATTCATGACGTACCTGTAGTGTAGGGTTATTCACATTTACCCAATATGCATAAGGTCCCCCTTCAAAATTGGTCAGAAATACATTAAAAAAAGATTTTTTTAGTAAATACAATGATCAGAATTGATAATAAGTGAATATGTCACCTTGAAATGCAAAGTGGAAAATAGCGTCCAAATTATTAGAAAATAGGAAAATAAGTTTAGAAAGATTTATATTTCTAAGAAAACAATGTGTCAATTGTACTTCCAGACTAGATAGTGATGAGATACCCATGTGTCAGTTTCTGCAGTGTAGTCATTTTCACATTCGCCTAACATGCAAAAGGTCCCCAGTTTGAACCTGGGCAGAAACAATCTTTTATTTTTAGAATTTTAAAACAATGGATTTTTTTGTTGAAATGCTCAGTAAAAATGCAATCAGATAAAAAGTTTATTTTAGCATGCCATACTGAATGTCAAAGATCATTTTTTATTGGATGGTGGTCGCAACTTTTTCATGTAGTATCTGTAGTGTAGTGATTTCATGTTTGCCTCACACGTGAAAGGTCCCCAGTTCGAAATTGGCAGAAACATATTTTGTAACCTAAACACTTTGAATTCAATGATTTATGTTTTGATAACTATCTACTGTTGCATTGCTCAATGAAAAAGCAAGAAAAAATCATATTGCAAAATATCAAAAGTCAATTTCCTTTATACCATGCATATTGGATGGTGTTGCATTCATGAGGTAACTGTAGTGTAGTATTATTCACATTTAGCCAAAATGAATAAAGTTCCCCTTCAAAATTGTTCAGAAATACATTTAAAATTGTTTAATTTTTATTAAATACAATGATCAGAACTATTAATTAGTGAATGTGTCCTCTTGAAATGCAATGTGGAAAAATAGCGTCAAAATTATTAGAAAATAGAAAAATAAGTTTAAAAAAAATTCTTAGAAAACCGTTTGCCAATTGTACTTCCCAACTCAATAGTAATGAGACCCTCAGATGTCAGTTTCTGTATTGTAGTGGTTATCACATTCGCCGAAAATACAAAATGTCCACAGTTCGAAACTGGGCAGAAATAAGCTGTTATCTTTAGAATTTTAAAATAATGGATTTTTGGTTGGAAATGCCAAATAAAAATGCAATCAAATAAAAAGTTTATTTCAGAATGCCATAATGTATGTCAAAGATCATTTTTTAAATCACAAAAGTTTATTGGCATGAGAAAAACAATGACAGATGAAAAAAAAATTTGACACACTCGAAGCACAAGAACATCAGTAAACATAGAGTAGCAGATTAAGTGCAAGAGTTTGTCCCTATGCTGCCCGTCATTTTATATTTACTTTAAGTTTTTTGTTTTTTATATTTTTTGTATTTGTTATACTCTTTATTTTAAACAAATCCAGAAACATTCTAGAGTTAGGAACAAAATTAGTAAACAGTCTAGAATATTCCAGAGGGTCGACCAGTGGGATCCTCGGGAGAGCTAACAAGAGATTACCGAGAGACTCAGAAGGAGAAAGAAGCAAGAGTGGAGTTAACATCTGAAGTGCGAAGAGAATGAAGAGAAGAAAAGAAGGAGAAAGGAAAAGAAGAAAAAGAGTGTGAAAAGGAGAAACATGTCTCGGTCGAGGGGGGGGGGGGGAGCGAGTCGGGAGAGAGGTAGTGTGGGGAAAAAGGGTAAATTGGATTAGGAGAGGCCCGGGAGAGCTACTTGAAATTTAGTGTACCAGGGTGCCCAAACGCTGTGAAATTTGTCCACTGTGTTGTTCATCAAGGAAGAAAGATATTCCATCTTTGCCACAAACCAAACTCGGTTCATAAGTTCAGAACGGGTTGGAGGGATAGGAAGTTTCCATGATTTAGCAATCTGGAGTTTAGCTGCACAGGCTATATGCGTAGCCAGTTTATTTTCCGACTTGGATAGTTGGCAGGCTGGGGCACACAGGAGCAGCGTCTCAGGGGACAGGGGGGGGCAGTCCGGAATAAGCGACTGGATAAGGTTACGGACCATTGTCCAATAAGAGGCTATCTTCGGGCAGCTCCACCAGATATGATAATACGAACCCTCTTGGCCACATTGACGCCAACAGAGGTTAGAAGTGTTCGGATATATTTGGTGTAAGCGTTTGGGAACCATATACCATCTCGTGTAAACTTTATAGGAGTTTTCCTTGATGGATACGCTGATAGAACATTTAGAGATATTCAGTCGGACAGATTCCCACACGTCTTCTTCCAGGGGATACCCCAGGTCTGTTTCCCAGGCAAGCTCATGAGTTATGCGGGGGGGCGCAATTGGAGACAAAATGGAGTGATATAGATTAGAAATAGTGCCTCGGTCGGTGGGTCGGTACATGCATAGGCGCTCCATCGGAGTCGGGATATTTTGGATTGGCGAAGTCCTAGTTGAGGAGGAGACGAAGTTTCGAATTTGAAGGTATTGGTAAAAATACGAAGGCGGGAGGGAGTGTTTTGTTTGGAGGTCTGCGAATGAGTGCAGTACATTGTTGTGAAGTACATGATGAAAGCGGTGGACGCCTGCTTTGGTCCAGTTGGAAGCAAATTGACGGGATCGGCCCGGTGAGAAGGAGGGGTTATTCCAGATGGGGGTAAGGGGAGAGGGAATTGTGTGGAGTGAAAATTTTGATTTTAGCGAGTCCCACACCGATAAAGTTAGGGATATTGTTGGGATTGACGGAATGGTTTTAGATCTGTGCGGGCGGGGGAGCCAAGGTAGATGAGCAACCGATTCGACCTGAGCCAGGTCACTCTCCAGGTCAACCCATCTCCTAGTGTGCCGTGGTGAATGCCAGGCGACGAGTTGGCTAAGTACCGTGGCGTAGTAGTATCTTGACAGCGAGGGGAGGCCTAGGCCGCCACACGAAGAGCTCCGCTGGAGGGTCTCCCCACGCAATCGCGGCTTCTTGTCATTCCATATGAATCTACCATATTGGGTCTGGAGGGAGGATAGGATCCGAAGAGGGACCGGGACAGGGAGAGTTTGAAAGAGGTATAGTATCTTGGGGATAACGTTCATCTTAATGGCGTTAATCCTGCCGATCCAGGAAATAAAATGTTTTTTCCATCCTAAGATGTCTTGAGATATTTCCTTAAATAAGGGAGGAAAGTTAGCATCGTAAAGCGAGTGGTAAGATTTGGTGATGTGAACCCCCAGATATTTAATGGAGGTGTGACGCCATGCAAAAGGAAAGTTAGATTTCAGATGATTCAGTGCCTTGAGAGGGATGTGAAGCGGGAGAGCCTCTGATTTGTCGTTATTCACCCTATATCCAGAGAGGTGACCGTAGAGAGTTAGCTCTTTGAAAAGATTGGGTAGGGAGATTAATGGGCTAGTGAGGGTGAGGAGGACGTCATCTGCAAAAAGGGAGAGTTTGTAGTGTGAGTCTTTGATTGAAATGCCTGTAATATCCGGGTTAAGACGGATGCGGCAGGCGAGAGGTTCAATTATCAGAGCGAAGATGAGAGGCGACAGGGGGCATCCCTGTCGCATACCATTGGTGATGGCAAAGGAGTCCGAAAGAATTCCATTTGTTAGAACAGAAGTGGAGGGGTTGTGATAGAGTGCCGAGATTGCTTGGAGAAACTCCCCGCGGATACCAAAGCTGCAAAGCGTTTGTTCGAGAAAGGCCCACGACACCCTATCGAAGGCCTTTTCCGCGTCCACTGCCAGTAAAAGAGAGGGGAGCTTGACTGAGTTGGCGTGATGAATCAGATTGATGGTACGTCTGGTATTATCTAGGGCTTGACGTGTAGGGACAAATCCGACTTGGTCGGGGTGAATAAGAGACGGTAGAAGAGGATTCAGGTGAAAGGCAAGAATTTTTGCAAAAAGTTTCAAGTCACTGTTGAGAAGGGATATAGGGCGGTAATTAGAGACCTGCTGTTGATCCTTACCAGGTTTGGGAATAACCGTGATTAATGCTCTGGTGGTTTCGCTGTGGAAGAGATCCCCATTAAGGATTTTGTTAAAAGTAGACGTCAAGTGAGGAACTATAGTACCCTCGAATGTTTTATAGTACGCGAAGGGTAGGCCGTCCGGGCCCGGAGCCTTAGAGGGTTTCTGAAGTTTAAGAGCAGCCGATACTTCCTCGTCTGATATAAGCTTACATAATGCAGTGGCTGTGGGAGCGTCCAGCTGTGGAAGAGAGCATGAGGTCAGGAAGTCGGAGATACGTAAGTTTGGATCAGGTAGGGATGACGGATTGCTTGGGGAGTTATATAAGCGGGTGTAGTATTCCTTAAAGATAGAATTGATGTCTGAGGGTTTATAGTGTGTGTTACCGTTAGAGTCCTTAAGTGAGACTATAGCTGAAAGGGCTTTTCGTGCTTTTAATCTATTTGCCAAGAGGGCATCTGCCTTGTTGCTTTTCTCATAGAATCTCTGATTCAGCCAGCGTAGGGAATTATCTATCTTTTCTGTGATTAGTGCGTTGAGAGCTGCCCTAGCTGCCATAAGCTGTTTGTAGTTCGAGTCCGTGGGATTACGTTTATGGAGAGCGTCTAGATGTTGGACCTGGTCAGTGAGATTCTTGAACATTGCTTTGTGTTCCCTATTGCGATGAGATGCGTAGCTAATTACATGGCCCCTGAGGACCGCTTTGTGGGCTTCCCAGACTAGTGGGGAACATCCTGATTCGGGATTGTTAAGAGAAAAATATTCAGTGAGCAGACCATCCATCTTGGATTTGAAGGAGGGAATTTTTAGAAGGGTCTCGTTCAGGCGCCAAGATGGGCGGGAAGTTGGAGTATCCAACAGATCAAATGCGGACGCGATGAAGGAGTGGTCCGACCAGACATTGGGGATAATTGAAGAGGACAGAATGTGGTTAGAGGCTGGGGGGCTGCAGAAGAGATAGTCAAGTCTAGAATAGGACTGGTGGGGGCAGGAAAAAAAAGTATAGTCCTTGGAGGATGGGTTGAGTGCACGCCAAGTATCGAAAAGAGATGCTTCTTTAATAAGTTTAGAGAAGGTATCGGATATATGGCTGGTGCGAGGGTGGCTCTGGGGAGCGGATTTATCCAGTAGAGGGTCTGGAACTGCATTGAAGTCCCCTCCAAGGAATACATAACCCGCTCTATGTTTCTGGAGAGCTTTGAAGAAGGATCTAAAAAACCTTTGTTGGCCCGTGTTGGGTGCGTATAGGTTGGCTATAGTTACGTCCAGGTGCCCCAACCTGCCAACCAGAATGATATACCTCCCCTCTGTGTCGATGTGAACCGAGCTTTGTGTGAAGGGGAGTTTATTGCTAATCAGGATAGCGACTCCGTTGTGCTTAGATTCACTTGAGGAGTACAACACAGTGGAAAATCGCCTGGAAGATAGAGTGGGGTGGCCATTTCGCTTAAAGTGTGTTTCTTGAAGTAGAACTATGTCTGCGTGGAGGGTGCAAATTGTACGAAACAAGTGGGATCGTTTATAGGGTGTGTTGAGGCCCCGGACATTCATAGAGGCGATGGTGAAGGGCATGGTGTCGAGAGCAGGGGAAGTATGGATGAAGTAATTAAGTGGGGAGATCAGTGGAAGGGGGTCGACTCGCTCCGGAGGAAAAGTCTGGAAAAAAGGGAGAGAAAGAGAGTGAGAAGAGAGGAAGAAGATAGAAAAATAGGAGAGAAAAAAAATAAATAAATGAGAAATATATATATGTATTTTTTAGAGGTAGGTAGGAGATAGAGAAAGAGCAGGTTACTCAATGCTAAGGAGATTGGTATTCCTGTAGTTTGGACTTAGTGGTCCAGAGAGGCGAGGGAACCAGAGTTCCGTGTCGCCAGAGGGGAGCAAAAAAAAAAAAAAAAATCAGGGGGTGGTGGTGGTCTATTTGAGCAGAAAAATATCACATGTAGGGAGGAGAACAGAGAGTAGACTTAGCCTTAGGAGAAATGGGGTAAGGCGTCGAGCGAAACGGGTGTGTAGGAGACAATAGGTGGAACGGTGTCCCCTGGGTGAGGGGGGTTAGAGAGAGAGAGACAAGGGAGGGGGGAAGAGGAAGAAAGAGGGAGAGAGAGATGAGAAAGAAAAAGAGAAAGGAGAGAGAAAAAGAAAAAGAAAGAAAAGAAAAAAAGGGGGGGGGAAGGGGGAAAATAATCATCGCTAGAGAGTACGTTGAGTACGTATCGTCTGGAGATTCTAGAAACTTTTACAAAATACAAAGATACACATTGGTGAGAACCTGCGAGGGCGACCGACACGGGGGGGCCCTCAGTACAGCTTGTGAGATCTATAAGAAAGCCAGCGGAGGAGCTGGCTAAGAATGTGAGACCCCCGTGCCCGTGGACCACGCCACCAAACAAAACAGATGAAACTGGTAAACATTAGGACAGCAGGGGAGAAGAGACCTAGTAGTGCAAGGTGCCGTCATTATTAACGTGAGCCTCCAAGAGCAACACTGAGTCCCTAAACTGGGGATAAACTAACAATGGGAGGCATAATGTAGCATAGGGGAACTATAGAGTCTAACCATGGTTGGGAGTAGTAGGACAGGCTAGGGGTGATTGCTATACACCGCAGTTCGGCCTACCAGGCTACTGTAAACATGTGGAGTTCAGTGAGAATACATTGCTACAGAGGGTGATCTTGAGATAATTCTAGAATAAGGACAAATGGCATCGTGGGGTTAGGGGGGGGGGAATGTAACAGGGAAGGGAAGAGAGAGAGGAGAAAGAGAGGGGGGGGGGGAAAAGGGAAAAAAGGAGGGGGGGGGGATTTGGGGGGAGGGGTGAACATATGCATTACGTGAACATAACATTGAGTTCCGTACAGTCATATAAACGTATAACAAGGGGTGATCCCCCGACAATAAACAGGCAATAACAAGTTATACAGACGTCCTATGGGGGTAGTATGCATAATGGTGCAGACTATGCCAGGGCTGGGGTAGTCCTTGGCATACAGGAGAAAGGGGGCTCGTCGGAGGACATCCGCCCTAGCGCCTCGTCAAATTTTAAGTTGAGTGGTCTGCTCCAACGGGGGTCCAGCCTCCTCTATATGCGAGAGCAGGTCTCTGCCCTCACGTGGATCTCTGATGATGACCGTCTTTCCCTGAAGGTCGACGATTAGCTTAAAGGGGAAGCCCCAGCGGTATCGGATGTTCCTATCCCGTAGTGCCTTTGTTAAATCACGGAGCTCTCTCCGTTTAACCATGGTTAGAGGGGCCAGATCCTGGAAGAACTGTAGTTTAGAAGAATTGTAGAGTACATGAGGCTTTCCACGGGTGATGTTGAGGACCCTTTCTTTATCCTTAAACTTGAGAAATCGGAGGACCACATCGCGAGGAGGTTCACCATCCCTAGGCTTAGGACGTAGGGCACGGTGAGCCCTCTCTAGAGGAAACTGTGCTGCCCCCAGGTCCGGGATCAGGAAGGAGAAGAGGTCGTGAAGATAGGGTTCGAGGTTGTCCGTGCTGACGGATTCCGGGATATTGCGAATGCGCAGGTTGGATCTGCGTTCGCGGTTCTCCAGATCCTCGTTTTTAGTGCGGAGTTCTGACAGTTCTGAGACAATGTGGTCCAAGTCACGACCCGTGTCGTTTAGAGCTTTCTGGAAATGGTCCTGACGGGATTCCATTTTCGAGGCCCTGGATGCAAGGGAGGAGATGTCCGTCTTAATGGAGGCCACCGCCTTGTCCAGTTTGGTCTCCAGGGAATCCTTAAAGTCCAAAATGAGGGAGCGGAGAGCTAAGATATCATCCTTAGTAGACGGAGCAGAGGGCGGGGTGGAGGAGTTATCCATAGAATCTTGAAGAGGGGAGGGGAGACCCCTATGCTGGGTATTCTTGGTGCCTCTGGTAAAGTGTTGAGAGATATCAGCACTCCCCTGTTTAGGAGTCTTGGACGAAGATTTCTGCATATGGGCCGAACCAATGTAAGGTATAATACTATGAAATATGTTCCGGAAGGGGAGGTAGGGAGTCAAAAAGAGAGAAGAGAAAGAGAGGGGAAAAAAAAAAACACCCAGGGGGAGACCACTATCCTCGTTGTCAGGTGGTCATGGTGCCGGAGGCTTATGTTGCGGGAATGTCGGCGGTGAGGACTCCGTGTCAGAAGCAGAGGGGGTCCCCTGGTCCGGGGTACCACCGAAGCCGCGGGTAGAGGAGTAAGAGTCAGGCAATGGTACTGTTAGGGCAGGGGCCGGCGTCACCGTGATCCGGGCTCAGCCGGATGGAGCGGTCAGCAATCAACTAGCGGTGTCTGGGGCTAGTGACAGCCCTGCCGTCCCACAGTAGCTTGACGTGCAAGGGCAGGGACCAGCACTGACGGGGAAGGGCAGAGGCCGGTTCACAGCGTAAGGTGGTGAGGGGGTGCCCCCGATGTCTCCTTTCTGCAGCTCGTTGACCTTCCGCTGCGGGTCGCGATGTGCGTCCCCGGGTCCCGGTGCCGGCTGGGGGTCCCCTCCAAGACTGCCTCCGGGCTCCTCCCGACCCCACCAATCCCAGGTGGCCCCAGCGGTCCCAGGTGCCTGCAGGAGACAGCAGCGCCAGAGGATGTGCCTTCCACAGATCCCCCAAGAGGCAGAGCACCAGAGGGCCAGGTAACGGTGTGCGGCTCCCTCCTACGTCCCCGGAAGTGGAAGTGTGCGGCGGCTCTGGGGTGTGTATAGGCCCCTGTCTGCAGGCCAGGTAAGAGGAACTGAGCCCCAGGCAGCGCTCCCCAGGCGACCGGCCGCTCCGCTCTCCGCAACCCAGGGCACCCGGAGGATGAGAGAGGCAGGCGGGGGCAAGGTGCGTTCAACAGCCTGAGCGGGGACGGAGGACGGCGGGCGCCGCGGCCGGCGGGAAGCTCCGTGCACGGGGCAGACTCACCCGTACGGCGGGGCCCTCGTCTCCGATCACTAGGGAGGGCACAGTGGATCTACGCAGGGCAGCCGCGACGGGACTCCAACGGCTGGTCCGGACCGCCCTCCAACTCGAGGTCCCGGCTTCAATCTGGGGGAAGGCCGCAACCCGCAGGAGCGCTGAAAAGTGCTCCACGATTCCGCGGGTCCCCCCAGATGTCTGCAGCAGGGTAGCTAAGGGCAGTTAGGGGTGCCTGGGAGAGTCAGGAAAGGGTTGTGGGTATATTATAAGTGCTATTATAGCTGTGCTTGCAGGAGCTGGAGAGAGGCACAGCTATCCTCCACAGCAGTCAGGCCACACCCCCGTCAAAGATCATTTTTATTGGTCGGTGGGTGATATTGTTTTCATGTAGTTTTTGTAGTGTAGTGGTTATGACGTTCGCCTCGCACGCGAGAGGTCCCCAGTTCGAAAGAAGGCCGATGCATATTTAGTTACCTAAACATTTTGAATTCAATAATTTATATTTTGATAACTATCTACTGTTGCATTGCTCAATGAAAAAGCAAGCAAAAAACCATATGCAGAATATCAAAAGTCAATTTTCCATCTACCATGCATATTGGATGGTGTTGCATTCATGAGGTACCTGTAGTGTAGGGTTATTCACATTTACCCAATATGCATAAGGTCCCCCTTCAAAATTGTTCAGAAATACATTAAAAAAATATTTTGTTTAGTAAATACAATGATCAGAATTGATAATAAGTGAATGTGTCCTCTTGAAATGCAAAGTGGAATATAGCGTCAAAATTATTAGAAAATAGGAAAATAAGTTTAGAAATTTTTTTTATTTCTAAGAAAACCATGTGTCAATTGTACTTCCAGACTTGACAGTGATAAGAACCCCAAGAGTCAGTTTCTGTAGTGTAGTGGTTATCACGTTCGCGTAACACGTGAAAGGTCCCCAGTTTGAAACTGGGCAGAAACAATCTTTCAGTTTTAGAATTTTAAGACAATGGCATTTTTGTTGAAATGCTCAGTAAAAATGCAATCAGATAAAAAGTTTATTTCAGCATGCCATACTGTATGTCAAAGATAATTTTTATTGGATGGTGGTCGCAGTTTTTTCATGTAGTTTCTGTAGTGTAGTGGTTTCATGTTTGCCTCACACGTGAAAGGTCCCCTGTTCGAATTTTGTCAGAAACATCTTTTGTTACATGAACATTTTGAATTCAATAATTTATATTTTGATAACTATCTACTGTTGCATTGCTCAATGAAAAAGCAAGCAAAAAATCATATTGCAGAATATCAAAAGTCAATTTCCCTTCTACCTTGCATATTGGATGGTGTTGCATTCATGAGGTACCTGTAGTGTGGGGTTATTTACATTTACCCAATATGCATAAGGTCCCCCTTCAAAATTGTTCAGAAATACATTAAAAAATATTTTGTTTAGTAAATACAATGATCAGAATTGATAATAATTGAATGTGTCCTCTTGAAATGCAAAGTGGAAAATAACGTCAAAATTATTAGAAAATAGGAAAATAAGTTTAGAAAAAAATTATATTTCTAAGAAAACCATGTGTCAATTGTACTTCCAGACTTGACAGTGATGAGAACCCCAAGAGTCAGTTTCTGTAGTGCAGTGGTTATCACGTTCGCGTAACACGCGAAAGGTCCCCAGTTTGAAACTGGGCAGAAACAATCTTTTAGCTTTAGAATTTTAAAACACTGGAATTTTTGTTGAAATGCTCAGTAAAAATGCAATCAGATAAAAAGTTTATTTCAGCATGCCATACAGTATGTCAAAGATAATTTTTATTGGATGGTAGTCACAGATTTTTCATGTAGTTTCTGTAGTGTTGTGGTTTCATGTTTGCCTCACACGTGAAAGGTCCCCTGTTTGAATTTTGTCAGAAACATATTTTGTTACCTAAACATTTTGAATTCAATAATTTATATTTTGATAACTATCTACTGTTGCATTGCTCAATGAAAAAGCAAGCAAAAAACCATATTGCAGAATATCAAAAGTCAATTTCCCTTCTACCATGCATATTGGATGGTGTTGCATTCATGAGGTACCTGTAGTGTAGTATTATTCACATTTACCCAATATGCATAAGGTTCCCCTTCAAAATTGTTCAGAAATAGATTAAAAAAATATTTTGTTTAGTAAATACAATGCTCAGAATTGATAATTTGTGAATATGTTACCTTGAAATGCAAAGTGAAAAATAGCGTCAAAATTATTAGAAAATAGGAAAATAAATTAGAAAGATTTATATTTCTAAGAAAACAATGTGTTAACTGAACTTCCAGATTAGATAGTGATGAGATACCCATGTGTCAGTTTCTGCAGTGTAGTCGTTTTCACATTCGCCTAACAAGTGAAAGGTCCCCAGTTTGAACCTGGGCTGAAACAATCTTTTATTTTTAGAATTTTAAAACAATGGATTTTTTGTTGAAATGCTCAGTAAAAATGCAATCAGATAAAAAGTTTATTTCAGCATGCCATACTGAATGTCAAAGATAATTTTTTATTGGATGGTGGTCGCAACTTTTTCATGTAGTATCTGTAATGTAGTGATTTCATGTTTGCCTCACATGTGAAAGGTCCCCTGTTCGAATTTGGTCAGAAACATATTTTGTTACCTAAACATTTTGAATTCAATAATTTATATTTTGATAACTGTCTACTGTTGCATTGCTTAATGAAAAAGCAAGCAAAAAATCATATTGCAGAATATCAAAAGTAAATTTCCCTTATACCATGCATATTGGATGGTGTTGCATTCATGAGGTAACTGTAGTGTAGTATTATTCACATTTAGCCAAAATGAATAAAGTTCCCCTTCAAAATTGTTCAGAAATACATTTAAAATTGTTTAATTTTTATTAAATACAATGATCAGAACTATTAATTAGTGAATGTGTCCTCTTGAAATGCAAAGTGGAAAAATAGCGTCAAAATTATTAGAAAATAGAAAAATAAGTTTAAAAAGAAATTCTTTGAAAACCGTTTGCCAATTGTACTTCCCAACTCAATAGTAATGAGACCCTCAGATGTCAGTTTCTGTATTGTAGTGGTTATCACATTCGCCGAAAATACAAAATGTCCACAGTTCGAAACTGGGCAGAAATAAGCTGTTATCTTTAGAATTTTAAAATAATGGATTTTTGGTTGGAAATGCCAAATAAAAATGCAATCAAATAAAAAGTTTATTTCAGAATGCCATAATGTATGTCATAGATCATTTTTTATTGGTCGGTGGGTGATGCTGTTTTCATGTAGTTTCTGTAGTGTAGTGGTTAAGACGTTCGCCTCGCATGCGAGAGGTCCCCAGTTCGAAAGAGGGCAGATGCATATTTTGTTACCTAAACATTTTGAATTCAATAATTTATATTTTGATAACTATCTACTGTTGCATTGCTCAATGAAAAAGCAAGCAAAAAACCATATTGCAGAATATCAAAAGTCAATTTTCCATCTACCATGCATATTGGATGGTGTTGCATTCATGAGGTACCTGTAGTGTAGGGTTATTCACATTTACCGAATATGCATAAGGTCCCCCTTCAAAATTGTTCAGAAATACATTAAAAAAATATTTTGTTTAGTAAATACAATGATCAGAATTGATAATAAGTGAATGTGTCCTCTTGAAATGCAAAGTGGAAAATAGTGTCAAAATTATTAGAAAATAGGAAAATAAATTTAGAAAAATTTTTTATTTCTAAGAAAACCATGTGTCAATTGTACTTCCAGACTTGACAGTGATGAGAACCCCAAGAGTCAGTTTCTGTAGTGTAGTGGTTATCATGTTCGCGTGATACGCAAAAGGTCCCCAGTTTGAAACTGGGCAGAAACAATCTTTTAGTTTTAGAATTTTAAGACAATGGCATTTTTGTTGAAATGCTCAGTAAAAATGCAATCAGATAAAAAGTTTATTTCAGCATGCCATACTGTATGTCAAAGATAATTTTTATTGGATGGTGGTCACAGAGATTTCATGCAGTTTCTGTAGTGTAGTGGTTTCATGTTTGCCTCACACGTGAAAGGTCCCCTGTTTGAATTTTGTCAGAAACATCTTTTGTTACATGAACATTTTGAATTCAATAATTTATATTTTGATAACTATCTACTGTTGCATTGCTCAATGAAAAAGCAAGCAAAAAATCATATTGCAGAATATCAAAAGTCAATTTCCCTTCTACCTTGCATATTGGATGGTGTTGCATTCATGAGGTACCTGTAGTGTAGGGTTATTCACATTTACCCAATATGCATAAGGTCCCCCTTCAAAATTGTTCAGAAATACATTAAAAAAATATTTTGTTTAGTAAATACAATGATCAGAATTGATAATAAGTGAATGTGTCCTCTTGAAATGCAAAGTGGAATATAGCGTCAAAATTATTAGAAAATAGGAAAATAAGTTTAGAATTTTTTTTTATTTCTAAGAAAACCATGTGTCAATTGTACTTCCAGACTTGACAGTGATAAGAACCCCAAGAGTCAGTTTCTGTAGTGTAGTGGTTATCACGTTCGCGTAACACGTGAAAGGTCCCCAGTTTGAAACTGGGCAGAAACAATCTTTCAGTTTTAGAATTTTAAGACAATGGCATTTTTGTTGAAATGCTCAGTAAAAATGCAATCAGATAAAAAGTTTATTTCAGCATGCCATACTGTATGTCAAAGATAATTTTTATTGGATGGTGGTCGCAGATTTTTCATGTAGTTTCTGTAGTGTAGTGGTTTCATGTTTGCCTCACACGTGAAAGGTCCCCTGTTCGAATTTTGTCAGAAACATCTTTTGTTACATGAACATTTTGAATTCAATAATTTATATTTTGATAACTATCTACTGTTGCATTGCTCAATGAAAAAGCAAGCAAAAAATCATATTGCAGAATATCAAAAGTCAATTTCCCTTCTACCTTGCATATTGGATGGTGTTGCATTCATGAGGTACCTGTAGTGTGGGGTTATTTACATTTACCCAATATGCATAAGGTCCCCCTTCAAAATTGTTCAGAAATACATTAAAAAATATTTTGTTTAGTAAATACAATGATCAGAATTGATAATAATTGAATGTGTCCTCTTGAAATGCAAAGTGGAAAATAACGTCAAAATTATTAGAAAATAGGAAAATAAGTTTAGAAAAAAATTATATTTCTAAGAAAACCATGTGTCAATTGTACTTCCAGACTTGACAGTGATGAGAACCCCAAGAGTCAGTTTCTGTAGTGCAGTGGTTATCACGTTCGCGTAACACGCGAAAGGTCCCCAGTTTGAAACTGGGCAGAAACAATCTTTTAGCTTTAGAATTTTAAAACACTGGAATTTTTGTTGAAATGCTCAGTAAAAATGCAATCAGATAAAAAGTTTATTTCAGCATGCCATACAGTATGTCAAAGATAATTTTTATTGGATGGTAGTCACAGATTTTTCATGTAGTTTCTGTAGTGTTGTGGTTTCATGTTTGCCTCACACGTGAAAGGTCCCCTGTTTGAATTTTGTCAGAAACATATTTTGTTACCTAAACATTTTGAATTCAATAATTTATATTTTGATAACTATCTACTGTTGCATTGCTCAATGAAAAAGCAAGCAAAAAACCATATTGCAGAATATCAAAAGTCAATTTCCCTTCTACCATGCATATTGGATGGTGTTGCATTCATGAGGTACCTGTAGTGTAGTATTATTCACATTTACCCAATATGCATAAGGTTCCCCTTCAAAATTGTTCAGAAATAGATTAAAAAAATATTTTGTTTAGTAAATACAATGATCAGAATTGATAATTTGTGAATATGTTACCTTGAAATGCAAAGTGGAAAATAGCGTCAAAATTATTAGAAAATAGGAAAATAAATTAGAAAGATTTATATTTCTAAGAAAACAATGTGTTAACTGAACTTCCAGATTAGATAGTGATGAGATACCCATGTGTCAGTTTCTGCAGTGTAGTCGTTTTCACATTCGCCTAACAAGTGAAAGGTCCCCAGTTTGAACCTGGGCTGAAACAATCTTTTATTTTTAGAATTTTAAAACAATGGATTTTTTGTTGAAATGCTCAGTAAAAATGCAATCAGATAAAAAGTTTATTTCAGCATGCCATACTGAATGTCAAAGATAATTTTTTATTGGATGGTGGTCGCAACTTTTTCATGTAGTATCTGTAGTGTAGTGATTTCATGTTTGCCTCACATGTGAAAGGTCCCCTGTTCGAATTTGGTCAGAAACATATTTTGTTACCTAAACATTTTGAATTCAATAATTTATATTTTGATAACTGTCTACTGTTGCATTGCTTAATGAAAAAGCAAGCAAAAAATCATATTGCAGAATATCAAAAGTAAATTTCCCTTATACCATGCATATTGGATGGTGTTGCATTCATGAGGTAACTGTAGTGTAGTATTATTCACATTTAGCCAAAATGAATAAAGTTCCCCTTCAAAATTGTTCAGAAATACATTTAAAATTGTTTAATTTTTATTAAATACAATGATCAGAACTATTAATTAGTGAATGTGTCCTCTTGAAATGCAAAGTGGAAAAATAGCGTCAAAATTATTAGAAAATAGAAAAATAAGTTTAAAAAGAAATTCTTTGAAAACCGTTTGCCAATTGTACTTCCCAACTCAATAGTAATGAGACCCTCAGATGTCAGTTTCTGTATTGTAGTGGTTATCACATTCGCCGAAAATACAAAATGTCCACAGTTCGAAACTGGGCAGAAATAAGCTGTTATCTTTAGAATTTTAAAATAATGGATTTTTGGTTGGAAATGCCAAATAAAAATGCAATCAAATAAAAAGTTTATTTCAGAATGCCATAATGTATGTCATAGATCATTTTTTATTGGTCGGTGGGTGATGCTGTTTTCATGTAGTTTCTGTAGTGTAGTGGTTAAGACGTTCGCCTCGCATGTGAGAGGTCCCCAGTTCGAAAGAGGGCAGATGCATATTTTGTTACCTAAACATTTTGAATTCAATAATTTATATTTTGATAACTATCTACTGTTGCATTGCTCAATGAAAAAGCAAGCAAAAAACCATATTGCAGAATATCAAAAGTCAATTTTCCATCTACCATGCATATTGGATGGTGTTGCATTCATGAGGTACCTGTAGTGTAGGGTTATTCACATTTACCGAATATGCATAAGGTCCCCCTTCAAAATTGTTCAGAAATACATTAAAAAAATATTTTGTTTAGTAAATACAATGATCAGAATTGATAATAAGTGAATGTGTCCTCTTGAAATGCAAAGTGGAAAATAGTGTCAAAATTATTAGAAAATAGGAAAATAAATTTAGAAAATTTTTTTATTTCTAAGAAAACCATGTGTCAATTGTACTTCCAGACTTGACAGTGATGAGAACCCCAAGAGTCAGTTTCTGTAGTGTAGTGGTTATCATGTTCGCGTGATACGCAAAAGGTCCCCAGTTTGAAACTGGGCAGAAACAATCTTTTAGTTTTAGAATTTTAAGACAATGGCATTTTTGTTGAAATGCTCAGTAAAAATGCAATCAGATAAAAAGTTTATTTCAGCATGCCATACTGTATGTCAAAGATAATTTTTATTGGATGGTGGTCACAGAGATTTCATGCAGTTTCTGTAGTGTAGTGGTTTCATGTTTGCCTCACACGTGAAAGGTCCCCTGTTTGAATTTTGTCAGAAACATCTTTTGTTACATGAACATTTTGAATTCAATCATTTATATTTTGATAACTATCTACTGTTGCATTGCTCAATGAAAAAGCAAGCAAAAAATCATATTGCAGAATATCAAAAGTCAATTTCCCTTCTACCTTGCATATTGGATGGTGTTGCATTCATGAGGTACCTGTAGTGTAGGGTTATTCACATTTACCCAATATGCATAAGGTCCCCCTTCAAAATTGTTCAGAAATACATTAAAAAAATATTTTGTTTAGTAAATACAATGATCAGAATTGATAATAAGTGAATGTGTCCTCTTGAAATGCAAAGTGGAATATAGCGTCAAAATTATTAGAAAATAGGAAAATAAGTTTAGAATTTTTTTTTATTTCTAAGAAAACCATGTGTCAATTGTACTTCCAGACTTGACAGTGATAAGAACCCCAAGAGTCAGTTTCTGTAGTGTAGTGGTTATCACGTTCGCGTAACACGTGAAAGGTCCCCAGTTTGAAACTGGGCAGAAACAATCTTTCAGTTTTAGAATTTTAAGACAATGGCATTTTTGTTGAAATGCTCAGTAAAAATGCAATCAGATAAAAAGTTTATTTCAGCATGCCATACTGTATGTCAAAGATAATTTTTATTGGATGGTGGTCGCAGATTTTTCATGTAGTTTCTGTAGTGTAGTGGTTTCATGTTTGCCTCACACGTGAAAGGTCCCCTGTTCGAATTTTGTCAGAAACATCTTTTGTTACATGAACATTTTGAATTCAATAATTTATATTTTGATAACTATCTACTGTTGCATTGCTCAATGAAAAAGCAAGCAAAAAATCATATTGCAGAATATCAAAAGTCAATTTCCCTTCTACCTTGCATATTGGATGGTGTTGCATTCATGAGGTACCTGTAGTGTGGGGTTATTTACATTTACCCAATATGCATAAGGTCCCCCTTCAAAATTGTTCAGAAATACATTAAAAAATATTTTGTTTAGTAAATACAATGATCAGAATTGATAATAATTGAATGTGTCCTCTTGAAATGCAAAGTGGAAAATAACGTCAAAATTATTAGAAAATAGGAAAATAAGTTTAGAAAAAAATTATATTTCTAAGAAAACCATGTGTCAATTGTACTTCCAGACTTGACAGTGATGAGAACCCCAAGAGTCAGTTTCTGTAGTGCAGTGGTTATCACGTTCGCGTAACACGCGAAAGGTCCCCAGTTTGAAACTGGGCAGAAACAATCTTTTAGCTTTAGAATTTTAAAACACTGGAATTTTTGTTGAAATGCTCAGTAAAAATGCAATCAGATAAAAAGTTTATTTCAGCATGCCATACAGTATGTCAAAGATAATTTTTATTGGATGGTAGTCACAGATTTTTCATGTAGTTTCTGTAGTGTTGTGGTTTCATGTTTGCCTCACACGTGAAAGGTCCCCTGTTTGAATTTTGTCAGAAACATATTTTGTTACCTAAACATTTTGAATTCAATAATTTATATTTTGATAACTATCTACTGTTGCATTGCTCAATGAAAAAGCAAGCAAAAAACCATATTGCAGAATATCAAAAGTCAATTTCCCTTCTACCATGCATATTGGATGGTGTTGCATTCATGAGGTACCTGTAGTGTAGTATTATTCACATTTACCCAATATGCATAAGGTTCCCCTTCAAAATTGTTCAGAAATAGATTAAAAAAATATTTTGTTTAGTAAATACAATGATCAGAATTGATAATTTGTGAATATGTTACCTTGAAATGCAAAGTGGAAAATAGCGTCAAAATTATTAGAAAATAGGAAAATAAATTAGAAAGATTTATATTTCTAAGAAAACAATGTGTTAACTGAACTTCCAGATTAGATAGTGATGAGATACCCATGTGTCAGTTTCTGCAGTGTAGTCGTTTTCACATTCGCCTAACAAGTGAAAGGTCCCCAGTTTGAACCTGGGCTGAAACAATCTTTTATTTTTAGAATTTTAAAACAATGGATTTTTTGTTGAAATGCTCAGTAAAAATGCAATCAGATAAAAAGTTTATTTCAGCATGCCATACTGAATGTCAAAGATAATTTTTTATTGGATGGTGGTCGCAACTTTTTCATGTAGTATCTGTAGTGTAGTGATTTCATGTTTGCCTCACATGTGAAAGGTCCCCTGTTCGAATTTGGTCAGAAACATATTTTGTTACCTAAACATTTTGAATTCAATAATTTATATTTTGATAACTGTCTACTGTTGCATTGCTTAATGAAAAAGCAAGCAAAAAATCATATTGCAGAATATCAAAAGTAAATTTCCCTTATACCATGCATATTGGATGGTGTTGCATTCATGAGGTAACTGTAGTGTAGTATTATTCACATTTAGCCAAAATGAATAAAGTTCCCCTTCAAAATTGTTCAGAAATACATTTAAAATTGTTTAATTTTTATTAAATACAATGATCAGAACTATTAATTAGTGAATGTGTCCTCTTGAAATGCAAAGTGGAAAAATAGCGTCAAAATTATTAGAAAATAGAAAAATAAGTTTAAAAAGAAATTCTTTGAAAACCGTTTGCCAATTGTACTTCCCAACTCAATAGTAATGAGACCCTCAGATGTCAGTTTCTGTATTGTAGTGGTTATCACATTCGCCGAAAATAGAAAATGTCCACAGTTCGAAACTGGGCAGAAATAAGCTGTTATCTTTAGAATTTTAAAATAATGGATTTTTGGTTGGAAATGCCAAATAAAAATGCAATCAAATAAAAAGTTTATTTCAGAATGCCATAATGTATGTCATAGATCATTTTTTATTGGTCGGTGGGTGATGCTGTTTTCATGTAGTTTCTGTAGTGTAGTGGTTAAGACGTTCGCCTCGCATGTGAGAGGTCCCCAGTTCGAAAGAGGGCAGATGCATATTTTGTTACCTAAACATTTTGAATTCAATAATTTATATTTTGATAACTATCTACTGTTGCATTGCTCAATGAAAAAGCAAGCAAAAAACCATATTGCAGAATATCAAAAGTCAATTTTCCATCTACCATGCATATTGGATGGTGTTGCATTCATGAGGTACCTGTAGTGTAGGGTTATTCACATTTACCGAATATGCATAAGGTCCCCCTTCAAAATTGTTCAGAAATACATTAAAAAAATATTTTGTTTAGTAAATACAATGATCAGAATTGATAATAAGTGAATGTGTCCTCTTGAAATGCAAAGTGGAAAATAGTGTCAAAATTATTAGAAAATAGGAAAATAAATTTAGAAAATTTTTTTATTTCTAAGAAAACCATGTGTCAATTGTACTTCCAGACTTGACAGTGATGAGAACCCCAAGAGTCAGTTTCTGTAGTGTAGTGGTTATCATGTTCGCGTGATACGCAAAAGGTCCCCAGTTTGAAACTGGGCAGAAACAATCTTTTAGTTTTAGAATTTTAAGACAATGGCATTTTTGTTGAAATGCTCAGTAAAAATGCAATCAGATAAAAAGTTTATTTCAGCATGCCATACTGTATGTCAAAGATAATTTTTATTGGATGGTGGTCACAAAGATTTCATGCAGTTTCTGTAGTGTAGTGGTTTCATGTTTGCCTCACACGTGAAAGGTCCCCTGTTTGAATTTTGTCAGAAACATCTTTTGTTACATGAACATTTTGAATTCAATAATTTATATTTTGATAACTATCTACTGTTGCATTGCTCAATGAAAAAGCAAGCAAAAAATCATATTGCAGAATATCAAAAGTCAATTTCCCTTCTACCTTGCATATTGGATGGTGTTGCATTCATGAGGTACCTGTAGTGTGGGGTTATTTACATTTACCCAATATGCATAAGGTCCCCCTTCAAAATTGTTCAGAAATACATTAAAAAATATTTTGTTTAGTAAATACAATGATCAGAATTGATAATAATTGAATGTGTCCTCTTGAAATGCAAAGTGGAAAATAACGTCAAAATTATTAGAAAATAGGAAAATAAGTTTAGAAAAAAATTATATTTCTAAGAAAACCATGTGTCAATTGTACTTCCAGACTTGACAGTGATGAGAACCCCAAGAGTCAGTTTCTGTAGTGCAGTGGTTATCACGTTCGCGTAACACGCGAAAGGTCCCCAGTTTGAAACTGGGCAGAAACAATCTTTTAGCTTTAGAATTTTAAAACACTGGAATTTTTGTTGAAATGCTCAGTAAAAATGCAATCAGATAAAAAGTTTATTTCAGCATGCCATACAGTATGTCAAAGATAATTTTTATTGGATGGTAGTCACAGATTTTTCATGTAGTTTCTGTAGTGTTGTGGTTTCATGTTTGCCTCACACGTGAAAGGTCCCCTGTTTGAATTTTGTCAGAAACATATTTTGTTACCTAAACATTTTGAATTCAATAATTTATATTTTGATAACTATCTACTGTTGCATTGCTCAATGAAAAAGCAAGCAAAAAACCATATTGCAGAATATCAAAAGTCAATTTCCCTTCTACCATGCATATTGGATGGTGTTGCATTCATGAGGTACCTGTAGTGTAGTATTATTCACATTTACCCAATATGCATAAGGTTCCCCTTCAAAATTGTTCAGAAATAGATTAAAAAAATATTTTGTTTAGTAAATACAATGATCAGAATTGATAATTTGTGAATATGTTACCTTGAAATGCAAAGTGGAAAATAGCGTCACAATTATTAGAAAATAGGAAAATAAATTAGAAAGATTTATATTTCTAAGAAAACAATGTGTTTACTGAACTTCCAGATTAGATAGTGATGAGATACCCATGTGTCAGTTTCTGCAGTGTAGTCGTTTTCACATTCGCCTAACAAGTGAAAGGTCCCCAGTTTGAACCTGGGCTGAAACAATCTTTTATTTTTAGAATTTTAAAACAATGGATTTTTTGTTGAAATGCTCAGTAAAAATGCAATCAGATAAAAAGTTTATTTCAGCATGCCATACTGAATGTCAAAGATAATTTTTTATTGGATGGTGGTCGCAACTTTTTCATGTAGTATCTGTAGTGTAGTGATTTCATGTTTGCCTCACATGTGAAAGGTCCCCTGTTCGAATTTGGTCAGAAACATATTTTGTTACCTAAACATTTTGAATTCAATAATTTATATTTTGATAACTGTCTACTGTTGCATTGCTTAATGAAAAAGCAAGCAAAAAATCATATTGCAGAATATCAAAAGTAAATTTCCCTTATACCATGCATATTGGATGGTGTTGCATTCATGAGGTAACTGTAGTGTAGTATTATTCACATTTAGCCAAAATGAATAAAGTTCCCCTTCAAAATTGTTCAGAAATACATTTAAAATTGTTTAATTTTTATTAAATACAATGATCAGAACTATTAATTAGTGAATGTGTCCTCTTGAAATGCAAAGTGGAAAAATAGCGTCAAAATTATTAGAAAATAGAAAAATAAGTTTAAAAAGAAATTCTTTGAAAACCGTTTGCCAATTGTACTTCCCAACTCAATAGTAATGAGACCCTCAGATGTCAGTTTCTGTATTGTAGTGGTTATCACATTCGCCGAAAATACAAAATGTCCACAGTTCGAAACTGGGCAGAAATAAGCTGCTATCTTTAGAATTTTAAAATAATGGATTTTTGGTTGGAAATGCCAAATAAAAATGCAATCAAATAAAAAGTTTATTTCAGAATGCCATAATGTATGTCATAGATCATTTTTTATTGGTCGGTGGGTGATGCTGTTTTCATGTAGTTTCTGTAGTGTAGTGGTTAAGACGCTCGCCTCGCATGCGAGAGGTCCCCAGTTCGAAAGAGGGCAGATGCATATTTTGTTACCTAAACATTTTGAATTCAATAATTTATATTTTGATAACTATCTACTGTTGCATTGCTCAATGAAAAAGCAAGCAAAAAACCATATTGCAGAATATCAAAAGTCAATTTTCCATCTACCATGCATATTGGATGGTGTTGCATTCATGAGGTACCTGTAGTGTAGGGTTATTCACATTTACCGAATATGCATAAGGTCCCCCTTCAAAATTGTTCAGAAATACATTAAAAAAATATTTTGTTTAGTAAATACAATGATCAGAATTGATAATAAGTGAATGTGTCCTCTTGAAATGCAAAGTGGAAAATAGTGTCAAAATTATTAGAAAATAGGAAAATAAATTTAGAAAAATTTTTTATTTCTAAGAAAACCATGTGTCAATTGTACTTCCAGACTTGACAGTGATGAGAACCCCAAGAGTCAGTTTCTGTAGTGTAGTGGTTATCATGTTCGCGTGATACGCAAAAGGTCCCCAGTTTGAAACTGGGCAGAAACAATCTTTTAGTTTTAGAATTTTAAGACAATGGCATTTTTGTTGAAATGCTCAGTAAAAATGCAATCAGATAAAAAGTTTATTTCAGCATGCCATACTGTATGTCAAAGATAATTTTTATTGGATGGTGGTCACAGAGATTTCATGCAGTTTCTGTAGTGTAGTGGTTTCATGTTTGCCTCACACGTGAAAGGTCCCCTGTTTGAATTTTGTCAGAAACATATTTTGTTACCGAAACATTTTGAATTCAATAATTTATATTTTGATAATTATATACTGTTGCATTGGTCAATGAAAAAGCAAGCAAAAAATCATATTGCAGAATATCAAAAGTCAATTTCCCTTCTACCATGTATATTGGAAGGTGTTGCATTCAAGAGGTACCTGTAGTGTAGGGTTATTCACATTTACCCAATATTCATAAGGTTCCCCCTTCAAAATTGTTCAGAAATACATTAAAAAAACTATTTTTTTTAGTAAATACAATGATCAGAATTGATAATAAGTGAATGTGTCCTCTTGAAATGCAAAGTGGAAAATAGCATCAAAATTATTAGAAAATAGGAAAATAAGTTTAGAAAAACTTATATTTCTAAGAAAACCATTTGTCAATTGTACTTCCAGACTAGATAGTGATGAGACCCCCAAGAGTCAGTTTCTGTAGTGTAGTGGTTATCTTGTTTGCCTAACATGCGAATAGTCCCCAGTTCGAAACTGTGCAGAAACAATCTTTCATTTTTAGAATTTTTAAAACAATGGATTTTTTGTTGAAATGATCAGTAAAAATGCAATCAGATGAAAAGTTTATTTCAGCATGCCATACTGTATGTCAAAGATAATTTTTATTGGATGGTGGTCGCAGATTTTTCATGTAGTTTCTGTAGTGTAGTGTTTTCATGTTTGCCTCACACGTGAAAGGTCCCCTGTTCGAATTTGCTCAGAAACATATTTTGTTACCTAAACATTTTGAATTCAATCATTTATATTTTGATAACTATCTACTGTTGCATTGCTCAATGAAAAAGCAAGCAAAAAATCATATTGCAGAATATCAAAAGTCAATTTCCCTTCTACCTTGCATATTGGATGGTGTTGCATTCATGAGGTACCTGTAGTGTTGGGTTATTTACATTTACCCAATTTGCATAAGGTCCCCCTTCAAAATTGTTCAGAAATACATTAAAAAATATTTTGTTTAGTAAATACAATGATCAGAATTGATAATAATTGAATGTGTCCTCTTGAAATGCAAAGTGGAAAATAACGTCAAAATTATTAGAAAATAGGAAAATAAGTTTAGAAAAAAATTATATTTCTAAGAAAACCATGTGTCAATTGTACTTCCAGACTTGACAGTGATGAGAACCCCAAGAGTCAGTTTCTGTAGTGCAGTGGCTGTCACGTTCGCGTAACACGCAAAAGGTCCCCAGTTTGAAACTGGGCAGAAACAATCTTTTAGCTTTAGAATTTTAAAACACTGGAATTTTTGTTGAAATGCTCAGTAAAAATGCAATCAGATAAAAAGTTTATTTCAGCATGCCATACAGTATGTCAAAGATAATTTTTATTGGATGGTAGTCACAGATTTTTCATGTAGTTTCTGTAGTGTTGTGGTTTCATGTTTGCCTCACACGTGAAAGGTCCCCTGTTTGAATTTTGTCAGAAACATATTTTGTTACCTAAACATTTTGAATTCAATAATTTATATTTTGATAACTATCTACTGTTGCATTGCTCAATGAAAAAGCAAGCAAAAAATCATATTGCAGAATATCAAAAGTCAATTTCCCTTCTACCATGCATATTGGATGGTGTTGCATTCATGAGGTACCTGTAGTGTAGGGTTATTCACATTTACCCAATATGCATAAGGTTCCCCTTTCAAAATTGTTCAGAAATAGATTAAAAAAATATTTTGTTTAGTAAATACAATGATCAGAATTGATAATAAGTGAATATGTTACCTTGAAATGCAAAGTGGAAAATAGCGTCAAAATTATTAGAAAATAGGAAAATAAATTAGAAAGATTTATATTTCTAAGAAAACAATGTGTTAATTGAACTTCCAGACTAGATAGTGATGAGATACCCATGTGTCAGTTTCTGCAGTGTAGTCGTTTTCACATTCGCCTAACAAGTGAAAGGTCCCCAGTTTGAACCTGGGCAGAAACAATCTTTTATTTTTAGAATTTTAAAACAATGGATTTTTTGTTGAAATGCTCAGTAAAAATGCAATCAGATAAAAAGTTTATTTCAGCATGCCATACTGAATGTCAAAGATCATTTTTTATTGGATGGTGGTCGCAACTTTTTCATGTAGTATCTGTAGTGTAGTGATTTCATGTTTGCCTCACACGTGAAAGGTCCCCTGTTCGAATTTGGTCAGAAACATATTATGTTACCTAAACATTTTGAATTCAATAATTTATATTTTAATAACTGTCTACTGTTGCATTGCTCAATGAAACAGCTAGCAAAAAAATCATATTGCAGAATATCAAAAGTAAATTTCCCTTATACCATGCATATTGGATGGTGTTGCATTCATGAGGTAACTGTAGTGTAGTATTATTCACATTTAGCCAAAATGAATAAAGTTCCCCTTCAAAATTGTTCAGAAATACATTTAAAATTGTTTAATTTTTATTAAATACAATGATCAGAACTATTAATTAGTGAATGTGTCCTCTTGAAATGCAATGTGGAAAAATAGCGTCAAAATTATTAGAAAATAGAAAAATAAGTTTAAAAAAAAATTCTTAGAAAACCGTTTGCCAATTGTACTTCCCAACTCAATAGTAATGAGACCCTCAGATGTCAGTTTCTGTATTGTAGTGGTTATCACATTCGCCGAAAATAGAAAATGTCCACAGTTCGAAACTGGGCAGAAATAAGCTGTTATCTTTAGAATTTTAAAATAATGGATTTTTGGTTGGAAATGCCAAATAAAAATGCAATCAAATAAAAAGTTTATTTCAGAATGCCATAATGTATGTCATAGATCATTTTTTATTGGTCGGTGGGTGATGCTGTTTTCATTTAGTTTCTGTAGTGTAGTGGTTAAGACGTTCGCCTCGCACGCGGGAGGTCCCCAGTTCGAAAGAGGGCAGATGCATATTTTGTTACCTAAACATTTTGAATTCAATAATTTATATTTTGATAACTATCTACTGTTGCATTGCTCAATGAAAAAGCAAGCAAAAAAACATATTGCAGAATATCAAAAGTCAATTTTCCATCTACCATGCATATTGGATGGTGTTGCATTCATGAGGTACCTGTAGTGTAGGGTTATTCACATTTACCCAATATGCATAAGGTCCCCCTTCAAAATTGTTCAGAAATACATTAAAAAATATTTTGTTTAGTAAATACAATGATCAGAATTGATAATAAGTGAATGTGTCCTCTTGAAATGCAAAGTGGAAAATAGTGTCAAAATTATTAGAAAAAAGGAAAATAAGTTTAGAATTTTTTTTTATTTCTAAGAAAACCATGTGTCAATTGTACTTCCAGTCTTGACAGTGATGAGAACCCCAAAAGTCAGTTTCTGTAGTGTAGTGGTTTTCATGTTTGCCTAACATGCGAAAAGTCCACAGTTCGAAACTGTGCAGAAACAATCTTTCATTTTTAGAATTTTTAAAACAATAGATTTTTTGTTGAAATGATCAGTAAAAATGCAATCAGATGAAAAGTTTATTTCAGCATGCCATACTGTATGTCAAAGATAATTTTTATTGGATGGTGGTCGCAGATTTTTCATGTAGTTTCTGTAGTGTAGTGTTTTCATGTTTGCCTCACACGTGAAAGGTCCCCTGTACGAATTTGCTCAGAAACATATTTTGTTACCTAAACATTTTGAATTCAATAATTTATATTTTGATAACTATCTACTGTTGCATTGCTCAATGAAACAGCTAGCAAAAAATCATATTGCAGAATATCAAAAGTCAATTTTCCATCTACCATGCATATTGGATGGTGTTGCATTCATGAGGTACCTGTAGTGTAGGGTTATTCACATTTACCCAATATACATAAGGTCCCCCTTCAAAATTGTTCAGAAATACATTAAAAAAATATTTTGTTTAGTAAATACAATGATCAGAATTGATAATAAGTGAATGTGTCCTCTTGAAATGCAAAGTGGAAAATAGCGTCAAAATTATTAGAAAATAGGTAAATAAGTTTAGAAATTTTTTTTATTTCTAAGAAAACCATGTGTCAATTGTACTTCCAGACTTGACAGTGATGAGAACCCCAAGAGTCAGTTTCTGTAGTGTAGTGGTTATCATGTTCGCGTGACACGCGAAAGGTCCCCAGTTTGAAACTGGGCAGAAACAATCTTTTAGTTTTAGAATTTTAAGACAATGGCATTTTTGTTGAAATGCTCAGAGAAAATGCAATCAGATAAAAAGTTTATTTCAGCATGCCATACTGTATGTCAAAGATAATTTTTATTGGATGGTGGTCACAGATTTTTCATGTAGTTTCTGTAGTGTAGTGTTTTCATGTTTGCCTCACACGTGAAAGGTCCCCAGTTCGAAAGAGGGCAGATGCATATTTAGTTACCTAAACATTTTGAATTCAATAATTTATATTTTGATAACTATCTACTGTTGCATTGCTCAATGAAAAAGCAAGCAAAAAACCATATTGCAGAATATCAAAAGTCAATTTCCCTTCTACCATGCATATTGGATGGTGTTGCATTCATGAGGTACCTGTAGTGTAGGGTTATTCACATTTACCCAATATGCATAAGGTCCCCCTTCAAAATTGTTCAGAAATACATTAAAAAAATATTTTGTTTAGTAAATACAATGATCAGAATTGATAATAAGTGAATATGTCACCTTGAAATGCAAAGTGGAAAATAGCGTCCAAATTATTAGAAAATAGGAAAATAAGTTTAGAAAGATTTATATTTCTTAGAAAACAATGTGTCAATTGTACTTCCAGACTAGATAGTGATGAGATACCCTTGTGTCAGTTTCTGCAGTGTAGTCATTTTCACATTCGCCTAACAAGCAAAAGGTCCCCAGTTTGAACCTGGGCAGAAACAATCTTTTATTTTTAGAATTTTAAAACAATGGATTTTTTGTTGAAATGCTCAGTTAAAATGCAATCAGATAAAAAGTTTATTTTAGCATGCCATACTGAATGTCAAAGATCATTTTTTATTGGATGGTGGTCGCAACTTTTTCATGTAGTATCTGTAGTGAAGTGATTTCATGTTTGCCTCATACATGAAAGGTCCCCAGTTCGAAATTGGCAGAAACATATTTTGTAACCTAAACACTTTGAATTCAATAATTTATGTTTTGATAACTATCTACTGTTGCATTGCTCAATGAAAAAGCAAGCAAAAAATCATATTGCAGAATATCAAAAGTCAATTTCCTTTATACCATGCATATTGGATGGTGTTGCATTCATGAGGTAACTGTAGTGTAGTATTATTCACATTTAGCCAAAATGAATAAAGTTCCCCTTCAAAATTGTTCAGAAATACATTTAAAATTGTTTAATTTTTATTAAATACAATGATCAGAACTATTAATTAGTGAATGTGTCCTCTTGAAATGCAATGTGGAAAAATAGCGTCAAAATTATTAGAAAATAGAAAAATAAGTTTAAAAAAACATTCTTAGAAAACCGTTTGCCAATTGTACTTCCCAACTCAATAGTAATGAGATCCTCAGATGTCAGTTTCTGTATTGTAGTGGTTATCACATTCGCCGAAAATAGAAAATGTCCACAGTTCGAAACTGGGCAGAAATAAGCTGTTATCTTTAGAATTTTAAAATAATGGATTTTTGGTTGGAAATGCCAAATAAAAATGCAATCAAATAAAAAGTTTATTTCAGAATGCCATAATGTATGTCATAGATCATTTTTTATTGGTCGGTGGGTGATGCTGTTTTCATTTAGTTTCTGTAGTGTAGTGGTTAAGACGTTCGCCTCGCACGCGGGAGGTCCCCAGTTCGAAAGAGGGCAGATGCATATTTTGTTACCTAAACATTTTGAATTCAATAATTTATATTTTGATAACTATCTACTGTTGCATTGCTCAATGAAAAAGCAAGCAAAAAAACATATTGCAGAATATCAAAAGTCAATTTTCCATCTACCATGCATATTGGATGGTGTTGCATTCATGAGGTACCTGTAGTGTAGGGTTATTCACATTTACCCAATATGCATAAGGTCCCCCTTCAAAATTGTTCAGAAATACATTAAAAAATATTTTGTTTAGTAAATACAATGATCAGAATTGATAATAAGTGAATGTGTCCTCTTGAAATGCAAAGTGGAAAATAGTGTCAAAATTATTAGAAAAAAGGAAAATAAGTTTAGAATTTTTTTTTATTTCTAAGAAAACCATGTGTCAATTGTACTTCCAGTCTTGACAGTGATGAGAACCCCAAAAGTCAGTTTCTGTAGTGTAGTGGTTTTCATGTTTGCCTAACATGCGAAAAGTCCACAGTTCGAAACTGTGCAGAAACAATCTTTCATTTTTAGAATTTTTAAAACAATAGATTTTTTGTTGAAATGATCAGTAAAAATGCAATCAGATGAAAAGTTTATTTCAGCATGCCATACTGTATGTCAAAGATAATTTTTATTGGATGGTGGTCGCAGATTTTTCATGTAGTTTCTGTAGTGTAGTGTTTTCATGTTTGCCTCACACGTGAAAGGTCCCCTGTACGAATTTGCTCAGAAACATATTTTGTTACCTAAACATTTTGAATTCAATAATTTATATTTTGATAACTATCTACTGTTGCATTGCTCAATGAAACAGCTAGCAAAAAATCATATTGCAGAATATCAAAAGTCAATTTTCCATCTACCATGCATATTGGATGGTGTTGCATTCATGAGGTACCTGTAGTGTAGGGTTATTCACATTTACCCAATATACATAAGGTCCCCCTTCAAAATTGTTCAGAAATACATTAAAAAAATATTTTGTTTAGTAAATACAATGATCAGAATTGATAATAAGTGAATGTGTCCTCTTGAAATGCAAAGTGGAAAATAGCGTCAAAATTATTAGAAAATAGGTAAATAAGTTTAGAAATTTTTTTTATTTCTAAGAAAACCATGTGTCAATTGTACTTCCAGACTTGACAGTGATGAGAACCCCAAGAGTCAGTTTCTGTAGTGTAGTGGTTATCATGTTCGCGTGACACGCGAAAGGTCCCCAGTTTGAAACTGGGCAGAAACAATCTTTTAGTTTTAGAATTTTAAGACAATGGCATTTTTGTTGAAATGCTCAGAGAAAATGCAATCAGATAAAAAGTTTATTTCAGCATGCCATACTGTATGTCAAAGATAATTTTTATTGGATGGTGGTCACAGATTTTTCATGTAGTTTCTGTAGTGTAGTGTTTTCATGTTTGCCTCACACGTGAAAGGTCCCCAGTTCGAAAGAGGGCAGATGCATATTTAGTTACCTAAACATTTTGAATTCAATAATTTATATTTTGATAACTATCTACTGTTGCATTGCTCAATGAAAAAGCAAGCAAAAAACCATATTGCAGAATATCAAAAGTCAATTTCCCTTCTACCATGCATATTGGATGGTGTTGCATTCATGAGGTACCTGTAGTGTAGGGTTATTCACATTTACCCAATATGCATAAGGTCCCCCTTCAAAATTGTTCAGAAATACATTAAAAAAATATTTTGTTTAGTAAATACAATGATCAGAATTGATAATAAGTGAATATGTCACCTTGAAATGCAAAGTGGAAAATAGCGTCCAAATTATTAGAAAATAGGAAAATAAGTTTAGAAAGATTTATATTTCTTAGAAAACAATGTGTCAATTGTACTTCCAGACTAGATAGTGATGAGATACCCTTGTGTCAGTTTCTGCAGTGTAGTCATTTTCACATTCGCCTAACAAGCAAAAGGTCCCCAGTTTGAACCTGGGCAGAAACAATCTTTTATTTTTAGAATTTTAAAACAATGGATTTTTTGTTGAAATGCTCAGTTAAAATGCAATCAGATAAAAAGTTTATTTTAGCATGCCATACTGAATGTCAAAGATCATTTTTTATTGGATGGTGGTCGCAACTTTTTCATGTAGTATCTGTAGTGAAGTGATTTCATGTTTGCCTCATACATGAAAGGTCCCCAGTTCGAAATTGGCAGAAACATATTTTGTAACCTAAACACTTTGAATTCAATAATTTATGTTTTGATAACTATCTACTGTTGCATTGCTCAATGAAAAAGCAAGCAAAAAATCATATTGCAGAATATCAAAAGTCAATTTCCTTTATACCATGCATATTGGATGGTGTTGCATTCATGAGGTAACTGTAGTGTAGTATTATTCACATTTAGCCAAAATGAATAAAGTTCCCCTTCAAATTTGTTCAGAAATACATTTAAAATTGTTTAATTTTTATTAAATAAAATGATCAGAACTATTAATTAGTGAATGTGTCCTCTTGAAATGCAAAGTGGAAAAATAGCGTCAAAATTATTAGAAAATAGAAAAATAAGTTTAAAAAAAAAATTCTTAGAAAACCGTTTGCCAATTGTACTTCCCAACTCAATAGTAATGAGACCCTCAGATGTTAGTTTCTGTATTGTAGTGGTTATCACATTCGCCGAAAATAGAAAATGTCCACAGTTCGAAACTGGGCAGAAATAAGCTATTATCTTTAGAATTTTAAAATAATGGATTTTTGGTTGGAAATGCCAAATAAAAATGCAATCAAATAAAAAGTTTATTTCAGAATGCCATAATGTATGTCAAAGATCATTTTTTATTGGTCGGTGGGTGATGCTGTTTTCTTGTAGTTTCTGTAGTGGAGTGGTTATGACATTCGCCTCGCACGCGAGAGGTCCCCAGTTCGAAAGAGGGCAGATGAATATTTAGTTACCTAAACATTTTGAATTCAATAATTTATATTTTGATAACTATCTACTGTTGCATTGCTCAATGAAAAAGCAAGCAAAAAACCATATTGCAGAATATCAAAAGTCAATTTTCCATCTACCATGCATATTGGATGGTGTTGCATTCATGAGGTACCTGTAGTGTAGGGTTATTCACATTTACCCAATATGCATAAGGTCCCCCTTCAAAATTGTTCAGAAATACATTAAAAAAATATTTTGTTTAGTAAATACAATGATCAGAATTGATAATAAGTGAATGTGTCCTCTTGAAATGCAAAGTGGAATATAGCGTCAAAATTATTAGAAATTAGGAAAATAAGGTTAGAAAAAAATATATTTCTAAGAAAACCATTTGTCAATTGTACTTCCAGACTAGATAGTGATGGGATCCACAAGAGTCAGTTTCTGTAGTGTAGTGGTTATCACGTTCGCCTAACACGCGAAAGGTCCCCAGTTCGAAACTGGGCAGAAACAATCTTTTAGCTTTAGAATTTTAAAACAATGAATTTTTGGGTAAAATGCTCAATAAAAATACAATCAGATAAAAAGTTAATTTTAGCATGCCATACTGAATGTCAAAGATCATTTTTTATTGGATGGTGGTCGCAAATTTTTCATGTAGTATCTGTAGTGTAGTGATTTCATGTTTGCCTCACATGTGAAAGGTCCCCAGTTCAAAATTGGCAGAAACATATTTTGTTACCTAAACACTTTGAATTCAATAATTTATAATTTGATAACTATATACTGTTGCATTGCTCAATGAAAAAGCAAGCAAACAAATCATATTGCAGAATATCAAAAGTAAATTTCCCTTCTACCATGCATATTGGATGGTGTTGCATTCATGAGGTACCTGTAGTGTAGTATTATTCACATTTAGCCAATATGCATAAGGTTCCCCTTCAAAATTGGTCAGAAATACATTAAAAATAGATTTTTTTATTAAATACAATGATCAGAACTATTAATAAGTGAATGTGTCCTCTTGAAATGCAAAGTGGAAAAAATAGCATAGAAATTATTAGAAAATAGAAAAATAAGTTTAGAAAAAAATTTCTAAGAAAACGGTTTGCCAATGGTACTTCCCGACTCGATAGTGATGAGATCTTCAAAAGTCAGATTCTGTATTGTAGTGGTTATCACATTCGCCTAAAACACAAAAGGTCCCCAGTTCGAAACTGGGCAAAAATATGCTGTTATCTTTAGAATTTTAAAACAAGGGATTTTTGGTTGAAATGCCAAATAAAAATGCAATCATATAAAAAGTTTATTTCAGAATGCCATAATGTATGTCAAAGATAATTTTTTACTGGATGGCGGTAGATTCTGTTTCCATGTAATTCCTGTAGTGTAGTGGTTATCACGTTCGCCTCACACGTGAAAGGTCCCCAGTTTGAAACTGGGCAGAAACATATTTTGTTACCTAAACACTTTGAATTCAATAATTTATATTTTGATAACTATCTACTGTTGCATTGCTCAATGAAAAAGCAAGCAAAAATCATATTGCAGAATATCAAAAGTCAATTTCCCTTCTACCATGCATATTGGATGGTGTTGCATTCATGAAATACCTGTAGTGTAGAGTTATTCACATTTACCCAATATGCATAAGGTCCCCCTTCAAAATTGGTCAGAAATACATTAAAAAAATATTTTTTTAGTAAATACAATGATCAGAATTGATAATAAGTGAATGTGTCCTCTTGAAATGCAAAGTGGAAAAATAGCATCAAAATTATTAGAAAATAGGAAAAAAAGTTTAGAAAAAATTATATTTTTAAGAAAAGCATGTGTCATTTGTACTTCCAGACTAGATAGTGATGGGATCCACAAGAATCAGTTTCTGTAGTGTAGTGGTTAACATGTTCGCCTCACACGCGAAAGGTCACCAGTTCGAAACTGGGCAGAAACAATCTTTCAGCTTTAGAATTTTAAAATAATGAATTTTTGGGTAAAATGCTCAATAAAAATACAATCAGATAAAAAGTTTATTTTAGCATGCCATACTGAATGTCAAAGATCATTTTTTATTGGATGGTGGTCGCAAATTTTTCATGTAGTATCTGTAGTGTAGTGATTTCATGTTTGCCTCACATGTGAAAGGTCCCCAGTTCGAAATTGGCAGAAACATATTTTGTTACCTAAACACTTTGAATTCAATAATTTATATTTTGATAACTATATACTGTTGCATTGCTCAATGAAAAAGCAAGCAAAAAAATCATATTGCAGAATATCAAAAGTCAATTTCCCTTCTACCATGCATATTGGATGGTGTTGCATTCATGAGGTACCTGTAGTGTAGTATTATTCACATTTAGCCAATATGCATAAGGTTCCCCTTCAAAATTGGTCAGAAATACATAAAAAAATAGATTTTTTTTATTAAATACAATGATCAGAACTATTAATAAGTGAATGTGTCCTCTTGAAATGCAAAGTGGAAAAAATAGCATAGAAATTATTAGAAAATAGAAAAATAAGTTTAGAAAAAAAATTCTAAGAAAACGGTTTGCCAATGGTACTTCCCGACTCGATAGTGATGAGATCTTCAAAAGTCAGTTTCTGTATTGTAGTGGTTATCGCATTCGCCTAAAACACAAAAGGTCCCCAGTTCGAAACTGGGCAGAAATATGCTGTTATCTTTAGAATTTTAAAACAAGGGATTTTTGGTTGAAAGGCCAAATAAAAATGCAATCATATAAAAAGTTTATTTCTGAATGCCATAATGTATGTCAAAGATCATTTTTTATTGGATGGCGGGAGATGCTGTTTCCATGTAGTTTCTGTAGTGTAGTGGTTATCACGTTCGCCTCACACGCGAAAGGTCCCCAGTTCGAAACTGGGCAGAAACATATTTTGTTACCTAAACACTTTGAATTCAATAATTTATATTTTGATAACTATCTACTGTTGCATTGCTCAATGAAAAAGCAAGCAAAAAAATCATATTGCAGAATATCAAAAGTCAATTTCCCTTCTACCATGCATATTGGATGGTGTTGCATTCATGAAATACCTGTAGTGTAGAGTTATTCACATTTACCCAATATGCATAAGGTCCCCCTTCAAAATTGGTCAGAAATACATTAAAAAAATATTTTTTTTAGTAAATACAATGATCAGAATTGATAATAAGTGAATGTGTCCTCTTGAAATGCAAAGTGGAAAAAAAGCGTCAAAATTATTAGAAAATAGGAAAAAAAGTTTAGAAAAAATTATATTTCTAAGAATAGCATGTGTCATTTGTACTTCCAGACTAGATAGTGATGGCATCCACGAGAGTCAGTTTCTGTAGTGTAGTGGTTATCACGTTCGCCTAACACGCGAAAAGTCCCCAGTTCGATACTGGGTAGAAACAATCTTTTAGCTTTAGAATTTTAAAACAATGAATTTTTGGGTAAAATGCTCAATAAAAATACTATCAGATAAAAAGTTTATTTTAGCATGCCATACTGAATGTCAAAGATCATTTTTTATTGGATGGCGGTCGCAAATTTTTCATGTAGTATCTGTAGTGTAGTGATTTCATGTTTGCCTCACATGTGAAAGGTCCCCAGTTCGAAATTGGCAGAAACATATTTTGTTACCTAAACACTTTGAATTCAATAATTTATATTTTGATAACTATATACTGTTGCATTGCTCAATGAAAAAGCAAGCAAAAAAATCATATTGCAGAATATCAAAAGTCAATTTCCCGTCTACCATGCATATTGGATAGTGTTGCAATCATGAAGTACCTGTAGTGTAGGGTTATTCACATTTAGCCAATATGCATAAGGTTCCCCTTCAAAATTGGTCAGAAATACATTAAAAATAGATTTTTTTTTAAAATACAATGATCAGAACTATTAATAAGTGAATGTGTCCTCTTGAAATGCAAAGTGGAAAAAATAGCATAGAAATTATTAGAAAATAGAAAAATAAGTTTAGAAAAAAAATTCTAAGAAAACGGTTTGCCAATGGTACTTCCCGACTCGATAGTGATGAGATCTTCAAAAGTCAGATTCTGTATTGTAGTGGTTATCACATTCGCCTAAAACACAAAAGGTCCCCAGTTCGAAACTGGGCAAAAATATGCTGTTATCTTTAGAATTTTAAAACAAGGGATTTTTGGTTGAAATGCCAAATAAAAATGCAATCATATAAAAAGTTTATTTCAGAATGCCATAATGTATGTCAAAGATAATTTTTTACTGGATGGCGGTAGATTCTGTTTCCATGTAATTCCTGTAGTGTAGTGGTTATCACGTTCGCCTCACACGTGAAAGGTCCCCAGTTTGAAACTGGGCAGAAACATATTTTGTTACCTAAACACTTTGAATTCAATAATTTATATTTTGATAACTATCTACTGTTGCATTGCTCAATGAAAAAGCAAGCAAAAATCATATTGCAGAATATCAAAAGTCAATTTCCCTTCTACCATGCATATTGGATGGTGTTGCATTCATGAAATACCTGTAGTGTAGAGTTATTCACATTTACCCAATATGCATAAGGTCCCCCTTCAAAATTGGTCAGAAATACATTAAAAAAATATTTTTTTAGTAAATACAATGATCAGAATTGATAATAAGTGAATGTGTCCTCTTGAAATGCAAAGTGGAAAAATAGCATCAAAATTATTAGAAAATAGGAAAAAAAGTTTAGAAAAAATTATATTTCTAAGAAAAGCATGTGTCATTTGTACTTCCAGACTAGATAGTGATGGGATCCACAAGAATCAGTTTCTGTAGTGTAGTGGTTAACACGTTCGCCTCACACGCGAAAGGTCACCAGTTCGAAACTGGGCAGAAACAATCTTTCAGCTTTAGAATTTTAAAATAATGAATTTTTGGGTAAAATGCTCAATAAAAATACAATCAGATAAAAAGTTTATTTTAGCATGCCATACTGAATGTCAAAGATCATTTTTTATTGGATGGTGGTCGCAAATTTTTCATGTAGTATCTGTAGTGTAGTGATTTCATGTTTGCCTCACATGTGAAAGGTCCCCAGTTCGAAATTGGCAGAAACATATTTTGTTACCTAAACACTTTGAATTCAATAATTTATATTTTGATAACTATATACTGTTGCATTGCTCAATGAAAAAGCAAGCAAAAAAATCATATTGCAGAATATCAAAAGTCAATTTCCCTTCTACCATGCATATTGGATGGTGTTGCATTCATGAGGTACCTGTAGTGTAGTATTATTCACATTTAGCCAATATGCATAAGGTTCCCCTTCAAAATTGGTCAGAAATACATAAAAAAATAGATTTTTTTTATTAAATACAATGATCAGAACTATTAATAAGTGAATGTGTCCTCTTGAAATGCAAAGTGGAAAAAATAGCATAGAAATTATTAGAAAATAGAAAAATAAGTTTAGAAAAAAAATTCTAAGAAAACGGTTTGCCAATGGTACTTCCCGACTCGATAGTGATGAGATCTTCAAAAGTCAGTTTCTGTATTGTAGTGGTTATCGCATTCGCCTAAAACACAAAAGGTCCCCAGTTCGAAACTGGGCAGAAATATGCTGTTATCTTTAGAATTTTAAAACAAGGGATTTTTGGTTGAAAGGCCAAATAAAAATGCAATCATATAAAAAGTTTATTTCTGAATGCCATAATGTATGTCAAAGATCATTTTTTATTGGATGGCGGGAGATGCTGTTTCCATGTAGTTTCTGTAGTGTAGTGGTTATCACGTTCGCCTCACACGCGAAAGGTCCCCAGTTCGAAACTGGGCAGAAACATATTTTGTTACCTAAACACTTTGAATTCAATAATTTATATTTTGATAACTATCTACTGTTGCATTGCTCAATGAAAAAGCAAGCAAAAAAATCATATTGCAGAATATCAAAAGTCAATTTCCCTTCTACCATGCATATTGGATGGTGTTGCATTCATGAAATACCTGTAGTGTAGAGTTATTCACATTTACCCAATATGCATAAGGTCCCCCTTCAAAATTGGTCAGAAATACATTAAAAAAATATTTTTTTTAGTAAATACAATGATCAGAATTGATAATAAGTGAATGTGTCCTCTTGAAATGCAAAGTGGAAAAAAAGCGTCAAAATTATTAGAAAATAGGAAAAAAAGTTTAGAAAAAATTATATTTCTAAGAATAGCATGTGTCATTTGTACTTCCAGACTAGATAGTGATGGTATCCACAAGAGTCAGTTTCTGTAGTGTAGTGGTTATCACGTTCGCCTAACACGCGAAAGGTCCCCAGTTCGATACTGGGTAGAAACAATCTTTTAGCTTTAGAATTTTAAAACAATGAATTTTTGGGTAAAATGCTCAATAAAAATACTATCAGATAAAAAGTTTATTTTAGCATGCCATACTGAATGTCAAAGATCATTTTTTATTGGATGGCGGTCGCAAATTTTTCATGTAGTATCTGTAGTGTAGTGATTTCATGTTTGCCTCACATGTGAAAGGTCCCCAGTTCGAAATTGGCAGAAACATATTTTGTTACCTAAACACTTTGAATTCAATAATTTATATTTTGATGACTATATACTGTTGCATTGCTCAATGAAAAAGCAAGCAAAAAAATCATATTGCAGAATATCAAAAGTCAATTTCCCGTCTACCATGCATATTGGATAGTGTTGCAATCATGAAGTACCTGTAGTGTAGTATTATTCACATTTAGCCAATATGCATAAGGTTCCCCTTCAAAATTGGTCAGAAATACATTAAAAATAGATTTTTTTTTAAAATACAATGATCAGAACTATTAATAAGTGAATGTGTCCTCTTGAAATGCAAAGTGAAAAAAATAGCATAGAAATTATTAGAAAATAGAAAAATAAGTTTAGAAAAAAAAATTCTAAGAAAACGGTTTGCCAATGGTACTTCCCGACTCCATAGTGATGAGATCTTCAAAAGTCAGTTTCTGTATTGTAGTGGTTATCACATGCGCCTAAAACACAAAAGGTCCCCAGTTCGAAACTGGGCAAAAATATGCTGTTATCTTTAGAATTTTAAAACAAGGGATTTTTGGTTGAAATGCCAAATAAAAATGCAATCATATAAAAAGTTTATTTCAGAATGCCATAATGTATGTCAAAGATAATTTTTTACTGGATGGCGGTAGATTCTGTTTCCATGTAATTCCTGTAGTGTAGTGGTTATCACGTTCGCCTCACACGCGAAAGGTCCCCAGTTTGAAACTGGGCAGAAACATATTTTGTTACCTAAACACTTTGAATTCAATAATTTATATTTTGATAACTATATACTGTTGCATTGCTCAATGAAAAAGCAAGCAAAAATCATATTGCAGAATATCAAAAGTCAATTTCCTTTCTACCATGCATATTGGATGGTGTTGCATTCATGAAATACCTGTAGTGTAGAGTTATTCACATTTACCCAATATGCATAAGGTCCCCCTTCAAAATTGGTCAGAAATACATTAAAAAAATATTTTTTTAGTAAATACAATGATCAGAATTGATAATAAGTGAATGTGTCCTCTTGAAATGCAAAGTGGAAAAATAGCGTCAAAATTATTAGAAAATAGGAAAAAAAGTTTAGAAAAAATTATATTTCTAAGAAAAGCATGTGTCATTTGTACTTCCAGACTAGATAGTGATGGGGACCTCGAGAGTCAGTTTCTGTAGTGTAGTGGTTAACACCTTTGCCTCACACGCGAAAGGTCACCAGTTCGAAACTGGGCAGAAACAATCTTTTAGCTTTAGAATTTTAAAACAATGAATTTTTGTGTAAAATGCTCAATAAAAATACAATCAGATAAAAAGTTTATTTTAGCATGCCATACTGAATGTCAAAGATCATTTTTTTATTGGATGGTGGTCGCAAATTTTTCATGTAGTATCTGTAGTGTAGTGATTTCATGTTTGCCTCACATGTGAAAGGTCCCCAGTTCGAAATTGGCAGAAACATATTTTGTTACCTAAACACTTTGAATTCAATAATTTATATTTTGATAACTATATACTGTTGCATTGCTCAATGAAAAAGCAAGCAAAAAAATCTTATTGCAGAATATCAAAAGTCAATTTCCCTTCTACCATGCATATTGGATGGTGTTGCATTCATGAAATACCTGTAGTGTAGAGTTATTCACATTTACCCAATATGCATAAGGTCCCCCTTCAAAATTGGTCAGAAATACATTAAAAAAAGATTTTTTTTAGTAAATACAATGATCAGAATTGATAATAAGTGAATGTGTCCTCTTGAAATGCAAAGTGGAAAAATAGCGTCAAAATTATTAGAAAATAGGAAAAAAAGTTTAGAAAAAATTATATTTCTAAGAATAGCATGTGTCATTTGTACTTCCAGACTAGATAGTGATGGGATCCACGAGAGTCAGTTTCTGTAGTGTAGTGGTTATCACGTTCGCTTAACACGCGAAAGGTCCCCAGTTCGATACTGGGTAGAAACAATCTTTTAGCTTTAGAATTTTAAAACAATGAATTTTTGGGTAAAATGCTCAATAAAAATACTATCAGATAAAAAGTTTATTTTAGCATGCCATACTGAATGTCAAAGATAATTTTTTATTGGATGGCGGTCGCAAATTTTTCATGTAGTATCTGTAGCGTAGTGATTTCATGTTTGCCTCACACGCGAAAGGTCCCCAGTTCGAAATTGGCAGAAACATATTTTGTTACCTAAACACTTTGAATTCAATAATTTATATTTTGGTAACTATATACTGTTGCATTGCTCAATGAAAAAGCAAGCAAAAAATCAAATTGCAGAATATCAAAAGTCAATTTCCCGTCTACCATGCATATTGGATAGTGTTGCAATCATGAAGTACCTGTAGTGTAGTATTATTCACATTTAGCCAATATGCATAAGGTTCCCCTTCAAAATTGGTCAGAAATACATTAAAAATAGTTTTTTTTAAAAATACAATGATCAGAACTATTAATAAGTGAATGTGTCCTCTTGAAATGCAAAGTGAAAAAAATAGCATAGAAATTATTAGAAAATAGAAAAATAAGTTTAGAAAAAAAATTTCTAAGAAAACGGTTTGCCAATGGTACTTCCCGACTCCATAGTGATGAGATCTTCAAAAGTCAGTTTCTGTATTGTAGTGGTTATCACATGCGCCTAAAACACAAAAGGTCCCCAGTTCGAAACTGGGCAAAAATATGCTGTTATCTTTAGAATTTTAAAACAAGGGATTTTTGGTTGAAATGCCAAATAAAAATGCAATCATATAAAAAGTTTATTTCAGAATGCCATAATGTATGTCAAAGATAATTTTTTACTGGATGGCAGTAGATTCTGTTTCCATGTAACTCCTGTAGTGTAGTGGTTATCACGTTCGCCTCACACGCGAAAGGTCCCCAGTTTGAAACTGGGCAGAAACATATTTTGTTACCTAAACACTTTGAATTCAATAATTTATATTTTGATAACTATATACTGTTGCATTGCTCAATGAAAAAGCAAGCAACAATCATATTGCAGAATATCAAAAGTCAATTTCCTTTCTACCATGTATATTGGATGGTGTTGCATTCATGAAATACCTGTAGTGTAGAGTTATTCACATTTACCCAATATGCATAAGGTCCCCCTTCAAAATTGGTCAGAAATACATTAAAAAAATATTTTTTTAGTAAATACAATGATCAGAATTGATAATAAGTGAATGTGTCCTCTTGAAATGCAAAGTGGAAAAATAGCGTCAAAATTATTAGAAAATAGGAAAAAAAGTTTAGAAAAAATTATATTTCTAAGAAAAGCATGTGTCATTTGTACTTCCAGACTAGATAGTGATGGGGACCACGAGAGTCAGTTTCTGTAGTGTAGTGGTTAACACCTTCGCCTCACACGCGAGAGGTCACCAGTTCGAAACTGGGCAGAAACAATCTTTCAGCTTTAGAATTTTAAAACAATGAATTTTTGGGTAAAATGCTCAATAAAAATACAATCAGATAAAAAGTTTATTTTAGCATGCCATACTGAATGTCAAAGATCATTTTTTTATTGGATGGTGGTCGCAAATTTTTCATGTAGTATCTGTAGTGTAGTGATTTCATGTTTGCCTCACATGTGAAAGGTCCCCAGTTCGAAATTGGCAGAAACATATTTTGTTACCTAAACACTTTGAATTCAATAATTTATATTTTGATAACTATATACTGTTGCATTGCTCAATGAAAAAGCAAGCAAAAAAATCATATTGCAGAATATCAAAAGTCAATTTCAGTTCTACCATGCATATTGGATGGTGTTGCATTCATGAGGTACCTGTAGTGTAGTATTATTCACATTTAGCCAATATGCATAAGGTTCCCCTTCAAAATTGGTCAGAAATACATTAAAAATGGATTTTTTTTATTAAATACAATGATCAGAACTATTAATAAGTGAATGTGTCCTCTTGAAATGCAAAGTGGAAAAAATAGCATAGAAATTATTAGAAAATAGAAAAATAAGTTTAGAAAAAAAATTCTAAGAAAACGGTTTGCCAATGGTACTTCCCGACTCGATAGTGATGAGATCTTCAAAAGGCAGTTTCTGTATTGTAGTGGTTATCACATTCGCCTAAAACACAAAAGGTCCCCAGTTCGAAACTGGGCAGAAATATGCTGTTATCTTTAGAATTTTAAAACAAGGGATTTTTGGTTGAAATGCCAAATAAAAATGCAATCTTATAAAAAGTTTATTTCAGAATGCCATAATGTATGTCAAAGATAATTTTTTACTGGATGGCGGTAGATTCTGTTTCCATGTAATTCCTGTAGTGTAGTGGTTATCACGTTCGCCTCACACGCGAAAGGTCCCCAGTTTGAAACTGGGCAGAAACATATTTTGTTACCTAAACACTTTGAATTCAATAATTTATATTTTGATAACTATCTACTGTTGCATTGCTCAATGAAAAAGCAAGCAAAAAAATCATATTGCAGAATATCAAAAGTCAATTTCCCTTCTACCATGCATATTGGATGGTGTTGCATTCATGAAATACCTGTAGTGTAGAGTTATTCACATTTACCCAATATGCATAAGGTCCCCCTTCAAAATTGGTCAGAAATACATTAAAAAAATATTTTTTTTAGTAAATACAAAGATCAGAATTGATAATAAGTGAATGTGTCCTCTTGAAATGCAAAGTGGAAAAATAGCGTCAAAATTATTAGAAAATAGGAAAAAAAGTTTAGAAAAAATTATATTTCTAAGAATAGCATGTGTCATTTGTACTTCCAGACTAGATAGTGATGGGATCCATGAGAGTCAGTTTCTGTAGTGTAGTGGTTATCACGTTCGCCTAACACGCGAAAGGTCCCCAGTTCGATACTGGGCAAAAACAATCTTTTAGCTTTAGAATTTTAAAACAATGAATTTTGGGTAAAATGCTCAATAAAAATACAATCAGATAAAAAGTTTATTTTAGCATGCCATACTGAATGTCAAAGATCACATTTTATTGGATGGTGGTCGCAAATTTTTCATGTAGTATCTGTAGTGTAGTGATTTCATGTTTGCCTCACATGTGAAAGGTCCCCAGTTCGAAATTGGCAGAAACATATTTTGTTACCTAAACACTTTGAATTCAATAATTTATATTTTGATAACTATATACTGTTGCATTGCTCAATGAAAAAGCAAGCAAAAAAATCATATTGCAGAATATCAAAAGTCAATTTCCCGTCTACCATGCATATTGGATAGTGTTGCAATCATGAAGTACCAGTAGTGTAGTATTATTCACATTTAGCCAATATGCATAAGGTTCCCCTTCAAAATTGGTCAGAAATACATTAAAAATAGATTTTTTTTTAAAATACAATGATCAGAACTATTAATAAGTGAATGTGTCCTCTTGAAATGCAAAGTGAAAAAAAATAGCATAGAAATTATTAGAAAATAGAAAAATAAGTTTAGAAAAAAAATTTCTAAGAAAACGGTTTGCCAATGGTACTTCCCGACTCCATAGTGATGAGATCTTCAAAAGTCAGTTTCTGTATTGTAGTGGTTATCACATGCGCCTAAAACACAAAAGGTCCCCAGTTCGAAACTGGGCAAAAATATGCTGTTATCTTTAGAATTTTAAAACAAGGGATTTTTAGTTGAAATGCCAAATAAAAATGCAATCATATAAAAAGTTTATTTCAGAATGCCATAATGTATGTCAAAGATCATTTTTTATTGGATGGCGGGAGACGCTGTTTCCATGTAGTTTCTGTAGTGTAGTGGTTATCACGTTTGCCTCACACGCGAAAGGTCCCCAGTTCGAAACTGGGCAGAAGCAGATTTTGTTACCTAAACACTTTGAATTCAATAATTTATATTTTGATAACTATCTACTGTTGCATTGCTCAATGAAAAAGCAAGCAAAAAAATCATATTGCAGAATATCAAAAGTCAATTTCCCTTCTACCATGCATATTGGATGGTGTTGCATTCGTGAAATACCTGTAGTGTAGAGTTATTCACATTTACCCAATATGCATAAGGTCCCCCTTCAAAATTGGTCAGAAATACATTAAAAAAAGATTTTTTAGTAAATACAATGATCAGAATTGATAATAAGTGAATGTGTCCTCTTGAAATGCAAAGTGGAAAAATAGCGTCAAAATTATTAGAAAATAGGAAAAAAAGTTTAGAAAAAATTATATTTCTAAGAATAGCATGTGTCATTTGTACTTCCAGACTAGATAGTGATGGGATCCACGAGAGTCAGTTTCTGTAGTGTAGTGGTTATCACGTTCGCCTAACACGCGAAAGGTCCCCAGTTCGATACTGGGCAGAAACAATCTTTTAGCTTTAGAATTTTAAAACAATGAATTTTTGGGTAAAATGCTCAATAAAAATACAATCAGATAAAAAGTTTATTTTAGCATGCCATACTGAATGTCAAAGATCATTTTTTATTGGATGGCGGTCGCAACTTTTTCATGTAGTATCTGTAGTGTAGTGATTTCATGTTTGCCTCACATGTGAAAGGTCCCCAGTTCGAAATTGGCAGAAACATATTTTGTTACCTAAACACTTTGAATTCAATAATTTATATTTTGATAACTATTTACTGTTGCATTGCTCAATGAAAAAGCAAGCAAAAAAATCATATTGCAGAATATCAAAAGTCAATTTCCCTTCTACCATGCATATTGGATGGTGTTGCATTCATGAGGTACCTGTAGTGTAGTATTATTCACATTTAGCCAATATGCATAAGGTTCCCCTTCAAAATTGGTCAGAAATACATTAAAAATAGATTTTTTTATTAAATACAATGATCAGAACTATTAATAAGTGAATGTGTCCTCTTGAAATGCAAAGTGGAAAAAATAGCATAGAAATTATTAGAAAATAGAAAAATAAGTTTAGAAAAAAAAATTCTAAGAAAACGATTTGCCAATGGTACTTCCCGACTCGATAGTGATGAGATCTTCAAAAGTCAGTTTCTGTATTGTAGTGGTTATCACATTCGCCTAAAACACAAAAGGTCCCCAGTTCGAAACTGGGCAAAAATATGCTGTTATCTTTAGAATTTTAAAACAAGGGATTTATGGTTGAAATGCCAAATAAAAATGCATTCATATAAAAAGTTTATTTCAGAATGCCATAATGTATGTCAAAGATCATTTTTTATTGGATGGCGGGAGAGTCTGTTTCCATGTAGTTTCTGTAGTGTAGTGGTTATCACGTTCGCCTCACACGCGAAAGGTCCCCAGTTTGAAACTGGGCAGAAGCATATTTTGTTACCTAAACACTTTGAATTCAATAATTTATATTTTGATAACTATATACTGTTGCATTGCTCAATGAAAAAGCAAGCAACAATCATATTGCAGAATATCAAAAGTCAATTTCCTTTCTACCATGCATATTGGATGGTGTTGCATTCATGAAATACCTGTAGTGTAGAGTTATTCACATTTACCCAATATGCATAAGGTCCCCCTTCAAAATTGGTCAGAAATACATTAAAAAAAGATTTTTTTAGTAAATACAATGATCAGAATTGATAATAAGTGAATGTGTCCTCTTGAAATGCAAAGTGGAAAAATAGCGTCAAAATTATTAGAAAATAGGAAAAAAAGTTTAGAAAAAATTATATTTCTAAGAATAGCATGTGTCATTTGTACTTCCAGACTAGATAGTGATGGGATCTACGAGAGTCAGTTTCTGTAGTGTAGTGGTTATCACGTTTGCCTAACACGTGAAAAGTCCCCAGTTCGATACTGGGCAGAAACAATCTTTTAGCTTTAGAATTTTAAAACAATGAATTTTTGGGTAAAATGCTCAATAAAAATACAATCAGATAAAAAGTTTATTTTAGCATGCCATACTGAATGTCAAAGATCATTTTTTATTGGATGGCGGTCGCTACTTTTTCATGTAGTATCTGTAGTGTAGTGATTTCATGTTTGCCTCACATGTGAAAGGTCCCCAGTTCGAAATTGGCAGAAACATATTTTGTTACCTAAACACTTTGAATTCAATAATTTATATTTTGATAACTATATACTGTTGCATTGCTCAATGAAAAAGCAAGCAAAAAAATCATATTGCAGAATATCAAAAGTCAATTTCCCTTCTACCATGCATATTGGATGGTGTTGCATTCATGAGGTACCTGTAGTGTAGTATTATTCACATTTAGCCAATATGCATAAGGTTCCCCTTCAAAATTGGTCAGAAATACATTAAAAATAGATTTTTGTATTAAATACAATGATCAGAACTATTAATAAGTGAATGTGTCCTCTTGAAATGCAAAGTGGAAAAAATAGCATAGAAATTATTAGAAAATAGAAAAATAAGTTTAGAAAAAAAAATTCTAAGAAAACGGTTTGCCAATGGTACTTCCCGACTCGATAGTGATGAGATCTTCAAAAGTCAGTTTCTGTATTGTAGTGGTTATCACATTCGCCTAAAACACAAAAGGTCCCCAGTTCGAAACTGGGCAGAAATATGCTGTTATCTTTAGAATTTTAAAACAAGGGATTTTTGGTTGAAATGCCAAATAAAAATGCAATCATATAAAAAGTTTATTTCAGAATGCCATAATGTATGTCAAAGATCATTTTTTATTGGATGGCGGGAGATGCTGTTTCCATGTAGTTTCTGTAGTGTAGTGGTTATCACGTTCGCCTCACACGCGAAAGGTCCCCAGTTCGAAACTGGGCAGAAACGTATTTTGTTACCTAAACACTTTGAATTCAATAATTTATATTTTGATAACTATCTACTGTTGCATTGCTCAATGAAAAAGCAAGCAAAAAAATCATATTGCAGAATATCAAAAGTCAATTTCCCTTCTACCATGCATATTGGATGGTGTTGCATTCATGAAATACCTGTAGTGTAGAGTTATTCACATTTACCCAATATGCATAAGGTCCCCCTTCAAAATTGGTCAGAAATACATTAAAAAAATATTTTTTTTAGTAAATACAAAGATCAGAATTGATAATAAGTGAATGTGTCCTCTTGAAATGCAAAGTGGAAAAATAGCGTCAAAATTATTAGAAAATAGGAAAAAAAGTTTAGAAAAAATTATATTTCTAAGAATAGCATGTGTCATTTGTACTTCCAGACTAGATAGTGATGGGATCCATGAGAGTCAGTTTCTGTAGTGTAGTGGTTATCACGTTCGCCTAACACGCGAAAGGTCCCCAGTTCGATACTGGGCAGAAACAATCATTTAGCTTTAGAATTTTAAAACAATGAATTTTTGGGTAAAATGCTCAATAAAAATACAATCAGAAAAAAAGTTTATTTTAGCATGCCATACTGAATGTCAAAGATCATTTTTTATTGGATGATGGTCGCAAATTTTTCATGTAGTATCTGTAGTGTAGTGATTTCATGTTTGCCTCACATGTGAAAGGTCCCCAGTTCGAAATGGGCAGAAACATATTTTGTTACCTAAACACTTTGAATTCAATAATTTATATTTTGATAACTATATACTGTTGCATTGCTCAATGAAAAAGCAAGCAAAAAAATCATATTGCAGAATATAAAAAGTCAATTTCCCGTCTACCATGCATATTGGATAGTGTTGCAATCATGAAGTACCTGTAGTGTAGTATTATTCACATTTAGCCAATATGCATAAGGTTCCCCTTCAAAATTGGTCAGAAATACATTAAAAAAAGATTTTTTTTTAAATACAATGATCAGAACTATTAATAAGTGAATGTGTCCTCTTGAAATGCAAAGTGAAAAAAATAGCATAGAAATTATTAGAAAATAGAAAAATAAGTTTAGAAAAAAAAATTCTAAGAAAACGGTTTGCCAATGGTACTTCCCGACTCCATAGTGATGAGATCTTCAAAAGTTAGTTTCTGTATTGTAGTGGTTATCACATGCGCCTAAAACACAAAAGGTCCCCAGTTCGAAACTGGGCAAAAATATGCTGTTATCTTTAGAATTTTAAAACAAGGGATTTTTGGTTGAAATGCCAAATAAAAATGCAATCATATAAAAAGTTTATTTCAGAATGCCATAATGTATGTCAAAGATCATTTTTTATTGGATGGCGGGAGATGCTGTTTCCATGTAGTTTCTGTAGTGTAGTGGTTATCACGTTTGCCTCACACGCGAAAGGTCCCCAGTTCGAAACTGGGCAGAAACAGATTTTGTTACCTAATCACTTTGAATTCAATAATTTATATTTTGATAACTATCTACTGTTGCATTGCTCAATGAAAAAGCAAGCAAAAAAATCATATTGCAGAATATCAAAAGTCAATTTCCCTTCTACCATGCATATTGGATGGTGTTGCATTCATGAAATACCTGTAGTGTAGAGTTATTCACATTTACCCAATATGCATAAGGTCCCCCTTCAAAATTGGTCAGAAATACATTAAAAAAGATTTTTTTTAGTAAATACAATGATCAGAATTGATAATAAGTGAATGTGTCCTCTTGAAATGCAAAGTGGAAAAATAGCGTCAAAATTATTAGAAAATAGGAAAAAAAGTTTAGAAAAAATTATATTTCTAAGAATAGCATGTGTCATTTGTACTTCCAGACTAGATAGTGATGGGATCCATGAGAGTCAGTTTCTGTAGTGTAGTGGTATCACGTTCGCCTAACACGCGAAAGGTCCCCAGTTCGATACTGGGCAGAAACAATCTTTTAGCTTTAGAATTTTAAAACAATGAATTTTTGGGTAAAATGCTCAATAAAAATACAATCAGATAAAAAGTTTATTTTAGCATGCCATACTAAATGTCAAAGATCTTTTTTTATTGGATGGCGGTCGCAACTTTTTCATGTATTATCTGTAGTGTAGTGATTTCATGTTTGCCTCACATGTGAAAGGTCCCCAGTTCGAAATTGGCAGAAACATATTTGGTTACCTAAACACTTTGAATTCAATAATTTATATTTTGATAACTATATACTGTTGCATTGCTCAATGAAAAAGCAAGCAAAAAAATCATATTGCAGAATATCAAAAGTCAATTTCCCTTCTACCATGCATATTGGATGGTGTTGCATTCATGAGGTACCTGTAGTGTAGTATTATTCACATTTAGCCAATATGCATAAGGTTCCCCTTCAAAATTGGTCAGAAATACATTAAAAATAGATTTTTTTTATTAAATACAATGATCAGAACTATTAATAAGTGAATGTGTCCTCTTGAAATGCAAAGTGGAAAAAATAGCATAGAAATTATTAGAAAATAGAAAAATAAGTTTAGAAAAAAAATTTCTAAGAAAACGGTTTGCCAATGGTACTTCCCGACTCGATAGTGATGAGATCTTCAAAAGTCAGTTTCTGTATTGTAGTGGTTATCACATTCGCCTAAAACACAAAAGGTCCCCAGTTCGAAACTGGGCAGAAATATGCTGTTATCTTTAGAATTTTAAAACAAGGGATTTTTGGTTGAAATGTCAAATAAAAATGCAATCATATAAAAAGTTTATTTCAGAATGCCATAATGTATGTCAAAGATCATTTTTTATTGGATGGCAGGAGATGCTGTTTCCATGTAGTTTCTGTAGTGTAGTGGTTATCATGTTCGCCTCACACGCGAAAGGTCCCCAGTTTGAAACTGGGCAGAAGCATATTTTGTTACCTAAACACTTTGAATTCAATAATTTATATTTTGATAACTATATACTGTTGCATTGCTCAATGAAAAAGCAAGCAACAATCATATTGCAGAATATCAAAAGTCAATTTCCTTTCTACCATGCATATTGGATGGTGTTGCATTCATGAAATACCTGTAGTGTAGAGTTATTCACATTTACCCAATATGCATAAGGTCCCCCTTCAAAATTGGTCAGAAATACATTAAAAAAATATTTTTGTAGTAAATACAATGATCAGAATTGATAATAAGTGAATGTGTCCTCTTGAAATGCAAAGTGGAAAAATAGCGTCAAAATTATTAGAAAATAGGAAAAAAAGTTTAGAAAAAATTATATTTCTAAGAAAAGCATGTGTCATTTGTACTTCCAGACTAGATAGTGATGGGGACCACGAGAGTCAGTTTCTGTAGTGTAGTGGTTAACACGTTCGCCTCACACGCGAAAGGTCACCAGTTCGAAACTGGGCGGAAACAATCTTTTAGCTTTAGAATTTTAAAACAATGAATTTTTGGGTAAAATGCTCAATAAAAATACAATCAGATAAAAAGTTTATTTTAGCATGCCATACTGAATGTCAAAGATCATTTTTTTATTGGATGGTGGTCGCAAATTTTTCATGTAGTATCTGTAGTGTAGTGATTTCATGTTTGCCTCACATGTGAAAGGTCCCCAGTTCGAAATTGGCAGAAACATATTTTGTTACCTAAACACTTTGAATTCAATAATTTATAATTTGATAACTATATACTGTTGCATTGCTCAATGAAAAAGCAAGCAAAAAAATCATATTGCAGAATATCAAAAGTCAATTTCCCTTCTACCATGCATATTGGATGGTGTTGCATTCATGAGGTACCTGTAGTGTAGTATTATTCACATTTAGCCAATATGCATAAGGTTCCCCTTCAAAATTGGTCAGAAATACATTAAAAATAGATTTTTTTATTAAATACAATGATCAGAACTATTAATAAGTGAATGTGTCCTCTTGAAATGCAAAGTGGAAAAAATAGCATAGAAATTATTAGAAAATAGAAAAATAAGTTTAAAAAAAAAAATCTAAGAAAACGGTTTGCCAATGGTACTTCCCGACTCGATAGTGATGAGATCTTCAAAAGTCAGTTTCTGTATTGTAGTGGTTATCACATTCGCCTAAAACACAAAAGGTCCCCAGTTCGAAACTGGGCAGAAATATGCTGTTATCTTTACAATTTTAAAACAAGGGATTTTTGGTTGAAATGCCAAATAAAAATGCAATCATATAAAAAGTTTATTTCAGAATGCCATAATGTATGTCAAAGATCATTTTTTATTGGATGGCGGGAGAGTCTGTTTCCATGTAGTTTCTGTAGTGTAGTGGTTATCACGTTCGCCTCACACGCGAAAGGTCCCCAGTTCGAAACTGGGCAGAAACATATTTTGTTACCTAAACACTTTGAATTCAATAATTTATATTTTGATAACTATCTACTGTTGCATTGCTCAATGAAAAAGCAAGCAAAAAAATCATATTGCAGAATATCAAAAGTCAATTTCCCTTCTACCATGCATATTGGATGGTGTTGCATTCATGAAATACCTGTAGTGTAGAGTTATTCACATTTACCCAATATGCATAAGGTCCCCCTTCAAAATTGGTCAGAAATACATTAAAAATAGATTTTTTTATTAAATACAATGATCAGAACTATTAATAAGTGAATGTGTCCTCTTGAAATGCAAAGTGGAAAAAATAGCATAGAAATTATTAGAAAATAGAAAAATAAGTTTAGAAAAAAAAATTCTAAGAAAACGGTTTGCCAATGGTACTTCCCGACTCGATAGTGATGAGATCTTCAAAAGTCAGTTTCTGTATTGTAGTGGTTATCACATTCGCCTAAAACACAAAAGGTCCCCAGTTCGAAACGGGGCAGAAATATGCTGTTATCTTTAGAATTTTAAAACAAGGGATTTTTGGTTGAAATGCCAAATAAAAATGCAATCATATAAAAAGTTTATTTCAGAATGCCATAATGTATGTCAAAGATCATTTTTTATTGGATGGCGGGAGAGTCTGTTTCCATGTAGTTTCTGTAGTGTAGTGGTTATCACGTTCGCCTCACACGCGAAAGGTCCCCAGTTTGAAACTGGGCAGAAGCATATTTTGTTACCTAAACACTTTGAATTCAATAATTTATATTTTGATAACTATATACTGTTGCATTGCTCAATGAAAAAGCAAGCAACAATCATATTGCAGAATATCAAAAGTCAATTTCCTTTCTACCATGCATATTGGATGGTGTTGCATTCATGAAATACCTGTAGTGTAGAGTTATTCACATTTACCCAATATGCATAAGGTCCCCCTTCAAAATTGGTCAGAAATACATTAAAAAAATATTTTTGTAGTAAATACAATGATCAGAATTGATAATAAGTGAATGTGTCCTCTTGAAATGCAAAGTGGAAAAATAGCGTCAAAATTATTAGAAAATAGGAAAAAAAGTTTAGAAAAAATTATATTTCTAAGAAAAGCATGTGTCATTTGTACTTCCAGACTAGATAGTGATGGGAACCACGAGAGTCAGTTTCTGTAGTGTAGTGGTTAACACGTTCGCCTCACACGCGAAAGGTCACCAGTTCGAAACTGGGCAGAAACAATATTTTAGCTTTAGAATTTTAAAACAATGAATTTTTGGGTAAAATGCTCAATAAAAATACAATCAGATAAAAAGTTTATTTTAGCATGCCATACTGAATGTCAAAGATAATTTTTTTATTGGATGGTGGTCGCAAATTTTTCATGTAGTATCTGTAGTGTAGTGATTTCATGTTTGCCTCACATGTGAAAGGTCCCCAGTTCGAAATTGGCAGAAACATATTTTGTTACCTAAACACTTTGAATTCAATAATTTATATTTTGATAACTATCTACTGTTGCATTGCTCAATGAAAAAGCAAGCAAAAAAATCATATTGCAGAATATCAAAAGTCAATTTCCCTTCTACCATGCATATTGGATGGTGTTGCATTCATGAAATACCTGTAGTGTAGAGTTATTCACATTTACCCAATATGCATAAGGTCCCCCTTCAAAATTGGTCAGAAATACATTAAAAATAGATTTTTTTATTAAATACAATGATCAGAACTATTAATAAGTGAATGTGTCCTCTTGAAATGCAAAGTGGAAAAAATAGCATAGAAATTATTAGAAAATAGAAAAATAAGTTTAGAAAAAAAATTCTAAGAAAACGGTTTGCCAATGGTACTTCCCGACTCGATAGTGATGAGATCTTCAAAAGTCAGTTTCTGTATTGTAGTGGTTATCACATGCGCCTAAAACACAAAAGGTCCCCAGTTCGAAACTGGGCAGAAATATGCTGTTATCTTTAGAATTTTAAAACAAGGGATTTTTGGTTGAAATGCCAAATAAAAATGCAATCATATAAAAAGTTTATTTCAGAATGCCATAATGTATGTCAAAGATCATTTTTTATTGGATGGCGGGAGAGTCTGTTTCCATGTAGTTTCTGTAGTGTAGTGGTTATCACGTTCGCCTCACGCGCGAAAGGTCCCCAGTTCGAAACTGGGCAGAAACATATTTTGTTACCTAAACACTTTGAATTCAATAATTTATATTTTGATAACTATCTACTGTTGCATTGCTCAATGAAAAAGCAAGCAAAAAAATCATATTGCAGAATATCAAAAGTCAGTTTCCCTTCTACCATGCATATTGGATGGTGTTGCATTCATGAAATACCTGTAGTGTAGAGTTATTCACATTTACCCAATATGCATAAGGTCCCCCTTCAAAATTGGTCAGAAATACATTAAAAAAATATTTTTTTAGTAAATACAATGATCAGAATTGATAATAAGTGAATGTGTCCTCTTGAAATGCAAAGTGGAAAAATAGCGTCAAAATTATTAGAAAATAGGAAAAAAAGTTTAGAAAAAATTATATTTCTAAGAAAAGCATGTGTCATTTGTACTTCCAGACTAGATAGTGATGGGGACCACGAGAGTCAGTTTCTGTAGTGTAGTGATTATCACGTTCACCTAACACGCGAAAGATCCCCAGTTCGAAACTGGGCAGAAACAATCTTTTAGCTTTAGAATTTTAAAACAATGAATTTTTGGGTAAAATGCTCAATAAAAATACAATCAGATAAAAAGTTTATTTTAGCATGCCAGACTGAATGTCAAAGATCATTTCTTATTGGATGATGGTCGCAAATTTTTCATGTAGTATCTGTAGCGTAGTGATTTCATGTTTGCCTCACACGCGAAAGGTCCCCAGTTCGAAATTGGAAGAAACATATTTTGTTACCTAAACACTTTGAATTCAATAATTTATATTTTGGTAACTATATACTGTTGCATTGCTCAATGAAAAAGCAAGCAAAAAATCATATTGCAGAATATCAAAAGTCAATTTCCCGTCTACCATGCATATTGGATAGTGTTGCAATCATGAAGTACCTGTAGTGTAGTATTATTCACATTTAGCCAATATGCATAAGGTTCCCCTTCAAAATTGGTCAAAAATACATTAAAAAAAGATTTTATAGTAAATACAATGATCAGAATTGATAATAAGTGAATGTGTCCTCTTGAAATGCAAAGTGGAAAAATAGCGTCAAAATTATTAGAAAATAGGAAAAAAAGTTTAGAAAAAATTATATGTCTAAGAAAAGCATGTGTCATTTGTACTTCCAGACTATATAGTGATAGGATCTACGAGATTCAGTTTCTGTAGTGTAGTGGTTATCACGTTCACCTAACACGCGAAAGATCCCCAGTTCGAAACTGGGCAGAAACAATCTTTTAGCTTTAGAATTTTAAAACAATGAATTTTTGGGTAAAATGCTCAATAAAAATACAATCAGATAAAAAGTTTATTTTAGCATGCCAGACTGAATGTCAAAGATCATTTCTTATTGGATGATGGTCGCAAATTTTTCATGTAGTATCTGTAGCGTAGTGATTTCATGTTTGCCTCACACGCGAAAGGTCCCCAGTTCGAAATTGGAAGAAACATATTTTGTTACCTAAACACTTTGAATTCAATAATTTATATTTTGGTAACTATATACTGTTGCATTGCTCAATGAAAAAGCAAGCAAAAAATCATATTGCAGAATATCAAAAGTCAATTTCCCGTCTACCATGCATATTGGATAGTGTTGCAATCATGAAGTACCTGTAGTGTAGTATTATTCACATTTAGCCAATATGCATAAGGTTCCCCTTCAAAATTGGTCAAAAATACATTAAAAAAAGAATTTTTAGTAAATACAATGATCAGAATTGATAATAAGTGAATGTGTCCTCTTGAAATGCAAAGTGGAAAAATAGCGTCAAAATTATTAGAAAATAGGAAAAAAAGTTTAGAAAAAATTATATGTCTAAGAAAAGCATGTGTCATTTGTACTTCCAGACTATATAGTGATAGGATCTACGAGATTCAGTTTCTGTAGTGTAGTGGTTATCACGTTCACCTAACACGCGAAAGATCCCCAGTTCGAAACTGGGCAGAAACAATCTTTTAGCTTTAGAATTTTAAAACAATGAATTTTTGGGTAAAATGCTCAATAAAAATACAATCAGATAAAAAGTTTATTTTAGCATGCCATACTGAATGTCAAAGATCATTTCTTATTGGATGATGGTCGCAAATTTTTCATGTAGTATCTGTAGCGTAGTGATTTCATGTTCGCCTCACACGCGAAAGGTCCCCAGTTCGAAATTGGAAGAAACATATTTTGTTACCTAAACACTTTGAATTCAATAATTTATATTTTGGTAACTATATACTGTTGCATTGCTCAATGAAAAAGCAAGCAAAAAATCATATTGCAGAATATCAAAAGTCAATTTCCCGTCTACCATGCATATTGGATAGTGTTGCAATCATGAAGTACCTGTAGTGTAGTATTATTCACATTTAGCCAATATGCATAAGGTTCCCCTTCAAAATTGGTCAAAAATACATTAAAAAAAGATTTTATAGTAAATACAATGATCAGAATTGATAATAAGTGAATGTGTCCTCTTGAAATGCAAAGTGGAAAAATAGCGTCAAAATTATTAGAAAATAGGGAAAAAAAGTTTAGAAAAAATTATATTTCTAAGAAAAGCATGTGTCATTTGTACTTCCAGACTAGATAGTGATAGGATCCACAACAGTCAGTTTCTGTAGTGTAGTGGTTATCACGTTCGCCTAACACGCGAAAGGTCCCCAGTTCGAAACTGGGCAGAAACTATCTTTTAGCTTTAGAATTTTAAAACAATGAATTTTTGGGTAAAATGCTCAATAAAAATACAATCAGATAAAAAGTTTATTTTAGCATGCCATACTGAATGTCAAAGATCATTTCTTATTGGATGATGGTCGCAAATTTTTCATGTAGTATATGTAGCGTAGTGATTTCATGTTTGCCTCACACGCGAAAGCTCCCCAGTTCGAAACTGGGCAGAAACATATTTTGTTACCTAAACACTTTGAATTCAATAATTTATATTTTGATAACTATCTACTGTTGCATTGCTCAATGAAAAAGCAAGCAAAAAAATAATATTGCAGAATATCAAAAGTCAATTTCCCTTCTACCATGCATATTGGATGGTGTTGCATTCATCAAATACCTGTAGTGTAGAGTTATTCACATTTACCCAATATGCATAAGGTCCCCCTTCAAAATTGGTCAGAAATACATTAAAAAAGATTTTTTTAGTAAATACAATGATCAGAATTGATAATAAGTGAATGTGTCCTCTTGAAATGCAAAGTGGAAAAATAGCGTCAAAATTATTAGAAAATAGGAAAAAAAATTTAGAAAAAATTATATTTCTAAGAATAGCATGTGTCATTTGTACTTCCAGACTAGATAGTGATGGGATCCACAAGAGTCAGTTTCTGTAGTGTAGTGGTTATCACATTCGCCTAACACGCGAAAGGTCCCCAGTTCGATACTGGGCAGAAACAATCTTTTAGCTTTAGAATTTTAAAACAATGAATTTTTGGGTAAAATGCTCAATAAAAATACAATCAGATAAAAAGTTTATTTTAGCATGCCATACTGAATGTCAAAGATCTTTTTTTATTGGATGGCGGTCGCAACTTTTTCATGTAGTATCTGTAGTGTAGTGATTTCATGTTTGCCTCACATGTGAAAGGTCCCCAGTTCGAAATTGGCAGAAACATATTTTGTTACCTAAACACTTTGAATTCAATAATTTATATTTTGATAACTATATACTGTTGCATTGATCAATGAAAAAGCAAGCAAAAAAATCATATTGCAGAATATCAAAAGTCAATTTCCCTTCTACCATGCATATTGGATGGTGTTGCATTCATGAGGTACCTGTAGTGTAGTATTATTCACATTTAGCCAATATGCATAAGGTTCCCCTTCAAAATTGGTCAGAAATACATTAAAAATAGATTTTTTTATTAAATACAATGATCAGAACTATTAATAAGTGAATGTGTCCTCTTGAAATGCAAAGTGGAAAAAATAGCATAGAAATTATTAGAAAATAGAAAAATAAGTTTAGAAAAAAAAATTCTAAGAAAACGGTTTGCCAATGGTACTTCCCGACTCGATAGTGATGAGATCTTCAAAAGTCAGTTTCTGTATTGTAGTGGTTATCACATTCGCCTAAAACACAAAAGGTCCCCAGTTCGAAACTGGGCAGAAATATGCTGTTATCTTTAGAATTTTAAAACAAGGGATTTTTGGTTGAAATGCCAAATAAAAATGCAATCATATAAAAAGTTTATTTCAGAATGCCATAATGTATGTCAAAGATCATTTTTTATTGGATGGCGGGAGATGCTGTTTCCATGTAGTTTCTGTAGTGTAGTGGTTATCACGTTCGCCTCACACGCGAAAGGTCCCCAGTTTGAAACTGGGCAGAAGCATATTTTGTTACCTAAACACTTTGAATTCAATAATTTATATTTTGATAACTATATACTGTTGCATTGCTCAATGAAAAAGCAAGCAACAATCATATTGCAGAATATCAAAAGTCAATTTCCTTTCTACCATGCATATTGGATGGTGTTGCATTCATGAAATACCTGTAGTGTAGAGTTATTCACATTTACCCAATATGCATAAGGTCCCCCTTCAAAATTGGTCAGAAATACATTAAAAAAATATTTTTGTAGTAAATACAATGATCAGAATTGATAATAAGTGAATGTGTCCTCTTGAAATGCAAAGTGGAAAAATAGCGTCAAAATTATTAGAAAATAGGAAAAAAAGTTTAGAAAAAATTATATTTCTAAGAAAAGCATGTGTCATTTGTACTTCCAGACTAGATAGTGATGGGGACCACGAGAGTCAGTTTCTGTAGTGTAGTGGTTAACACGTTCGCCTCACACGCGAAAGGTCACCAGTTCGAAACTGGGCAGAAACAATCTTTTAGCTTTAGAATTTTAAAACAATGAATTTTTGGGTAAAATGCTCAATAAAAATACAATCAGATAAAAAGTTTATTTCAGAATGCCATAATGTATGTCAAAGATCATTTTTTATTGGATGGCGGGAGAGTCTGTTTCCATGTAGTTTCTGTAGTGTAGTGGTTATCACGTTCGCCTCACACGCGAAAGGTCCCCAGTTCGAAACTGGGCAGAAACATATTTTGTTACCTAAACACTTTGAATTCAATAATTAATATTTTGATAACTATCTACTGTTGCATTGCTCAATGAAAAAGCAAGCAAAAAAATCATATTGCAGAATATCAAAAGTCAATTTCCCTTCTACCATGCATATTGGATGGTGTTGCATTCATGAAATACCTGTAGTGTAGAGTTATTCACATTTACCCAATATGCATAAGGTCCCCCTTCAAAATTGGTCAGAAATACATTAAAAAAATATTTTTTTAGTAAATACAATGATCAGAATTGATAATAAGTGAATGTGTCCTCTTGAAATGCAAAGTGGAAAAATAGCGTCAAAATTATTAGAAAATAGGAAAAAAAGTTTAGAAAAAATTATATGTCTAAGAAAAGCATGTGTCATTTGTACTTCCAGACTAGATAGTGATAGGATCTATGAGATTCAGTTTCTGTAGTGTAGTGGTTATCACGTTCACCTAACACGCGAAAGATCCCCAGTTCGAAACTGGGCAGAAACAATCTTTTAGCTTTAGAATTTTAAAACAATGAATTTTTGGGTAAAATGCTCAATAAAAATACAATCAGATAAAAAGTTTATTTTAGCATGCCAGACTGAATGTCAAAGATCATTTCTTATTGGATGATGGTCGCAAATTTTTCATGTAGTATCTGTAGCGTAGTGATTTCATGTTTGCCTCACACGCGAAAGGTCCCCAGTTCGAAATTGGAAGAAACATATTTTGTTACCTAAACACTTTGAATTCAATAATTTATATTTTGGTAACTATATACTGTTGCATTGCTCAATGAAAAAGCAAGCAAAAAATCATATTGCAGAATATCAAAAGTCAATTTCCCGTCTACCATGCATATTGGATAGTGTTGCAATCATGAAGTACCTGTAGTGTAGTATTATTCACATTTAGCCAATATGCATAAGGTTCCCCTTCAAAATTGGTCAAAAATACATTAAAAAAAGATTTTTTAGTAAATACAATGATCAGAATTGATAATAAGTGAATGTGTCCTCTTGAAATGCAAAGTGGAAAAATAGCGTCAAAATTATTAGAAAATAGGAAAAAAAGTTTAGAAAAAATTATATGTCTAAGAAAAGCATGTGTCATTTGTACTTCCAGACTAGATAGTGATAGGATCTACGAGATTCAGTTTCTGTAGTGTAGTGGTTATCACGTTCACCTAACACGCGAAAGATCCCCAGTTCGAAACTGGGCAGAAACAATCTTTTAGCTTTAGAATTTTAAAACAATGAATTTTTGGGTAAAATGCTCAATAAAAATACAATCAGATAAAAAGTTTATTTTAGCATGCCATACTGAATGTCAAAGATCATTTCTTATTGGATGATGGTCGCAAATTTTTCATGTAGTATCTGTAGCGTAGTGATTTCATGTTCGCCTCACACGCGAAAGGTCCCCAGTTCGAAACAGGGCAGAAACATATTTTGTTACCTAAACACTTTGAATTCAATAATTTATATTTTGATAACTATCTACTGTTGCATTGCTCAATGAAAAAGTAAGCAAAAAAATCATATTGCAGAATATCAAAAGTCAATTTCCCTTCTACCATGCATATTGGATGGTGTTGCATTCATGAAATACCTGTAGTGTAGAGTTATTCACATTTACCCAATATGTATAAGGTCCCCCTTCAAAATTGGTTAAAAATACATTAAAAAAAGATTTTTTAGTAAATACAATGATCAGAATTGATAATAAGTGAATGTGTCCTCTTGAAATGCAAAGAGGAAAAATAGCGTCAAAATTATTAGAAAATAGGGAAAAAAAGTTTAGAAAAAATTATATTTCTAAGAAAAGCATGTGTCATTTGTACTTCCAGACTAGATAGTGACAGGATCCACAAGAGTCAGTTTCTGTAGTGTAGTGGTTATCACGTTTGCCTAACACGCGAAAGGTCCCCAGTTCGAAACTGGGCAGAAACTATCTTTTAGCTTTAGAATTTTAAAACAATGAATTTTTGGGTAAAATGCTCAATAAAAATACAATCAGATAAAAAGTTTATTTTAGCATGCCATACTGAATGTCAAAGATCATTTCTTATTGGATGATGGTCGCAAATTTTTCATGTAGTATATGTAGCGTAGTGATTTCATGTTTGCCTCACACGCGAAAGCTCCCCAGTTCGAAACTGGGCAGAAACATATTTTGTTACCTAAACACTTTGAATTCAATAATTTATATTTTGATAACTATCTACTGTTGCATTGCTCAATGAAAAAGCAAGCAAAAAAATAATATTGCAGAATATCAAAAGTCAATTTCCCTTCTACCATGCATATTGGATGGTGTTGCATTCATCAAATACCTGTAGTGTAGAGTTATTCACATTTACCCAATATGCATAAGGTCCCCCTTCAAAATTGGTCAGAAATACATTAAAAAAGATTTTTTTAGTAAATACAATGATCAGAATTGATAATAAGTGAATGTGTCCTCTTGAAATGCAAAGTGGAAAAATAGCGTCAAAATTATTAGAAAATAGGAAAAAAAGTTTAGAAAAAATTATATTTCTAAGAATAGCATGTGTCATTTGTACTTCCAGACTAGATAGTGATGGGATCCACGAGAGTCAGTTTCTGTAGTGTAGTGGTTATCACGTTCACCTAACACGCGAAAGGTCCCCAGTTCGATACTGGGCAGAAACAATCTTTTAGCTTTAGAATTTTAAAACAATGAATTTTTGGGTAAAATGCTCAATAAAAATACAATCAGATAAAAAGTTTATTTTAGCATGCCATACTGAATGTCAAAGATCTTTTTTTATTGGATGGCGGTCGCAACTTTTTCATGTAGTATCTGTAGTGTAGTGATTTCATGTTTGCCTCACATGTGAAAGGTCCCCAGTTCGAAATTGGCAGAAACATATTTTGTTACCTAAACACTTTGAATTCAATAATTTATATTTTGATAACTATATACTGTTGCATTGCTCAATGAAAAAGCAAGCAAAAAAATCATATTGCAGAATATCAAAAGTCAATTTCCCTTCTACCATGCATATTGGATGGTGTTGCATTCATGAGGTACCTGTAGTGTAGTATTATTCACATTTAGCCAATATGCATAAGGTTCCCCTTCAAAATTGGTCAGAAATACATTAAAAATAGATTTTTTTATTAAATACAATGATCAGAACTATTAATAAGTGAATGTGTCCTCTTGAAATGCAAAGTGGAAAAAATAGCATAGAAATTATTAGAAAATAGAAAAATAAGTTTAGAAAAAAAAATTCTAAGAAAACGGTTTGCCAATGGTACTTCCCGACTCGATAGTGATGAGATCTTCAAAAGTCAGTTTCTGTATTGTAGTGGTTATCACATTCGCCTAAAACACAAAAGGTCCCCAGTTCGAAACTGGGCAGAAATATGCTGTTATCTTTAGAATTTTAAAACAAGGGATTTTTGGTTGAAATGCCAAATAAAAATGCAATCATATAAAAAGTTTATTTCAGAATGCCATAATGTATGTCAAAGATCATTTTTTATTGGATGGCGGGAGATGCTGTTTCCATGTAGTTTCTGTAGTGTAGTGGTTATCACGTTCGCCTCACACGCGAAAGGTCCCCAGTTTGAAACTGGGCAGAAGCATATTTTGTTACCTAAACACTTTGAATTCAATAATTTATATTTTGATAACTATATACTGTTGCATTGCTCAATGAAAAAGCAAGCAACAATCATATTACAGAATATCAAAAGTCAATTTCCTTTCTACCATGCATATTGGATGGTGTTGCATTCATGAAATACCTGTAGTGTAGAGTTATTCACATTTACCCAATATGCATAAGGTCCCCCTTCAAAATTGGTCAGAAATACATTAAAAAATATTTTTGTAGTAAATACAATGATCAGAATTGATAATAAGTGAATGTGTCCTCTTGAAATGCAAAGTGGAAAAATAGCGTCAAAATTATTAGAAAATAGGAAAAAAAGTTTAGAAAAAATTATATTTCTAAGAAAAGCATGTGTCATTTGTACTTCCAGACTAGATAGTGATGGGGACCACGAGAGTCAGTTTCTGTAGTGTAGTGGTTAACACGTTCGCCTAACACGCGAAAGGTCCCCAGTTCGAAACTGGGCAGAAACTATCTTTTAGCTTTAGAATTTTAAAACAATGAATTTTTGGGTAAAATGCTCAATAAAAATACAATCAGATAAAAAGTTTATTTCAGAATGCCATAATGTATGTCAAAGATCATTTTTTATTGGATGGCGGGAGAGTCTGTTTCCATGTAGTTTCTGTAGTGTAGTGGTTATCACGTTCGCCTCACACGCGAAAGGTCCCCAGTTCGAAATTGGGCAGAAACATATTTTGTTACCTAAACACTTTGAATTCAATAATTTATATTTTGATAACTATCTACTGTTGCATTGCTCAATGAAAAAGCAAGCAAAAAAATCATATTGCAGAATATCAAAAGTCAATTTCCCTTCTACCATGCATATTGGATGGTGTTGCATTCATGAAATACCTGTAGTGTAGAGTTATTCACATTTACCCAATATGCATAAGGTCCCCCTTCAAAATTGGTCAGAAATACATTAAAAATAGATTTTTTTATTAAATACAATGATCAGAACTATTAATAAGTGAATGTGTCCTCTTGAAATGCAAAGTGGAAAAAATAGCATAGAAATTATTAGAAAATAGAAAAATAAGTTTAGAAAAAAATTTCTAAGAAAACGGTTTGCCAATGGTACTTCCCGACTCGATAGTGATGAGATCTTCAAAAGTCAGTTTCTGTATTGTAGTGGTTATCACATGCGCCTAAAACACAAAAGGTCCCCAGTTCGAAACTGGGCAGAAATATGCTGTTATATTTAGAATTTTAAAACAAGGGATTTTTGGTTGAAATGCCAAATAAAAATGCAATCATATAAAAAGTTTATTTCAGAATGCTATAATGTATGTCAAAGATCATTTTTTATTGGATGGCGGGAGAGTCTGTTTCCATGTAGTTTCTGTAGTGTAGTGGTTATCACGTTCGCCTCACACGCGAAAGGTCCCCAGTTCGAAACTGGGCAGAAACATATTTTGTTACCTAAACACTTTGAATTCAATAATTTATATTTTGATAACTATCTACTGTTGCATTGCTCAATGAAAAAGCAAGCAAAAAAATCATATTGCAGAATATCAAAAGTCAATTTCCCTTCTACCATGCATATTGGATAGTGTTGCATTCATGAAATACCTGTAGTGTAGAGTTATTCACATTTACCCAACATGCATAAGGACCCCCTTCAAAATTTGTCAGAAATACATTAAAAAAAAGGTTTTTTTTATTAAATACAATGATCAGAATTGATAAGAAGTGAATGTGTCCTCTTGAAATGCAAAGTGGAAAAATAGCGTCAAAATTATTAGAAAATAGGAAAAAAAGTTTAGAAAAAATTATATTTCTAAGAAAAGCATGTGTCATTTGTACTTCCAGACTAGATAGTGATAGGATCTATGAGATTCAGTTTCTGTAGTGTAGTGGTTATCACGTTCACCTAACACGCGAAAGATCCCCAGTTCGAAACTGGGCAGAAACAATCTTTTAGCTTTAGAATTTTAAAACAATGAATTTTTGGGTAAAATGCTCAATAAAAATACAATCAGATAAAAAGTTTATTTTAGCATGCCAGACTGAATGTCAAAGATCATTTCTTATTGGATGATGGTCGCAAATTTTTCATGTAATATCTGTAGCGTAGTGATTTCATGTTTGCCTCACACGCGAAAGGTCCCCAGTTCGAAATTGGAAGAAACATATTTTGTTACCTAAACACTTTGAATTCAATAATTTATATTTTGGTAACTATATACTGTTGCATTGCTCAATGAAAAAGCAAGCAAAAAATCATATTGCAGAATATCAAAAGTCAATTTCCCGTCTACCATGCATATTGGATAGTGTTGCAATCATGAAGTACCTGTAGTGTAGTATTATTCACATTTAGCCAATATGCATAAGGTTCCCCTTCAAAATTGGTCAAAAATACATTAAAAAAAGATTTTTTAGTAAATACAATGATCAGAATTGATAATAAGTGAATGTGTCCTCTTGAAATGCAAAGTGGAAAAATAGCGTCAAAATTATTAGAAAATAGGAAAAAAAGTTTAGAAAAAATTATATGTCTAAGAAAAGCATGTGTCATTTGTACTTCCAGACTAGATAGTGATAGGATCTACGAGATTCAGTTTCTGTAGTGTAGTGGTTATCACGTTCACCTAACACGCGAAAGATCCCCAGTTCGAAACTGGGCAGAAACAATCTTTTAGCTTTAGAATTTTAAAACAATGAATTTTTGGGTAAAATGCTCAATAAAAATACAATCAGATAAAAAGTTTATTTTAGCATGCCATACTGAATGTCAAAGATCATTTCTTATTGGATGATGGTCGCAAATTTTTCATGTAGTATCTGTAGCGTAGTGATTTCATGTTCGCCTCACACGCGAAAGGTCCCCAGTTCGAAACTGGGCAGAAACATATTTTGTTACCTAAACACTTTGAATTCAATAATTTATATTTTGATAACTATCTACTGTTGCATTGCTCAATGAAAAAGTAAGCAAAAAAATCATATTGCAGAATATCAAAAGTCAATTTCCCTTCTACCATGCATATTGGATGGTGTTGCATTCATGAAATACCTGTAGTGTAGAGTTATTCACATTTACCCAATATGCATAAGGTCCCCCTTCAAAATTGGTCAAAAATACATTAAAAAAAGATTTTTTAGTAAATACAATGATCAGAATTGATAATAAGTGAATGTGTCCTCTTGAAATGCAAAGAGGAAAAATAGCGTCAAAATTATTAGAAAATAGGGAAAAAAAGTTTAGAAAAAATTATATTTCTAAGAAAAGCATGTGTCATTTGTACTTCCAGACTAGATAGTGATAGGATCCACAAGAGTCAGTTTCTGTAGTGTAGTGGTTATCACGTTTGCCTAACACGCGAAAGGTCCCCAGTTCGAAACTGGGCAGAAACTATCTTTTAGCTTTAGAATTTTAAAACAATGAATTTTTGGGTAAAATGCTCAATAAAAATACAATCAGATAAAAAGTTTATTTTAGCATGCCATACTGAATGTCAAAGATCATTTCTTATTGGATGATGGTCGCAAATTTTTCATGTAGTATATGTAGCGTAGTGATTTCATGTTTGCCTCACACGCGAAAGGTCCCCAGTTCGAAATTGGCAGAAACATATTTTGTTACCTAAACACTTTGAATTCAATAATTTATATTTTGATAACTATCTACTGTTGCATTGCTCAATGAAAAAGCAAGCAAAAATCATATTGCAGAATATCAAAAGTCAATTTCCCTTCTACCATGCATATTGGATGGTGTTGCATTCATGAAATACCTGTAGTGTAGAGTTATTCACATTTACCCAATATGCATAAGGTCCCCCTTCAAAATTGGTCAGAAATACATTAAAAACATTTTTTTTAGTAAATACAATGATCAGAATTGATAATAAGTGAATGTGTCCTCTTGAAATGCAAAGTGGAAAAAAAGCGTCAAAATTATTAGAAAATAGGAAAAAAAAGTTTAGAAAAAATTATATTTCTAAGAAAAGCATGTGTCATTTGTAATTCCAGACTAGATAGTGATGAGATCCACGAGAGTCAGTTTCTGTAGTGTAGTGGTTATCACATTCGCCTAACACGCGAAAGGTCCCCAGTTCGAAACTGGGCAGAAACAATCTTTTAGCTTTAGAATTTTAAAACAATGAATTTTTGGGTAAAATGCTCAATAAAAATACAATCAGATAAAAAGTTTATTTTAGCATGCCATACTGAATGTCAAAGATCATTTTTTATTGGATGGCGGTCGCAAATTTTTCATGTAGTATCTGTAGTGTAGTGATTTCATGTTTGCCTCACATGTGAAAGGTCCCCAGTTCGAAATTGGCAGAAACATATTTTGTTACCTAAACACTTTGAATTCAATAATTTATATTTTGATAACTATATACTGTTGCATTGCTCAATGAAAAAGCAAGCAAAAAAATCATATTGCAGAATATCAAAAGTCAATTTCCCTTCTACCATGCATATTGGATGGTGTTGCATTCATGAGGTACCTGTAGTGTAGTATTATTCACATTTAGCCAATATGCATAAGGTTCCCCTTCAAAATTGGTCAGAAATACATTAAAAATAGATTTTTTTTATTAAATACAATGATCAGAACTATTAATAAGTGAATGTGTCCTCTTGAAATGCAAAGTGGAAAAAATAGCATAGAAATTATTAGAAAATAGAAAAATAAGTTTAGAAAAAAAAATTCTAAGAAAACGGTTTGCCAATGGTACTTCCCGACTCGATAGTGATGAGATCTTCAAAAGTCAGTTTCTGTATTGTAGTGGTTATCACATTCGCCTAAAACACAAAAGGTCCCCAGTTCGAAACTGGGCAGAAATATGCTGTTATCTTTAGAATTTTAAAACAAGGGATTTTTGGTTGAAATGCCAAATAAAAATGCAATCATATAAAAAGTTTATTTCAGAATGAAATAATGTATGTCAAAAATCATTTGTTATTGGATGGCGGGAGATACTGTTTCCATGTAGTTTCTGTAGTGTAGTGGTTATCACGTTTGCCTCACATGCGAAAGGTCCCCAGTTCAAAACTGGGCAGAAACATATTTTGTTACCTAAACACTTTGAATTCAATAATTTATATTTTGATAACTATCTACTGTTGCATTGCTCAATGACAAAGTAAGCAAAAAAATCATATTGCAGAATATCAAAAGTCAATTTCCCCGTCTACCATGCATATTGGATAGTGTTGCAATCATGAAGTACCTGTAGTGTAGTATTATTCACATTTAGCCAATATGCATAAGGATCCCCTTCAAAATTGGTCAGAATTACATTAAAAATAGATTTTTTTAAAATACTATGATCAGAACTATTAATAAGTGAATGTGTCCTCTTGAAATGCAAAGTGAAAAAGATAGCATAGAAATTATTAGAAAATAGAAAAATAAGTTTAGAAAAAAAAATTCTAAGAAAACGGTTTGCCAATGGTACTTCCCGACTCGATAGTGATGAGATCTTCAAAAGTCAGTTTCTGTATTGTAGTGGTTATCACATGCGCCTAAAACACAAAAGGTCCCCAGTTCGAAACTGGGCAAAGATATGCTGTTATCTTTAGAATTTTAAAACAAGGGATTTTTGGTTGAAATGCCAAATAAAAATGCAATCATATAAAAAGTTTATTTCAGAATGCCATAATGTATGTCAAAGATAATTTTTTTACTGGATGGCGGTAGATTCTGTTTCTATGTAATTCCTGTAGTGTAGTGGTTATCACGCTCGCCTCACATGCGAAAGGTCACCAGTTCGAAACTGGGCAGAAACAATCTTTTAGCTTTAGAATTTTAAAACAATGAATTTTTGGGTAAAATGCTCAATAAAAATACAATCAGATAAAAAGTTTATTTTAGCATGCCATATTGAATGTCAAAGATCATTTTTTATTGGATGGTGGTCGCAAATTTTTCATGTAGTATCTGTAGTGTAGTGATTTCATGTTTGCCTCACATGTGAAAGGTCCCCAGTTCGAAATTGGCAGAAACATATTTTGTTACCTAAACACTTTGAATTCAATAATTTATATTTTGATAACTATATACTGTTGCATTGCTCAATGAAAAAGCAAGCAAAAAAATCATATTGCAGAATATCAAAAGTCAATTTCCCTTCTACCATGCATATTGGATGGTGTTGCATTCATGAGGTACCTGTAGTGTAGTATTATTCACATTTAGCCAATATGCATAAGGTTCCCCTTCAAAATTGGTCAGAAATACATTAAAAATAGATTTTTTTATTAAATACAATGATCAGAACTATTAATAAGTGAATGTGTCCTCTTGAAATGCAAAGTGGAAAAAATAGCATAGAAATTATTAGAAAATAGAAAAATAAGTTTAGAAAAAAAAATTCTAAGAAAACGGTTTGCCAATGGTACTTCCCGACTCGATAGTGATGAGATCTTCAAAAGTCAGTTTCTGTATTGTAGTGGTTATCACATTCGCCTAAAACACAAAAGGTCCCCAGTTCGAAACTGGGCAGAATATGCTGTTATCTTTAGAATTTTAAAACAAGGGATTTTTGGTTGAAATGCCAAATAAAAATGCAATCATATAAAAAGTTTATTTCAGAATGCCATAATGTATGTCAAAGATCATTTTTTATTGGATGGCGGGAGATGCTGTTTCCATGTAGTTTCTGTAGTGTAGTGGTTATCACGTTCGCCTCACACGCGAAAGGTCCCCAGTTTGAAACTGGGCAGAAGCATATTTTGTTACCTAAACACTTTGAATTCAATAATTTATATTTTGATAACTATCTACTGTTGCATTGCTCAATGAAAAAGCAAGCAAAAATCATATTGCAGAATATCAAAAGTCAATTTCCCTTCTACCATGCATATTGGATGGTGTTGCATTCATGAAATACCTGTAGTGTAGAGTTATTCACATTTACCCAATATGCATAAGGTCCCCCTTCAAAATTGGTCAGAAATACATTAAAAAAATTTTTTTTAGTAAATACAATGATCAGAATTGATAATAAGTGAATGTGTCCTCTTGAAATGCAAAGTGGAAAAAAAGCGTCAAAATTATTAGAAAATAGGAAAAAAAAGTTTAGAAAAAATTATATTTCTAAGAAAAGCATGTGTCATTTGTAATTCCAGACTAGATAGTGATGAGATCCACGAGAGTCAGTTTCTGTAGTGTAGTGGTTATCACATTCGCCTAACACGCGAAAGGTCCCCAGTTCAAAACTGGGCAGAAACAATCTTTTAGCTTTAGAATTTTAAAACAATGAATTTTTGGGTAAAATGCTCAATAAAAATACAATCAGATAAAAAGTTTATTTTAGCATGCCATACTGAATGTCAAAGATCATTTTTTATTGGATGGCGGTCGCAAATTTTTCATGTAGTATCTGTAGTGTAGTGATTTCATGTTTGCCTCACATGTGAAAGGTCCCCAGTTCGAAATTGGCAGAAACATATTTTGTTACCTAAACACTTTGAATTCAATAATTTATATTTTGATAACTATATACTGTTGCATTGCTCAATGAAAAAGCAAGCAAAAAAATCATATTGCAGAATATCAAAAGTCAATTTCCCTTCTACCATGCATATTGGATGGTGTTGCATTCATGAGGTACCTTTAGTGTAGTATTATTCACATTTAGCCAATATGCATAAGGTTCCCCTTCAAAATTGGTCAGAAATACATTAAAAATAGATTTTTTTTATTAAATACAATGATCAGAACTATTAATAAGTGAATGTGTCCTCTTGAAATGCAAAGTGGAAAAAATAGCATAGAAATTATTAGAAAATAGAAAAATAAGTTTAGAAAAAAAAATTCTAAGAAAACGGTTTGCCAATGGTACTTCCCGACTCGATAGTGATGAGATCTTCAAAAGTCAGTTTCTGTATTGTAGTGGTTATCACATTCGCCTAAAACACAAAAGGTCCCCAGTTCGAAACTGGGCAGAAATATGCTGTTATCTTTAGAATTTTAAAACAAGGGATTTTTGGTTGAAATGCCAAATAAAAATGCAATCATATAAAAAGTTTATTTCAGAATGAAATAATGTATGTCAAAAATCATTTGTTATTGGATGGCGGGAGATGCTGTTTCCATGTAGTTTCTGTAGTGTAGTGGTTATCATGTTCGCCTCACATGCGAAAGGTCCCCAGTTCAAAACTGGGCAGAAACATATTTTGTTACCTAAACACTTTGAATTCAATAATTTATATTTTGATAACTATCTACTGTTGCATTGCTCAATGACAAAGTAAGCAAAAAAATCATATTGCAGAATATCAAAAGTCAATTTCCCGTCTACCATGCATATTGGATAGTGTTGCAATCATGAAGTACCTGTAGTGTAGTATTATTCACATTTAGCCAATATGCATAAGGATCCCCTTCAAAATTGGTCAGAATTACATTAAAAATAGATTTTTTTAAAATACTATGATCAGAACTATTAATAAGTGAATGTGTCCTCTTGAAATGCAAAGTGAAAAAGATAGCATAGAAATTATTAGAAAATAGAAAAATAAGTTTAGAAAAAAAAATTCTAAGAAAACGGTTTGCCAATGGTACTTCCCGACTCGATAGTGATGAGATCTTCAAAAGTCAGTTTCTGTATTGTAGTGGTTATCACATGCGCCTAAAACACAAAAGGTCCCCAGTTCGAAACTGGGCAAAGATATGCTGTTATCTTTAGAATTTTAAAACAAGGGATTTTTGGTTGAAATGCCAAATAAAAATGCAATCATATAAAAAGTTTATTTCAGAATGCCATAATGTATGTCAAAGATAATTTTTTTACTGGATGGCGGTAGATTCTGTTTCCATGTAATTCCTGTAGTGTAGTGGTTATCACGCTCGCCTCACACGCGAAAGGTCACCAGTTCGAAACTGGGCAGAAACAATCTTTTAGCTTTAGAATTTTAAAACAATGAATTTTTGGGTAAAATGCTCAATAAAAATACAATCAGATAAAAAGTTTATTTTAGCATGCCATACTGAATGTCAAAGATCATTTTTTATTGGATGGTGGTCGCAAATTTTTCATGTAGTATCTGTAGTGTAGTGATTTCATGTTTGCCTCACATGTGAAAGGTCCCCAGTTCGAAATTGGCAGAAACATATTTTGTTACCTAAACACTTTGAATTCAATAATTTATATTTTGATAACTATATACTGTTGCATTGCTCAATGAAAAAGCAAGCAAAAAAATCATATTGCAGAATATCAAAAGTCAATTTCCCTTCTACCATGCATATTGGATGGTGTTGCATTCATGAGGTACCTGTAGTGTAGTATTATTCACATTTAGCCAATATGCATAAGGTTCCCCTTCAAAATTGGTCAGAAATACATTAAAAATAGATTTTTTTATTAAATACAATGATCAGAACTATTAATAAGTGAATGTGTCCTCTTGAAATATAAAGTGGAAAAAATAGCATAGAAATTATTAGAAAATAGAAAAATAAGTTTAGAAAAAAAAATTCTAAGAAAACGGTTTGCCAATGGTACTTCCCGACTCGATAGTGATGAGATCTTCAAAAGTCAGTTTCTGTATTGTAGTGGTTATCACATTCGCCTAAAACACAAAAGGTCCCCAGTTCGAAACTGGGCAGAATATGCTGTTATCTTTAGAATTTTAAAACAAGGGATTTTTGGTTGAAATGCCAAATAAAAATGCAATCATATAAAAAGTTTATTTCAGAATGCCATAATGTATGTCAAAGATCATTTTTTATTGGATGGCGGGAGATGCTGTTTCCATGTAGTTTCTGTAGTGTAGTGGTTATCACGTTCGCCTCACACGCAAAAGGTCCCCAGTTTGAAACTGGGCAGAAGCATATTTTGTTACCTAAACACTTTGAATTCAATAATTTATATTTTGATAACTATATACTGTTGCATTGCTCAATGAAAAAGCAAGCAACAATCATATTGCAGAATATCAAAAGTCAATTTCCTTTCTACCATGCATATTGGATGGTGTTGCATTCATGAAATACCTGTAGTGTAGAGTTATTCACATTTACCCAATATGCATAAGGTCCCCCTTCAAAATTGGTCAGAAATACATTAAAAAAATATTTTTGTAGTAAATACAATGATCAGAATTGATAATAAGTGAATGTGTCCTCTTGAAATGCAAAGTGGAAAAATAGCGTCAAAATTATTAGAAAATAGGAAAAAAAGTCTAGAAAAAATTATATTTCTAAGAAAAGCATGTGTCATTTGTACTTCCAGACTAGATAGTGATGGGGACCACGAGAGTCAGTTTCTGTAGTGTAGTGGTTAACACGTTTGCCTCACACGTGAAAGGTCCCCAGTTCGAAACTGGGCAGAAACAATCTTTTAGCTTTAGAATTTTAAAACAATGAATTTTTGGGTAAAATGCTCAATAAAAATACAATCAGATAAAAAGTTTATTTTAGCATGCCATACTGAATGTCAAAGATCATTTTTTTATTGGATGGTGGTCGCAAATTTTTCATGTAGTATCTGTAGTGTAGTGATTTCATGTTTGCCTCACATGTGAAAGGTCCCCAGTTCGAAATTGGCAGAAACATATTTTGTTACCTAAACACTTTGAATTCAATAATTTATATTTTGATAACTATATACTGTTGCATTGCTCAATGAAAAAGCAAGCAAAAAAATCATATTGCAGAATATCAAAAGTCAATTTCCCTTCTACCATGCATATTGGATGGTGTTGCATTCATGAGGTACCTGTAGTGTAGTATTATTCACATTTAGCCAATATGCATAAGGTTCCCCTTCAAAATTGGTCAGAAATACATTAAAAATAGATTTTTTTATTAAATACAATGATCAGAACTATTAATAAGTGAATGTGTCCTCTTGAAATGCAAAGTGGAAAAAATAGCATAGAAATTATTAGAAAATAGAAAAATAAGTTTAAAAAAAAATTCTAAGAAAACGGTTTGCCAATGGTACTTCCCGACTCGATAGTGATGAGATCTTCAAAAGTCAGTTTCTGTATTGTAGTGGTTATCACATTCGCCTAAAACACAAAAGGTCCCCAGTTCGAAACTGGGCAGAAATATGCTGTTATCTTTAGAATTTTAAAACAAGGGATTTTTGGTTGAAATGCCAAATAAAAATGCAATCATATAAAAAGTTTATTTCAGAATGCCATAATGTATGTCAAAGATCATTTTTTATTGGATGGCGGGAGATGCTGTTTCCATGTAGTTTCTGTAGTGTAGTGGTTATTACGTTCGCCTCACACGCGAAAGGTCCCCAGTTCGAAACTGGGCAGAAACATATTTTGTTACCTAAACACTTTGAATTCAATAATTTATATTTTGGTAACTATATACTGTTGCATTGCTCATTAAAAAAGCAAGCAAAAAATCATATTGCAGAATATCAAAAGTCAATTTCCCGTCTACCATGCATATTGGATAGTGTTGCAATCATGAAGTACCTGTAGTGTAGTATTATTCACATTTAGCCAATATGCATAAGGTTTCCCTTCAAAATTGGTCAGAAATACATTAAAAATAGATTTTTTTTAAATACAATGATCAGAACTATTAATAAGTGAATGTGTCCTCTTGCAATGCAAAGTGAAAAAAATAGCATAGAAATTATTAGAAAATAGAAAAATAAGTTTAGAAAAAAAAATTCTAAGAAAACGGTTTGCCAATGGTACTTCCCGACTCCATAGTGATGATATCTTCAAAAGTCAGTTTCTGTATTGTAGTGGTTATCACATGCGCCTAAAACACAAAAGGTCCCCAGTTCGAAACTGGTCAAAAATATGCTGTTATCTTTAGAATTTTAAAACAAGGGATTTTTGGTTGAAATGCCAAATAAAAATGCAATCATATAAAAAGTTTATTTCAGAATGCCATAATGTATGTCAAAGATAATTTTTTTACTGGATGGCGGTAGATTCTGTTTCCATGTAATTCCTGTAGTGTAGTGGTTATCACGCTCGCCTCACACGCAAAAGGTCACCAGTTCGAAACTGGGCAGAAACAATCTTTTAGCTTTAGAATTTTAAAACAATGAATTTTTGGGTAAAATGCTCAATAAAAATACAATCAGATAAAAAGTTTATTTTAGCATGCCATACTGAATGTCAAAGATCATTTTTTATTGGATGGTGGTCGCAAATTTTTCATGTAGTATCTGTAGTGTAGTGATTTCATGTTTGCCTCACACGCGAAAGGTCCCCAGTTCGAAACTGGGCAGAAATATGCTGTTATCTTTAGAATTTTAAAACAAGGGATTTTTGGTTGAAATGCCAAATAAAAATGCAATCATATAAAAAGTTTATTTCAGAATGCCATAATGTATGTCAAAGATCATTTCTTATTGGATGATGGTCGCAAATTTTTCATGTAGTATCTGTAGCGTAGTAATTTCATGTTTGCCTCACACGCGAAAGGTCCCCAATTCGAAATTGACAAAAACATATTTTGTTACCTAAACACTTTGAATTCAATAATTTATATTTTGGTAACTATACACTGTTGCATTGCTCAATGAAAAAGCAAGCAAAAAATCATATTGCAGAATATCAAAAGTCAATTTCCCATCTACCATGCATATTGGATAGTGTTGCAATCATGAAGTACCTGTAGTGTAGTATTATTCACATTTAGCCAATATGCATAAGGTTCCCCTTCAAAATTGGTCAGAAATACATTAAAAATAGATTTTTTTTTAAATACAATGATCAGAACTATTAATAAGTGAATGTGTCCTCTTGAAATGCAAAGTGAAAAAAATAGCATAGAAATTATTAGAAAATAGAAAAATAAGTTTAGAAAAAAAAATTCTAAGAAAACGGTTTGCCAATGGTACTTCCCGACTCCATAGTGATGAGATCTTCAAAAGTCAGTTTCTGTATTGTAGTGGTTATCACATGCACCTAAAACACAAAAGGTCCCCAGTTCGAAACTGGGAAAAATATGCTGTTATCTTTAGAATTTTAAAACAAGGGATTTTTGGTTGAAATGCCAAATAAAAATGCAATCATATAAAAAGTTTATTTCCGAATGCCATAATGTATGTCAAAGATAATTTTTTTACTGGATGGCGGTAGATTCTGTTTCCATGTAATTTCTGTAGTGTAGTGGTTATCACGTTCGCCTCACACGCGAAAGGTCCCCTGTTCGAAACTGGGCAGAAACATATTTTGTTACCTAAACACTTTGAATTCAATAATTTATATTTTGATAACTATCTACTGTTGCATTGCTCAATGAAAAAGCAAGCAAAAATCATATTGCAGAATATCAAAAGTCAATTTCCCTTCTACCATGCATATTGGATGGTGTTGCATTCATGAAATACCTGTAGTGTAGAGTTATTCACATTTACCCAATATGCATAAGGTCCCCCTTCAAAATTGGTCAGAAATACATAAAAAAAAGATTTTTTTAGTAAATACAATGATCAGAATTGATAAGTGAATGTGTCCTCTTGAAATGCAAAGTGGAAAAATAGCGTCAAAATTATTAGAAAATAGGAAAAAAAGTTTAGAAAAAATTATATTTCTAAGAAAAGCATGTGTCATTTGTACTTCCAGACTAGATAGTGATGGGATCCACGAGAGTCAGTTTCTGTAGTGTAGTGGTTATCACGTTCACCTAACACGCGAAAGGTCCCCAGTTCGAAACTGGGCAGAAACAATCTTTTAGCTTTAGAATTTTAAAACAATGAATTTTGGGGTAAAATGCTCAATAAAAATACAATCAGATAAAAAGTTTATTTTAGCATGCCATACTGAATGTCAAAGATTATTTTTTATTGGATGGTGGTCGCAAATTTTTCATGTAGTATCTGTAGTGTAGGGATTTCATGTTTGCCTCACAAGTAAAAGGTCCCCAGTTCGAAATTGGCAGAAACATATTTTGTTACCTAAACACTTTGAATTCAATAATTTATATTTTGATAACTATATACTGTTGCATTGCTCAATGAAAAAGCAAGCAAAAAAATCATATTGCAGAATATCAAAAGTCAATTTCCCTTCTACCATGCATATTGGATGGTGTTGCATTCATGAGGTACCTGTAGTGTAGTATTATTCACATTTAGCCAATATGCATAAGGTTCCCTTTCAAAATTGGTCAGAAATACATTAAAAATAGATTTTTTTTTATTAAATACAATGATCAGAACTATTAATAAGTGAATGTGTCCTCTTGAAATGCAAAGTGGAAAAAATAGCATAGAAATTATTAGAAAATAGAAAAATAAGTTTAGAAAAAAAAATTCTAAGAAAACGGTTTGCCAATGGTACTTCCCGACTCGATAGTGATGAGATCTTCAAAAGTCAGTTTCTATATTGTAGTGGTTATCACATTCGCCTAAAACACAAAAGGTCCCCAGTTCGAAACTGGGCAGAAATATGCTGTTATCTTTAGAATTTTAAAACAAGGGATTTTTGGTTGAAATGCCAAATAAAAATGCAATCATATAAAAAGTTTATTTCAGAATGCCATAATGTATGTCAAAGATCATTTCTTATTGGATGATGGTCGCAAATTTTTCATGTAGTATCTGTAGCGTAGTAATTTCATGTTTGCCTCACACGCGAAAGGTCCCCAATTCGAAATTGACAGAAACATATTTTGTTACCTAAACACTTTGAATTCAATAATTTATATTTTGGTAACTATACACTGTTGCATTGCTCAATGAAAAAGCAAGCAAAAAATCATATTGCAGAATATCAAAAGTCAATTTCCCATCTACCATGCATATTGGATAGTTTTGCAATCATGAAGTACCTGTAGTGTAGTATTATTCACATTTAGCCAATATGCATAAGGTTCCCCTTCAAAATTGGTCAGAAATACATTAAAAATAGATTTTTTTTTAAATACAATGATCAGAACTATTAATAAGTGAATGTGTCCTCTTGAAATGCAAAGTGAAAAAAATAGCATAGAAATTATTAGAAAATAGAAAAATAAGTTTAGAAAAAAAATTCTAAGAAAACGGTTTGCCAATGGTACTTCCCGACTCAATAGTGATGAGATCTTCAAAAGTCAGTTTCTGTATTGTAGTGGTTATCACATGCGCCTAAAACACAAAAGGTCCCCAGTTCGAAACTGGGCAAAAATATGCTGTTATCTTTAGAATTTTAAAACAAGGGATTTTTGGTTGAAATGCCAAATAAAAATGCAATCATATAAAAAGTTTATTTCAGAATGCCATAATGTATGTCAAAGATAATTTTTTTACTGGATGGCGGTAGATTCTGTTTCCATGTAATTCCTGTAGTGTAGTGGTTATCACGTTCGCCTCACACGCGAAAGGTCCCCAGTTCGAAACTGGGCAGAAACATATTTTGTTACCTAAACACTTTGAATTCAATCATTTATATTTTGATAACTATCTACTGTTGCATTGCTCAATGAAAAAGCAAGCAAAAATCATATTGCAGAATATCAAAAGTCAATTTCCCTTCTACCATGCATATTGGATGGTGTTGCATTCATGAAATACCTGTAGTGTAGAGTTATTCACATTTACCCAATATGCATAAGGTCCCCCTTCAAAATTGGTCAGAAATACATTAAAAAAAAGATTTTTTTAGTAAATACAATGATCAGAATTGATAATAAGTGAATGTGTCCTCTTGAAATGCAAAGTGGAAAAATAGCGTCAAAATTATTAGAAAATAGGAAAAAAAGTTTAGAAAAAATTATATTTCTAAGAAAAGCATGTGTCATTTGTACTTCCAGACTAGATAGTGATGGGATCCACGAGAGTCAGTTTCTGTAGTGTAGTGGTTATCACGTTCGCCTAACACGCGAAAGGTCCCCAGTTCGAAACTGGGCAGAAACAATCTTTTAGCTTTAGAATTTTAAAACAATGAATTTTTGGGTAAAATGCTCAATAAAAATACAATTAAATAAAAAGTTTATTTTAGCATGCCATACTGAATGTCAAAGATTATTTTTTATTGGATGGTGGTCGCAAATTTTTCATGTAGTATCTGTAATGTAGTGATTTCATGTTTGCCTCACACGTGAAAGGTCCCCAGTTCGAAATTGGCAAAAACATATTTTGTTACCTAAACACTTTGAATTCAATAATTTATATTTTGATAACTATATACTGTTGCATTGCTCAATGAAAAAGCAAGCAAAAAAATCATATTGCAGAATATCAAAAGTCAATTTCCCTTCTACCATGCATATTGGATGGTGTTGCATTCATGAGGTACCTGTAGTGTAGTATTATACACATTTAGCCAATATGCATAAGGTTCCCCTTCAAAATTGGTCAGAAATACATTAAAAATAGATTTTTTTTTATTAAATACAATGATCAGAACTATTAATAAGTGAATGTGTCCTCTTGAAATGCAAAGTGGAAAAAATAGCATAGAAATTATTAGAAAATAGAAAAATAAGTTTAGAAAAAAAAATTCTAAGAAAACGGTTTGCCAATGGTACTTCCCGACTCGATAGTGATGAGATCTTCAAAAGTCAGTTTCTGTATTGTAGTGGTTATCACATTCGCCTAAAACACAAAAGGTCCCCAGTTCGAAACTGGGCAGAAATATGCTGTTATCTTTAGAATTTTAAAACAAGGGATTTTTGGTTGAAATGCCAAATAAAAATGCAATCATATAAAAAGTTTATTTCAGAATGCCATAATGTATGTCAAAGATCATATTTTATTGGATGGCGGGAGATGCTGTTTCCATGAAGTTACTGTAGTGTAGTGGTTATCACGTTTGCCTCACACGTGAAAGGTCCCCAGTTCGAAACTGGGCAGAAACATATTTTGTTACCTAAACACTTTGAATTCAATAATTTATATTTGATAACTATCTACTGTTGCATTGCTCAATGAAAAAGCAAGCAAAAAAATCATATTGCAGAATATCAAAAGTCAATTTCCCTTCTACAATGCATATTGGATGGTGTTGCATTCATGAAGTACCTGTAGTGTAGAGTTATTCACATTTACCCAATATGCATAAGGTCCCCCTTCAAAATTGGTCAGAAATACATTAAAAAAAGATTTTTTTAGTAAATACAATGATCAGAATTGATAATAAGTGAATGTGTCCTCTTGAAATGCAAAGTGGAAAAATAGCGTCAAAATTATTAGAAAATAGGAAAAAAAGTTTAGAAAAAATTATATTTCTAAGAAAAGCATGTGTCATGTGTACTTCCAGACGAGATAGTGATGGGATCCACGAGAGTCAGTTTCTGTAGTGTAGTGGTTATCACGTACATCTAACACGCGAAAGGTCCCCAGTTCGAAACTGGGCAGAAACAATCTTTTAGCTTTAGAATTTTAAAACAATTAATTTTTGGGTAAAATGCTTAATAAAAATACAATCATATAAAAAGTAAATTTCAGAATGCCATAATGTATGTCAAATATCATTTTTTATTGGATGGTGGGAGATGCTGTTTACATGTAGTTTTTGTAATGTAGTGGTTATCACGTTTGCCTCACATGCGAAAGGTCTCCACTTTGAAACTGGGCAGAAACATATTTTGTTACCTAAACACTTTGAATTCAATAATTTATATTTTGATAACCATCTACTGTTGCATTGCTCAATGAAAAAGCAAGCAAAAAATCATATTGCAAAATATCAAAAGTCAATTTCCCTTCTGCCATGCATATTGGATGGTGTTGCATTCATGAAGTACCTGTAGTGTAGAGTTATTCACATTTACCCAATATGCATAAGGTCCCCCTTCAAAATTGGTCAGAAATACATTAAAAAAAGATTTTTTTAGTAAATACAATGATCAGAATTGATAATAAGTGAATGTGTCCTCTGGAAATGCAAAGTGGATAAATAGCGTCAAAATTATTAGAAAATAGGAAAAAAAGTTTAGAAAAAATTATATTTCTAAGAAAACCATGTGTCATTTGTACTTCCAGACTAGATAGTGATGGTACCCATGAGAGTCAGTTTCTGTAGTGTAGTGGTTATCACATTCGCCTAACACGCGAAAGGTCCCCAGTTCGAAACTGGGCAGAAACAATCTTTTAGCTTTAGAATTTTAAAACAATGAATTTTTGGGTAAAATGCTCAATAAAAATACAATCAGATAAAAAGTTTATTTTAGCATGCCATACTGAATGTCAAAGATCATTTTTTATTGGATGGTGGTCGCAAATTTTTCATATAGTATCTGTAGTGTAGTGATTTCATGTTTGCCTCACACGTGAAAGGTCCCCAGTTCGAAATTGGCAAAAACATATTTTGTTACCTAAACACTTTGAATTCAATAATTTATGTTTTGATAACTATATACTGTTGCATTGCTCAATGAAAAAGCAAGCAAAAAATCATATTGCAGAATATTAAAAGTCAATTTCCCTTCTACCATGCATATTGGATGGTGTTGCATTCATGAGGTACCTGTAGTGTAGTATTATTCACATTTAGCCAATATGCATAAGGTTCCCCTTCAAAATTGGTCAGAAATACATTAAAAATAGATTTTTTTATTAAATACAATGATCAGAACTATTAATAAGTGAATGTGTCCTCTTGAAATGCAAAGTGGAAAAAATACCATAGAAATTATTAGAAAATAGAAAAATAAGTTTAGAAAAAAAAATTCTAAGAAAACGGTTTGCCAATGGTACTTCCCGACGCGATAGTGATGAGATCTTCAAAAGTCAGTTTCTGTATTGTAGTGGTTATCACATTCGCCTAAAACACAAAAGGTCCCCAGTTCGAAACTGGGCAGAAATATGCTGTTATCTTTAGAATTTTAAAACAAAGGATTTTTGGTTGAAATGCCAAATAAAAATGCAATCATATAAAAAGTTTATTTCAGAATCCCATAATGTATGTCAAAGATCATTTTTTATTGGATGGCGGTAGATGCTGTTTCCATGTAGTTTCTGTAGTGTAGTGGTTATCACGTTCGCCTCACACGCGAAATGTTCCCAGTTCGAAACTGGGCAGAAACATATTTTGTTACCTAAACACTTTGAATTCAATAATTTACATTTTGATAACTATCTACTGTTGCATTGCTCAATGAAAAAGCAAGCAAAAATCATATTGCAGAATATCAAAAGTCAATTTCCCTTCTACCATGCATATTGGATGGTGTTGCATTCATGAAGTACCTGTAGTGTAGAATTATTCACATTTACCCAATATGCATAAGGTCCCCCTTCAAAATTGGTCAGAAATACATTAAAAAAAGATTTTTTTAGTAAATACAATGATCAGAATTGATAATAAGTGAATGTGTCCTCTGGAAATGCAAAGTGGAAAAATAGCGTAAAAATTATTAGAGAATAGGAAAAAAAGTTTAGAAAAAATTGTAATTCTAAGAAAAGCATGTGTCATTTGTACTTCCAGACTAGATAGTGATGGAATCCATGAGAGTCAGTTTCTGTAGTGTAGTGGTTATCACGTTCGCCTAACACGCGAAAGGTCCCCAGTTCAAAACTGGGCAGATACAATCTTTTAGCTTTAGAATTTTAAAACAATGAATTTTTGGGTAAAATGCTTAATAAAAATACAATCAGATAAAAAGTAAATTTCAGAATGCCATAATGTATGTCAAATATAATTTTTTATTGGATGGTGGGAGATGCTGTTTCCATGTAGTTATTGTTATTTAGTGGTTATCACGTTTGCCTCACATGCGAAAGGTCCCCAGTTTGAAACTGGGCAGAAACATATTTTGTTAAATAAACACTTTGAATTCAAAAATTTATATTTTGATAACCATCTACTGTTGCATTGCTCAATGAAAAAGCAAGCAAAAAATCATATTGCAGAATATCAAAAGTCAATTTCCCTTCTACCATGCATATTGGATGGTGTTGCATTCATGAAGTACCTGTCGTGTAGAGTTATTCACATTTACCCAATATGCATAAGGTCCCCCTTCAAAATTGGTCAGAAATACATTAAAAAAAGTTTTTTTTAGTAAAGACAATGATCAGAATTGATAATAAGTGAATGTGTCCTCTTGAAATGCAAAGTGGATAAATAGCGTCAAAATTATTAGAAAATAGGAAAAAAAGTTTAGAAAAAATTATATTTCTAAGAAAACCATGTGTCATTTGTACTTCCAGACTAGATAGTGATGGGACCCATGAGAGTCAGTTTCTGTAGTGTAGTGGTTATCACGTTCGCCTAACACGCGAAAGGTCCTCGCTTCGAAACTGGGCAGAAACAATCTTTTAGCTTTAGAATTTTAAAACAATGAATTTTTGGGTAAAATGCTCAATAAAAATACAATCAGATAAAAAGTTTATTTTAGCATGCCATACTGAATGTCAAAGATCATTTTTTATTGGATGGTGGTCGCAAATTTTTCATATAGTATCTGTAGTGTAGTGATTTCATGTTTGCCTCACACGTGAAAGGTCCCCAGTTCGAAATTGGCAAAAACATATTTTGTTACCTAAACACTTTGAATTCAATAATTTATATTTTGATAACTATATACTGTTGCATTGCTCAATGAAAAAGCAAGCAAAAAATCATATTGCAGAATATCAAAAGTCAATTTCCCTTCTACCATGCATATTGGATGGTGTTGCATTCATGAGGTACCTGTAGTGTAGTATTATTCACATTTAGCCAATATGCATAAGGTTCCCCTTCAAAATTGGTCAGAAATACATTAAAAATAGATTTTTTTATTAAATACAATGATCAGAACTATAAATAAGTGAATGTGTCCTCTTGAAATGCAAAGTGGAAAAAATAGCATAGAAATTATTAGAAAAAAGAAAAATAAGTTTAGAAAAAAAAATTCTAAGAAAACGGTTTGCCAATGGTACTTCCCGACTCGATAGTGATGAGATCTTCAAAAGTCAGTTTCTGTATTGTAGTGGTTATCACATTCGCCTAAAACACAAAAGGTCCCCAGTTCGAAACTGGGCAGAATATGCTGTTATCTTTAGAATTTTAAAACAAGGGATTTTTGGTTGAAATGCCAAATAAAAATGCAATCATATAAAAAGTTTATTTCAGAATGCCATAATGTATGTCAAAGATCATTTTTTATTGGATGGCGGGAGATGCTGTTTCCATGTAGTTTCTGTAGTGTAGTGGTTATCACGTTCGCCTCACACGCAAAAGGTCCCCAGTTTGAAACTGGGCAGAAGCATATTTTGTTACCTAAACACTTTGAATTCAATAATTTATATTTTGATAACTATATACTGTTGCATTGCTCAATGAAAAAGCAAGCAACAATCATATTGCAGAATATCAAAAGTCAATTTCCTTTCTACCATGCATATTGGATGGTGTTGCATTCATGAAATACCTGTAGTGTAGAGTTATTCACATTTACCCAATATGCATAAGGTCCCCCTTTAAAATTGGTCAGAAATACATTAAAAAAATATTTTTGTAGTAAATACAATGATCAGAATTGATAATAAGTGAATGTGTCCTCTTGAAATGCAAAGTGGAAAAATAGCGTCAAAATTATTAGAAAATAGGAAAAAAAGTCTAGAAAAAATTATATTTCTAAGAAAAGCATGTGTCATTTGTACTTCCAGACTAGATAGTGATGGGGACCACGAGAGTCAGTTTCTGTAGTGTAGTGGTTAACACGTTTGCCTCACACGCGTAAGGTCCCCAGTTCGAAACTGGGCAGAAACAATCTTTTAGCTTTAGAATTTTAAAACAATGAATTTTTGGGTAAAATGCTCAATAAAAATACAATCAGATAAAAAGTTTATTTTAGCATGCCATACTGAATGTCAAAGATCATTTTTTTATTGGATGGTGGTCGCAAATTTTTCATGTAGTATCTGTAGTGTAGTGATTTCATGTTTGCCTCACATGTGAAAGGTCCCCAGTTCGAAATTGGCAGAAACATATTTTGTTACCTAAACACTTTGAATTCAATAATTTATATTTTGATAACTATATACTGTTGCATTGCTCAATGAAAAAGCAAGCAAAAAAATCATATTGCAGAATATCAAAAGTCAATTTCCCTTCTACCATGCATATTGGATGGTGTTGCATTCATGAGGTACCTGTAGTGTAGTATTATTCACATTTAGCCAATATGCATAAGGTTCCCCTTCAAAATTGGTCAGAAATACATTAAAAATAGATTTTTTTATTAAATACAATGATCAGAACTATTAATAAGTGAATGTGTCCTCTTGAAATGCAAAGTGGAAAAAATAGCATAGAAATTATTAGAAAATAGAAAAATAAGTTTAAAAAAAAATTCTAAGAAAACGGTTTGCCAATGGTACTTCCCGACTCGATAGTGATGAGATCTTCAAAAGTCAGTTTCTGTATTGTAGTGGTTATCACATTCGCCTAAAACACAAAAGGTCCCCAGTTCGAAACTGGGCAGAAATATGCTGTTATCTTTAGAATTTTAAAACAAGGGATTTTTGGTTGAAATGCCAAATAAAAATGCAATCATATAAAAAGTTTATTTCAGAATGCCATAATGTATGTCAAAGATCATTTTTTATTGGATGGCGGGAGATGCTGTTTCCATGTAGTTTCTGTAGTGTAGTGGTTATTACGTTCGCCTCACACGCGAAAGGTCCCCAGTTCGAAACTGGGCAGAAACATATTTTGTTACCTAAACACTTTGAATTCAATAATTTATATTTTGGTAACTATATACTGTTGCATTGCTCATTAAAAAAGCAAGCAAAAAATCATATTGCAGAATATCAAAAGTCAATTTCCCGTCTACCATGCATATTGGATAGTGTTGCAATCATGAAGTACCTGTAGTGTAGTATTATTCACATTTAGCCAATATGCATAAGGTTTCCCTTCAAAATTGGTCAGAAATACATTAAAAATAGATTTTTTTTAAATACAATGATCAGAACTATTAATAAGTGAATGTGTCCTCTTGAAATGCAAAGTGAAAAAAATAGCATAGAAATTATTAGAAAATAGAAAAATAAGTTTAGAAAAAAAAATTCTAAGAAAACGGTTTGCCAATGGTACTTCCCGACTCCATAGTGATGATATCTTCAAAAGTCAGTTTCTGTATTGTAGTGGTTATCACATGCGCCTAAAACACAAAAGGTCCCCAGTTCGAAACTGGTCAAAAATATGCTGTTATCTTTAGAATTTTAAAACAAGGGATTTTTGGTTGAAATGCCAAATAAAAATGCAATCATATAAAAAGTTTATTTCAGAATGCCATAATGTATGTCAAAGATAATTTTTTTACTGGATGGCGGTAGATTCTGTTTCCATGTAATTCCTGTAGTGTAGTGGTTATCACGCTCGCCTCACACGCAAAAGGTCACCAGTTCGAAACTGGGCAGAAACAATCTTTTAGCTTTAGAATTTTAAAACAATGAATTTTTGGGTAAAATGCTCAATAAAAATACAATCAGATAAAAAGTTTATTTTAGCATGCCATACTGAATGTCAAAGATCATTTTTTATTGGATGGTGGTCGCAAATTTTTCATGTAGTATCTGTAGTGTAGTGATTTCATGTTTGCCTCACACGCGAAAGGTCCCCAGTTCGAAACTGGGCAGAAATATGCTGTTATCTTTAGAATTTTAAAACAAGGGATTTTTGGTTGAAATGCCAAATAAAAATGCAATCATATAAAAAGTTTATTTCAGAATGCCATAATGTATGTCAAAGATCATTTCTTATTGGATGATGGTCGCAAATTTTTCATGTAGTATCTGTAGCGTAGTAATTTCATGTTTGCCTCACACGCGAAAGGTCCCCAATTCGAAATTGACAAAAACATATTTTGTTACCTAAACACTTTGAATTCAATAATTTATATTTTGGTAACTATACACTGTTGCATTGCTCAATGAAAAAGCAAGCAAAAAATCATATTGCAGAATATCAAAAGTCAATTTCACATCTACCATGCATATTGGATAGTGTTGCAATCATGAAGTACCTGTAGTGTAGTATTATTCACATTTAGCCAATATGCATAAGGTTCCCCTTCAAAATTGGTCAGAAATACATTAAAAATAGATTTTTTTTTAAATACAATGATCAGAACTATTAATAAGTGAATGTGTCCTCTTGAAATGCAAAGTGAAAAAAATAGCATAGAAATTATTAGAAAATAGAAAAATAAGTTTAGAAAAAAAAATTCTAAGAAAACGGTTTGCCAATGGTACTTCCCGACTCGATAGTGATGAGATCTTCAAAAGTCAGTTTCTGTATTGTAGTGGTTATCACATGCACCTAAAACACAAAAGGTCCCCAGTTCGAAACTGGGAAAAATATGCTGTTATCTTTAGAATTTTAAAACAAGGGATTTTTGGTTGAAATGCCAAATAAAAATGCAATCATATAAAAAGTTTATTTCCGAATGCCATAATGTATGTCAAAGATAATTTTTTTACTGGATGGCGGTAGATTCTGTTTCCATGTAATTTCTGTAGTGTAGTGGTTATCACGTTCGCCTCACACGCGAAAGGTCCCCTGTTCGAAACTGGGCAGAAACATATTTTGTTACCTAAACACTTTGAATTCAATAATTTATATTTTGATAACTATCTACTGTTGCATTGCTCAATGAAAAAGCAAGCAAAAATCATATTGCAGAATATCAAAAGTCAATTTCCCTTCTACCATGCATATTGGATGGTGTTGCATTCATGAAATACCTGTAGTGTAGAGTTATTCACATTTACCCAATATGCATAAGGTCCCCCTTCAAAATTGGTCAGAAATACATAAAAAAAAGATTTTTTTAGTAAATACAATGATCAGAATTGATAAGTGAATGTGTCCTCTTGAAATGCAAAGTGGAAAAATAGCGTCAAAATTATTAGAAAATAGGAAAAAAAGTTTAGAAAAAATATTATTTCAAAGAAAAGCATGTGTCATTTGTACTTCCAGACTAGATAGTGATGGGATCCACGAGAGTCAGTTTCTGTAGTGTAGTGGTTATCACGTTCACCTAACACGCGAAAGGTCCCCAGTTCGAAACTGGGCAGAAACAATCTTTTAGCTTTAGAATTTTAAAACAATGAATTTTGGGGTAAAATGCTCAATAAAAATACAATCAGATAAAAAGTTTATTTTAGCATGCCATACTGAATGTCAAAGATTATTTTTTATTGGATGGTGGTCGCAAATTTTTCATGTAGTATCTGTAGTGTAGGGATTTCATGTTTGCCTCACAAGTAAAAGGTCCCCAGTTCGAAATTGGCAGAAACATATTTTGTTACCTAAACACTTTGAATTCAATAATTTATATTTTGATAACTATATACTGTTGCATTGCTCAATGAAAAAGCAAGCAAAAAAATCATATTGCAGAATATCAAAAGTCAATTTCCCTTCTACCATGCATATTGGATGGTGTTGCATTCATGAGGTACCTGTAGTGTAGTATTATTCACATTTAGCCAATATGCATAAGGTTCCCTTTCAAAATTGGTCAGAAATACATTAAAAATAGATTTTTTTTTATTAAATACAATGATCAGAACTATTAATAAGTGAATGTGTCCTCTTGAAATGCAAAGTGGAAAAAATAGCATAGAAATTATTAGAAAATAGAAAAATAAGTTTAGAAAAAAAAATTCTAAGAAAACGGTTTGCCAATGGTACTTCCCGACTCGATAGTGATGAGATCTTCAAAAGTCAGTTTCTATATTGTAGTGGTTATCACATTCGCCTAAAACACAAAAGGTCCCCAGTTCGAAACTGGGCAGAAATATGCTGTTATCTTTAGAATTTTAAAACAAGGGATTTTTGGTTGAAATGCCAAATAAAAATGCAATCATATTAAAAGTTTATTTCAGAATGCCATAATGTATGTCAAAGATCATTTCTTATTGGATGATGGTCGCAAATTTTTCATGTAGTATCTGTAGCGTAGTAATTTCATGTTTGCCTCACACGCGAAAGGTCCCCAATTCGAAATTGACAGAAACATATTTTGTTACCTAAACACTTTGAATTCAATAATTTATATTTTGGTAACTATACACTGTTGCATTGCTCAATGAAAAAGCAAGCAAAAAATCATATTGCAGAATATCAAAAGTCAATTTCCCATCTACCATGCATATTGGATAGTTTTGCAATCATGAAGTACCTGTAGTGTAGTATTATTCACATTTAGCCAATATGCATAAGGTTCCCCTTCAAAATTGGTCAGAAATACATTAAAAATAGATTTTTTTTTAAATACAATGATCAGAACTATTAATAAGTGAATGTGTCCTCTTGAAATGCAAAGTGAAAAAAATAGCATAGAAATTATTAGAAAATAGAAAAATAAGTTTAGAAAAAAAATTCTAAGAAAACGGTTTGCCAATGGTACTTCCCGACTCAATAGTGATGAGATCTTCAAAAGTCAGTTTCTGTATTGTAGTGGTTATCACATGCGCCTAAAACACAAAAGGTCCCCAGTTCGAAACTGGGCAAAAATATGCTGTTATCTTTAGAATTTTAAAACAAGGGATTTTTGGTTGAAATGCCAAATAAAAATGCAATCATATAAAAAGTTTATTTCAGAATGCCATAATGTATGTCAAAGATAATTTTTTTACTGGATGGCGGTAGATTCTGTTTCCATGTAATTCCTGTAGTGTAGTGGTTATCACGTTCGCCTCACACGCGAAAGGTCCCCAGTTCGAAACTGGGCAGAAACATATTTTGTTACCTAAACACTTTGAATTCAATCATTTATATTTTGATAACTATCTACTGTTGCATTGCTCAATGAAAAAGCAAGCAAAAATCATATTGCAGAATATCAAAAGTCAATTTCCCTTCTACCATGCATATTGGATGGTGTTGCATTCATGAAATACCTGTAGTGTAGAGTTATTCACATTTACCCAATATGCATAAGGTCCCCCTTCAAAATTGGTCAGAAATACATTAAAAAAAAGATTTTTTTAGTAAATACAATGATCAGAATTGATAATAAGTGAATGTGTCCTCTTGAAATGCAAAGTGGAAAAATAGCGTCAAAATTATTAGAAAATAGGAAAAAAAGTTTAGAAAAAATTATATTTCTAAGAAAAGCATGTGTCATTTGTACTTCCAGACTAGATAGTGATGGGATCCACGAGAGTCAGTTTCTGTAGTGTAGTGGTTATCACGTTCGCCTAACACGCGAAAGGTCCCCAGTTCGAAACTGGGCAGAAACAATCTTTTAGCTTTAGAATTTTAAAACAATGAATTTTTGGGTAAAATGCTCAATAAAAATACAATTAAATAAAAAGTTTATTTTAGCATGCCATACTGAATGTCAAAGATTATTTTTTATTGGATGGTGGTCGCAAATTTTTCATGTAGTATCTGTAGTGTAGTGATTTCATGTTTGCCTCACACGTGAAAGGTCCCCAGTTCGAAATTGGCAAAAACATATTTTGTTACCTAAACACTTTGAATTCAATAATTTATATTTTGATAACTATATACTGTTGCATTGCTCAATGAAAAAGCAAGCAAAAAAATCATATTGCAGAATATCAAAAGTCAATTTCCCTTCTACCATGCATATTGGATGGTGTTGCATTCATGAGGTACCTGTAGTGTAGTATTATACACATTTAGCCAATATGCATAAGGTTCCCCTTCAAAATTGGTCAGAAATACATTAAAAATAGATTTTTTTTTATTAAATACAATGATCAGAACTATTAATAAGTGAATGTGTCCTCTTGAAATGCAAAGTGGAAAAAATAGCATAGAAATTATTAGAAAATAGAAAAATAAGTTTAGAAAAAAAAATTCTAAGAAAACGGTTTGCCAATGGTACTTCCCGACTCGATAGTGATGAGATCTTCAAAAGTCAGTTTCTGTATTGTAGTGGTTATCACATTCGCCTAAAACACAAAAGGTCCTCAGTTCGAAACTGAGCAGAAATATGCTGTTATCTTTAGAATTTTAATACAAAGGATTTTTGGTTGAAATGCCAAATAAAAATGCAATCATATAAAAAGTTTATTTCAGAATCCCATAATGTATGTCAAAGATCATTTTTTATTGGATGGCGGGAGATGCTGTTTCCATGTAGTTTCTGTAGTGTAGTGGTTATCACGTTCGCCTCACACGCGAAAGGTCCCCAGTTCGAAACTGGGCAGAAACATATTTTGTTACCTAAACACTTTGAATTCAATAATTTATATTTTGATAACTATCTTCTGTTGCATTGCTCAATAAAAAAGCAAGCAAAAATCATATTGCAGAATATCAAAAGTCAATTTCCCTTCTACCATGCATATTGGATGGTGTTGCATTCATGAAGTACCTGTAGTGTAGTATTATTCACATTTAGCCAATAAGCATAAGGTTGCCCTTCAAAATTGGTCAGAAATACATTAAAAATAGATTTTTTTTTATTAAATACAATGATCAGAACTATTAATAAGTGAATGTGTCCTCTTGAAATGCAAAGTGGAAAAAATAGCATAGAAATTATTAGAAAATAGAAAAATAAGTTTAGAAAAAAAAATTCTAAGAAAACGGTTTGCCAATGGTACTTCCCGACTCGATAGTGATGAGATCTTCAAAAATACAATGATCAGAATTGATAATAAGTGAATGTGTCCTCTTGAAATGCAAAGTGGAAAAATAGCGTCAAAATTATTAGAAAATAGGAAAAAAAGTTTAGAAAAAATTATATTTCAAAGATCATTTTTTATTGGATGGCGGTAGATGCTGTTTCCATGTAGTTTCTGTAGTGTAGTGGTTATCACGTTCGCCTCACACGCGAAATGTTCCCAGTTCGAAACTGGGCAGAAACATATTTTGTTACCTAAACACTTTGAATTCAATAATTTACATTTTGATAACTATCTACTGTTGCATTGCTCAATGAAAAAGCAAGCAAAAATCATATTGCAGAATATCAAAAGTCAATTTCCCTTCTACCATGCATATTGGATGGTGTTGCATTCATGAAGTACCTGTAGTGTAGAATTATTCACATTTACCCAATATGCATAAGGTCCCCCTTCAAAATTGGTCAGAAATACATTAAAAAAAGATTTTTTTAGTAAATACAATGATCAGAATTGATAATAAGTGAATGTGTCCTCTGGAAATGCAAAGTGGAAAAATAGCGTCAAAATTATTAGAAAACAGGAAAAAAAGTTTAGAAAAAATTGTATTTCTAAGAAAAGCATGTGTCATTTGTACTTCCAGACTAGATAGTGATGGAATCCACGAGAGTCAGTTTCTGTAGTGTAGTGGTTATCACGTTCGCCTAACACGCGAAAGGTCCCCAGTTCAAAACTGGGCAGAAACAATCTTTTAGCTTTAGAATTTTAAAACAATGAATTTTTGGGTAAAATGCTTAATAAAAATACAATCATATAAAAAGTAAATTTCAGAATGCCATAATGTCAAATATCATTTTTTATTGGATGGTGGGAGATGCTGTTTCCATGTAGTTTTTGTAATGTAGTGGTTATCACGTTTGCCTCACATGCGAAAGGTCCCCAGTTTGAAATTGGGCAGAAACATATTTTGTTAAATAAACACTTTGAATTCAAAAATTTATATTTTGATAACCATCTACTGTTGCATTGCTCAATGAAAAAGCAAGCAAAAAATCATATTGCAGAATATCAAAAGTCAATTTCCCTTCTACCATGCATATTGGATGGTGTTGCATTCATGAAGTACCTGTAGTGTAGAGTTATTCACATTTACCCAATATGCATAAGGTCCCCCTTCAAAATTGGTCAGAAATACATTAAAAATAGATTTTTTTATTAAATACAATGATCAGAACTATTAATAAGTGAATGTGTCCTCTTGAAATGCAAAGTGGAAAAAATAGCATAGAAATTATTAGAAAATAGAAAAATAAGTTTAGAAAAAAAAATTCTAAGAAAACGGTTTGCCAATGGTACTTCCCGACTCGTTAGTGATGAGATCTTCAAAAGTCAGTTTCTGTATTGTAGTGGTTATCACATTCGCCTAAAACACAAAAGGTCCCCAGTTCGAAACTGGGCAGAAATATGCTGTTATCTTTAGAATTTTAAAACAAAGGATTTTTGGTTGAAATGCCAAATAAAAATGCAATCATATAAAAAGTTTATTTCAGAATCCCATAATGTATGTCAAAGATCATTTTTTATTGGATGGCGGGAGATGCTGTTTCCATGTAGTTTCTGTAGTGTAGTTGTTATCACGTTCGCCTCACACGCGAAAGGTCCCCAGTTCGAAACTGGGCAGAAACATATTTCGTTACCTAAACACTTTGAATTCAATAATTTATATTTTGATAACTATCTACTGTTGCATTGCTCAATGAAAAAGCAAGCAAAAATCATATTGCAGAATATCAAAAGTCAATTTCCCTTCTACCATGCATATTGGATGGTGTTGCATTCATGAAGTACCTGTAGTGTAGAGTTATTCACATTTACCCAATATGCATAAGGTCCCCCTTCAAAATTGGTCAGAAATACATTAAAAAAATATTTTTTTAGTAAATACAATGATCAGAATTGATAATAAGTGAATGTGTCCTCTGGAAATGCAAAGTGGATAAATAGCGTCAAAATTATTAGAAAATAGGAAAAAAAGTTTAGAAAAAATTATATTTCTAAGAAAACCATGTGTCATTTGTACTTCCAGACTAGATAGTGATGAGACCCATGAGAGTCAGTTTCTGTAGTGTAGTGGTTATCACGTTCGCCTAACACGCGAAAGGTCCCCAGTTCGAAACTGGGCAGAAACAATCTTTTAGCTTTAGAATTTTAAAACAATGAATTTTTGGGTAAAATGCTCAATAAAAATACAATCAGATAAAAAGTTTATTTTAGCATGCCATACTGAATGTCAAAGATCATTTTTTATTGGATGGTGGTTGCAAATTTTTCATATAGTATCTGTAGTGTAGTGATTTCATGTTTGCCTCACACGTGAAAGGTCCCCAGTTCGAAATTGGCAAAAACATATTTTGTTACCTAAACACTTTGAATTCAATAATTTATATTTTGATAACTATATACTGTTGCATTGCTCAATGAAAAAGCAAGCAAAAAATCATAATGCAGAATATCAAAAGTCAATTTCCCTTCTACCATGCATATTGGATGGTGTTGCATTCATGAGGTACCTGTAGTGTAGTATTATTCACATTTAGCCAATATGCATAAGGTTCCCCTTCAAAATTGGTCAGAAATACATTAAAAATAGATTTTTTTTTATTAAATACAATGATCAGAACTATTAATAAGTGAATGTGTCCTCTTGAAATGCAAAGTGGAAAAAATAGCATAGAAATTATTAGAAAATAGAAAAATAAGTTTAGAAAAAAAAATTCTAAGAAAACGGTTTGCCAATGGTACTTCCCGACTCGATAGTGATGAGATCTTCAAAAGTCAGTTTCTGTATTGTAGTGGTTATCACATTCGCCTAAAACACAAAAGGTCCTCAGTTCGAAACTGAGCAGAAATATGCTGTTATCTTTAGAATTTTAATACAAAGGATTTTTGGTTGAAATGCCAAATAAAAATGCAATCATATAAAAAGTTTATTTCAGAATCCCATAATGTATGTCAAAGATCATTTTTTATTGGATGGCGGGAGATGCTGTTTCCATGTAGTTTCTGTAGTGTAGTGGTTATCACGTTCGCCTCACACGCGAAAGGTCCCCAGTTCGAAACTGGGCAGAAACATATTTTGTTACCTAAACACTTTGAATTCAATAATTTATATTTTGATAACTATCTTCTGTTGCATTGCTCAATAAAAAAGCAAGCAAAAATCATATTGCAGAATATCAAAAGTCAATTTCCCTTCTACCATGCATATTGGATGGTGTTGCATTCATGAAGTACCTGTAGTGTAGTATTATTCACATTTAGCCAATAAGCATAAGGTTGCCCTTCAAAATTGGTCAGAAATACATTAAAAATAGATTTTTTTTTATTAAATACAATGATCAGAACTATTAATAAGTGAATGTGTCCTCTTGAAATGCAAAGTGGAAAAAATAGCATAGAAATTATTAGAAAATAGAAAAATAAGTTTAGAAAAAAAAATTCTAAGAAAACGGTTTGCCAATGGTACTTCCCGACTCGATAGTGATGAGATCTTCAAAAATACAATGATCAGAATTGATAATAAGTGAATGTGTCCTCTTGAAATGCAAAGTGGAAAAATAGCGTCAAAATTATTAGAAAATAGGAAAAAAAGTTTAGAAAAAATTATATTTCAAAGATCATTTTTTATTGGATGGCGGTAGATGCTGTTTCCATGTAGTTTCTGTAGTGTAGTGGTTATCACGTTCGCCTCACACGCGAAATGTTCCCAGTTCGAAACTGGGCAGAAACATATTTTGTTACCTAAACACTTTGAATTCAATAATTTACATTTTGATAACTATCTACTGTTGCATTGCTCAATGAAAAAGCAAGCAAAAATCATATTGCAGAATATCAAAAGTCAATTTCCCTTCTACCATGCATATTGGATGGTGTTGCATTCATGAAGTACCTGTAGTGTAGAATTATTCACATTTACCCAATATGCATAAGGTCCCCCTTCAAAATTGGTCAGAAATACATTAAAAAAAGATTTTTTTAGTAAATACAATGATCAGAATTGATAATAAGTGAATGTGTCCTCTGGAAATGCAAAGTGGAAAAATAGCGTCAAAATTATTAGAAAACAGGAAAAAAAGTTTAGAAAAAATTGTATTTCTAAGAAAAGCATGTGTCATTTGTACTTCCAGACTAGATAGTGATGGAATCCACGAGAGTCAGTTTCTGTAGTGTAGTGGTTATCACGTTCGCCTAACACGCGAAAGGTCCCCAGTTCAAAACTGGGCAGAAACAATCTTTTAGCTTTAGAATTTTAAAACAATGAATTTTTGGGTAAAATGCTTAATAAAAATACAATCATATAAAAAGTAAATTTCAGAATGCCATAATGTCAAATATCATTTTTTATTGGATGGTGGGAGATGCTGTTTCCATGTAGTTTTTGTAATGTAGTGGTTATCACGTTTGCCTCACATGCGAAAGGTCCCCAGTTTGAAATTGGGCAGAAACATATTTTGTTAAATAAACACTTTGAATTCAAAAATTTATATTTTGATAACCATCTACTGTTGCATTGCTCAATGAAAAAGCAAGCAAAAAATCATATTGCAGAATATCAAAAGTCAATTTCCCTTCTACCATGCATATTGGATGGTGTTGCATTCATGAAGTACCTGTAGTGTAGAGTTATTCACATTTACCCAATATGCATAAGGTCCCCCTTCAAAATTGGTCAGAAATACATTAAAAATAGATTTTTTTATTAAATACAATGATCAGAACTATTAATAAGTGAATGTGTCCTCTTGAAATGCAAAGTGGAAAAAATAGCATAGAAATTATTAGAAAATAGAAAAATAAGTTTAGAAAAAAAAATTCTAAGAAAACGGTTTGCCAATGGTACTTCCCGACTCGTTAGTGATGAGATCTTCAAAAGTCAGTTTCTGTATTGTAGTGGTTATCACATTCGCCTAAAACACAAAAGGTCCCCAGTTCGAAACTGGGCAGAAATATGCTGTTATCTTTAGAATTTTAAAACAAAGGATTTTTGGTTGAAATGCCAAATAAAAATGCAATCATATAAAAAGTTTATTTCAGAATCCCATAATGTATGTCAAAGATCATTTTTTATTGGATGGCGGGAGATGCTGTTTCCATGTAGTTTCTGTAGTGTAGTTGTTATCACGTTCGCCTCACACGCGAAAGGTCCCCAGTTCGAAACTGGGCAGAAACATATTTCGTTACCTAAACACTTTGAATTCAATAATTTATATTTTGATAACTATCTACTGTTGCATTGCTCAATGAAAAAGCAAGCAAAAATCATATTGCAGAATATCAAAAGTCAATTTCCCTTCTACCATGCATATTGGATGGTGTTGCATTCATGAAGTACCTGTAGTGTAGAGTTATTCACATTTACCCAATATGCATAAGGTCCCCCTTCAAAATTGGTCAGAAATACATTAAAAAAATATTTTTTTAGTAAATACAATGATCAGAATTGATAATAAGTGAATGTGTCCTCTGGAAATGCAAAGTGGATAAATAGCGTCAAAATTATTAGAAAATAGGAAAAAAAGTTTAGAAAAAATTATATTTCTAAGAAAACCATGTGTCATTTGTACTTCCAGACTAGATAGTGATGAGACCCATGAGAGTCAGTTTCTGTAGTGTAGTGGTTATCACGTTCGCCTAACACGCGAAAGGTCCCCAGTTCGAAACTGGGCAGAAACAATCTTTTAGCTTTAGAATTTTAAAACAATGAATTTTTGGGTAAAATGCTCAATAAAAATACAATCAGATAAAAAGTTTATTTTAGCATGCCATACTGAATGTCAAAGATCATTTTTTATTGGATGGTGGTTGCAAATTTTTCATATAGTATCTGTAGTGTAGTGATTTCATGTTTGCCTCACACGTGAAAGGTCCCCAGTTCGAAATTGGCAAAAACATATTTTGTTACCTAAACACTTTGAATTCAATAATTTATATTTTGATAACTATATACTGTTGCATTGCTCAATGAAAAAGCAAGCAAAAAATCATAATGCAGAATATCAAAAGTCAATTTCCCTTCTACCATGCATATTGGATGGTGTTGCATTCATGAGGTACCTGTAGTGTAGTATTATTCACATTTAGCCAATATGCATAAGGTTCCCCTTCAAAATTGGTCAGAAATACATTAAAAATAGATTTTTTTTTATTAAATACAATGATCAGAACTATTAATAAGTGAATGTGTCCTCTTGAAATGCAAAGTGGAAAAAATAGCATAGAAATTATTAGAAAATAGAAAAATAAGTTTAGAAAAAAAAATTCTAAGAAAACGGTTTGCCAATGGTACTTCCCGACTCGATAGTGATGAGATCTTCAAAAGTCAGTTTCTGTATTGTAGTGGTTATCACATTCGCCTAAAACACAAAAGGTCCTCAGTTCGAAACTGAGCAGAAATATGCTGTTATCTTTAGAATTTTAATACAAAGGATTTTTGGTTGAAATGCCAAATAAAAATGCAATCATATAAAAAGTTTATTTCAGAATCCCATAATGTATGTCAAAGATCATTTTTTATTGGATGGCGGGAGATGCTGTTTCCATGTAGTTTCTGTAGTGTAGTGGTTATCACGTTCGCCTCACACGCGAAAGGTCCCCAGTTCGAAACTGGGCAGAAACATATTTTGTTACCTAAACACTTTGAATTCAATAATTTATATTTTGATAACTATCTTCTGTTGCATTGCTCAATAAAAAAGCAAGCAAAAATCATATTGCAGAATATCAAAAGTCAATTTCCCTTCTACCATGCATATTGGATGGTGTTGCATTCATGAAGTACCTGTAGTGTAGTATTATTCACATTTAGCCAATAAGCATAAGGTTGCCCTTCAAAATTGGTCAGAAATACATTAAAAATAGATTTTTTAATTAAATACAATGATCAGAACTATTAATAAGTGAATGTGTCCTCTTGAAATGCAAAGTGGAAAAAATAGCATAGAAATTATTAGAAAATAGAAAAATAAGTTTAGAAAAAAAAATTCTAAGAAAAAGGTTTGCCAATGGTACTTCCCGACTCGATAGTGATGAGATCTTCAAAAGTCAGTTTCTGTATTGTAGTGGTTATCACATTCGCCTAAAATACAAAAGGTCCCCAGTTCGAAACTGGGCAGAAATATGCTGTTATCTTTAGAATTTTAAAACAAGGGATTTTTGGTTGAAATGCCAAATAAAAATGCAATCATATAAAAAGTTTATTTCAGAATGCCATAATGTATGTCAAAGATAATTTTTTATTTGAAGGCGGGAGATGCTGTTTCCGTGAAGTTTCTGTAGTGTAGTGGTTATCACGTTCGCCTCACACGCGAAAGGTCCCCAGTTCGAAACTGGGCAGAAACATATTTTGTTACCTAAACACTTTGAATTCAATAATTTATATTTTGATAACTATCTACTTTTGCATTGCTCAATGAAAAAGCAAGCAAAAATCATATTGCAGAATATCAAAAGTAAATTTCCCTTCTACCATGCATATTGGATGGTGTTGCATTCATGAAGTACCTGTAGTGTAGAGTTATTCACATTTACCCAATATGCATAAGGTCCCCCTTCAAAATTGGGTCAGAAATACATTAAAAAAATATTTTTTTTAGTAAATACAATGATCAGAATTGATAATAAGTGAATGTGTCCTCTTGAAATGCAAAGTGGAAAAATAGCGTCAAAATTATTAGAAAATAGGAAAAAAAGTTTAGAAAAAATTATATTTCTAAGAAAAGCATGTGTCATGTGTACTTCCAGACGAGATAGTGATGGGATCCACGAGAGTCAGTTTCTGTAGTGTAGTGGTTATCACGTACATTTAACACGCGAAAGGTCCCCAGTTCGAAACTGGGCAGAAACAATCCCTTAGCTTTAGAATTTTAAAACAATGAATTTTTGGGTAAAATGCTTAATAAAAATACAATCAGATAAAAAGTTTATTTTAGCATGCCATACTGAATGTCAAAGATCATTTTTTATTGGATGATGGTCGCAAATTTTTCATGTAGTATCTGTAGTGTAGTGATTTCATGTTTGCCTCACACGTGAATGGTCCCCAGTTCGAAATTGGCAGAAACATATTTTGTTACCTAAACACTTTGAATTCAATAATTTTTATTTTGATAACTATATACTGTTGCATTGCTCAATGAAAAAGCAAGCAAAAAATCATATTGCAGAATATCAAAAGTCAATTTCCCTTCTACCATGCATATTGGATGGTGTTGCATTCATGAGGTACCTGTAGTGTAGTATTATTCACATTTAGCCAATATGCATAAGGTTCCCCTTCAAAATTGGTCAGAAATACATTAAAAATAGATTGTTTTATTAAATACAATGATCAGAACTATTAATAAGTGAATGTGTCCTCTTGAAATGCAAAGTGGAAAAAATAGCATAGAAATTATTAGAAAATAGAAAAATAAGTTTAGAATTTTTTTTTCTAAGAAAACGGTTTGCCAATGGTACTTCCCGACTCGATAGTGATGAGATCTTCAAAAGTCAGTTTCTGTATTGTAGTGGTTATCACATTCGCCTAAAACACAAAAGGTCCCCAGTTCGAAACTGGGCAGAAATATGCTGTTATCTTTAGAATTTTAATACAAAGGATTTTTGGTTGAAATGCCAAATAAAAATGCAATCATATAAAAAGTTTATTTCAGAATCCCATAATGTATGTCAAAGATCATTTTTTAGTGGATGGCGGGAGATGCTGTTTCCATGTAGTTTCTGTAGTGTAGTGGTTATCACGTTCGCCTCACACGCGAAAGGTCCCCAGTTCGAAACTTGGCAGAAACATATTTTGTTACCTAAACACTTTGAATTCAATAATTTATATTTTGATAACTATCTACTGTTGCATTGCTCAATGAAAAAGCAAGCAAAAATCATATTGCAGAATATCAAAAGTCAATTTCCCTTCTACCATGCATATTGGATGGTGTTGCATTCATGAAGTACCAGTAGTGTAGTATTATTCACATTTAGCCAATATGCATAAGGTTCCCCTTCAAAAATGGTCAGAAATACATTAAAAATAGATTTTTTTATTAAATACAATGATCAGAACTATTAATAAGTGAATGTGTCCTCTTGAAATGCAAAGTGGAAAAAATAGCATAGAAATTATTAGAAAATAGAAAAATAAGTTTAGAAAAAAAAATTCTAAGAAAACGGTTTGCCAATGGTACTTCCTGACTCCATAGTGATGAGCTCTTCAAAAGTCAGTTTCTGTATTGTAGTGGTTATCCCATGCGCCTAAAACACAATAGGTCCCCAGTTCGAAACTGGACAGAAATATGCTGTTATCTTTAGAATTTTAAAACAAGGGATTTTTGGTTGAAATGCCAAATAAAAATGCAATCATATAAAAAGTTTATTTCAGAATGCATAATGTATGTCAAAGATAATTTTTTATTGGATGGCGGTAGATCCTGTTTCCATGTAGTTCCTGTAGTGTAGTGGTTATCACGTTCGCCTCACACGCGAAAGGTCCCCTGTTCGAAACAGGGCAGAAACATATTTTGTTACCTAAACACTTTGAATTCAATAATTTATATTTTGATAACTATCTTCTGTTGCATTGCTCAATAAAAAAGCAAGCAAAAAATTCATATTGCAGAATATCAAAAGTCAATTTCCCTTCTACCATGCATATTGGATGGTGTTGCATTCATGAAGTACCTGTAGTGTAGAGTTATTCACATTTACCCAATATGCATAAGGTCCCCCTTGAAAATTGATCAGAAATACATTAAAAAAAGATTTTTTTAGTAAATACAATGATCAGAATTGATAATAAGTGAATGTGTCCTCTTGAAATGCAAAGTGGAAAAATAGCGTCAAAATTATTAGAAAATTGGAAAAAAAGTTTAGAAAAAATTATATTTCTAAGAAAAGCATGTGTCATTTGTACTTCCAGACTAGATAGTAATGCGATCCACGAGAGTCAATTTCTGTAGTGTTGTAGTGTTGTGGTTATCACGTTCGCCTAACACGCGAAAGGTCCCAAGTTTGAAACTTGACAGAAACAATCTTTTAGCTTTAGAATTTTAAAACAATAAATTTTTGGGTAAAATGCTCAATAAAAATACAATCAGATAAAAAGTTTATTTTAGCATGCAATACTGAATGTCAAAGATCATTTTTTATTGGATGGTGGTCGCAAATTTTTCATGTAGTATCTGAAGTGTAGTGATTTCATGTTTGCCTCACACGTGAAAGGTCCCCAGTTCGAAATTGGCAGAAACATATTTTGTTACCTAAACACTTTGAATTCAAAAATTTATATTTTGATAACTATATACTGTTGCATTGCTCAATGAAAAAGCAAGCAAAAAATCATATTGCAGAATATCAAAAGTCAATTTCCCTTCTACCATGCATATTGGATGGTGTTGCATTCATGAGGTACCTGTAGTGTAGTATTATTCACATTTAGCCAATATGCATAAGGTTCCCCTTCAAAATTGGTCAGAAATACATTAAAAATAGATTTTTTTTATTAAATACAATGATCAGAACTATTAATAAGTGAATGTGTCCTCTTGAAATGCAAAGTGGAAAAAATAGCATAGAAATTATTAGAAAATAGAAAAATAAGTTTAAAAAAAAATTTCTAAGAAAACGGTTTGCCAATGGTACTTCCCGACTCGATAGTGATGAGATCTTCAAAAGTCAGTTTCTGTATTGTAGTGGTTATCACATTCGCCTAAAACACAAAAGGTCCCCAGTTCGAAACTGGGCAGAAATATGCTGTTATCTTTAGAATTTTAAAACAAGGGATTTTTGGTTGAAATGCCAAATAAAAATGCAATCATATAAAAAGTTTATTTCAGAATGCCATAATGTATGTCAAAGATCATTTTTTATTGGATGGCGGGAGATGCTGTTTCCATGTAGTTTCTGTAGTGTAGTGGTTATCACGTTTACCTCACACGCGAAAGGTCCCCAGTTCGAAACTGGGCAGAAACATGTTTTGTTACCTAAACACTTTAAATTCAATAATTTATATTTTGATAACTATCTACTGTTGCATTGCTCAATGAAAAAGCAAGCAAAAATCATATTGCAGAATATCAAAAGTCAATTTCCTTTCTACCATGCATATTGGATGGTGTTGCATTCATGAAGTACGTGTAGTGTAGAGTTATTCACATTTACCCAATATGCATAAGGTCCCCCTTCAAAATTGGTCAGAAATACATTAAAAAAAGATTTTTTTTAGTAAATACAATGATCAGAATTGATAATAAGTGAATGTGTCCTCTTGAAATGCAAAGTGGAAAAATAGCATCAAAATTATTAGAAAATAGGAAAAAAAGTTTAGAAAAAATTATATTTCTAAGAAAACCATGTGTCATTTGTACTTCCAGACTAGATATTGATGAAATCCACGAGAGTCAGTTTCTGTAGTGTAGTGGTTATCATGTTCGCCTAACACGCGAAAGGTCCCCAGTTTGAAACTGGGCAGAAACAATCTTTTAGCTTTAGAATTTTAAAACAATGAATTTTTGGGTAAAATTCTCAATAAAAATACAATCAGATAAAAAGTTTATTTTAGCATGCCATACTGAATGTCAAAGATCATTTTTTTATTGGATGGCGGTCGCAAATTTTTCATGTAGTATCTGTAGTGAAGTGATTTCATGTTTGCCTTACACGTGAAAGGTCCCCATTTCGAAATTGGCAGAAACATATTTTGTTACCTAAACACTTTGAATTCAATCATTTATATTTTGATAACTTTATACTGTTGCATTGCTCAATGAAAAAGCAAGCAAAAAATCATATTGCAGAATATCAAAAGTCAATTTCCCTTCTTCCATGCATATTGGATGGTGTTGCATTCATGAAGTACCTGTAGTGTAGTATTATTCACATTTAGCCAATATGCATAAGGTTCCCCTTCAAAATTGGTCAGAAATACATTAAAAATAGATTTTTTTATTAAATACAATGATCAGAACTATTAATAAGTGAATGTGTCCTCTTGAAATGCAAAGTGGAAAAAATAGCATAGAAATTATTAGAAAATAGAAAAATAAGTTTAGAAAAAAAAATTCTAAGAAAACGGTTTGCCAATGGTACTTCCCGACTCGATAGTGATGAGATCTTCAAAAGTCAGTTTCTGTATTGTAGTGGTTATCACATTCGCCTAAAACACAAAAGGTCCCCAGTTCGAAACTGGGCAGAAATATGCTGTTATCTTTAGAATTTTAATACAAAGGATTTTTGGTTGAAATGCCAAATAAAAATGCAATCATATAAAAAGTTTATTTCAGAATGCCATAATGTATGTCAAAGATCATTTTTTAGTGGATGGCGGGAGATGCTGTTTCCATGTAGTTTCTGTAGTGTAGTGGTTATCACGTTCGCCTCACACGCGAAAGGTCCCCAGTTCGAAACTTGGCAGAAACATATTTTGTTACCTAAACACTTTGAATTCAATAATTTATATTTTGATAACTATCTACTGTTGCATTGCTCAATGAAAAAGCAAGCAAAAATCATATTGCAGAATATCAAAAGTCAATTTCCCTTCTACCATGCATATTGGATGGTGTTGCATTCATGAAGTACCAGTAGTGTAGTATTATTCACATTTAGCCAATATGCATAAGGTTCCCCTTCAAAAATGGTCAGAAATACATTAAAAATAGATTTTTTTATTAAATACAATGATCAGAACTATTAATAAGTGAATGTGTCCTCTTGAAATGCAAAGTGGAAAAAATAGCATAGAAATTATTAGAAAATAGAAAAATAAGTTTAGAAAAAAAAATTCTAAGAAAACGGTTTGCCAATGGTACTTCCTGACTCCATAGTGATGAGCTCTTCAAAAGTCAGTTTCTGTATTGTAGTGGTTATCCCATGCGCCTAAAACACAATAGGTCCCCAGTTCGAAACTGGACAGAAATATGCTGTTATCTTTAGAATTTTAAAACAAGGGATTTTTGGTTGAAATGCCAAATAAAAATGCAATCATATAAAAAGTTTATTTCAGAATGCATAATGTATGTCAAAGATAATTTTTTATTGGATGGCGGTAGATCCTGTTTCCATGTAGTTCCTGTAGTGTAGTGGTTATCACGTTCGCCTCACACGCGAAAGGTCCCCTGTTCGAAACAGGGCAGAAACATATTTTGTTACCTAAACACTTTGAATTCAATAATTTATATTTTGATAACTATCTTCTGTTGCATTGCTCAATAAAAAAGCAAGCAAAAAATTCATATTGCAGAATATCAAAAGTCAATTTCCCTTCTACCATGCATATTGGATGGTGTTGCATTCATGAAGTACCTGTAGTGTAGAGTTATTCACATTTACCCAATATGCATAAGGTCCCCCTTGAAAATTGATCAGAAATACATTAAAAAAAGATTTTTTTAGTAAATACAATGATCAGAATTGATAATAAGTGAATGTGTCCTCTTGAAATGCAAAGTGGAAAAATAGCGTCAAAATTATTAGAAAATTGGAAAAAAAGTTTAGAAAAAATTATATTTCTAAGAAAAGCATGTGTCATTTGTACTTCCAGACTAGATAGTAATGCGATCCACGAGAGTCAATTTCTGTAGTGTTGTAGTGTTGTGGTTATCACGTTCGCCTAACACGCGAAAGGTCCCAAGTTTGAAACTTGACAGAAACAATCTTTTAGCTTTAGAATTTTAAAACAATAAATTTTTGGGTAAAATGCTCAATAAAAATACAATCAGATAAAAAGTTTATTTTAGCATGCAATACTGAATGTCAAAGATCATTTTTTATTGGATGGTGGTCGCAAATTTTTCATGTAGTATCTGAAGTGTAGTGATTTCATGTTTGCCTCACACGTGAAAGGTCCCCAGTTCGAAATTGGCAGAAACATATTTTGTTACCTAAACACTTTGAATTCAAAAATTTATATTTTGATAACTATATACTGTTGCATTGCTCAATGAAAAAGCAAGCAAAAAATCATATTGCAGAATATCAAAAGTCAATTTCCCTTCTACCATGCATATTGGATGGTGTTGCATTCATGAGGTACCTGTAGTGTAGTATTATTCACATTTAGCCAATATGCATAAGGTTCCCCTTCAAAATTGGTCAGAAATACATTAAAAATAGATTTTTTTTATTAAATACAATGATCAGAACTATTAATAAGTGAATGTGTCCTCTTGAAATGCAAAGTGGAAAAAATAGCATAGAAATTATTAGAAAATAGAAAAATAAGTTTAAAAAAAAATTTCTAAGAAAACGGTTTGCCAATGGTACTTCCCGACTCGATAGTGATGAGATCTTCAAAAGTCAGTTTCTGTATTGTAGTGGTTATCACATTCGCCTAAAACACAAAAGGTCCCCAGTTCGAAACTGGGCAGAAATATGCTGTTATCTTTAGAATTTTAAAACAAGGGATTTTTGGTTGAAATGCCAAATAAAAATGCAATCATATAAAAAGTTTATTTCAGAATGCCATAATGTATGTCAAAGATCATTTTTTATTGGATGGCGGGAGATGCTGTTTCCATGTAGTTTCTGTAGTGTAGTGGTTATCACGTTTACCTCACACGCGAAAGGTCCCCAGTTCGAAACTGGGCAGAAACATGTTTTGTTACCTAAACACTTTAAATTCAATAATTTATATTTTGATAACTATCTACTGTTGCATTGCTCAATGAAAAAGCAAGCAAAAATCATATTGCAGAATATCAAAAGTCAATTTCCTTTCTACCATGCATATTGGATGGTGTTGCATTCATGAAGTACGTGTAGTGTAGAGTTATTCACATTTACCCAATATGCATAAGGTCCCCCTTCAAAATTGGTCAGAAATACATTAAAAAAAGATTTTTTTTAGTAAATACAATGATCAGAATTGATAATAAGTGAATGTGTCCTCTTGAAATGCAAAGTGGAAAAATAGCATCAAAATTATTAGAAAATAGGAAAAAAAGTTTAGAAAAAATTATATTTCTAAGAAAACCATGTGTCATTTGTACTTCCAGACTAGATATTGATGAAATCCACGAGAGTCAGTTTCTGTAGTGTAGTGGTTATCATGTTCGCCTAACACGCGAAAGGTCCCCAGTTTGAAACTGGGCAGAAACAATCTTTTAGCTTTAGAATTTTAAAACAATGAATTTTTGGGTAAAATTCTCAATAAAAATACAATCAGATAAAAAGTTTATTTTAGCATGCCATACTGAATGTCAAAGATCATTTTTTTATTGGATGGCGGTCGCAAATTTTTCATGTAGTATCTGTAGTGAAGTGATTTCATGTTTGCCTTACACGTGAAAGGTCCCCATTTCGAAATTGGCAGAAACATATTTTGTTACCTAAACACTTTGAATTCAATCATTTATATTTTGATAACTTTATACTGTTGCATTGCTCAATGAAAAAGCAAGCAAAAAATCATATTGCAGAATATCAAAAGTCAATTTCCCTTCTTCCATGCATATTGGATGGTGTTGCATTCATGAAGTACCTGTAGTGTAGTATTATTCACATTTAGCCAATATGCATAAGGTTCCCCTTCAAAATTGGTCAGAAAACATTAAAAAAAGATTTTTTTATTAAATACAATGATCATAACTATTAATAAGTGAATGTGTCCTCTTGAAATGCAAAGTGGAAAAAATAGCATAGAAATTATTAGAAAATAGAAAAACAAGTTTAGAAAAAAAAAATTCTAAGAAAACGGTTTGCCAATGGTACTTCCCGACTCGATAGTGATGGGATCCACGAGAGTCAGTTTCTGTAGTGTAGTGGTTATCACATTCGCCTAAAACACAAAAGGTCCCCAGTTCGAAACTGGGCAGAAATATGCTGTTATCTTTAGAATTTTAAAACAAGGGATTTTTGGTTGAAATGCCAAATAAAAATGCAATCATATAAAAAGTTTATTTCAGAATGCCATAATGTATGTCAAAGATCATTTTTTATTGGATGGCGGGAGATGCTGTTTCCATGTAGTTTCTGTAGTGTAGTGGTTATCACGTTTACCTCACACGCGAAAGGTCCCCAGTTCGAAACTGGGCAGAAACATGTTTTGTTACCTAAACACTTTAAATTCAATAATTTATATTTTGATAACTATCTACTGTTGCATTGCTCAATGAAAAAGCAAGCAAAAATCATATTGCAGAATATCAAAAGTCAATTTCCTTTCTACCATGCATATTGGATGGTGTTGCATTCATGAAGTACGTGTAGTGTAGAGTTATTCACATTTGCCCAATATGCATAAGGTCCCCCTTCAAAATTGGTCAGAAATACATTAAAAAAAGATTTTTTTTAGTAAATACAATGATCAGAATTGATAATAAGTGAATGTGTCCTCTTGAAATGCAAAGTGGAAAAATAGCATCAAAATTATTAGAAAATAGGAAAAAAAGTTTAGAAAAAATTATATTTCTAAGAAAACCATGTGTCATTTGTACTTCCAGACTAGATATTGATGAAATCCACGAGAGTCAGTTTCTGTAGTGTAGTGGTTATCATGTTCGCCTAACACGCGAAAGGTCCCCAGTTTGAAACTGGGCAGAAACAATCTTTTAGCTTTAGAATTTTAAAACAATGAATTTTTGGGTAAAATTCTCAATAAAAATACAATCAGATAAAAAGTTTATTTTAGCATGCCATACTGAATGTCAAAGATCATTTTTTTATTGGATGGCGGTCGCAAATTTTTCATGTAGTATCTGTAGTGAAGTGATTTCATGTTTGCCTTACACGTGAAAGGTCCCCATTTCGAAATTGGCAGAAACATATTTTGTTACCTAAACACTTTGAATTCAATCATTTATATTTTGATAACTTTATACTGTTGCATTGCTCAATGAAAAAGCAAGCAAAAAATCATATTGCAGAATATCAAAAGTCAATTTCCCTTCTTCCATGCATATTGGATGGTGTTGCATTCATGAAGTATCTGTAGTGTAGTATTATTCACATTTAGCCAATATGCATAAGGTTCCCCTTCAAAATTGGTCAGAAAACATTAAAAAAAGATTTTTTTATTAAATACAATGATCATAACTATTAATAAGTGAATGTGTCCTCTTGAAATGCAAAGTGGAAAAAATAGCATAGAAATTATTAGAAAATAGAAAAACAAGTTTAGAAAAAAAAATTTCTAAGAAAACGGTTTGCCAATGGTACTTCCCGACTCGATAGTGATGGGATCCACGAGAGTCAGTTTCTGTAGTGTAGTGGTTATCACATTCGCCTAAAACACAAAAGGTCCCCCAGTTCGAAACTGGGCAGAAATATGCTGTTATCTTTAGAATTTTATAACAAGGGATTTTTGGTTGAAATGCCAAATAAAAATGCAATCATATAAAAAGTTTATTTCAGAATGCCATAATGTATGTCAAAGATCATTTTTTATTGGATGGCGGGAGATTCTGTTTCCATGTAGTTTCTGTAGTGTAGTGGTTATCACGTCCACCTCACACACGAAAGGTCCCCAGTTCGAAACTGGGCAGAAACATCTTTTGTTACCTAAACACTTTGAATTAAATAATTTATATTTTGATAACTATCTACTGTTGCATTGCTCAATGAAAAAGCAAGCAAAAATCATATTGCAGAATATAAAAAGTCAATTTCCCTTCTACCATGCATATTGGATGGTGTTGCATTCATGAAATACCTGTAGTGTAGAGTTATTCACATGTACCCAATATGCATAAGGTCCCCCTTCAAAATTGGTCAGAAATACATTAAAAAAAGATTTTTTTTAGTAAATACAATGATCAGAATTGATAATAAGTGAATGTGTCCTCTTGAAATGCAAAGTGGAAAAATAGCGTCAAAATTATTAGAAAATAGGAAAAAAAGTGTAGAAAAAATTATATTTCTAAGAAAAGCATGTGTCATTTGTACTTCCAGACTAGATAGTGATGGGATCCACGAGAGTCAGTTTCTGTAGTGTAGTAGTTATCACGTTCGCCTAACACGCGAAAGGTCCCCAGTTCGAAACTGGGCAGAAACAATCTTTTAGCTTTAGAATTTTAAAACAATGAATTTTTGGGTAAAATGCTCAATAAAAATACAATCAGATAAAAAGTTTATTTTAGCATGCCATACTGAATGTCAAAGATCATTTTTTATTGGATGGTGGTCGCAAATTTTTCATGTAGCATCTGTAGTGTAGTGATTTCATGTTTGCCTCACATGTGAAAGGTCCCCAGTTCGAAATTGGCAGAAACATATTTTGTTACCTAAACACTTTTAATTCAATAATTTATATTTTGATAACTATATACTGTTGCATTGCTCAATGAAAAAGCAAGCAAAAAAATCATATTGCAGAATATCAAAAGTCAATTTCCCTTCTACCATGCATATTGGATGGTGTTGCATTCATGAGGTACCTGTAGTGTAGTATTATTCACATTTAGCCAATATGCATAAGGTTCCCCTTCAAAATTGGTCTGAAATACATTAAAAATAGATTTTTTTATTAAATACAATGATCAGAACTATTAATAAGTGAATGTGTCCTCTTGAAATGCAAAGTGGAAAAAATAGCATAGAAATTATTAGAAAATAGAAAAAGAAGCAAATTATACTTACCGATAATTTCATTTCTTCGAGATACTTCATGGCAGCCATAACTACTGGGATTGTATCCCTATTCCTAACTTTAGACAGGGAGTTTTCTTAATCCACTAGGGCCCACCCACTATGGGTATATAATCGCACTCCACCCCTTCCTCCATAGTCTTTTGAGTGTCTCCTATGACAAGCCTCTCTGAGAAACCCAATAAGGGAGGGATTTTGTAGGCTGCCATGAAGTATCTCGAAGAAATGAAATTATCGGTAAGTATAATTTGCTTCTTTCTTCTACGCTACTTCATGGCAGCCATAACTACTGGGATATACCAATGCTCGTATAGGGAGGGCAATATAATACACAGGAAGCCTTGCTTTGATGCTGAAAATAATACTTATTTATTGCAAAGCCCCTTGAAGGACCTGCTTCCCAAAGTGGGTGTCAACAATATCTAAAGCATAATGAGTAGAGAATGTATGCATCGAAGACCACGTGGCTGCTGCGCAAATGTCTTTCGCCGACACGCGACCCTTCTTAGCCCAAGAAGTTGCCATGGCCCTAGTAGAGTGTGCCTTTAAACCTTCTGGAACTCTGCGACCACTTCTTTCATATACAAATGTCAAAAGCTCTGTAATCCATCTGGAAATGGTCTGCTTTGTAGGCCTTTCACCTTTCTTCACACCAGAGTGTAGCACGAACAGATGTTTTGTGTTACGGAACTGTTTAACTCTTTCCATATAGATCGAAACTGCCCTTATCAGATCTAACTTATGCACTCATGCTTCTTCCTCCTCATTCTGCGGATCCGGATAGAAAGATGGCAACACGATGTCCTGACTGAGGTGAAACTCCGACACAACTTTTGGCAAAAAATCTGGATTGGTTCTCAGAACAATTTTATCTGGGAAAAAAATTAAGATAAGGTTCTTCCGACCACAGAGCCTGTAATTCGCTAACTCTTCTGGCCGTTGTGATGGCTACCAGAAACACAACTTTCCAAGTTAAGAACTTCAGCGAAATATCCTGCAGAGGCTCAAACGGAGGCAGCATCAAAGAATTGAGAACTAAATTTAAGTCCCAAGGAGCAAGAGTTGGCCTAACTCGAGGTCTTATTCTTTTAATTGCCTGACAAAACTTCTTGACCAAGTCTTCCTCAGACAATCTCCGATCCAACAGAATACTCAGAGCCGATATCTGAACCTTAATAGTGGACACTGCCAAACCTTTCTCAAAACCTTCAAACAGGAATTGCAAAACTTGAGAAGTTTCTGCTTTTAATGGATTAAATCTTGATCCAGACCAAGAGATGAATTTTTTCCAGACCCTATAGTAAACACTAGAGGATACTTTCTTCCTTGCCTGGATAAGCAAATCGAGGACCTGCCCGGACAGACCTCTATTTCTTAATAGCTGCCGCTCAATTTCCACGCCATCAAATGAAGCCGTTGCAGATTCGGATGCAACAATGGCCCCTGATGCAGCAACTCCTTCTTCAACGGCAACCTCAAAGGACCCTGCACTGCCATCCTGAGCACTGAAGGAAACCAACCCCTCTTCGGCCAGTAGGGAAGAATTATTATTACTTGTGCCTTGTCCTCCCAGATCTTCCTGAGAGTCCTTGGAATCATCGGAAACGGGGGAAACACATACGCCAGTCCGAACGTCCAAGGAAGAGAGAAAGCATCCACTCCCCCTGTTCCTGGGAGATGATATCGGGAGAAAAAGAGTGGTACTTTTGCATTGACGTGTGTGGCCATCAAATCTACCTGAGGCCTTCCGAACTGTTGTACGATCTGTTGAAAAACTACATCGTCCAGCTCCCACTCTCCTGGTAACACCTCCTGTCGACTGAGGAAGTCTGCCACCACATTGTTTACTCCTGGAACATGTAGAGCTACTAGAGTTTTGAGATGGCACTCCACCCATTTCATTATCTTTGACACTTCCTCCATCAACACTGGACTCCTGGTGCCTCCTTGACGATTGAGATACGCCACTACGGAAACGTTGTCTGAAAAAACCTTGAGATGCTTTCCCTGAAGTTGTTCTTGAAACTGCTGTATGGCATTCCACACCGCTCTCATCTCCCTGTGATTCGAAGACAAACGTGCTTCCTCTTCGCTCCATGTGCCCTGACAATTTCTGTGCAACAGATGAGCACCCCAACCTGTTGTACTCGCATCCGTTGTCAGAACCATAGCCTGATGGTCCGACAGAGACGTCCTTCTGCTGACCAGCCGTTCGTCCGTCCACCAGGTCAAATATTCTTTCGCTTTCCGGCCTAGTTTTATACGGTAATTCAGAGAATATCCCTTCCGAATATAACTCAGGATGTCCAACTGAAGATCTCTCATCCTCCACCTCGCCCAAGGGACTACATCTATGGAGGACGCCATCATCCCCAAGAGACACATCCCCTGACGAATCGTCACACTGTTGCATCCCTTTATGAGGGTAGCCAGATCTTGAAGCTTTAGACACCTCTCCTCTGAAAGACCTATCATATAATCGAGGGTATCTACCTGTACCCCCAGAAACTGTATTCTTTGCTTTGGCGTTAATCTGCTTTTTCCCCAGTTTATGAGCCAGCCATGTTCTTGTAGAATTTGTAGCACCACACTTAATGCTTTGTCCACTTTCTCTATCGACTCTCCGCACACCAGCAAGTCGTCCAGGTATGACCATATTGCTACTTTTTGACCTCTGATCACAGCAATGAGCGACATCAGAACTTTGGTGAACACCCTTGGAGATGACTTTAGGCCAAAAGGAAGGCAAGTGAACTGAAAGTGTTTGCCGAGGACACAAAGCCTTAGATATTTCCTGTGCTGCCTGCAAATTGGAACGTGGAAGTAAGCGTCCTTTAGGTCTACCGAAGCCAAAAAGTCTCTCTCTCTCACCCCTAACAGGATAGACTTTAGGGTCTCCATACGGAACTTTATTGTTTCTATATACTCGTTGAGCTGTCTGAGATCTAAGATGGTTCTGAACTCGCCGGAAGGTTTTCTCACCAGAAACAGTCTCGAATAGAAACCTCTGTTTCTTTCCAAAAATGGAACAGTCTCTACAGCTTTAGCTTCGATCAGTTTCCTTAAACTGTCTTTCATAGCTTTTAACTCCAGATTTGTAGTTGGTGTCTCTGAAACTAGAAATTTGTCCAACACGGGAATTTTTGAGAATTCTATCCGGTATGCCTGGGATACGACATCTATTACCCACGTATCCTGAATAGACTCTATCCAACAGCCGGCAAACTCCTGAAGTCTGCCACCCACTGGAAAAGATACCGGAACCTTGTGACAGTCATGCCCTTCGACCACCTCTCCTGTAGGCCTGCCGAAAGGACTGCCTATTGTTACCTGAGGAGTACCTTCCTGAATAAAAACGACCTGGTCGATATCCTCTTGCCTCCTTAAACTGCTGTTTAGAGTACGGTATTGGAAATCTATTCCTCCTGTCCTGAGGAAGTTTTGCAGATTTTCCTCCTGACATTTTCTGTATTATGGCTTCTAATTTATTTCCAAACAGCAAAGACCCTTCATATGGCAGGGACACCAACCTATTCTTGGAGTGCATATCTGCCGACCAAGAACGCAGCCACAAAGCTCTTCTTGCCATCACACCTGCTGCCATAGACTTTGCAGCAAAATCCAGAGCATCTAACGAGGCCTCACAGAGATACTCGATCCCTTTGAACATTACGGCCAGACTTCTTTGCAGATACTGCCTCAAAACACCTCCTTCTATATCAGTCGCCAATACTGACCCCCAGACTCTCAACGCTCTAGCAACAGATGCTACTGCCACACCGGATTTTAGTGATATTGCTGAGGACATATGCAATTTCTTTAACGCACTCTCCATGCGTTTATCCATACCATCTTTTAAGACTGCGCCATCTTCTAACAAAATGGTGGTTTTTGATACCATCTCTGCGACTGCAGCATCAACTTTAGGGATTGCACACCAATTAGTAAACTGCTCATCTTCCACTGGGAACATACGATCAAGCCTTTTAGTATTACCCAGCTTTTTATCAATGCTTTTCCACTCCTTACTCACAACATCTTTTAATGCTTTATGGACTGGAAAGACCCTGTTCTTTTTGGTTTTATCACAGAACAGAATATCCTCATCATTACATTCCTCTTCAGGCATTCTATAATTCATAGTCTTAAAGATATCTTTCAGAAGACTATCCACCAGCTCCAAATTAAACTTTCTCTCTTCTTCCTGCTCGTCCACCGACTCAGCACTAGAAGCAGCCAGATAATCATCATAAGCAAAATCCTGAGAACCTGACTCATCCACTAAATCAATTCTATCAAAAGACCTAGCCCTTTTATTCCCTTGGAATTCCGAGAGCTGCTCTTTGGTAACAAAAGACTCCTTCATCCATCTCATTAAATCTCTTATTTGCCTGGACTGCACAGTCTCCTGAGATTCACTCTGTATACATTCCTCACAGAATTTAACATTTTCAGCAGCTGAAAAGATTTTGTCACAAGCTGCACACTGCATGTCCTTATGCCTTTTCTTACATAACCTCTTCTTAGGTGGAGACACACTAAAACAACAAAATAAAACACCTTACAACCTATCCTAAACTACCACATGGTAACAGAATAAACAATAAACAATAAATAATAAATAACAACCAGCCCTCTATGAGGACTTACCTCTTTAGGGCACTGACCGGCTTTTGGGGAGAAGGCTCTCTTTCCATTCTGCTGGTAAGCTTAGAAAACCAGCCCAGCAATTATAGGAGCTTCCTAACTCCTGTGTGCAGCGCCATTAATTCAAATTTCTATGCCTTATAAAAGGCTATGGCGTCCGTGCAGCCCGCCCCCCATAATCAGCTGGGACGGGTGCCAACAACACTTCCGCCAGCCAGCCTTTACTGCATCCCCCCAGCACTTCCGCCCACCGCCGCACTTTCCCTTCAGTGCCAGGACCTTCCGGAGGAAGTCGCGTACATCCCCTTCAGCAGACAGACCTCCGTCAGGAAACTGCACAGATGCCCTTCAGAAGAGGTACTCCTCACTGAAAGGCCCCATACACACAGCAGAGCAGCGGCCATAGCAGCGGAAAACGGCAAGAGGGGGACCCACAGCAAAGAGCTGACAGGAGGACACCTTAAGCTGGACATGTGGGGACTTACTTGACCGCCCCTTAGCACACCTAGCCAAACACCCAGGGAGCCACCCTCTTCTAGCACGGCTACCAGGAGACGTATCAGCTAGGAACAACCTGAGGTAAGCCCTGAAAAATAAAATTATTTAAATAGAAAAAATAATACAGGAACTCCTCCTGCCAAGCTAGGAGACAGGAAAAAAGACTAAGGAGGAAGGGGTGGAGTGCGATTATATACCCATAGTGGGTGGGCCCTAGTGGATTAAGAAAACTCCCTGTCTAAAGTTAGGAATAGGGATACAATCCCAGTAGTTATGGCTGCCATGAAGTAGCGTAGAAGAAATAAGTTTAGAAAAAAAAATTCTAAGAAAACGGTTTGCCAATGGTACTTCCCGACTCGATAGTGATGAGATCTTCAAAAGTCAGTTTCTGTATTGTAGTGGTTATCACATTCGCCTAAAACACAAAAGGTCCCCAGTTCGAAAATGGGCAGAAATATGCTGTTATCTTTAGAATTTTAAAACAAGGGATTTTTGGTTGAAATGCCAAATAAAAATGCAATCATATAAAAAGTTTATTTCAGAATGCCATAATGTATGTCAAAGATCATTTTTTATTGGATGGCGGGAGATGCTGTTTCCATGTAGTTTCTGTAGTGTAGTGGTTATCACGTTCGCCTCACACGCGAAAGGTCCCCAGTTTGAAACTGGGCAGAAACATATTTTGTTACCTAAACACTTTGAATTCAATAATTTATATTTTGATAACTATCTACTGTTGCATTGCTCAATGAAAAAGCAAGCAAAAATCATATTGCAGAATATCAAAAGTCAATTTCCCTTCTACCATGCATATTGGATGGTGTTGCATTCATGAAATACCTGTAGTGTAGAGTTATTCACATTTACCCAATATGCATAAGGTCCCCCTTCAAAATTGGTCAGAAATACATTAAAAAAAGATTTTTTTAGTAAATACAATGATCAGAATTGATAATAAGTGAATGTGTCCTCTTGAAATGCAAAGTGGAAAAATAGCGTCAAAATTATTAGAAAATAGGAAAAAAGTTTAGAAAAAATTATATTTCTAAGAAAAGCATGTGTCATTTGTACTTCCAGACTAGATAGTGATGGGATCCACGAGAGTCAGTTTCTGTAGTGTAGTGGTTATCACGTTCGCCTAACACGCGAAAGGTCCCCAGTTCGAAACTGGGCAGAAACCATCTTTTAGCTTTAGAATTTTAAAACAATGAATTTTTGGGTAAAATGCTCAATAAAAATACAATCAGATAAAAAGTTTATTTTAGCATGCCATACTGAATGTCAAAGATCATTTTTTATTAGATGGTGGTCGCAAATTTTTCATATAGTATCTGTAGTGTAGTGATTTCATGTTTGCCTCACATGTGAAAGGTCCCTAGTTCGAAATTGGCAGAAACATATTTTGTTTCCTAAACACTTTTAATTCAATAATTTATATTTTGATAACTTTATACTGTTGCATTGCTTAATGAAAAAGCAAGCAAAAAAATCATATTGCAGAATATCAAAAGTCAATTTCCCGTCTACCATGCATATTAGATAGTGTTGCAATCATGAAGTACCTGTAGTGTAGTATTATTCACATTTAGCCAATATGCATAAGATTCCCCTTCAAAATTGGTCATAAATACATTAAAAATAGATTTTTTTTTTAAATACAATGATCAGAACTATTAATAAGTGAATGTGTCCTCTTGAAATGCAAAGTGAAAAAAATAGCATAGAAATTATTAGAAAATAGAAAAATAAGTTTAGAAAAAAAAATTCTAAGAAAACGGTTTGCCAATGGTACTTCCCGACTCCATAGTGATGAGATCTTCAAAAGTCAGTTTCTGTATTGTAGTGGTTATTACATGCGCCTAAAACACAAAAGGTCCCCAGTTCGAAACTGGGCAAAAATATGCTGTTATCTTTAGAATTTTAAAACAAGGGATTTTTGGTTGAAATGCCAAATAAAAATGCAATCATATAAAAAGTTTATTTCAGAATGCCATAATGTATGTCAAAGATAATTTTTTACTAGATGGCGGTAGATTCTGTTTCCATGTAATTCCTGTAGTGTAGTGGTTATCACGTTCGCCTCACACGCGAAAGGTCCCCAGTTCGAAACTGGGCAGAAACTTATTTTGTTACCTAAACACTTTGAATTCATTCGTTTATATTTTGATAACTATGCTCAATGAAAAAGCAAGCAAAAATCATATTGCAGAATATCAAAAGTAAATTTCCCTTCTACCATGCATATTGGATGGTGTTGCATTCATGAAATACCTGTAGTGTAGAGTTATTCACATTTACCCAATATGCATACGGTCCCCCTTCAAAATTGGTCAGAAATACATAAAAAAAATATTTTTTTAGTAAATACAATGATCAGAATTGATAATAAGTGAATGTGTCCTCTTGAAATGCAAAGTGGAAAAATAGCGTCAAAATTATTAGAAAATAGGAAAAAAAAGTTTAGAAAAAATTATATTTCTAAGAAAAGCATGTGTCATTTGTACTTCCAGACTAGATAGTGATGGGATCCACGATAGTCAGTTTCTGTAGTGTAGTGGTTATCACATTCGCCTAACACGCGAAAGGTCCCCAATTCGAAACTGGGCAGAAACAATCTTTTAGCTTTAGAATTTTAAAACAATGAATTTTTGGGAAAAATGCTCAATAAAAATACAATCAGATAAAAAGTTTATTTTAGCATGCCATACTGAATGTCAAAGATTATTTCTTATTGGATGATGGTCGCAAATTTTTCATGTAGTATCTGTAGTGTAGTGATTTCATGTTTGCCTCACATGTGAAAGGTCCCCAGTTCGAAATTGGCAGAAACATATTTTGTTACCTAAACACTTTGAATTCAATAATTTATATTTTGGTAACTATATACTGTTGCATTGCTCAATGAAAAAGCAAGCAAAAAAATCATATTGCAGAATATCAAAAGTCAATTTCCCTTCTACCATGCATATTGGATGGTGTTGCATTCATGAGGTACCTGTAGTGTAGTATTATTCACATTTAGCAAATATGCATAAGGTTCCCCTTCAAAATTGGTCATAAATACATTAAAAATAGATTTTTTTTTAAATACAATGATCAGAACTATTAATAAGTGAATGTGTCCTCTTGAAATGCAAAGTGGAAAAAATAGCATAGAAATTATTAGAAAATAGAAAAATAAGTTTAGAAAAAAAATTCTAAGAAAACGGTTTGCCAATGGTACTTCCCGACTCCATAGTGATGAGATCTTCAAAAGTCAGTTTCTGTATTGTAGTGGTTATCACATGCGCCTAAAACACAAAAGGTCCCCAGTTCGAAACTGGGCAAAAATATGCTGTTATCTTTAGAATTTTAAAACAAGGGATTTTTGGTTGAAATGCCAAATAAAAATGCAATCATATAAAAAGTTTATTTCAGAATGCCATAATGTATGTCAAAGATAATTTTTTACTGGATGGCGGTAGATTCTGTTCCCATGTAATTCCTGTAGTGTAGTGGTTATCACGTTCGCCTCACATGCGAAAGGTCCCCAGTTCGAAACTGGGCAGAAACTTATTTTGTTACCTAAACACTTTGAATTCAATCATTTATATTTTGATAACTATCTACTGTTGCATTGCTCAATGAAAAAGCAAGCAAAAATCATATTGCAGAATATCAAAAGTAAATTTCCCTTCTACCATGCATATTGGATGGTGTTGCATTCATGAAATACCTGTAGCGTAGAGTTATTCACATTTACCCAATATGCATTCGGTCCCCCTTCAAAATTGGTCAGAAATACATAAAAAAAATATTTTTTTAGTAAATACAATGATCAGAATTGATAATAAGTGAATGTGTCCTCTTGAAATGCAAAGTGGAAAAATAGCGTCAAAATTATTAGAAAATAGGAAAAAAAGTTTAGAAAAAATGATATTTCTAAGAAAAGCATGTGTCATTTGTACTTCCAGACTAGATAGTGATGGGATCCACGAGAGTCAGTTTCTTTAGTGTAGTGGTTATCACGTTCACCTAACACGCGAAAGGTCCCCAGTTCAAAACTGGGCAGAAACAATCCTTCAGCTTTAGAATTTTTTATTGGATGGTGGTCACAAATTTTTCATGTAGTATCTGTAGTGTAGTGATTTCATGTTTGCCTCACATGTGAAAGGTCCCCAGTTCGAAATTGGCAGAAAAATATTTTGTTACCTAAAAATAGTTTTTTTTATTAAATACAATGATCAGAACTATTAATAAGTGAATGTGTCCTCTTGAAATGCAAAGTGGAAAAAATAGCATAGAAATTATTAGAAAATAGAAAAATAAGTTTAGAATTTTCTAAGAAAACGGTTTGCCAATGGCACTTCCCAACTCGATAGTGATGAGATCTTCAAAAGTAAGTTTCTGTATTGTAGTGGTTATCACATTCGCCTAAAACACAAAAGGTCCCCAGTTCGAAAATGGGCAGAAATATGCTGTTATCTTTAGAATTTTAAAACAAGGGATTTTTGGTTGAAATGCCAAATAAAAATGCAATCATATAAAAAGTTTATTTCAGAATGCCATAATGTATGTCAAAGATCATTTTTTATTGGATGGCGGGAGATGCTGTTTCCATGTAGTTTCTGTAGTGTAGTGGTTATCACGTTCGCCTCACACGCGAAAGGTCCCCAGTTTGAAACTGGGCAGAAACATATTTTGTTACCTAAACACTTTGAATTCAATAATTTATATTTTGATAACTATCTACTGTTGCATTGCTCAATGAAAAAGCAAGCAAAAATCATATTGCAGAATATCAAAAGTCAATTTCCCTTCTACCATGCATATTGGATAGTGTTGCATTCATGAAATACCTGTAGTGTAGAGTTATTCACATTTACCCAATATGCATAAGGTCCCCCTTCAAAATTGGTCAGAAATACATTAAAAAAAGATTTTTTTAGTAAATACAATGATCAGAATTGATAATAAGTGAATGTGTCCTCTTGAAATGCAAAGTGTAAAAATAGCTTCAAAATTATTAGAAAATAGGAAAAAAGTTTAGAAAAAATTATATTTCTAAGAAAAGCATGTGTCATTTGTACTTCCAGACTAGATAGTGATCGGATCCACGAGAGTCAGTTTCTGTAGTGTAGTGGTTATCACGTTCGCCTAACACGCGAAAGGTCCCCAGTTCGAAACTGGGCAGAAACCATCTTTTAGCTTTAGAATTTTAAAACAATGAATTTTTGGGTAAAATGCTCAATAAAAATACAATCAGATAAAAAGTTTATTTTAGCATGCCATACTGAATGTCAAAGATCATTTTTTATTAGATGGTGGTCGCAAATTTTTCATATAGTATCTATAGTGTAGTGATTTCATGTTTGCCTCACATGTGAAAGGTCCCTAGTTCGAAATTGGCAGAAACATATTTTGTTTCCTAAACACTTTTAATTCAATAATTTATATTTTGATAACTTTATACTGTTGCATTGCTCAATGAAAAAGCAAGCAAAAAAATCATATTGCAGTATATCAAAAGTCAATTTCCCTTCTACCATGCATATTGGATGGTGTTGCATTCATGAGGTACCTGTAGTGTAGTATTATTCACATTTAGCCAATATGCATAAGGTTCCCCTTCAAAATTGGTCAGAAATACATTAAAAATAGTTTTTTTTATTAAATACAATGATCAGAACTATTAATAAGTGAATGTGTCCTCTTGAAATGCAAAGTGGAAAAAATAGCATAGAAATTATTAGAAAATAGAAAAATAAGTTTAGAAAAAAAAAATCTAAGAAAATGGTTTGCCAATGGTACTTCCCGACTCGATAGTGATGAGATCTTCAAAAGTCAGTTTCTGTATTGTAGTGGTTATCACATTCGCCTAAAACACAAAAGGTCCCCAGTTCGAAACTGGGCAGAAATATGCTGTTATCTTTAGAATTTTAAAACAAGGGATTTTTGGTTGAAATGCCAAATAAAAATGCAATCATATAAAAAGTTTATTTCAGAATGCCATAATGTATGTCAAAGATCATTTTTTATTGGATGGCGGGAGATGCTGTTTCCATGTAGTTTCTGTAGTGTAGTGGTTATCACGTTCGCCTCACACGCGAAAGGTCCCCAGTTCGAAACTGGGCAGAAACATATTTTGTTACCTAAACACTTTGAATTTAATAATTCATATTTTGATAACTATCTACTGTTGCATTGCTCAATGAAAAAGCAAGCAAAAAAATCATATTGCAGAATATCAAAAGTCAATTTCCCTTCTACCATGCATATTGGATGGTGTTGCATTCATGAAATACCTGTAGTGTAGAGTTATTCACATTTACCCAATATGCATAAGGTCCCCCTTCAAAATTGGTCAGAAATACATTAAAAAAAGATTTTTTAGTAAATACAATGATCAGAATTGATAATAAGTGAATGTGTCCTCCTGAAATGCAAAGTGGAAAAATAGCGTCAAAATTATTAGAAAATAGGAAAAAAAGTTTAGAAAAAATTATATTTCTAAGAAAAGCAAGTGTCATTTGTACTTCCAGACTAGATAGTGATAGGCTCTGCGATAGTCAGTTTCTGTAGTGTAGTGGTTATCACGTTCGCCTAACACGCGAAAGGTCCCCAATTCGAAACTGGGCAGAAACTATCTTTTAACTTTAGAATTTTAAAACAATGAATTTTTGGGTAAAATGCTCAATAAAAATACAATCAGATAAAAAGTTTATTTTAGCATGCCATACTGAATGTCAAAGATCATTTCTTATTGGATGATGGTCGCAAATTTTTCATGTAGTATCTGTAGTGTAGTGATTTCATGTTTGCCTCACATGTGAAAGGTCCCCAGTTCGAAATTGGCAGAAACATATTTTGTTACCTAAACACTTTGAATTCAATAATTTATATTTTGGTAACTATATACTGTTGCATTGCTCAATGAAAAAGCAAGCAAAAAAATCATATTGCAGAATATCAAAAGTCAATTTCCCTTCTACCATGCATATTGGATGGTGTTGCATTCATGAGGTACCTGTAGTGTAGTATTATTCACATTTAGCCAATATGCATAAGGTTCCCCTTCAAAATTGGTCATAAATACATTAAAAATAGATTTTTTTTTTAAATACAATGATCAGAACTATTAATAAGTGAATGTGTCCTCTTGAAATGCAAAGTGGAAAAAATAGCATAGAAATTATTAGAAAATAGAAAAATAAGTTTAGAAAAAATTTTCTAAGAAAACGGTTTGCCAATGGTACTTCCCGACTCCATAGTGATGAGATCTTCAAAAGTCAGTTTCTGTATTGTAGTGGTTATCACATGCGCCTAAAACACAAAAGGTCCCCAGTTCGAAACTGGGCAAAAATATGCTGTTATCTTTAGAATTTTAAAACAAGGGATTTTTGGTTGAAATGCCAAATAAAAATGCAATCATATAAAAAGTTTATTTCAGAATGCCATAATGTATGTCAAAGATAATTTTTTACTGGATGGCGGTAGATTCTGTTCCCATGTAATTCCTGTAGTGTAGTGGTTATCACGTTCGCCTCACATGCGAAAGGTCCCCAGTTCGAAACTGGGCAGAAACTTATTTTGTTGCCTAAACACTTTGAATTCAATCATTTATATTTTGATAACTATCTACTGTTGCATTGCTCAATGAAAAAGCAAGCAAAAATCATATTGCAGAATATCAAAAGTAAATTTCCCTTCTACCATGCATATTGGATGGTGTTGCATTCATGAAATACCTGTAGCGTAGAGTTATTCACATTTACCCAATATGCATACGGTCCGCCTTCAAAATTGGTCAGAAATACATAAAAAAATATTTTTTTAGTAAATACAATGATCAGAATTGATAATAAGTGAATGTGTCCTCTTGAAATGCAAAGTGGAAAAATAGCGTCAAAATTATTAGAAAATAGGAAAAAAAGTTTAGAAAAAATTATATTTCTAAGAAAAGCATGTGTCATTTGTACTTCCAGACTAGATAGTGATGGGATCCACGAGAGTCAGTTTCTTTAGTGTAGTGGTTATCACGTTCACCTAACACGCGAAAGGTCCCCAGTTCGAAACTGGGCAGAAACAATCTTTCAGCTTTAGAATTTTTTATTGGATGGTGGTCACAAATTTTTCATGTAGTATCTGTAGTGTAGTGATTTCATGTTTGCCTCACATGTGAAAGGTCCCCAGTTCGAAATTGGCAGAAACATATTTTGTTACCTAAAAATAGATTTTTTTATTAAATACAATGATCAGAACTATTAATAAGTGAATGTGTCCTCTTGAAATGCAAAGTGGAAAAAATAGCATAGAAATTATTAGAAAATAGAAAAATAAGTTTAGAATTTTCTAAGAAAACGGTTTGCCAATGGCACTTCCCAACTCGATAGTGATGAGATCTTCAAAAGTCATTTTCTGTATTGTAGTGGTTATCACATTCGCCTAAAACACAAAAGGTCCCCAGTTCGAAACTGGGCAGAAATATGCTGTTATGTTTAGAATTTTAAAACAAGGGATTTTTGGTTGAAATGCCAAATAAAAATGCAATCATATAAAAAGTTTATTTCAGAATGCCATAATGTATGTCAAAGATCATTTTTTATTGGATGGCGGGAGATGCTGTTTCCATGTAGTTTCTGTAGTATAGTGGTTATCACGTTCGCCTCACATGCGAAAGGTCTCCAGTTCGAAACTGGGCAGAAACATTTTTTTGTTACCTAAACACTTTGAATTCAATAATTTATATTTTGGTAACTATCTACTGTTGCATTGCTCAATGAAAAAGCAAGCAAAAATCATATTGCAGAATATCAAAAGTCAATTTCCCTTCTACCATGCATATTGGATGGTGTTGCATTCATGAAATACCTGTAGTGTAGAGTTATTCACATTTACCCAATATGCATAAGGTCCCCCTTCAAAATTGGTCAGAAATACATTAAAAAAAGATTTTTTAGTAAATACAATGATCAGAATTGATAATAAGTGAATGTGTCCTCTTGAAATGCAAAGTGGAAAAATAGCGTCAAAATTATTAGAAAACAGGAAAAAAGTTTAGAAAAAATTATATTTCTAAGAAAAGCATGTGTCATTTGTACTTCCAGCCTAGATAGTGATGGGATCTGCGAGAGTCAGTTTCTGTAGTGTAGTGGTTATCACGTTCGCCTAACACGTGAAAAGTCCCCAGTTCGAAACTGGGCAGAAACAATCTTTTAGCTTTAGAATTTTAAAACAATGAATTTTTGGGTAAAATGCTCAATAAAAATAGAATCAGATAAAAAGTTTATTTTAGCATGCCATACTGAATGTCAAAGATAATTTTTTATTGGATGATGGTCGCAAATTTTTCATGTAGTATCTGTAGTGTAGTGATTTCATGTTTGCCTCACACGTGAAAGGTCCCCAGTTCGAAATTGGCAGAAACATATTTTGTTACCTAAACACTTTGAATTCAATAATTTATATTTTGATAACTATATACTATTGCATTGCTCAATGAAAAAGCAAGCAAAAAAATCATATTGCAGAATATCAAAAGTCAATTTCCCTTCTACCATGCATATTGGATGGTGTTGCATTCATGAGGTACCTGTAGTGTAGTATTATTCACATTTAGCCAATATGCATAAGGTTCCCCTTCAAAATTGGTCAGAAATACATTAAAAATAGATTTTTTTATTAAATACAATGATCAGAACTATTAATAAGTGAATGTGTCCTCTTGAAATGCAAAGTGGAAAAAATAGCATAGAAATTATTAGAAAATAGAAAAATAAGTTTAGAAAAAAAAATTCTAAGAAAACGGTTTGCCAATGGTACTTCCCGACTCGATAGTGATGAGATCTTCAAAAGTCAGTTTCTGTATTGTAGTGGTTATCACATACGCCTAAAACACAAAAGGTCCCCAGTTCGAAACTGGGCAGAAATATGCTGTTATCTTTAGAATTTTAAAACAAGGGATTTTTGGTTGAAATGCCAAATAAAAATGCAATCATATAAAAAGTTTATTTCAGAATGCCATAATGTATGTCAAAGATCATTTTTTATTGGATGGCGGGAGATGCTGGTTCCATGTAGTTTCTGTAGTGTAGTGGTTATCACGTTCGCCTCACACGCAAAAGGTCCCCAGTTCGAAACTGGGCAGAAACATCTTTTGTTACCTAAACACTTTGAATTAAATAATTTATATTTTGATAACTATCTACTGTTGCATTGCTCAATGAAAAAGCAAGCAAAAAAATCATATTGCAGAATATCAAAAGTCAATTTCCCTTCTACCATGCATATTGGATGGTGTTGCATTCATGAAATACCTGTAGTGTAGAGTTATTCACATTTACCCAATATGCATAAGGTCCCCCTTCAAAATTGGTCAGAAATACATTAAAAAAAGATTTTTTAGTAAATACAATGATCAGAATTGATAATAAGTGAATGTGTCCTCTTGAAATGCAAAGTGGAAAAATAGCGTCAAAATTATTAGAAAATAGGAAAAAAGTTTAGAAAAAATGATATTTCTAAGAAAAGCATGTGTCATTTGTACTTCCAGACTAGATAGTGATAGAATCCACGATAGTCAGTTTCTGTAGTGTAGTGGTTATCACATTCGCCTAACACGCAAAAGGTCCCCAATTCGAAACTGGGCAGAAACTATCTTTTAGCTTTAGAATTTTAAAACAATGAATTTTTGGGTAAAATGCTCAATAAAAATACAATCAGATAAAAAGTTTATTTTAGCATGCCATACTGAATGTCAAAGATTATTTCTTATTGGATGATGGTCGCAAATTTTATGTAGTATCTGTAGCGTAGTGATTTCATGTTTGCCTCACACGCGAAAGGTCCCCAGTTCGAAATTGGCAGAAACATATTTTGTTACCTAAACACTTTGAATTCAATAATTTATATTTTGGTAACTATATACTGTTGCATTGCTCAATGAAAAAGCAAGCAAAAAAATCATATTGCAGAATATCAAAAGTCAATTTCCCGTCTACCATGCATATTAGATAGTGTTGCAATCATGAAGTACCTGTAGTGTAGTATTATTCACATTTAGCCAATATGCATAAGGTTCCCCTTCAAAATTGGTCATATATACATTAAAAATAGATTTTTTTTTTAAATACAATGATCAGAACTATTAATAAGTGAATGTGTCCTCTTGAAATGCAAAGTGAAAAAAACAGCATAGAAATTATTAGAAAATAGGAAAAAAAGTTTAGAAAAAATTATATTTCTAAGAAAAGCATGTGTCATGTGTACTTCCAGACGAGATAGTGATGGGATTCACGCGAGTCAGTTTCTGTAGTGTAGTGGTTATCACGTACATTTAACACGCAAAAGGTCCCCAGTTCGAAACTGGGCAGAAACAATCCCTTAGCTTTAGAATTTTAAAACAATGAATTTTTGGGTAAAATGCTTAATAAAAATACAATCAGATAAAAAGTTTATTTTAGCATGCCATACTGAATGTCAAAGTACATTTTTTATTGGATGATGGTCGCAAATTTTTCATGTAGTATCTGTAGTGTAGTGATTTCATGTTTGCCTCACACGTGAATGGTCCCCAGTTCGAAATTGGCAGAAACATATTTTGTTACCTAAACACTTTGAATTCAATAATTTATATTTTGATAACTATATACTGTTGCATTGCTCAATGAAAAAGCAAGCAAAAAATCATATTGCAGAATATCAAAAGTCAATTTCCCTTCTACCATGCATATTGGATGGTGTTGCATTCATGAAGTACCTGTAGTGTAGTATTATTCACATTTAGCCAATATGCATAAGGTTCCCCTTCAACATTGGTCAGAAATACATTAAAAATAGATTTTTTTTTATTAAATACAATGATCAGAACTATTAATAAGTGAATGTGTCCTCTTGAAATGCAAAGTGGAAAAAATAGCATAGAAATTATTAGAAAATAGAAAAATAAGTTTAGAAAAAAAAAATTCTAAGAAAACGGTTTGCCAATGGTACTTCCCGACTCGATAGTGATGAGATCTTCAAAAGTCAGTTTCTGTATTGTAGTGGTTATCACATTCGCCTAAAACACAAAAGGTCCCCAGTTCGAAACTGGGCAGAAATATGCTTTTATCTTTAGAATTTTAATACAAAGGATTTTTGGTTGAAATGCCAAATAAAAATGCAATCATATAAAAAGTTTATTTCAGAATCCCATAATGTATGTCAAAGATCATTTTTTATTGGATGGCGGGAGATGCTGTTTCCATGTAGTTTCTGTAGTGTAGTGGTTATCACGTTCGCCTCACATGCGAAAGGTCCCCAGTTCGAAACTGGGCAGAAACATATTTTGTTACCTAAACACTTTGAATTCAATAATTTATATTTTGATAACTATCTACTGTTGCATTGCTCAATGAAAAAGCAAGCAAAAATCATATTGCAGAATATCAAAAGTCAATTTCCCTTCTACCATGCATATTGGATGGTGTTGCATTCATGAAGTACCTGTAGTGTAGTATTATTCACATTCAGCCAATATGCATAAGGTTCCCCTTCAAAATTGGTCAGAAATACATTAAAAATAGATTTTTTTATTAAATACAATGATCAGAACTATTAATAAGTGAATGTGTCCTCTTGAAATGCAAAGTGGAAAAAATAGCATAGAAATTATTAGAAAATAGAAAAATAAGTTTAGAAAAAAAAATTCTAAGAAAACGGTTTGCCAATGGTACTTCCCGACTCGATAGTGATGAGATCTTCAAAAGTCAGTTTCTGTATTGTAGTGGTTATCACATTCGCCTAAAACACAAAAGGTCCCCAGTTCGAAACTGAGCAGAAATATGCTTTTATCTTTAGAATTTTAATACAAAGGATTTTTGGTTGAAATGCCAAATAAAAATGCAATCATATAAAAAGTTTATTTCAGAATCCCATAATGTATGTCAAAGATCATTTTTTATTGGATGGCGGGAGGTACTATTTCCATGTAGTATCTGTAGTGTAGTGGTTATCACGTTCGCCTCACACGCGAAAGGTCCTCAGTTCGAAACTGGGCAGAAACATATTTTGTTACCTAAACACTTTGAATTCAATAATTTATATTTTGATAACTATCTTCTGTTGCATTGCTCAATAAAAAAGCAAGCAAAAATCATATTGCAGAATATCAAAAGTCAATTTCCCTTCTACCATGCATATTGGATGGTGTTGCATTCATGAAGTACCTGTAGTGTAGTATTATTCACATTTAGCCAATAAGCATAAGGTTGCCCTTCAAAATTGGTCAGAAATACATTAAAAATAGATTTTTTAATTAAATACAATGATCAGAACTATTAATAAGTGAATGTGTCCTCTTGAAATGCAAAGTGGAAAAAATAGCATAGAAATTATTAGAAAATAGAAAAATACGTTTAGAAAAAAAAATTCTAAGAAAACGGTTTGCCAATGGTACTTCCCGACTCGATAGTGATGAGATCTTCAAAAGTCAGTTTCTGTATTGTAGTGGTTATCACATTCGCCTAAAATACAAAAGGTCCCCAGTTCGAAACTGGGCAGAAATATGCTGTTATCTTTAGAATTTTAAAACAAGGGATTTTTAGTTGAAATGCCAAATAAAAATGCAATCATATAAAAAGTTTATTTCAGAATGCCATAATGTATGTCAAAGATCATTTTTTATTGGATGGCGGGAGATGCTGTTTCCATGTAGTTTCTGTAGTGTAGTGGTTATCACGTTCACCTCACATGCGAAAGGTCCCCAGTTCGAAACTGGGCAGAAACATTTTTTGTTACCTAAACACTTTGAATTCAATAATTTATATTTTGATAACTATCTACTGTTGCATTGCTCAATGAAAAAGCAAGCAAAAATCATATTGCAGAATATCAAAAGTCAATTTCCCTTCTACCATGCATATTGGATGGTGTTGCATTCATGAAATACCTGTAGTGTAGATTTATTCACATTTACCCAATATGCATAAGGTCCCCCTTCAAAACTGGGTCAGAAATACATTAAAAAAATATTTTTTTTAGTAAATACAATGATCAGAATTGATAATAAGTGAATGTGTCCTCTTGAAATGCAAAGTGGAAAAATAGCGTCAAAATTATTAGAAAATAGGAAAAAAAGTGTAGAAAAAATTATATTTCTAAGAAAAGCATGTGTCATTTGTACTTCCAGACTAGATAGTGATAGGATCCACGAGAGTCAGTTTCTGTAGTGTAGTGGTTATCACGTACATTTAACACGCGAAAGTTCCCCAGTTCGAAACTGGGCAGAAACAATCCCTTAGCTTTAGAATTTTAAAACAATGAATTTTTGGGTAAAATGCTCAATAAAAATACAATCAGATAAAAAGTTTATTTTAGCATGCCATACTGAATGTCAAAGATCATTTTTTATTGGATGATGGTCGCAAATTTTTCATGTAGTATCTGTAGTGTAGTGATTTCATGTTTGCCTCACACGTGAATGGTCCCCAGTTCGAAATTGGCAGAAACATATTTTGTTACCTAAACACTTTGAATTCAATAATTTATATTTTTAATAACTATATACTGTTGCATTGCTCAATGAAAAAGCAAGCAAAAAATCATATTGCAGAATATCAAAAGTCAATTTCCCTTCTACCATGCATATTGGATGGTGTTGAATTCATGAGGTACCTGTAGTGTAGTATTATTCACATTTAGCCAATATGCATAAGGTTCCCCTTCAAAATTGGTCAGAAATACATTAAAAATAGATTTTTTTATTAAATACAATGATCAGAACTATTAATAAGTGAATGTGTCCTCTTGAAATGCAAAGTGGAAAAAATAGCATAGAAATTATTAGAAAATAGAAAAATAAGTTTAGAATTTTTTTTTCTAAGAAAACGGTTTGCCAATGGTACTTCCCGACTCGATAGTGATGAGATCTTCAAAAGTCAGTTTCTGTATTGTAGTGGTTATCACATTCGCCTAAAACACAAAAGGTCCCCAGTTCGAAACTGGGCAGAAATATGCTGTTATCTTTAGAATTTTAATACAAAGGATTTTTGGTTGAAATGCCAAATAAAAATGTAATCATATAAAAAGTTTATTTCAGAATCCCATAATTTATGTCAAAGATCATTTTTTATTGGATGGCGGGAGATGCTGTTTCCATGTAGTTTCTGTAGTGTAGTGGTTATCACGTTCGACTCACACGCGAAAGGTCCCCAGTTCGAAACTGGGCAGAAACATATTTTGTTACCTTAACACTTTGAATTCAATAATTTATATTTTGATAACTATCTACTGTTGCATTGCTCAATGAAAAAGCAAGCAAAAATCATATTGCAGAATATCAAAAGTCAATTTCCCTTCTACCATGCATATTGGATGGTGTTGCATTCATGAAGTACCAGTAGTGTAGTATTATTCACATTTAGCCAATATGCATAAGGTTCCCCTTCAAAATTGGTCAGAAATACATTAAAAATAGATTTTTTTATTAAATACAATGATCAGAACTATTAATAAGTGAATGTGTCCTCTTGAAATGCAAAGTGGAAAAAATAGCATAGAAATTATTAGAAAATAGAAAAATAAGTTTAGAAAAAAAAATTATAAGAAAACGGTTTGCCAATGGTACTTCCTGACTCCATAGTGATGAGATCTTCAAAAGTCAGTTTCTGTATTGTAGTGGTTATCCCATGCGCCTAAAACACAAAAGGTCCCCAGTTCGAAACTGGGCAGAAATATGCTGTTATCTTTAGAATTTTAAAACAAGGGATTTTTGGTTGAAATGCCAAATAAAAATGCAATCATATAAAAAGTTTATTTCAGAATGCATAATGTATGTCAAAGATAATTTTTTATTGGATGGCGGTAGATCTTGTTTCCATGTAGTTCCTGTAGTGTAGTGGTTATCACGTTCGCCTCACACGCGAAAGGTCCCCAGTTCGAAACTGGGCAGAAACATATTTTGTTACCTAAACACTTTGAATTCAATAATTTATATTTTGATAACTATCTTCTGTTGCATTGCTCAATAAAAAAGCAAGCAAAAAAATCATATTGCAGAATATCAAAAGTCAATTTCCCTTCTACCATGCATATTGGATGGTGTTGCATTCATGAAGTACCTGTAGTGTAGAGTTATTCACATTTACCCAATATGCATAAGGTCCCCCTTCAAAATTGGTCAGAAATACATTAAAAAAATATTTTTTAGTAAATACAATGATCAGAATTGATAATAAGTGAATGTGTCCTCTTGAAATGCAAAGTGGAAAAATAGCGTCAAAATTATTAGAAAATAGGAAAAAAAGTTTAGAAAAAATTATATTTCTAAGAAAATCATATGTCATTTGTACTTCCAGACTAGATAGTAATGCGATCCACGAGAGTCAGTTTCTGTAGTGTTGTGGTTATCACGTTCGCCTAACACGCGAAAGGTCCCAAGTTTGAAACTTGACAGAAACAATCTTTTAGCTTTAGAATTTTAAAACTATTAATTTTTGGGTAAAATGTTCAATAAAAATACAATCACATAAAAAGTTTATTTTAGCATGCAATACTGAATGTCAAAGATAATTTTTTATTGGATGGTGGTCGCAAATTTTTCATGTAGTATCTGTAGTGTAGTGATTTCATGTTTGCCTCACACGTGAAAGGTCCCCAGTTCGAAATTGGCAGAAACATATTTTGTTACCTAAACACTTTGAATTCAAAAATTTATATTTTGATAACTATCTACTGTTGCATTGCTCAATGAAAAAGCAAGCAAAAATCATATTGCAGAATATCAAAAGTCAATTTCCCTTCTACCATGCATATTGGATGGTGTTGCATTCATGAAATACCTGTAGTGTAGAGTTATTCACATTTACCCAATATGCATAAGGTCCCCCTTCAAAATTGGTCAGAAATACATTAAAAAATATATTTTTTAGTAAATATAATGATCAGAATTGATAATAAGTGAATGTGTCCTCTTGAAATGCAAAGTGGAAAAATAGCGTCAAAATTATTAGAAAATAGGAAAAAAAGTTTAGAAAAAATTATATTTCTAAGAAAAGCATGTGTCATGTGTACTTCCAGACGAGATAGTGATGGGATCCACGAGAGTCAGTTTCTGTAGTGTAGTGGTTATCACGTACATTTAACTTGCAAAAGGTCCCCAGTTCGAAACTGGGCAGAAACAATCCCTTAGCTTTAGAATTTTAAAACAATGAATTTTTGGGTAAAATGCTTAATAAAAATACAATCAGATAAAAAGTTTATTTTAGCATGCCATACTGAATGTCAAAGATCATTTTTTATTGGATGATGGTCGCAAATTTTTCATGTAGTATCTGTAGTGTAGTGATTTCATGTTTGCCTCACACGTGAATGGTCCCCAGTTCGAAATTGGCAGAAACATATTTTGTTACCTAAACACTTTGAATTCAATAATTTATATTTTGATAACTATCTACTGTTGCATTGCTCAATGAAAAAGCAAGCAAAAATCATATTGCAGAATATCAAAAGTCAATTTCCCTTCTACCATGCATATTGGATGGTGTTGCATTTATGAAGTACCTGTAGTGTAGTATTATTCACATTTAGCCAATATGCATAAGGTTCCCCTTCAAAATTGGTCAGAAATACATTAAAAATAGATTTTTTTATTAAATACAATGATCAGAACTATTAATAAGTGAATGTGTCCTCTTGAAATGCAAAGTGGAAAAAATAGCATAGAAATTATTAGAACATAGAAAAATAAGTTTAGAAAAAAAAATTCTAAGAAAACGGTTTGCCAATGGTACTTCCCGACTCGATAGTGATGAGATCTTCAAAAGTCAGTTTCTGTATTGTAGTGGTTATCACATTCGCCTAAAACACAAAAGGTCCCCAGTTCGAAACTGGGCAGAAATATGCTGTTATCTTTAGAATTTTAATACAAAGGATTTTTGGTTGAAATGCCAAATAAAAATGCAATCATATAAAAAGTTTATTTCAGAATGCCATAATGTATGTCAAAGATCATTTTTTAGTGGATGGCGGGAGATGCTGTTTCCATGTAGTTTCTGTAGTGTAGTGGTTATCACGTTCGCCTCACACGCGAAAGGTCCCCAGTTCGAAACTGGGCAGAAACATATTTTGTTACCTAAACACTTTGAATTCAATAATTTATATTTTGATAACTATCTACTGTTGCATTGCTCAATGAAAAAGCAAGCAAAAATCATATTGCAGAATATCAAAAGTCAATTTCCCTTCTACCATGCATATTGGATGGTGTTGCATTCATGAAGTACCAGTAGTGTAGTATTATTCACATTTAGCCAATATGCATAAGGTTCCCCTTCAAAATTGGTCAGAAATACATTAAAAATAGATTTTTTTATTAAATACAATGATCAGAACTATTAATAAGTGAATGTGTCCTCTTGAAATGCAAAGTGGAAAAAATAGCATAGAAATTATTAGAAAATAGAAAAATAAGTTTAGAAAAAAAAATTCTAAGAAAACGTTTTGCCAATGGTACTTCCTGACTCCATAGTGATGAGATCTTCAAAAGTCAGTTTCTGTATTGTAGTGGTTATCCCATGCGCCTAAAACACAAAAGGTCCCCAGTTCGAAACTGGACAGAAATATGCTGTTATCTTTAGAATTTTAAAACAAGGGATTTTTGGTTGAAATGCCAAATAAAAATGCAATCATATAAAAAGTTTATTTCAGAATGCATAATGTATGTCAAAGATAATTTTTTATTGGATGGCGGTAGATCCTGTTTCCATGTAGTTCCTGTAGTGTAGTGTAGTGGTAATCACGTTCGCCTCACACGCGAAAGGTCCCCAGTTCGAAACTGGGCAGAAACATATTTTGTTACCTAAACACTTTGAATTCAATAATTTATATTTTGATAACTATCTTCTGTTGCATTGCTCAATAAAAAAGCAAGGAAAAAATTCATATTGCAGAATATCAAAAGTCAATTTCCCTTCTACCATGCATATTGGATGGTGTTGCATTCATGAAGTACCTGTAGTGTAGAGTTATTCACATTTACCCAATATGCATAAGGTCCCCCTTGAAAATTGATCAGAAATACATTACAAAAAGATTTTTTTAGTAAATACAATGATCAGAATTGATAATAAGTGAATGTGTCCTCTTGAAATGCAAAGTGGAAAAATAGCGTCAAAATTATTAGAAAATTGAAAAAAAAGTTTAGAAAAAATTATATTTCTAAGAAAATCATATGTCATTTGTACTTCCAGACTAGATAGTAATGCGATCCACGAGAGTCAGTTTCTGTAGTGTTGTAGTGTTGTGGTTATCACGTTCGCCTAACACGCGAAAGGTCCCAAGTTTGAAACTTGACAGAAACAATCTTTTAGCTTTAGAATTTTAAAACAATTAATTTTTGGGTAAAATGCTCAATAAAAATACAATCAGATAAAAAGTTTATTTTAGCATGCAATACTGAATGTCAAAGATAATTTTTTATTGGATGGTGGTCGCAAATTTTTCATGTAGTATCTGTAGTGTAGTGATTTCATGTTTGCCTCACACGTGAAAGGTCCCCAGTTCGAAATTGGCAGAGACATATTTTGTTACCTAAACACTTTGAATTCAAAAATTTATATTTTGATAACTATATACTGTTGCATTGCTCAATGAAAAAGCAAGCAAAAAATCATATTGCAGAATATCAAAAGTCAATTTCCCTTCTACCATGCATATTGGATGGTGTTGCATTCATGAGGTACCTGTAGTGTAGTATTATTCACATTTAGCCAATATGCATAAGGTTCCCCTTCAAAATTGGTCAGAAATACATTAAAAATAGATTTTTTTATTAAATACAATGATCAGAACAATTAATAAGTGAATGTGTCCTCTTGAAATGCAAAGTGGAAAAAATAGCACAGAAATTATTAGAAAATAGAAAAATAAGTTTAGAAAAAAAATTCTAAGAAAACAGTTTGCCAATGGTACTTCCCGACTCGATAGTGATGAGATCTTCAAAAGTCAGTTTCTGTATTGTAGTGGTTATCACATTCGCCTAAAACACAAAAGGTCCCCAGTTCGAAACTGGGCAGAAATATGCTGTTATCTTTAGAATTTTAAAACAAGGGATTTTTGGTTGAAATGCCAAATAAAAATGCAATCATATAAAAAGTTTATTTCAGAATGCCATAATGTATGTCAAAGATCATTTTTTATTGGATGGCGGGAGATGCTGTTTCCATGTAGTTTCTGTAGTGTAGTGGTTATCACGTTTACCTCACACGCGAAAGGTCCCCAGTTCGAAACTGGGCCGAAACATGTTTTGTTACCTAAACAATTTAAATTCAATAATTTATATTTTGATAACTATCTACTGTTGCATTGCTCAATGAAAAAGCAAGCAAAAATCATATTGCAGAATATCAAAAGTCAATTTCCTTTCTACCATGCATATTGGATGGTGTTGCATTCATGAAGTACGTGTAGTGTAGAGTTATTCACATTTACCCAATATGCATAAGGTCCCCCTTCAAAATTGGTCAGAAATACATTAAAAAAAGTTTTTTTTTAGTAAATACAATGATCAGAATTGATAATAAGTGAATGTGTCCTCTTGAAATGCAAAGTGGAAAAATAGCGTCAAAATTATTAGAAAATAGGAAAAAAAGTTTAGAAAAAATTATATTTCTAAGAAAACCATGTGTCATTTGTACTTCCAGACTAGATATTGATGAAATCCACGAGAGTCAGTTTCTGTAGTGTAGTGGTTATCATGTTCGCCTAACACGCGAAAGGTCCCCAGTTTGAAACTGGGCAGAAACAATCTTTTAGCTTTAGAATTTTAAAACAATGAATTTTTGGGTAAAATTCTCAATAAAAATACAATCAGATAAAAAGTTTATTTTAGCATGCCATACTGAATGTCAAAGATCATTTTTTATTGGATGGCGGTCGCAAATTTTTCATGTAGTATCTGTAGTGAAGTGATTTCATGTTTGCCTTACACGTGAAAGGTCCCCATTTCGAAATTGGCATAAACATATTTTGTTACCTAAACACTTTGAATTCAATCATCTATATTTTGATAACTATATACTGTTGCATTGCTCAATGAAAAAGCAAGCAAAAAATCATATTGCAGAATATCAAAAGTCAATTTCCCTTCTTCCATGCATATTGGATGGTGTTGCATTCATGAAGTACCTGTAGTGTAGTATTATTCACATTTAGCCAATATGCATAAGGTTCCCCTTCAAAATTGGTCAGAAAACATTAAAAAAAGATTTTTTTATTAAATACAATGATCATAACTATTAATAAGTGAATGTGTCCTCTTGAAATGCAAAGTGGAAAAAATAGCATAGAAATTATTAGAAAATAGAAAAATAAGTTTAGAAAAAAAAATTCTAAGAAAACGGTTTGCCAATGGTACTTCCCGACTCGATAGTGATGGGATCCACGAGAGTCAGTTTCTGTAGTGTAGTGGTTATCACATTCGCCTAAAACACAAAAGGTCCCCAGTTCGAAACTGGGCAGAAATATGCTGTTATCTTTAGAATTTTAAAACAAGGGATTTTTGGTTGAAATGCCAAATAAAAATGCAATCATATAAAAAGTTTATTTCAGAATACCATAATGTATGTCAAAGATCATTTTTTATTGGATGGCGGGAGATTCTGTTTCCATGTAGTTTCTGTAGTGTAGTGGTTATCACGTCCACCTCACACGCGAAAGGTCCCCAGTTCGAAACTGGGCAGAAACATCTTTTGTTACCTAAACACTTTGAATTAAATAATTTATATTTTGATAACTATCTACTGTTGCATTGCTCAATGAAAAAGCAAGCAAAAATCATATTGCAGAATATCAAAAGTCAATTTCCCTTCTACCATGCATATTGGATGGTGTTGCATTCATGAAATACCTGTAGTGTAGAGTTATTCACATGTACCCAATATGCATAAGGTCCCCCTTCAAAATTGGTCAGAAATACATTAAAAAAAGATTTTTTTTAGTAAATACAATGATCAGAATTGATAATAAGTGAATGTGTCCTCTTGAAATGCAAAGTGGAAAAATAGCGTCAAAATTATTAGAAAATAGGAAAAAAAGTGTAGAAAAAATTATATTTCTAAGAAAAGCATGTGTCATTTGTACTTCCAGACTAGATAGTGATGGGATCCACGAGAGTCAGTTTCTGTAGTGTAGTAGTTATCACGTTCGCCTAACACGCGAAAGGTCCCCAGTTCGAAACTGGGCAGAAACAATCTTTTAGCTTTAGAATTTTAAAACAATGAATTTTTGGGTAAAATGCTCAATAAAAATACAATCAGATAAAAAGTTTATTTTAGCATGCCATACTGAATGTCAAAGATCATTTTTTATTGGATGGTGGTCGCAAATTTTTCATGTAGCATCTGTAGTGTAGTGATTTCATGTTTGCCTCACATGTGAAAGGTCCCCAGTTCGAAATTGGCAGAAACATATTTTGTTACCTAAACACTTTGAATTCAATAATTTATATTTTGATAACTATATACTGTTGCATTGCTCAATGAAAAAGCAAGCAAAAAAATCATATTGCAGAATATCAAAAGTCAATTTCCCTTCTACCATGCATATTGGATGGTGTTGCATTCATGAGGTACCTGTAGTGTAGTATTATTCACATTTAGCCAATATGCATAAGGTTCCCCTTCAAAATTGGTCTGAAATACATTAAAAATAGATTTTTTTATTAAATACAATGATCAGAACTATTAATAAGTGAATGTGTCCTCTTGAAATGCAAAGTGGAAAAAATAGCATAGAAATTATTAGAAAATAGAAAAAGAAGCAAATTATACTTACCGATAATTTCATTTCTTCGAGATACTTCATGGCAGCCATAACTACTGGGATTGTATCCCTATTCCTAACTTTAGACAGGGAGTTTTCTTAATCCACTAGGGCCCACCCACTATGGGTATATAATCGCACTCCACCCCTTCCTCCATAGTCTTTTGAGTGTCTCCTATGACAAGCCTCTCTGAGAAACCCAATAAGGGAGGGATTTTGTAGGCTGCCATGAAGTATCTCGAAGAAATGAAATTATCGGTAAGTATAATTTGCTTCTTTCTTCTACGCTACTTCATGGCAGCCATAACTACTGGGATATACCAACGCTCGTATAGGGAGGGCAATATAATACACAGGAAGCCTTGCTTTGATGCTGAAAATAATACTTATTTATTGCAAAGCCCCTTGAAGGACCTGCTTCCCAAAGTGGGTGTCAACAATATCTAAAGCATAATGAGTAGAGAATGTATGCATCGAAGACCACGTGGCTGCTGCGCAAATGTCTTTCGCCGACACGCGACCCTTCTTAGCCCAAGAAGTTGCCATGGCCCTAGTAGAGTGTGCCTTTAAACCTTCTGGAACTCTGCGACCACTTCTTTCATATACAAATGTCAAAAGCTCTGTAATCCATCTGGAAATGGTCTGCTTTGTAGGCCTTTCACCTTTCTTCACACCAGAGTGTAGCACGAACAGATGTTTTGTGTTACGGAACTGTTTAACTCTTTCCATATAGATCGAAACTGCCCTTATCAGATCTAACTTATGCATTGCTTCTTCCTCCTCATTCTGCGGATCCGGATAGAAAGATGGCAACACGATGTCCTGACTGAGGTGAAACTCCGACACAACTTTTGGCAAAAAATCTGGATTGGTTCTCAGAACAATTTTATCTGGGAAAAAATTAAGATAAGGTTCTTCCGACCACAGAGCCTGTAATTCGCTAACTCTTCTGGCCGTTGTGATGGCTACCAGAAACACAACTTTCCAAGTTAAGAACTTCAGCGAAATATCCTGCAGAGGCTCAAACGGAGGCAGCATCAAAGAATTGAGAACTAAATTTAAGTCCCAAGGAGCAAGAGTTGGCCTAACTCGAGGTCTTATTCTTTTAATTGCCTGACAAAACTTCTTGACCAAGTCTTCCTCAGACAATCTCCGATCCAACAGAATACTCAGAGCCGATATCTGAACCTTAATAGTGGACACTGCCAATCCTTTCTCAAAACCTTCAAACAGGAATTGCAAAACTTGAGAAGTTTCTGCTTTTAATGGATTAAATCTTGATCCAGACCAAGAGATGAATTTTTTCCAGACCCTATAGTAAACACTAGAGGATACTTTCTTCCTTGCCTGGATAAGCAAATCGAGGACCTGCCCGGACAGACCTCTATTTCTTAATAGCTGCCGCTCAATTTCCACGCCGTCAAATGAAGCCGTTGCAGATTCGGATGCAACAATGGCTGATGCAGCAACTCCTTCTTCAACTGCAACCTCAAAGGACCCTGCACTGCCATCCTGAGCACTGAAGGAAACCAACCCCTCTTCGGCCAGTAGGGAAGAATTATTATTACTTGTGCCTTGTCCTCCCAGATCTTCCTGAGAGTCCTTGGAATCATCGGAAACGGGGGAAACACATACGCCAGTCCGAACGTCCAAGGAAGAGAGAAAGCATCCACTTCCCCTGTTCCTGGGAGATGATATCGGGAGAAAAAGAGTGGTACTTTTGCATTGACGTGTGTGGCCATCAAATCTACCTGAGGCCTTCCGAACTGTTGTACGATCTGTTGAAAAACTACATCGTCCAGCTCCCACTCTCCTGGTAACACCTCCTGTCGACTGAGGAAGTCTGCCACCACATTGTTTACTCCTGGAACATGTAGAGCTACTAGAGTTTTGAGATGGCACTCCGCCCATTTCATTATCTTTGACACTTCCTCCATCAACACTGGACTCCTGGTGCCTCCTTGACGATTGAGATACGCCACTACGGAAACGTTGTCTGAAAAAACCTTGAGATGCTTTCCCTGAAGTTGTTCTTGAAACTGCTGTATGGCATTCCACACCGCTCTCATCTCCCTGTGATTCGAAGACAAACGTGCTTCCTCTTCGCTCCATGTGCCCTGACAATTTCTGTGCAACAGATGAGCACCCCAACCTGTTGTACTCGCATCCGTTGTCAGAACCATAGCCTGATGGTTCGACAGAGACGTCCTTCTGCTGACCAGCCGTTCGTCCGTCCACCAGGTCAAAGATTCTTTCGCTTTCCGGCCTAGTTTTATACGGTAATTCAGAGAATATCCCTTCCGAATATAACTCAGGATGTCCAACTGAAGATCTCTCATCCTCCACCTCGCCCAAGGGACTACATCTATGGAGGACGCCATCATCCCCAAGAGACGCATCCCCTGACGAATCGTCACACTGTTGCATCCCTTTATGAGGGTAGCCAGATCTTGAAGCTTTAGACACCTCTCCTCTGAAAGACCTATCATATAATCGAGGGTATCTACCTGTACCCCCAGAAACTGTATTCTTTGCTTTGGCGTTAATCTGCTTTTTCCCCAGTTTATGAGCCAGCCATGTTCTTGTAGAATTTGTAGCACCACACTTAATGCTTTGTCCACTTTCTCTATCGACTCTCCGCACACCAGCAAGTCGTCCAGGTATGACCATATTGCTACTTTTTGACCTCTGATCACAGCAATGAGCGACATCAGAACTTTGGTGAACACCCTTAGAGATGACTTTAGGCCAAAAGGAAGGCAAGTGAACTGAAAGTGTTTGCCGAGGACACAAAGCCTTAGATATTTCCTGTGCTGCCTGCAAATTGGAACGTGGAAGTAAGCGTCCTTTAGGTCTACCGAAGCCAAAAAGTCTCTCTCTCTCACCCCTAACAGGATAGACTTTAGGGTCTCCATACGAAACTTTATTGTTTCTATATACTCGTTGAGCTGTCTGAGATCTAAGATGGTTCTGAACTCGCCGGAAGGTTTTCTCACCAGAAACAGTCTCGAATAGAAACCTCTGTTTCTTTCCAAAAACGGAACAGTCTCTACAGCTTTCGCTTCGATCAGTTTCCTTAAACTGTCTTTCATAGCTTTTAACTCCAGATTTGTAGTTGGTGTCTCTGAAACTAGAAATTTGTCCAACACGGGAATTTTTGAGAATTCTATCCGGTATGCCTGGGATACGACATCTATTACCCACGTATCCTGAATAGACTCTATCCAACAGCCGGCAAACTCCTGAAGTCTGCCACCCACTGGAAAAGATACCGGAACCTTGTGACAGTCATGCCCTTCGACCACCTCTCCTGTAGGCCTGCCGAAAGGACTGCCTATTGTTACCTGAGGAGTACCTTCCTGAATAAAAACGACCTGGTCGATATCCTCTTGCCTCCTTAAACTGCTGTTTAGAGTACGGTATTGGAAATCTATTCCTCCTGTCCTGAGGAAGTTTTGCAGATTTTCCTCCTGACATTTTCTGTATTATGGCTTCTAATTTATTTCCAAACAGCAAAGACCCTTCATATGGCAGGGACACCAACCTATTCTTGGAGTGCATATCTGCCGACCAAGAACGCAGCCACAAAGCTCTTCTTGCCATCACACCTGCTGCCATAGACTTTGCAGCAAAATCCAGAGCATCTAACGAGGCCTCACAGAGATACTCGATCCCTTTGAACATTACGGCCAGACTTCTTTGCAGATACTGCCTCGAAACACCTCCTTCTATATCAGTCGCCAATACTGACCCCCAGGCTCTCAACGCTCTAGCAACAGATGCTACTGCCACACCGGATTTTAGTGATATTGCTGAGGACATATGCAATTTCTTTAACGCACTCTCCATGCGTTTATCCATACCATCTTTTAAGACTGCGCCATCTTCTAACAAAATGGTGGTTTTTGATACCATCTCTGCGACTGCAGCATCAACTTTAGGGATTGCACACCAATTAGTAAACTGCTCATCTTCCACTGGGAACATACGATCAAGCCTTTTAGTATTACCCAGCTTTTTATCAATGCTTTTCCACTCCTTACTCACAACATCTTTTAATGCTTTATGGACTGGAAAGACCCTGTTCTTTTTGGTTTTATCACAGAACAGAATATCCTCATCATTACATTCCTCTTCAGGCATTCTATAATTCATAGTCTTAAAGATATCTTTCAGAAGACTATCCACCAGCTCCAAATTAAACTTTCTCTCTTCTTCCTGCTCGTCCACCGACTCAGCACTAGAAGCAGCCAGATAATCATCATAAGCAAAATCCTGAGAACCTGACTCATCCACTAAATCAATTCTATCAAAAGACCTAGCCCTTTTATTCCCTTGGAATTCCGAGAGCTGCTCTTTGGTAACAAAAGACTCCTTCATCCATCTCATTAAATCTCTTATTTGCCTGGACTGCACAGTCTCCTGAGATTCACTCTGTATACATTCCTCACAGAATTTAACATTTTCAGCAGCTGAAAAGATTTTGTCACAAGCTGCACACTGCATGTCCTTATGCCTTTTCTTACATAACCTCTTCTTAGGTGGAGACACACTAAAACAACAAAATAAAACACCTTACAACCTATCCTAAACTACCACATGGTAACAGAATAAACAATAAACAATAAATAATAAATAACAACCAGCCCTCTATGAGGACTTACCTCTTTAGGGCACTGACCGGCTTTTGGGGAGAAGGCTCTCTTTCCATTCTGCTGGTAAGCTTAGAAAACCAGCCCAGCAATTATAGGAGCTTCCTAACTCCTGTGTGCAGCGCCATTAATTCAAATTTCTATGCCTTATAAAAGGCTATGGCGTCCGTGCAGCCCGCCCCCCATAATCAGCTGGGACGGGTGCCAACAGCACTTCCGCCAGCCAGCCTTTACTGCATCCCCCCAGCACTTCCGCCCACCGCCGCACTTTCCCTTCAGTGCCAGGACCTTCCGGAGGAAGTCGCGTACATCCCCTTCAGCAGACGGACCTCCGGCAGGAAACTGCACAGATGCCCTTCAGAAGAGGTACTCCTCACTGAAAGGCCCCATACACACAGCAGAGCAGCGGCCATAGCAGCGGAAAACGGCAAGAGGGGGACCCACAGCAAAGAGCTGACAGGAGGACACCTTAAGCTGGACATGTGGGGACTTACTTGACCGCCCCTTAGCACACCTAGCCAAACACCCAGGGAGCCACCCTCTTCTAGCACGGCTACCAGGAGACGTATCAGCTAGGAACAACCTGAGGTAAGCCCTGAAAAACAAAATTATTTAAATAGAAAAAATAATACAGGAACTCCTCCTGCCAAGCTAGGAGACAGGAAAAAAGACTAAGGAGGAAGGGGTGGAGTGCGATTATATACCCATAGTGGGTGGGCCCTAGTGGATTAAGAAAACTCCCTGTCTAAAGTTAGGAATAGGGATACAATCCCAGTAGTTATGGCTGCCATGAAGTAGCGTAGAAGAAATAAGTTTAGAAAAAAAAATTCTAAGAAAACGGTTTGCCAATGGTACTTCCCGACTCGATAGTGATGAGATCTTCAAAAGTAAGTTTCTGTATTGTAGTGGTTATCACATTCGCCTAAAACACAAAAGGTCCCCAGTTCGAAAATGGGCAGAAATATGCTGTTATCTTTAGAATTTTAAAACAAGGGATTTTTGGTTGAAATGCCAAATAAAAATGCAATCATATAAAAAGTTTATTTCAGAATGCCATAATGTATGTCAAAGATCATTTTTTATTGGAGGGCGGGAGATGCTGTTTCCATGTAGTTTCTGTAGTGTAGTGGTTATCACGTTCGCCTCACATGCGAAAGGTCCCCAGTTCGAAACTGGGCAGAAACATATTTTGTTACCTAAACACTTTGAATTTAATAATTTATATTTTGATAACTATCTACTGTTGCATTGCTCAATGAAAAAGCAAGCAAAAAAATCATATTGCAGAATATCAAAAGTCAATTTCCCTTCTACCATGCATATTGGATGGTGTTGCATTCATGAAATACCTGTAGTGTAGAGTTATTCACATTTACCCAATATGCATAAGGTCCCCCTTCAAAATTGGTCAGAAATACATTAAAAAAAGATTTTTTAGTAAATACAATGATCAGAATTGATAATAAGTGAATGTGTCCTCCTGAAATGCAAAGTGGAAAAATAGCGTCAAAATTATTAGAAAATAGGAAAAAAAAGTTTAGAAAAAATTATATTTCTAAGAAAAGCAAGTGTCATTTGTACTTCCAGACTAGATAGTGATAGGCTCCACGATAGTCAGTGTCTGTAGTGTAGTGGTTATCACGTTCGCCTAACACGCGAAAGGTCCCCAATTCGAAACTGGGCAGAAACTATCTTTTAACTTTAGAATTTTAAAACAATGAATTTTTGGGTAAAATGCTCAATAAAAATACAATCAGATAAAAAGTTTATTTTAGCATGCCATACTGAATGTCAAAGATCATTTCTTATTGGATGATGGTTGCAAATTTTTCATGTAGTATTTGTAGCGTAGTGATTTCATGTTTGCCTCAAACGCGAAAGGTCCCCAGTTCGAAATTGGCAGAAACATATTTTGTTACCTAAACACTTTGAATTCAATAATTTATATTTTGGTAACTATATACTGTTGCATTGCTCAATGAAAAAGCAAGCAAAAAAATCATATTGCAGAATATCAAAAGTCAATTTCCCGTCTACCATGCATATTAGATAGTGTTGCAATCATGAAGTACCTGTAGTGTAGTATTATTCACATTTAGCCAATATGCATAAGATTCCCCTTCAAAATTGGTCATAAATACATTAACAATAGATTTTTTTTTAAATACAATGATCAGAACTATTAATAAGTGAATGTGTCCTCTTGAAATGCAAAGTGAAAAAAATAGCATAGAAATTATTAGAAAATAGAAAATCAAGTTTAGAAAAAAAAATTCTAAGAAAACGGTTTGCCAATGGTACTTCCCGACTCCATAGTGATGAGATCTTCAAAAGTCAGTTTCTGTATTGTAGTGGTTATTACATGCGCCTAAAACACAAAAGGTCCCCAGTTCGAAACTGGGCAAAAATATGCTGTTATCTTTAGAATTTTAAAACAAGGGATTTTTGGTTGAAATGCCAAATAAAAATGCAATCATATAAAAAGTTTATTTCAGAATGCCATAATGTATGTCAAAGATAATTTTTTACTGGATGGCGGTAGATTCTGTTTCCATGTAATTCCTGTATTGTAGTGGTTATCACGTTCGCCTCACACGCGAAAGGTCCCCAGTTCGAAACTGGGCAGAAACTTATTTTGTTACCTAAACACTTTGAATTCATTCATTTATATTTTGATAACTATCTACTGTTGCATTGCTCAATGAAAAAGCAAGCAAAAATCATATTGCAGAATATCAAAAGTAAATTTCCCTTCTACCATGCATATTGGATGGTGTTGCATTCATGAAATACCTGTAGTGTAGAGTTATTCACAATTACCCAATATGCATACGGTCCCCCTTCAAAATTGGTCAGAAATACATAAAAAAAATATTTTTTTAGTAAATACAATGATCAGAATTGATAATAAGTGAATGTGTCCTCTTGAAATGCAAAGTGGAAAAATAGCGTCAAAATTATTAGAAAATAGGAAAAAAAGTTTAGAAAAAATTATATTTCTAAGAAAAGCATGTGTCATTTGTACTTCCAGACTAGATAGTGATGGGATCCACGATAGTCAGTTTCTGTAGTGTAGTGGTTATCACATTCGCCTAACACGCGAAAGATCCCCAATTTGAAACTGGGCAGAAACAATCTTTTAGCTTTAGAATTTTAAAACAATGAATTTTTGGGAAAAATGCTCAATAAAAATACAATCAGATAAAAAGTTTATTTTAGCATGCCATACTGAATGTCAAAGATTATTTCTTATTGGATGATGGTCGCAAATTTTTCATGTAGTATCTGTAGTGTAGTGATTTCATGTTTGCCTCACATGTGAAAGGTCCCCAGTTCGAAATTGGCAGAAACATATTTTGTTACCTAAACACTTTGAATTCAATAATTTATATTTTGGTAACTATATACTGTTGCATTGCTCAATGAAAAAGCAAGCAAAAAAATCATATTGCAGAATATCAAAAGTCAATTTCCCTTCTACCATGCATATTGGATGGTGTTGCATTCATGAGGTACCTGTAGTGTAGTATTATTCACATTTAGCCAATATGCATAAGGTTCCCCTTCAAAATTGGTCATAAATACATTAAAAATAGATTTTTTTTTTAAATACAATGATCAGAACTATTAATAAGTGAATGTGTCCTCTTGAAATGCAAAGTGGAAAAAATAGCATAGAAATTATTAGAAAATAGAAAAATAAGTTTAGAAAAAAAATTCTAAGAAAACGGTTTGCCAATGGTACTTCCCGCCTCCATAGTGATGAGATCTTCAAAAGTCAGTTTCTGTATTGTAGTGGTTATCACATGCGCCTAAAACACAAAAGGTCCCCAGTTCGAAACTGGGCAAAAATATGCTGTTATCTTTAGAATTTTAAAACAAGGGATTTTTGGTTGAAATGCCAAATAAAAATGCAATCATATAAAAAGTTTATTTCAGAATGCCATAATGTATGTCAAAGATATTTTTTTACTGGATGGCGGTAGATTCTGTTCCCATGTAATTCCTGTAGTGTAGTGGTTATCACGTTCGCCTCACATGCGAAAGGTCCCCAGTTCGAAACTGGGCAGAAACTTATTTTGTTACCTAAACACTTTGAATTCAATCATTTATATTTTGATAACTATCTACTGTTGCATTGCTCAATGAAAAAGCAAGCAAAAATCATATTGCAGAATATCAAAAGTAAATTTCCCTTCTACCATGCATATTGGATGGTGTTGCATTCATGAAATACCTGTAGCGTAGAGTTATTCACATTTACCCAATATGCATACGGTCCCCCTTCAAAATTGGTCAGAAATACATAAAAAAAATATTTTTTTAGTAAATACAATGATCAGAATTGATAATAAGTGAATGTGTCCTCTTGAAATGCAAAGTGGAAAAATAGCGTCAAAATTATTAGAAAATAGGAAAAAAAGTTTAGAAAAAATTATATTTCTAAGAAAAGCATGTGTCATTTGTACTTCCAGACTAGATAGTGATGGGATCCACGAGAGTCAGTTTCTTTAGTGTAGTGGTTATCACGTTCACCTAACACGCGAAAGGTCCCCAGTTCGAAACTGGGCAGAAACAATCTTTCAGCTTTAGAATTTTTTATAGGATGGTGGTCACAAATTTTTCATGTAGTATCTGTAGTGTAGTGATTTCATGTTTGCCTCACATGTGAAAGGTCCCCAGTTCGAAATTGGCAGAAACATATTTTGTTACCTAAAAATAGATTTTTTTATTAAATACAATGATCAGAACTATTAATAAGTGAATGTGTCCTCTTGAAATGCAAAGTGGAAAAAATAGCATAGAAATTATTAGAAAATAGAAAAATAAGTTTAGAAAAAAAAATTCTAAGAAAACGGTTTGCCAATGGTACTTCCCGACTCGATAGTGATGAGATCTTCAAAAGTCAGTTTCTGTATTGTAGTGGTTATCACATTCGCCTAAAACACAAAAGGTCCCCAGTTCGAAACTGGGCAGAAATATGCTGTTATCTTTAGAATTTTAAAACAAGGGATTTTTGGTTGAAATGCCAAATAAAAAAGCAATCATATAAAAAGTTTATTTCAGAATGCCATAATGTATGTCAAAGATCATTTTTTATTGGATGGCGGGAGATGCTGTTTCCATGTAGTTTCTGTAGTGTAGTGGTTATCACGTTCGCCTCACATGCGAAAGGTCCCCAGTTCGAAACTGGGCAGAAACTTATTTTGTTACCTAAACACTTTGAATTCAATCATTTAAATTTTGATAACTATCTACTGTTGCATTGCTCAATGAAAAAGCAAGCAAAAATCATATTGCAGAATATCAAAAGTAAATTTCCCTTCTACCATGCATATTGGATGGTGTTGCATTCATGAAATACCTGTAGCGTAGAGTTATTCACATTTACCCAATATGCATACGGTCCGCCTTCAAAATTGGTCAGAAATACATAAAAAAATATTTTTTTAGTAAATACAATGATCAGAATTGATAATAAGTGAATGTGTCCTCTTGAAATGCAAAGTGGAAAAATAGCGTCAAAATTATTAGAAAATAGGAAAAAAAGTTTAGAAAAAATTATATTTCTAAGAAAAGCATGTGTCATTTGTACTTCCAGACTAGATAGTGATGGGATCCACGAGAGTCAGTTTCTTTAGTGTAGTGGTTATCACGTTCACCTAACACGCGAAAGGTCCCCAGTTCGAAACTGGGCAGAAACAATCTTTCAGCTTTAGAATTTTTTATTGGATGGTGGTCACAAATTTTTCATGTAGTATCTGTAGTGTAGTGATTTCATGTTTGCCTCACATGTGAAAGGTCCCCAGTTCGAAATTGGCAGAAACATATTTTGTTACCTAAAAATAGATTTTTTTATTAAATACAATGATCAGAACTATTAATAAGTGAATGTGTCCTCTTGAAATGCAAAGTGGAAAAAATAGCATAGAAATTATTAGAAAATAGAAAAATAAGTTTAGAATTTTCTAAGAAAACGGTTTGCCAATGGCACTTCCCAACTCGATAGTGATGAGATCTTCAAAAGTCATTTTCTGTATTGTAGTGGTTATCACATTCGCCTAAAACACAAAAGGTCCCCAGTTCGAAACTGGGCAGAAATATGCTGTTATGTTTAGAATTTTAAAACAAGGGATTTTTGGTTGAAATGCCAAATAAAAATGCAATCATATAAAAAGTTTATTTCAGAATGCCATAATGTATGTCAAAGATCATTTTTTATTGGATGGCGGGAGATGCTGTTTCCATGTAGTTTCTGTAGTATAGTGGTTATCACGTTCGCCTCACATGCGAAAGGTCCCCAGTTCGAAACTGGGCAGAAACATTTTTTTGTTACCTAAACACTTTGAATTCAATAATTTATATTTTGATAACTATCTACTGTTGCATTGCTCAATGAAAAAGCAAGCAAAAATCATATTGCAGAATATCAAAAGTCAATTTCCCTTCTACCATGCATATTGGATGGTGTTGCATTCATGAAATACCTGTAGTGTAGAGTTATTCACATTTACCCAATATGCATAAGGTCCCCCTTCAAAATTGGTCCGAAATATATTAAAAAAAGATTTTTTAGTAAATACAATGATCAGAATTGATAATAAGTGAATGTGTCCTCTTGAAATGCAAAGTGGAAAAATAGCGTCAAAATTATTAGAAAATAGGAAAAAAAGTTTAGAAAAAATTATATTTCTAAGAAAAGCATGTGTCATTTGTACTTCCAGACTAGATAGTGATGGGATCCGCGAGAGTCAGTTTCTGTAGTGTAGTGGTTATCACGTTCGCCTAACACGTGAAAGGTCCCCAGTTCGAAACTGGGCAGAAACAATCTTTTAGCTTTAGAATTTTAAAACAATGAATTTTTGGGTAAAATGCTCAATAAAAATACAATCAGATAAAAAGTTTATTTTAGCATGCCATACTGAATGTCAAAGATAATTTTTTATTGGATGATGGTCGCAAATTTTTCATGTAGTATCTGTAGTGTAGTGATTTCATGTTTGCCTCACACGTGAAAGGTCCCCAGTTCGAAATTGGCAGAAACATATTTTGTTACCTAAACACTTTGAATTCAATAATTTATATTTTGATAACTATATACTGTTGCATTGCTCAATGAAAAAGCAAGCAAAAAAATCATATTGCAGAATATCAAAAGTCAATTTCCCTTCTACCATGCATATTGGATGGTGTTGCATTCATGAGGTACCTGTAGTGTAGTATTATTCACATTTAGCCAATATGCATAAGGTTCCCCTTCAAAATTGGTCTGAAATACATTAAAAATAGATTTTTTTATTAAATACAATGATCAGAACTATTAATAAGTGAATGTGTCCTCTTGAAATGCAAAGTGGAAAAAATAGCATAGAAATTATTAGAAAATAGAAAAAGAAGCAAATTATACTTACCGATAATTTCATTTCTTCGAGATACTTCATGGCAGCCATAACTACTGGGATTGTATCCCTATTCCTAACTTTAGACAGGGAGTTTTCTTAATCCACTAGGGCCCACCCACTATGGGTATATAATCGCACTCCACCCCTTCCTCCATAGTCTTTTGAGTGTCTCCTATGACAAGCCTCTCTGAGAAACCCAATAAGGGAGGGATTTTGTAGGCTGCCATGAAGTATCTCGAAGAAATGAAATTATCGGTAAGTATAATTTGCTTCTTTCTTCTACGCTACTTCATGGCAGCCATAACTACTGGGATATACCAACGCTCGTATAGGGAGGGCAATATAATACACAGGAAGCCTTGCTTTGATGCTGAAAATAATACTTATTTATTGCAAAGCCCCTTGAAGGACCTGCTTCCCAAAGTGGGTGTCAACAATATCTAAAGCATAATGAGTAGAGAATGTATGCATCGAAGACCACGTGGCTGCTGTGCAAATGTCTTTCGCCGACACGCGACCCTTCTTAGCCCAAGAAGTTGCCATGGCCCTAGTAGAGTGTGCCTTTAAACCTTCTGGAACTCTGCGACCACTTCTTTCATATACAAATGTCAAAAGCTCTGTAATCCATCTGGAAATGGTCTGCTTTGTAGGCCTTTCACCTTTCTTCACACCAGAGTGTAGCACGAACAGATGTTTTGTGTTACGGAACTGTTTAACTCTTTCCATATAGATCGAAACTGCCCTTATCAGATCTAACTTATGCATTGCTTCTTCCTCCTCATTCTGCGGATCCGGATAGAAAGATGGCAACACGATGTCCTGACTGAGGTGAAACTCCGACACAACTTTTGGCAAAAAATCTGGATTGGTTCTCAGAACAATTTTATCTGGGAAAAAATTAAGATAAGGTTCTTCCGACCACAGAGCCTGTAATTCGCTAACTCTTCTGGCCGTTGTGATGGCTACCAGAAACACAACTTTCCAAGTTAAGAACTTCAGCGAAATATCCTGCAGAGGCTCAAACGGAGGCAGCATCAAAGAATTGAGAACTAAATTTAAGTCCCAAGGAGCAAGAGTTGGCCTAACTCGAGGTCTTATTCTTTTAATTGCCTGACAAAACTTCTTGACCAAGTCTTCCTCAGACAATCTCCGATCCAACAGAATACTCAGAGCCGATATCTGAACCTTAATAGTGGACACTGCCAATCCTTTCTCAAAACCTTCAAACAGGAATTGCAAAACTTGAGAAGTTTCTGCTTTTAATGGATTAAATCTTGATCCAGACCAAGAGATGAATTTTTTCCAGACCCTATAGTAAACACTAGAGGATACTTTCTTCCTTGCCTGGATAAGCAAATCGAGGACCTGCCCGGACAGACCTCTATTTCTTAATAGCTGCCGCTCAATTTCCACGCCGTCAAATGAAGCCGTTGCAGATTCGGATGCAACAATGGCTGATGCAGCAACTCCTTCTTCAACTGCAACCTCAAAGGACCCTGCACTGCCATCCTGAGCACTGAAGGAAACCAACCCCTCTTCGGCCAGTAGGGAAGAATTATTATTACTTGTGCCTTGTCCTCCCAGATCTTCCTGAGAGTCCTTGGAATCATCGGAAACGGGGGAAACACATACGCCAGTCCGAACGTCCAAGGAAGAGAGAAAGCATCCACTTCCCCTGTTCCTGGGAGATGATATCGGGAGAAAAAGAGTGGTACTTTTGCATTGACGTGTGTGGCCATCAAATCTACCTGAGGCCTTCCGAACTGTTGTACGATCTGTTGAAAAACTACATCGTCCAGCTCCCACTCTCCTGGTAATACCTCCTGTCGACTGAGGAAGTCTGCCACCACATTGTTTACTCCTGGAACATGTAGAGCTACTAGAGTTTTGAGATGGCACTCCGCCCATTTCATTATCTTTGACACTTCCTCCATCAACACTGGACTCCTGGTGCCTCCTTGACGATTGAGATACGCCACTACGGAAACGTTGTCTGAAAAAACCTTGAGATGCTTTCCCTGAAGTTGTTCTTGAAACTGCTGTATGGCATTCCACACCGCTCTCATCTCCCTGTGATTCGAAGACAAACGTGCTTCCTCTTCGCTCCATGTGCCCTGACAATTTCTGTGCAACAGATGAGCACCCCAACCTGTTGTACTCGCATCCGTTGTCAGAACCATAGCCTGATGGTTCGACAGAGACGTCCTTCTGCTGACCAGCCGTTCGTCCGTCCACCAGGTCAAAGATTCTTTCGCTTTCCGGCCTAGTTTTATACGGTAATTCAGAGAATATCCCTTCCGAATATAACTCAGGATGTCCAACTGAAGATCTCTCATCCTCCACCTCGCCCAAGGGACTACATCTATGGAGGACGCCATCATCCCCAAGAGACGCATCCCCTGACGAATCGTCACACTGTTGCATCCCTTTATGAGGGTAGCCAGATCTTGAAGCTTTAGACACCTCTCCTCTGAAAGACCTATCATATAATCGAGGGTATCTACCTGTACCCCCAGAAACTGTATTCTTTGCTTTGGCGTTAATCTGCTTTTTCCCCAGTTTATGAGCCAGCCATGTTCTTGTAGAATTTGTAGCACCACACTTAATGCTTTGTCCACTTTCTCTATCGACTCTCCGCACACCAGCAAGTCGTCCAGGTATGACCATATTGCTACTTTTTGACCTCTGATCACAGCAATGAGCGACATCAGAACTTTGGTGAACACCCTTAGAGATGACTTTAGGCCAAAAGGAAGGCAAGTGAACTGAAAGTGTTTGCCGAGGACACAAAGCCTTAGATATTTCCTGTGCTGCCTGCAAATTGGAACGTGGAAGTAAGCGTCCTTTAGGTCTACCGAAGCCAAAAAGTCTCTCTCTCTCACCCCTAACAGGATAGACTTTAGGGTCTCCATACGAAACTTTATTGTTTCTATATACTCGTTGAGCTGTCTGAGATCTAAGATGGTTCTGAACTCGCCGGAAGGTTTTCTCACCAGAAACAGTCTCGAATAGAAACCTCTGTTTCTTTCCAAAAACGGAACAGTCTCTACAGCTTTCGCTTCGATCAGTTTCCTTAAACTGTCTTTCATAGCTTTTAACTCCAGATTTGTAGTTGGTGTCTCTGAAACTAGAAATTTGTCCAACACGGGAATTTTTGAGAATTCTATCCGGTATGCCTGGGATACGACATCTATTACCCACGTATCCTGAATAGACTCTATCCAACAGCCGGCAAACTCCTGAAGTCTGCCACCCACTGGAAAAGATACCGGAACCTTGTGACAGTCATGCCCTTCGACCACCTCTCCTGTAGGCCTGCCGAAAGGACTGCCTATTGTTACCTGAGGAGTACCTTCCTGAATAAAAACGACCTGGTCGATATCCTCTTGCCTCCTTAAACTGCTGTTTAGAGTACGGTATTGGAAATCTATTCCTCCTGTCCTGAGGAAGTTTTGCAGATTTTCCTCCTGACATTTTCTGTATTATGGCTTCTAATTTATTTCCAAACAGCAAAGACCCTTCATATGGCAGGGACACCAACCTATTCTTGGAGTGCATATCTGCCGACCAAGAACGCAGCCACAAAGCTCTTCTTGCCATCACACCTGCTGCCATAGACTTTGCAGCAAAATCCAGAGCATCTAACGAGGCCTCACAGAGATACTCGATCCCTTTGAACATTACGGCCAGACTTCTTTGCAGATACTGCCTCGAAACACCTCCTTCTATATCAGTCGCCAATACTGACCCCCAGACTCTCAACGCTCTAGCAACAGATGCTACTGCCACACTGGATTTTAGTGATATTGCTGAGGACATATGCAATTTCTTTAACGCACTCTCCATGCGTTTATCCATACCATCTTTTAAGACTGCGCCATCTTCTAACAAAATGGTGGTTTTTGATACCATCTCTGCGACTGCAGCATCAACTTTAGGGATTGCACACCAATTAGTAAACTGCTCATCTTCCACTGGGAACATACGATCAAGCCTTTTAGTATTACCCAGCTTTTTATCAATGCTTTTCCACTCCTTACTCACAACATCTTTTAATGCTTTATGGACTGGAAAGACCCTGTTCTTTTTGGTTTTATCACAGAACAGAATATCCTCATCATTACATTCCTCTTCAGGCATTCTATAATTCATAGTCTTAAAGATATCTTTCAGAAGACTATCCACCAGCTCCAAATTAAACTTTCTCTCTTCTTCCTGCTCGTCCACCGACTCAGCACTAGAAGCAGCCAGATAATCATCATAAGCAAAATCCTGAGAACCTGACTCATCCACTAAATCAATTCTATCAAAAGACCTAGCCCTTTTATTCCCTTGGAATTCCGAGAGCTGCTCTTTGGTAACAAAAGACTCCTTCATCCATCTCATTAAATCTCTTATTTGCCTGGACTGCACAGTCTCCTGAGATTCACTCTGTATACATTCCTCACAGAATTTAACATTTTCAGCAGCTGAAAAGATTTTGTCACAAGCTGCACACTGCATGTCCTTATGCCTTTTCTTACATAACCTCTTCTTAGGTGGAGACACACTAAAACAACAAAATAAAACACCTTACAACCTATCCTAAACTACCACATGGTAACAGAATAAACAATAAACAATAAATAATAAATAACAACCAGCCCTCTATGAGGACTTACCTCTTTAGGGCACTGACCGGCTTTTGGGGAGAAGGCTCTCTTTCCATTCTGCTGGTAAGCTTAGAAAACCAGCCCAGCAATTATAGGAGCTTCCTAACTCCTGTGTGCAGCGCCATTAATTCAAATTTCTATGCCTTATAAAAGGCTATGGCGTCCGTGCAGCCCGCCCCCCATAATCAGCTGGGACGGGTGCCAACAGCACTTCCGCCAGCCAGCCTTTACTGCATCCCCCCAGCACTTCCGCCCACCGCCGCACTTTCCCTTCAGTGCCAGGACCTTCCGGAGGAAGTCGCGTACATCCCCTTCAGCAGACGGACCTCCGGCAGGAAACTGCACAGATGCCCTTCAGAAGAGGTACTCCTCACTGAAAGGCCCCATACACACAGCAGAGCAGCGGCCATAGCAGCGGAAAACGGCAAGAGGGGGACCCACAGCAAAGAGCTGACAGGAGGACACCTTAAGCTGGACATGTGGGGACTTACTTGACCGCCCCTTAGCACACCTAGCCAAACACCCAGGGAGCCACCCTCTTCTAGCACGGCTACCAGGAGACGTATCAGCTAGGAACAACCTGAGGTAAGCCCTGAAAAATAAAATTATTTAAATAGAAAAAATAATACAGGAACTCCTCCTGCCAAGCTAGGAGACAGGAAAAAAGACTAAGGAGGAAGGGGTGGAGTGCGATTATATACCCATAGTGGGTGGGCCCTAGTGGATTAAGAAAACTCCCTGTCTAAAGTTAGGAATAGGGATACAATCCCAGTAGTTATGGCTGCCATGAAGTAGCGTAGAAGAAATAAGTTTAGAAAAAAAAATTCTAAGAAAACGGTTTGCCAATGGTACTTCCCGACTCGATAGTGATGAGATCTTCAAAAGTAAGTTTCTGTATTGTAGTGGTTATCACATTCGCCTAAAACACAAAAGGTCCCCAGTTCGAAAATGGGCAGAAATATGCTGTTATCTTTAGAATTTTAAAACAAGGGATTTTTGGTTGAAATGCCAAATAAAAATGCAATCATATAAAAAGTTTATTTCAGAATGCCATAATGTATGTCAAAGATCATTTTTTATTGGAGGGCGGGAGATGCTGTTTCCATGTAGTTTCTGTAGTGTAGTGGTTATCACGTTCGCCTCACATGCGAAAGGTCCCCAGTTCGAAACTGGGCAGAAACATATTTTGTTACCTAAACACTTTGAATTTAATAATTTATATTTTGATAACTATCTACTGTTGCATTGCTCAATGAAAAAGCAAGCAAAAAAATCATATTGCAGAATATCAAAAGTCAATTTCCCTTCTACCATGCATATTGGATGGTGTTGCATTCATGAAATACCTGTAGTGTAGAGTTATTCACATTTACCCAATATGCATAAGGTCCCCCTTCAAAATTGGTCAGAAATACATTAAAAAAAGATTTTTTAGTAAATACAATGATCAGAATTGATAATAAGTGAATGTGTCCTCCTGAAATGCAAAGTGGAAAAATAGCGTCAAAATTATTAGAAAATAGGAAAAAAAAGTTTAGAAAAAATTATATTTCTAAGAAAAGCAAGTGTCATTTGTACTTCCAGACTAGATAGTGATAGGCTCCACGATAGTCAGTGTCTGTAGTGTAGTGGTTATCACGTTCGCCTAACACGCGAAAGGTCCCCAATTCGAAACTGGGCAGAAACTATCTTTTAACTTTAGAATTTTAAAACAATGAATTTTTGGGTAAAATGCTCAATAAAAATACAATCAGATAAAAAGTTTATTTTAGCATGCCATACTGAATGTCAAAGATCATTTCTTATTGGATGATGGTTGCAAATTTTTCATGTAGTATTTGTAGCGTAGTGATTTCATGTTTGCCTCAAACGCGAAAGGTCCCCAGTTCGAAATTGGCAGAAACATATTTTGTTACCTAAACACTTTGAATTCAATAATTTATATTTTGGTAACTATATACTGTTGCATTGCTCAATGAAAAAGCAAGCAAAAAAATCATATTGCAGAATATCAAAAGTCAATTTCCCGTCTACCATGCATATTAGATAGTGTTGCAATCATGAAGTACCTGTAGTGTAGTATTATTCACATTTAGCCAATATGCATAAGATTCCCCTTCAAAATTGGTCATAAATACATTAACAATAGATTTTTTTTTAAATACAATGATCAGAACTATTAATAAGTGAATGTGTCCTCTTGAAATGCAAAGTGAAAAAAATAGCATAGAAATTATTAGAAAATAGAAAATCAAGTTTAGAAAAAAAACCTCTAAGAAAACGGTTTGCCAATGGTACTTCCCGACTCCATAGTGATGAGATCTTCAAAAGTCAGTTTCTGTATTGTAGTGGTTATTACATGCGCCTAAAACACAAAAGGTCCCCAGTTCGAAACTGGGCAAAAATATGCTGTTATCTTTAGAATTTTAAAACAAGGGATTTTTGGTTGAAATGCCAAATAAAAATGCAATCATATAAAAAGTTTATTTCAGAATGCCATAATGTATGTCAAAGATAATTTTTTACTGGATGGCGGTAGATTCTGTTTCCATGTAATTCCTGTAGTGTAGTGGTTATCACGTTCGCCTCACACGCGAAAGGTCCCCAGTTCGAAACTGGGCAGAAACTTATTTTGTTACCTAAACACTTTGAATTCATTCATTTATATTTTGATAACTATCTACTGTTGCATTGCTCAATGAAAAAGCAAGCAAAAATCATATTGCAGAATATCAAAAGTAAATTTCCCTTCTACCATGCATATTGGATGGTGTTGCATTCATGAAATACCTGTAGTGTAGAGTTATTCACATTTACCCAATATGCATACGGTCCCCCTTCAAAATTGGTCAGAAATACATAAAAAAAATATTTTTTTAGTAAATACAATGATCAGAATTGATAATAAGTGAATGTGTCCTCTTGAAATGCAAAGTGGAAAAATAGCGTCAAAATTATTAGAAAATAGGAAAAAAAGTTTAGAAAAAATTATATTTCTAAGAAAAGCATGTGTCATTTGTACTTCCAGACTAGATAGTGATGGGATCCACGATAGTCAGTTTCTGTAGTGTAGTGGTTATCACATTCGCCTAACACGCGAAAGATCCCCAATTTGAAACTGGGCAGAAACAATCTTTTAGCTTTAGAATTTTAAAACAATGAATTTTTGGGAAAAATGCTCAATAAAAATACAATCAGATAAAAAGTTTATTTTAGCATGCCATACTGAATGTCAAAGATTATTTCTTATTGGATGATGGTCGCAAATTTTTCATGTATCTGTAGTGTAGTGATTTCATGTTTGCCTCACATGTGAAAGGTCCCCAGTTCGAAATTGGCAGAAACATATTTTGTTACCTAAACACTTTGAATTCAATAATTTATATTTTGGTAACTATATACTGTTGCATTGCTCAATGAAAAAGCAAGCAAAAAAATCATATTGCAGAATATCAAAAGTCAATTTCCCTTCTACCATGCATATTGGATGGTGTTGCATTCATGAGGTACCTGTAGTGTAGTATTATTCACATTTAGCCAATATGCATAAGGTTCCCCTTCAAAATTGGTCATAAATACATTAAAAATAGATTTTTTTTTTTAAATACAATGATCAGAACTATTAATAAGTGAATGTGTCCTCTTGAAATGCAAAGTGGAAAAAATAGCATAGAAATTATTAGAAAATAGAAAAATAAGTTTAGAAAAAAAATTCTAAGAAAACGGTTTGCCAATGGTACTTCCCGCCTCCATAGTGATGAGATCTTCAAAAGTCAGTTTCTGTATTGTAGTGGTTATCACATGCGCCTAAAACACAAAAGGTCCCCAGTTCGAAACTGGGCAAAAATATGCTGTTATCTTTAGAATTTTAAAACAAGGGATTTTTGGTTGAAATGCCAAATAAAAATGCAATCATATAAAAAGTTTATTTCAGAATGCCATAATGTATGTCAAAGATATTTTTTTACTGGATGGCGGTAGATTCTGTTCCCATGTAATTCCTGTAGTGTAGTGGTTATCACGTTCGCCTCCCATGCGAAAGGTCCCCAGTTCGAAACTGGGCAGAAACTTATTTTGTTACCTAAACACTTTGAATTCAATCATTTATATTTTGATAACTATCTACTGTTGCATTGCTCAATGAAAAAGCAAGCAAAAATCATATTGCAGAATATCAAAAGTAAATTTCCCTTCTACCATGCATATTGGATGGTGTTGCATTCATGAAATACCTGTAGCGTAGAGTTATTCACATTTACCCAATATGCATACGGTCCCCCTTCAAAATTGGTCAGAAATACATAAAAAAAATATTTTTTTAGTAAATACAATGATCAGAATTGATAATAAGTGAATGTGTCCTCTTGAAATGCAAAGTGGAAAAATAGCGTCAAAATTATTAGAAAATAGGAAAAAAAGTTTAGAAAAAATTATATTTCTAAGAAAAGCATGTGTCATTTGTACTTCCAGACTAGATAGTGATGGGATCCACGAGAGTCAGTTTCTTTAGTGTAGTGGTTATCACGTTCACCTAACACGCGAAAGGTCCCCAGTTCGAAACTGGGCAGAAACAATCTTTCAGCTTTAAAATTTTTTATAGGATGGTGGTCACAAATTTTTCATGTAGTATCTGTAGTGTAGTGATTTCATGTTTGCCTCACATGTGAAAGGTCCCCAGTTCGAAATTGGCAGAAACATATTTTGTTACCTAAAAATAGATTTTTTTATTAAATACAATGATCAGAACTATTAATAAGTGAATGTGTCCTCTTGAAATGCAAAGTGGAAAAAATAGCATAGAAATTATTAGAAAATAGAAAAATAAGTTTAGAAAAAAAAATTCTAAGAAAACGGTTTGCCAATGGTACTTCCCGACTCGATAGTGATGAGATCTTCAAAAGTCAGTTTCTGTATTGTAGTGGTTATCACATTCGCCTAAAACACAAAAGGTCCCCAGTTCGAAACTGGGCAGAAATATGCTGTTATCTTTAGAATTTTAAAACAAGGGATTTTTGGTTGAAATGCCAAATAAAAAAGCAATCATATAAAAAGTTTATTTCAGAATGCCATAATGTATGTCAAAGATCATTTTTTATTGGATGGCGGGAGATGCTGTTTCCATGTAGTTTCTGTAGTGTAGTGGTTATCACGTTCGCCTCACATGCGAAAGGTCCCCAGTTCGAAACTGGGCAGAAACTTATTTTGTTACCTAAACACTTTGAATTCAATCATTTAAATTTTGATAACTATCTACTGTTGCATTGCTCAATGAAAAAGCAAGCAAAAATCATATTGCAGAATATCAAAAGTAAATTTCCCTTCTACCATGCATATTGGATGGTGTTGCATTCATGAAATACCTGTAGCGTAGAGTTATTCACATTTACCCAATATGCATACGGTCCGCCTTCAAAATTGGTCAGAAATACATAAAAAAATATTTTTTTAGTAAATACAATGATCAGAATTGATAATAAGTGAATGTGTCCTCTTGAAATGCAAAGTGGAAAAATAGCGTCAAAATTATTAGAAAATAGGAAAAAAAGTTTAGAAAAAATTATATTTCTAAGAAAAGCATGTGTCATTTGTACTTCCAGACTAGATAGTGATGGGATCCACGAGAGTCAGTTTCTTTAGTGTAGTGGTTATCACGTTCACCTAACACGCGAAAGGTCCCCAGTTCGAAACTGGGCAGAAACAATCTTTCAGCTTTAGAATTTTTTATTGGATGGTGGTCACAAATTTTTCATGTAGTATCTGTAGTGTAGTGATTTCATGTTTGCCTCACATGTGAAAGGTCCCCAGTTCGAAATTGGCAGAAACATATTTTGTTACCTAAAAATAGATTTTTTTATTAAATACAATGATCAGAACTATTAATAAGTGAATGTGTCCTCTTGAAATGCAAAGTGGAAAAAATAGCATAGAAATTATTAGAAAATAGAAAAATAAGTTTAGAATTTTCTAAGAAAACGGTTTGCCAATGGCACTTCCCAACTCGATAGTGATGAGATCTTCAAAAGTCATTTTCTGTATTGTAGTGGTTATCACATTCGCCTAAAACACAAAAGGTCCCCAGTTCGAAACTGGGCAGAAATATGCTGTTATGTTTAGAATTTTAAAACAAGGGATTTTTGGTTGAAATGCCAACTAAATGCAATCATATAAAAAGTTTATTTCAGAATGCCATAATGTGTCAAAGATCATTTTTTATTGGATGGCGGGAGATGCTGTTTCCATGTAGTTTCTGTAGTATAGTGGTTATCACGTTCGCCTCACATGCGAAAGGTCCCCAGTTCGAAACTGGGCAGAAACATTTTTTTGTTACCTAAACACTTTGAATTCAATAATTTATATTTTGATAACTATCTACTGTTGCATTGCTCAATGAAAAAGCAAGCAAAAATCATATTGCAGAATATCAAAAGTCAATTTCCCTTCTACCATGCATATTGGATGGTGTTGCATTCATGAAATACCTGTAGTGTAGAGTTATTCACATTTACCCAATATGCATAAGGTCCCCCTTCAAAATTGGTCCGAAATATATTAAAAAAAGATTTTTTAGTAAATACAATGATCAGAATTGATAATAAGTGAATGTGTCCTCTTGAAATGCAAAGTGGAAAAATAGCGTCAAAATTATTAGAAAATAGGAAAAAAAGTTTAGAAAAAATTATATTTCTAAGAAAAGCATGTGTCATTTGTACTTCCAGACTAGATAGTGATGGGATCCGCGAGAGTCAGTTTCTGTAGTGTAGTGGTTATCACGTTCGCCTAACACGTGAAAGGTCCCCAGTTCGAAACTGGGCAGAAACAATCTTTTAGCTTTAGAATTTTAAAACAATGAATTTTTGGGTAAAATGCTCAATAAAAATACAATCAGATAAAAAGTTTATTTTAGCATGCCATACTGAATGTCAAAGATAATTTTTTATTGGATGATGGTCGCAAATTTTTCATGTAGTATCTGTAGTGTAGTGATTTCATGTTTGCCTCACACGTGAAAGGTCCCCAGTTCGAAATTGGCAGAAACATATTTTGTTACCTAAACACTTTGAATTCAATAATTTATATTTTGATAACTATATACTGTTGCATTGCTCAATGAAAAAGCAAGCAAAAAAATCATATTGCAGAATATCAAAAGTCAATTTCCCTTCTACCATGCATATTGGATGGTGTTGCATTCATGAGGTACCTGTAGTGTAGTATTATTCACATTTAGCCAATATGCATAAGGTTCCCCTTCAAAATTGGTCAGAAATACATTAAAAATATTTTTTTTTATTAAATACAATGATCAGAACTATTAATAAGTGAATGTGTCCTCTTGAAATGCAAAGTGGAAAAAATAGCATAGAAATTATTAGAAAACAGAAAAATAAGTTTAGAAAAAAAAATTCTAAGAAAACGGTTTGCCAATGGTACTTCCCGACTCGATAGTGATGAGATCTTCAAAAGTCAGTTTCTGTATTGTAGTGGTTATCACATTCGCCTAAAACACAAAAGGTCCCCAGTTCGAAACTGGGCAGAAATATGCTGTTATCTTTAGAATTTTAAAACAAGGGATTTTTGGTTGAAATGCCAAATAAAAATGCAATCATATAAAAAGTTTATTTCAGAATGCCATAATGTATTATTTATTTATTATTTATTTATTAGCAGTTTCTTATATAGCGCAGCATATTCCGTTGCGCTTTACAATTAGAACAACAATTATAGAACAAAACTGGGCAAAGACAGACAGACAGACAGACAGACAGAGGTAGGAAGGCCCTGCTCGCAAGCTTACAATCTATAGGGAAATAGGCATTGATACACAAGGATAGATGCTACCTGTCACATAATGGTTCCCCAGGTTGCTAGGTTCTTAATGGGTTGTATATGATATGATCACCCAGCAATGTTGGAAGACAAAATGTGAGTTTATGTGGACTGTACAGAGGGGATGTAACTTGAAAGGGAAGCTGTGAAGGTTATGTGTGTGGGTCTGAAATTTGGTAGGCTTGTCTGAAGAGATGAGTTTTCAGAGAACGTTTAAAGGTTTGGAGACTAGAGGAGAGTCTTATTGTGCGTGGGAGTGCATTCCACAGAGTGGGTGAAGCCCGGGTAAAGTCCTGTAATTTTGAGTGGGAACAGGTAATACATGTGGATGAGAGACGCAGATCTTGTGCAGAGCGGAGAGGTCTGGTAGGGGGATATTTTGAGATGAGTGAGGAGATGTATGATGGTGCAGTTTGGTTAATAGCCTTGTATGTAAGTAAAAGTATTTTATATTTGACACGGTAGAATACCGGTAACCAATGGAGGGACTGACAGAGCGGATCAGCAGATGAAGAACGTCTGGCGAGGAAGATTAGCCTCGCAGCTGCATTTAAAATGGATTGAAGTGGTGATAGCCTATGTTTGGGAAGACCAGTAAAGAGACTATTACAATAATCAATGCGGGAGATGATGAGTGCATGTATTAGAGTTTTTGCAGTGTCTTGTGTAAGATAAGGGCGTATTTTGGATATGTTTTTAAGGTGCATGTAACATGATTTAGAGACAGATTGAATGTGTGGAACAAAGGACAGTTCAGAGTCAAGGGTGACACCTAGGCAACGAGCTTGTGGGGTGGGGTGGATAGTTGCATTGTCAACAGTTATAGAGATATCAGGTTGGTAACTACTCTTAGCTGGTGGGAAAATAATTAATTCGGTTTTGGAAATGTTGAGTTTGAGGTGGCGAGATGACATCCAGGATGAAATGGCAGACAGGCATCCAGTGACACGAGCCAATACTGGTGGTGACAAATCTGGGGAGGATAGGTAGATTTGAGTATCATCAGCATACAAATGATACTGAAATCCAAAGGAGCTGATTAGTTTACCAAGAGAGGAGGTATAGATTGAGAAAAGCAGAGGACCTAAGACTGAGCCTTGCGGTACTCCAACTGATAGAGGTAGAGAAGAGGAGGTAGAATCAGAGAAGTGAACACTGAAAGAGCGATTAGATAGGTAGGATGAGAACCAAGAAAGGGCTGTGTCCTGAAGACCTAGGGATTGTAGTGTTTGTATGAGAAGAGAGTGGTCAACAGTGTCAAAAGCAGCAGAGAGATCTAGAAGAATAAGTAGTGTGTAATGGCCTTTTGATCTAGCAGTGACCAGATCATTTACTACTTTGGTCAGTGCCGTCTCTGTGGAGTGTTGAGCACGAAAGCCTGACTGAAGTGGATCCAATAAGTTGTGCGAGTTAAGAAAGTGTGTAAGGCGAGTGTAGGCAAGCCTCTCAAGTAGCTTGGAGGGACTGGGTAGCTGAGAAATGGGACGGTAGTTAGAGAGTGTGTTTGGGTCAGAGTTGTGTTTTTTTAGAATGGGAGTAATGACTGCATGTTTAAACAGAGAGGGAAAGATACCAGTAGAGAGAGAGAGATTACAGATTTTAGTTAAGGTTGGGATAAGCACAGGAGACAAAGTTTTACTGACCTGTGAGGGTATAGGATCAAGAGGAGAGGTAGTGGAGTAGGAGGAAGAAAAGAGTGTTGATACTTCATCTTCACTTGTGGGATCAAATGAAGAGAAAGTTCCAGAGGGTTCAGGTAGGGGATTGAGCAGGTCACTGGCTGAGTTAGAGCATACCATTTCATCTCGGATTTTATCAATCTTATCTTTGAAGTAGGAAGCAAGTTCTTGTGCACGGATAGTAGCTAGTGGGGGAGGTGAGGGAGGGTAAAGAAGTGATTTAAATGTATTAAAAAGTCGCTTGGGGTTGTTGGCATGATAAGAGATGAGAGATTGGAAATATGTTTGTTTGGCAGTGTCCAGGGCCTGACGATAGGAGTGGTAGGTAGTCTTATATGTGAGAAAGTCACTTGGATTCTGAGATTTCCGCCACTGACGTTCTACTTTACGTGACAGTTTTTGTAGGTGTCTTGTTGATTTTGAGTGCCATGGTTGGCATCTAAGCCTACGTGGAGTGTGATGGGTAGCTGGAGCCACTTCATCAAGGGCACTCTCTAGGGTCTGGTGCAGGTGTGATACAGCAGTGTCAGGTGTAGTAAATGTAGAGATTGGTGAGAGCAGTTGTTGCAGAGAAGTGGAAAGTTGTTGAAAATGTATATTGTTAGTATTTCTGCGGGTTAGAGGAGGCTTGCTTGGTTTTAGTGTCCTAGAATTTAAAGTAATAGAAGAGATTGTGAAGGTGATCAGGTTGTGATCAGAGAGAGGGAAAGGAGTGTTATTGAATTCGGAAACTGAGCAGAGCCTGGTGAACACAAGATCAAGGCAGTGGCCCTCATGGTGAGTAGAGGAGTCGGACCATTGGGTTAGGCCAAGAGAGGAGGTTAGAGAGAGGAGTTTGGATGCATGAACAGATTGTGGACTGTCAAGAGCTATATTGAAATCACCCATAATGATGGTGGAGATGTCAGAGGATAAGAAGTGTGGGAGCCAGGCAGAGAAATCTTCTAGAAATTGTTGTTTAGGTTGCCCAGGAGGGCGATAGATAGCTGCAACACGCAGAGAGAAGGGGGTGAAAATCCTGATAGAGTGAACTTCAAATGAGGTGAATGCGAGTGATGGAACCTGAGGTAGAACAGTGTATGTGAAAAACTGTGACAGTAAGATTCCGACCCCACCACCTTTACTATTAGGCCTAGATGTGTGTGAGAAGTGGAAACCACCATGTGACAGTGCTGCAGGGGAGGCAGTGTCTGATTGTGTGAGCCATGTTTCTGTTATAGCCAGCAGATTAAAGTTGTGAGATATGAAGAGGTCATGGATGGATGTTAATTTGTTACAAACAGAGCGTGCATTCAATAAGGCACATTTTACTGATTTGGAGGGGGATGGGAGACACGTGATATTTATGAGGTTAGATGGATTTCTATGTTGTTTTGAGACAGCAGAGTGTGAGAGGGAAAGGTAGCTGGGGCCTGGATTTGGTGATATGTCACCAGCTAATAAAAGCAGAAGAGTGAGATAAATCTTGGTGGATGTTTGCGAGTGTTTGTACTGGTGGCCAATTGCGTTTGTCAAAGTACTTGCAGAGAGGAAAGTATAAATCTCATGAGTGTTTAGAAGAGGGGAGTGGAGAATAGAAGCTGTAATGTGTACAGAGGGGTGAGTTTCAGGGTGAGTGTAGAATGTGTTAAATTTGGTGAGAATTCCATGAATTGAAATTAGACACAGTAGTGTGATGAGCATGCTGAGGTTGTTTGTGTATTATGGGTTAAGTGGAGGTAGAGTAAGTTGTTAAAGTAAGTTACCTTTTCTTGATGTTTTTCAATGTTTGTTCAACTGTTTTTTTTAACTGTTCGGATAACACACTTATTAATTCCACACTTAAAAAATTCCAGCAAGCTGACCCCTTAACTGTCTCTGAGGAAATACTGTCTCTGATTAGGAACAGGCCTACCTCTGAACATTTGGTCACCTGATTGAAATGCTAATTGATCATCAAACAAATTGCACAGGGTGGGTCAACAGACTAAAACTACTCTAGCTATTCACAATAAATTCAATCACATACATAGGAAATTACAAGAAAAACATCACATACATTCAAATATAAGATGTGGTTTGTACGCAGCATGTGTGTCAGTCTGAGCCTGGTAGCATAGTAGCAATGAATCCACATACATTCAAATATAAGATGTGGTTTGTACGCAGCATGTGTGTCAGTCTGAGCCTGGTAGCATAGTAGCAATGAATCCACATACATTCAAATATAAGATGTGGTTTGTACGCAGCATGTGTGTCAGTCTGAGCCTGGTAGCATAGTAGCAATGAATCCACATACATTCAAATATAAGATGTGGTTTGTACGCAGCATGTGTGTCAGTCTGAGCCTGGTAGCATAGTAGCAATGAATCCACATACATTCAAATATAAGATGTGGTTTGTACGCAGCATGTGTGTCAGTCTGAGCCTGGTAGCATAGTAGCAATGAATCCACATACATTCAAATATAAGATGTGGTTTGTACGCAGCATGTGTGTCAGTCTGAGCCTGGTAGCATAGTAGCAATGAATCCACATACATTCAAATATAAGATGTGGTTTGTACGCAGCATGTGTGTCAGTCTGAGCCTGGTAGCATAGTAGCAATGAATCCACATACATTCAAATATAAGATGTGGTTTGTACGCAGCATGTGTGTCAGTCTGAGCCTGGTAGCATAGTAGCAATGAATCCACATACATTCAAATATAAGATGTGGTTTGTACGCAGCATGTGTGTCAGTCTGAGCCTGGTAGCATAGTAGCAATGAATCCACATACATTCAAATATAAGATGTGGTTTGTACGCAGCATGTGTGTCAGTCTGAGCCTGGTAGCATAGTAGCAATGAATCCACATACATTCAAATATAAGATGTGGTTTGTACGCAGCATGTATGTATGTCAAAGATCATTTTTTATTGGATGGCGGGAGATGCTGTTTCCATGTAGTTTCTGTAGTGTAGTGGTTATCACGTTCGCCTCACACGCGAAAGGTCCCCAGTTCGAAACTGGGCAGAAACATATTTTGTTACCTAAACACTTTGAATTTAATAATTTATATTTTGATAACTATCTACTGTTGCATTGCTCAATGAAAAAGCAAGCAAAAAAATCATATTGCAGAATATCAAAAGTCAATTTCCCTTCTACCATGCATATTGGATGGTGTTGCATTCATGAAATACCTGTAGTGTAGAGTCATTCACATTTACCCAATATGCATAAGGTCCCCCTTCAAAATTGGTCAGAAATACATTAAAAAAAGATTTTTTAGTAAATACAATGATCAGAATTGATAATAAGTGAATGTGTCCTCCTGAAATGCAAAGTGGAAAAATAGCGTCAAAATTATTAGAAAATAGGAAAAAAAAGTTTAGAAAAAATTATATTTCTAAGAAAAGCAAGTGTCATTTGTACTTCCAGACTAGATAGTGATAGGCTCCACGATAGTCAGTTTCTGTAGTGTAGTGGTTATCACGATCGCCTAACACGCGAAAGGTCCCCAATTCGAAACTGGGCAGAAACTATCTTTTAACTTTAGAATTTTAAAACAATGAATTTTTGGGTAAAATGCTCAATAAAAATACAATCAGATAAAAAGTTTATTTTAGCATGCCATACTGAATGTCAAAGATCATTTCTTATTGGATGATGGTCGCAAATTTTTCATGTAGTATTTGTAGCGTAGTGATTTCATGTTTGCCTCAAACGCGAAAGGTCCCCAGTTCGAAATTGGCAGAAACATATTTTGTTACCTAAACACTTTGAATTCAATAATTTATATTTTGGTAACTATATACTGTTGCATTGCTCAATGAAAAAGCAAGCAAAAAAATCATATTGCAGAATATCAAAAGTCAATTTCCCTTCTACCATGCATATTGGATGGTGTTGCATTCATGAGGTACCTGTAGTGTAGTATTATTCACATTTAGCCAATATGCATAAGGTTCCCCTTCAAAATTGGTCATAAATACATTAAAAATAGATATTTTTTTTTAAATACAATGATCAGAACTATTAATAAGTGAATGTGTCCTCTTGAAATGCAAAGTGGAAAAAATAGCATAGAAATTATTAGAAAATAGAAAAATAAGTTTAGAAAAAAAATTCTAAGAAAACGGTTTGCCAATGGTACTTCCCGACTCCATAGTGATGAGATCTTCAAAAGTCAGTTTCTGTATTGTAGTGGTTATCACATGCGCCTAAAACACAAAAGGTCCCCAGTTCGAAACTGGGCAAAAATATGCTGTTATCTTTAGAATTTTAAAACAAGGGATTTTTGGTTGAAATGCCAAATAAAAATGCAATCATATAAAAAGTTTATTTCAGAATGCCATAATGTATGTCAAAGATAATTTTTTACTGGATGGCGGTAGATTCTGTTCCCATGTAATTCCTGTAGTGTAGTGGTTATCACGTTCGCCTCACATGCGAAAGGTCCCCAGTTCGAAACTGGGCAGAAACTTATTTTGTTACCTAAACACTTTGAATTCAATCATTTATATTTTGATAACTATCTACTGTTGCATTGCTCAATGAAAAAGCAAGCAAAAATCATATTGCAGAATATCAAAAGTAAATTTCCCTTCTACCATGCATATTGGATGGTGTTGCATTCATGAAATACCTGTAGCGTAGAGTTATTCACATTTACCCAATATGCATACGGTCCGCCTTCAAAATTGGTCAGAAATACATAAAAAAATATTTTTTTTAGTAAATACAATGATCAGAATTGATAATAAGTGAATGTGTCCTCTTGAAATGCAAAGTGGAAAAATAGCGTCAAAATTATTAGAAAATAGGAAAAAAAGTTTAGAAAAAATTATATTTCTAAGAAAAGCATGTGTCATTTGTACTTCCAGACTAGATAGTGATGGGATCCACGAGAGTCAGTTTCTTTAGTGTAGTGGTTATCACGTTCACCTAACACGCGAAAGGTCCCCAGTTCGAAACTGGGCAGAAACAATCTTTCAGCTTTAGAATTTTTTATTGGATGGTGGTCACAAATTTTTCATGTAGTATCTGTAGTGTAGTGATTTCATGTTTGCCTCACATGTGAAAGGTCCCCAGTTCGAAATTGGCAGAAACATATTTTGTTACCTAAAAATAGATTTTTTTATTAAATACAATGATCAGAACTATTAATAAGTGAATGTGTCCTCTTGAAATGCAAAGTGGAAAAAATAGCATAGAAATTATTAGAAAATAGAAAAATAAGTTTAGAATTTTCTAAGAAAACGGTTTGCCAATGGCACTTCCCAACTCGATAGTGATGAGATCTTCAAAAGTCATTTTCTGTATTATAGTGGTTATCACATTCGCCTAAAACACAAAAGGTCCCCAGTTCGAAACTGGGCAGAAATATGCTGTTATGTTTAGAATTTTAAAACAAGGGATTTTTGGTTGAAATGCCAAATAAAAATGCAATCATATAAAAAGTTTATTTCAGAATGCCATAATGTATGTCAAAGATCATTTTTTATTGGATGGCGGGAGATGCTGTTTCCATGTAGTTTCTGTAGTATAGTGGTTATCACGTTCGCCTCACATGCGAAAGGTCCCCAGTTCGAAACTGGGCAGAAACATTTTTTTGTTACCTAAACACTTTGAATTCAATAATTTATATTTTGATAACTATCTACTGTTGCATTGCTCAATGAAAAAGCAAGCAAAAATCATATTGCAGAATATCAAAAGTCAATTTCCCTTCTACCATGCATATTGGATGGTGTTGCATTCATGAAATACCTGTAGTGTAGAGTTATTCACATTTACCCAATATGCATAAGGTCCCCCTTCAAAATTGGTCAGAAATACATAAAAAAAAGATTTTTTAGTAAATACAATGATCAGATTTGATAATAAGTGAATGTGTCCTCTTGAAATGCAAAGTGGAAAAATAGCGTCAAAATTATTAGAAAATAGGAAAAAAAGTTTAGAAAAAATTATATTTCTAAGAAAAGCATGTGTCATTTGTACTTCCAGACTAGATAGTGATGGGATCCGCGAGAGTCAGTTTCTGTAGTGTAGTGGTTATCACGTTCGCCTAACACGTGAAAGGTCCCCAGTTCGAAACTGGGCAGAAACAATCTTTTAGCTTTAGAATTTTAAAACAATGAATTTTTGGGTAAAATGCTCAATAAAAATACAATCAGATAAAAAGTTTATTTTAGCATGCCATACTGAATGTCAAAGATAATTTTTTATTGGATGATGGTCGCAAATTTTTCATGTAGTATCTGTAGTGTAGTGATTTCATGTTTGCCTCACACGTGAAAGGTCCCCAGTTCGAAATTGGCAGAAACATATTTTGTTACCTAAACACTTTGAATTCAATAATTTATATTTTGATAACTATATACTGTTGCATTGCTCAATGAAAAAGCAAGCAAAAAAATCATATTGCAGAATATCAAAAGTCAATTTCCCTTCTACCATGCATATTGGATGGTGTTGCATTCATGAGGTACCTGTAGTGTAGTATTATTCACATTTAGCCAATATGCATAAGGTTCCCCTTCAAAATTGGTCAGAAATACATTAAAAATAGATTTTTTTATTAAATACAATGATCAGAACTATTAATAAGTGAATGTGTCCTCTTGAAATGCAAAGTGGAAAAAATAGCATAGAAATTATTAGAAAATAGAAAAATAAGTTTAGAAAAAAAAATTCTAAGAAAACGGTTTGCCAATGGTACTTCCCGACTCGATAGTGATGAGATCTTCAAAAGTCAGTTTCTGTATTGTAGTGGTTATTACATTCGCCTAAAACACAAAAGGTCCCCAGTTCGAAACTGGGCAGAAATATGCTGTTATCTTTAGAATTTTAAAACAAGGGATTTTTGGTTGAAATGCCAAATAAAAATGCAATCATATAAAAAGTTTATTTCAGAATGCCATAATGTATGTCAAAGATAATTTTTTACTGGATGGCGGTAGATAATGTTTCCATGTAATTCCTGTAGTGTAGTGGTTATCACGTTCGCTTCACATGCGAAAGGTTCTCAGTTCGAAACTGGGCAGAAACTTATTTTGTTACCTAAACACTTTGAATTCAATCATTTATATTTTGATAACTATCTACTGTTGCATTGCTCAATGAAAAAGCAAGCAAAAATCATATTGCAGAATATCAAAAGTAAATTTCCCTTCTACCATGCATATTGGATGGTGTTGCATTCATGAAATACCTGTAGCGTAGCGTTATTCACATTTACCCAATATGCATACGGTCCCCCTTCAAAATTGGTCAGAAATACATTAAAAATAGATTTTTTTATTAAATACAATGATCAGAACTATTAATAAGTGAATGTGTCCTCTTGAAATGCAAAGTGGAAAAAATAGCATAGAAATTATTAGAAAATAGAAAAATAAGTTTAGAAAAAAAAATTCTAAGAAAAAGGTTTGCCAATGGTACTTCCCGACTCGATAGTGATGAGATCTTCAAAAGTCAGTTTCTGTATTGTAGTGGTTATCACATTCGCCTAAAATACAATAGGTCCCCAGTTCGAAACTGGGCAGAAATATGCTGTTATCTTTAGAATTTTAAAACAAGGGATTTTTGGTTGAAATGCCAAATAAAAATGCAATCATATAAAAAGTTTATTTCAGAATGCCATAATGTATGTCAAAGATAATTTTTTATTTGATGGCGGGAGATGCTGTTTCCGTTAAGTTTCTGTAGTGTAGTGGTTATCACGTTCGCCTCACACGTGAAAGGTCCCCAGTTCGAAACTGGGCAGAAACATATTTTGTTACCTAAACACTTTGAATTCAATAATTTATATTTTGATAACTATCTACTTTTGCATTGCTCAATGAAAAAGCAAGCAAAAATCATATTGCAGAATATCAAAAGTCAATTTCCCTTCTACCATGCATATTGGATGGTGTTGCATTCATGAAGTACCTGTAGTGTAGAGTTATTCACATTTACCCAATATGCATAAGGTCCCCCTTCAAAATTGGGTCAGAAATACATTAAAAAAATATTTTTTTTAGTAAATACAATGATCAGAATTGATAATAAGTGAATGTGTCCTCTTGAAATGCAAAGTGGAAAAATAGCGTCAAAATTATTAGAAAATAGGAAAAAAGTTTAGAAAAAATTATATTTCTAAGAAAAGCATGTGTCATGTGTACTTCCAGACGAGATAGTGATGGGATCCACGAGAGTCAGTTTCTGTAGTGTAGTGGTTATCACGTACATTTAACACGCGAAAGGTCCCCAGTTCGAAACTGGGCAGAAACAATCCCTTAGCTTTAGAATTTTAAAACAATGAATTTTTGGGTAAAATGCTCAATAAAAATACAATCAGATAAAAAGTTTATTTTAGCATGCCATACTGAATGTCAAAGATCATTTTTTATTGGATGATGGTCGCAAATTTTTCATGTAGTATCTGTAGTGTAGTGATTTCATGTTTGCCTCACACGTGAATGGTCCCCAGTTCGAAATTGGCAGAAACATATTTTGTTACCTAAACACTTTGAATTCAATAATTTATATTTTGATAACTATATACTGTTGCATTGCTCAATGAAAAAGCAAGCAAAAAATCATATTGCAGAATATCAAAAGTCAATTTCCCTTCTACCATGCATATTGGATGGTGTTGCATTCATGAGGTACCTGTAGTGTAGTATTATTCACATTTAGCCAATATGCATAAGGTTCCCCTTCAAAATTGGTCAGAAATACATTAAAAATAGATTTTTTTATTAAATACAATGATCAGAACTATTAATAAGTGAATGTGTCCTCTTGAAATGCAAAGTGGAAAAAATAGCATAGAACTTATTAGAAAATAGAAAAATAAGTTTAGAATTTTTTTTTCTAAGAAAACGGTTTGCCAATGGTACTTCCCGACTCGATAGTGATGAGATCTTCAAAAGTCAGTTTCTGTATTGTAGTGGTTATCACATTCGCCTAAAACACAAAAGGTCCCCAGTTCGAAACTGGGCAGAAATATGCTGTTGTCTTTAGAATTTTAATACAAAGGATTTTTGGTTGAAATGCCAAATAAAAATGTAATCATATAAAAAGTTTATTTCAGAATCCCATAATGTATGTCAAAGATCATTTTTTATTGGATGGCGGGAGATGCTGTTTCCATGTAGTTTCTGTAGTGTAGTGGTTATCACGTTCGCTTCACATGCGAAAGGTCCCCAGTTCGAAACTGGGCAGAAACATATTTTGTTACCTAAACACTTTGAATTCAATAATTTATATTTTGATAACTATCTACTGTTGCATTGCTCAATGAAAAAGCAAGCAAAAATCATATTGCAGAATATCAAAAGTCAATTTCCCTTCTACCATGCATATTGGATGGTGTTGCATTCATGAAGTACCTGTAGTGTAGAGTTATTCACATTTACCCAATATGCATAAGGTCCCCCTTCAAAATTGGTCAGAAATACATTAAAAAAATATTTTTTTAGTAAATACAATGATCAGAATTGATAATAAGTGAATGTGTCCTCTTGAAATGCAAAGTGGAAAAATAGCGTCAAAATTATTAGAAAATAGGAAAAAAAGTTTAGAAAAAATTATATTTCTAAGAAAATCATATGTCATTTGTACTTCCAGACTAGATAGTAATGCGATCCACGAGAGTCAGTTTCTGTAGTGTTGTGGTTATCACGTTCGCCTAACACGCGAAAGGTCCCAAGTTTGAAACTTGACAAAAACAATCTTTTAGCTTTAGAATTTTAAAACAATTAATTTTTGGGTAAAATGCTCAATAAAAATACAATTAGATAAAAGGTTTATTTTAGCATGCAATACTGAATGTCAAAGATATTTTTTTATTGGATGGTGGTCGCAAATTTTTCATGTAGTATCTGTAGTGTAGTGATTTCATGTTTGCCTCACACGTGAAAGGTCCCCAGTTCGAAATTGGCAGAAACATATTTTGTTACCTAAACACTTTGAATTCAAAAATTTATATTTTGATAACTATCTACTGTTGCATTGCTCAATGAAAAAGCAAGCAAAAATCATATTGCAGAATATCAAAAGTCAATTTCCCTTCTACCATGCATATTGGATGGTGTTGCATTCATGAAGCACCTGTAGTGTAGAGTTATTCACATTTACCCAATATGCATAAGGTCCCCCTTCAAAATTGGTCAGAAATACATTAAAAAAATATTTTTTTAGTAAATACAATGATCAGAATTGATAATAAGTGAATGTGTCCTCTTGAAATGCAAAGTGGAAAAATAGCGTCAAAATTATTAGAAAATAGGAAAAAAAGTTTAGAAAAAATTATATTTCTAAGAAAAGCATGTGTCATTTGTACTTCCAGACTAGATAGTGATGGGATCCACGACAGTCAGTTTCTGTAGTGTAGTGGTTATCACGTTCACCTAACACGCGAAAGGTCCAGAGTTCGAAACTGGGCAGAAACAATCTTTCAGCTTTAGAATTTTAAAACAATGAATTTTTGGGTAAAATGCTCAATAAAAATACAATCAGATAAAAAGTTTATTTTAGCATGCCATACTGAATGTCAAAGATCATTTTTTATTGGATGGTGGTCACAAATTTTTCATGTAGTATCTGTAGTGTAGTGATTTCATGTTTGCCTCACATGTGAAAGGTCCCCAGTTTGAAATTGGCAGAAACATATTTTGTTACCTAAACACTTTTAATTCAATAATTTATATTTTGATAACTATATACTGTAGCATTGCTCAATGAAAAAGCAAGCAAAAAAATCATATTGCAGAATATCAAAAGTCAATTTCCCTTCTACCATGCATATTGGATGGTGTTGCATTCATGAGGTACCTGTAGTGTAGTATTATTCACATTTAGCCAATATGCATAAGGTTCCCCTTCAAAATTGGTCAGAAATACATTAAAAATAGATTTTTTTATTAAATACAATGATCAGAACTATTAATAAGTGAATGTGTCCTCTTGAAATGCAAAGTGGAAAAAATAGCATAGAAATTATTAGAAAATAGAAAAATAAGTTTAGAATTTTTTTTTCTAAGAAAACGGTTTGCCAATGGTACTTCCCGACTCCATAGTGATGAGATCTTCAAAAGTCAGTTTCTGTATTGTAGTGGTTATCACATTCGTCTAAAACACAAAAGGTCCCCAGTTCGAAACTGGGCAGAAATATGCTGTTATCTTTAGAATTTTAAAACAAGGGATTTTTGGTTGAAATGCCAAATAAAAATGCAATCATATAAAAAGTTTATTTCAGAATGCCATAATGTATGTCAAAGATCATTTTTTATTGGATGGCGGGAGATGCTGTTTCCATGTAGTTTCTGTAGTGTAGTGGTTATCACGTTCGCCTCACATGCGAAAGGTCCCCAGTTCGAAACTGGGCAGAAACATTTTTTTGTTACCTAAACACTTTGAATTCAATAATTTATATTTTGATAACTATCTACTGTTGCATTGCTCAATGAAAAAGCAAGCAAAAATCATTTTGCAGAATATCAAAAGTCAATTTCCCTTCTACCATGCATATTGGATGGTGTTGCATTCATGAAATACCTGTAGTGTAGAGTTATTCACATTTACCCAATATGCATAAGGTCCCCCTTCAAAATTGGTCAGAAATACATTAAAAAAAGATTTTTTTAGTAAATACAATGATCAGAATTGATAATAAGTGAATGTGTCCTCTTGAAAAGCAAAGTGGAAAAATAGCAACAAAATTATTAGAAAATAGGAAAAAAAGTTTAGAAAAAATTATATTTCTAAGAAAAGCATGTGTCATGTGTACTTCCAGACGAGATAGTGATGGGATTCACGAGAGTCAGTTTCTGTAGTGTAGTGGTTATCACGTACATTTAACACGCGAAAGGTCCCCAGTTCGAAACTGGGCAGAAACAATCCCTTAGCTTTAGAATTTTAAAACAATGAATTTTTGGGTAAAATGCTTAATAAAAATACAATCAGATAAAAAGTTTATTTTAGCATGCTATACTGAATGTCAAAGTACATTTTTTATTGGATGATGGTCGCAAATTTTTCATGTAGTATCTGTAGTGTAGTGATTTCATGTTTGCCTCACACGTGAATGGTCCCCAGTTCGAAATTGGCAGAAACATATTTTGTTACCTAAACACTTTGAATTCAATAATTTATATTTTGATAACTATCTACTTTTGCATTGCTCAATGAAAAAGCAAGCAAAAATCATATTGCAGAATATCAAAAGTCAATTTCCCTTCTACCATGCATATTGGATGGTGTTGCATTCATGAAGTACCTGTAGTGTAGAGTTATTCACATTTACCCAATATGCATAAGGTCCCCCTTCAAAATTGGGTCAGAAATACATTAAAAAAATATTTTTTTTAGTAAATACAATGATCAGAACTATTAATAAGTGAATGTGTCCTCTTGAAATGCAAAGTGGAAAAAATAGCATAGAAATTATTAGAAAATAGAAAAATAAGTTTAGAATTTTTTTTTCTAAGAAAACGGTTTGCCAATGGTACTTCCCGACTCGATAGTGATGAGATCTTCAAAAGTCAGTTTCTGTATTGTAGTGGTTATCACATTCGCCTAAAACACAAAAGGTCCCCAGTTCGAAACTGGGCAGAAATATGCTGTTGTCTTTAGAATTTTAATACAAAGGATTTTTGGTTGAAATGCCAAATAAAAATGCAATCATATAAAAAGTTTATTTCAGAATCACATAATGTATGTCAAAGATCATTTTTTATTGGATGGCGGGAGATGCTGTTTCCATGTAGTTTCTGTAGTGTAGTGGTTATCACGTTCGCTTCACATGCGAAAGGTCCCCAGTTCGAAACTGGGCAGAAACATATTTTGTTACCTAAACACTTTGAATTCAATAATTTATATTTTGATAACTATCTACTGTTGCATTGCTCAATGAAAAAGCAAGCAAAAATCATATTGCAGAATATCAAAAGTCAATTTCCCTTCTACCATGCATATTGGATGGTGTTGCATTCATGAAGTACCTGTAGTGTAGAGTTATTCACATTTACCCAATATGCATAAGGTCCCCCTTCAAAATTGGTCAGAAATACATTAAAAAAATATTTTTTTAGTAAATACAATGATCAGAATTGATAATAAGTGAATGTGTCCTCTTGAAATGCAAAGTGGAAAAATAGCGTCAAAATTATTAGAAAATAGGAAAAAAAGTTTAGAAAAAATTATATTTCTAAGAAAATCATATGTCATTTGTACTTCCAGACTAGATAGTAATGCGATCCACGAGAGTCAGTTTCTGTAGTGTTGTGGTTATCACGTTCGCCTAACACGCGAAAGGTCCCAAGTTTGAAACTTGACAAAAACAATCTTTTAGCTTTAGAATTTTAAAACAATTAATTTTTGGGTAAAATGCTCAATAAAAATACAATTAGATAAAAGGTTTATTTTAGCATGCAATACTGAATGTCAAAGATATTTTTTTATTGGATGGTGGTCGCAAATTTTTCATGTAGTATCTGTAGTGTAGTGATTTCATGTTTGCCTCACACGTGAAAGGTCCCCAGTTCGAAATTGGCAGAAACATATTTTGTTACCTAAACACTTTGAATTCAAAAATTTATATTTTGATAACTATCTACTGTTGCATTGCTCAATGAAAAAGCAAGCAAAAATCATATTGCAGAATATCAAAAGTCAATTTCCCTTCTACCATGCATATTGGATGGTGTTGCATTCATGAAGTACCTGTAGTGTAGAGTTATTCACATTTACCCAATATGCATAAGGTCCCCCTTCAAAATTGGTCAGAAATACATTAAAAAAATATTTTTTTAGTAAATACAATGATCAGAATTGATAATAAGTGAATGTGTCCTCTTGAAATGCAAAGTGGAAAAATAGCGTCAAAATTATTAGAAAATAGGAAAAAAAGTTTAGAAAAAATTATATTTCTAAGAAAAGCATGTGTCATTTGTACTTCCAGACTAGATAGTGATGGGATCCACGACAGTCAGTTTCTGTAGTGTAGTGGTTATCACGTTCATGTAACACGCGAAAGGTCCAGAGTTCGAAACTGGGCAGAAACAATCTTTCAGCTTTAGAATTTTAAAACAATGAATTTTTGGGTAAAATGCTCAATAAAAATACAATCAGATAAAAAGTTTATTTTAGCATGCCATACTGAATGTCAAAGATCATTTTTTATTGGATGGTGGTCACAAATTTTTCATGTAGTATCTGTAGTGTAGTGATTTCATGTTTGCCTCACATGTGAAAGGTCCCCAGTTTGAAATTGGCAGAAACATATTTTGTTACCTAAACACTTTTAATTCAATAATTTATATTTTGATAACTATATACTGTAGCATTGCTCAATGAAAAAGCAAGCAAAAAAATCATATTGCAGAATATCAAAAGTCAATTTCCCTTCTACCATGCATATTGGATGGTGTTGCATTCATGAGGTACCTGTAGTGTAGTATTATTCACATTTAGCCAATATGCATAAGGTTCCCCTTCAAAATTGGTCAGAAATACATTAAAAATAGATTTTTTTATTAAATACAATGATCAGAACTATTAATAAGTGAATGTGTCCTCTTGAAATGCAAAGTGGAAAAAATAGCATAGAAATTATTAGAAAATAGAAAAATAAGTTTAGAATTTTTTTTTCTAAGAAAACGGTTTGCCAATGGTACTTCCCGACTCCATAGTGATGAGATCTTCAAAAGTCAGTTTCTGTATTGTAGTGGTTATCACATTCGCCTAAAACACAAAAGGTCCCCAGTTCGAAACTGGGCAGAAATATGCTGTTATCTTTAGAATTTTAAAACAAGGGATTTTTGGTTGAAATGCCAAATAAAAATGCAATCATATAAAAAGTTTATTTCAGAATGCCATAATGTATGTCAAAGATCATTTTTTATTGGATGGCGGGAGATACTGTTTCCATGTAGTTTCTGTAGTGTAGTGGTTATCACGTTCGCCTCACATGCGAAAGGTCCCCAGTTCGAAACTGGGCAGAAACATTTTTTTGTTACCTAAACACTTTGAATTCAATAATTTATATTTTGATAACTATCTACTGTTGCATTGCTCAATGAAAAAGCAAGCAAAAATCATTTTGCAGAATATCAAAAGTCAATTTCCCTTCTACCATGCATATTGGATGGTGTTGCATTCATGAAATACCTGTAGTGTAGAGTTATTCACATTTACCCAATATGCATAAGGTCCCCCTTCAAAATTGGTCAGAAATACATTAAAAAAACATTTTTTTTAGTAAATACAATGATCAGAATTGATAATAAGTGAATGTGTCCTCTTGAAATGCAAAGTGGAAAAATAGCAACAAAATTATTAGAAAATAGGAAAAAAAGTTTAGAAAAAATTATATTTCTAAGAAAAGCATGTGTCATGTGTACTTCCAGACGAGATAGTGATGGGATTCACGAGAGTCAGTTTCTGTAGTGTAGTGGTTATCACGTACATTTAACACGCGAAAGGTCCCCAGTTCGAAACTGGGCAGAAACAATCCCTTAGCTTTAGAATTTTAAAACAATGAATTTTTGGGTAAAATGCTTAATAAAAATACAATCAGATAAAAAGTTTATTTTAGCATGCTATACTGAATGTCAAAGTACATTTTTTATTGGATGATGGTCGCAAATTTTTCATGTAGTATCTGTAGTGTAGTGATTTCATGTTTGCCTCACACGTGAATGGTCCCCAGTTCGAAATTGGCAGAAACATATTTTGTTACCTAAACACTTTGAATTCAATAATTTATATTTTGATAACTATATACTGTTGCATTGCTCAATGAAAAAGCAAGCAAAAAATCATATTGCAGAATATCAAAAGTCAATTTCCCTTCTACCATGCATATTGGATGGTGTTGCATTCATGAAGTACCTGTAGTGTAGTATTATTCACATTTAGCCAATATGCATAAGGTTCCCCTTCAAAATTGGTCAGAAATACATTAAAAATAGATTTTTTTTATTAAATACAATGATCAGAACTATTAATAAGTGAATGTGTCCTCTTGAAATGCAAAGTGGAAAAAATAGCATAGAAATTATTAGAAAATAGAAAAATAAGTTTAGAAAAAAAATTCTAAGAAAACGGTTTGCCAATGGTACTTCCCGACTTGATAGTGATGAGATCTTCAAAAGTCAGTTTCTGTATTGTAGTGGTTATCACATTCGCCTAAAACACAAAAGGTCCCCAGTTCGAAACTGGGCAGAAATATGCTGTTATCTTTAGAATTTTAATACAAAGGATTTTTGGTTGAAATGCCAAATAAAAATGCAATCATATAAAAAGTTTATTTCAGAATCCCATAATGTATGTCAAAGATCATTTTTTATTGGATGGCGGGAGATGCTGTTTCCATGTAGTTTCTGTAGTGTAGTGGTTATCACGTTCGCCTCACACGTGAAAGGTCCTCAGTTCGAAACTGGGTAGAAACATATTTTGTTACCTAAACACTTTGAATTCAATAATTTATATTTTGATAACTATCTTCTGTTGCATTGCTCAATAAAAAAGCAAGCAAAAATCATATTGCATAATATCAAAAGTCAATTTCCCTTCTACCATGCATATTGGATGGTGTTGCATTCATGAAGTACCTGTAGTGTAGTATTATTCACATTTAGCCAATAAGCATAAGGTTGCCCTTCAAAATTGGTCAGAAATACATTAAAAATAGATTTTTTAATTAAATACAATGATCAGAACTATTAATAAGTGAATGTGTCCTCTTGAAATGCAAAGTGGAAAAAATAGCATAGAAATTATTAGAAAATAGAAAAATAAGTTTAGAAAAAAAAATTCTAAGAAAAAGGTTTGCCAATGGTACTTCCCGACTCGATAGTGATGAGATCTTCAAAAGTCAGTTTCTGTATTGTAGTGGTTATCACATTCGCCTAAAACACAAAAGGTCCCCAGTTCGAAACTGGGCAGAAATATGCTGTTATCTTTAGAATTTTAATACAAAGGATTTTTGGTTGAAATGCCAAATAAAAATGCAATCATATAAAAAGTTTATTTCAGAATCCCATAATGTATGTCAAAGTTCATTTTTTATTGGATGGCGGGAGATGCTGTTTCCATGTAGTTTCTGTAGTGTAGTGGTTATCACGTTCGCTTCACATGCGAAAGGTCCCCAGTTCGAAACTGGGCAGAAACATATTTTGTTACCTAAACACTTTGAATTCAATAATTTATATTTTGATAACTATCTACTGTTGCATTGCTCAATGAAAAAGCAAGCAAAAATCATATTGCAGAATATCAAAAGTCAATTTCCCTTCTACCATGCATATTGGATGGTGTTGCATTCATGAAGTACCTGTAGTGTAGTATTATTCACATTTAGCCAATATGCATAAGGTTCCCCTTCAAAATTGGTCAGAAATACATTAAAAATAGATTTTTTTATTAAATACAATGATCAGAACTATTAATAAGTGAATGTGTCCTCTTGAAATGCAAAGTGGAAAAAATAGCATAGAAATTATTAGAAAATAGAAAAATAAGTTTAGAAAAAAAAATTCTAAGAAAACGGTTTGCCAATGGTACTTCCCGACTCGATAGTGATGAGATCTTCAAAAGTCAGTTTCTGTATTGTAGTGGTTATCACATTCGCCTAAAACACAAAAGGTCCCCAGTTCGAAACTGGGCAGAAATATGCTGTTATCTTTAGAATTTTAATACAAAGGATTTTTGGTTGAAATGCCAAATAAAAATGCAATCATATAAAAAGTTTATTTCAAAATCCCATAATGTATGTCAAAGATCATTTTTTATTGGATGGCGGGAGATGCTGTTTCCATGTAGTTTCTGTAGTGTAGTGGTTATCACGTTCGCCTCACACGCGAAAGGTCCTCAGTTCGAAACTGGGCAGAAACATATTTTGTTACCTAAACACTTTGAATTCAATAATTTATATTTTGATAACTATCTTCTGTTGCATTGCTCAATTAAAAAGCAAGCAAAAATCATATTGCATAATATCAAAAGTCAATTTCCCTTCTACCATGCATATTGGATGGTGTTGCATTCATGAAGTACCTGTAGTGTAGTATTATTCACATTTAGCCAATAAGCATAAGGTTGCCCTTCAAAATTGGTCAGAAATACATTAAAAATAGATTTTTTAATTAAATACAATGATCAGAACTATTAATAAGTGAATGTGTCCTCTTGAAATGCAAAGTGGAAAAAATAGCATAGAAATTATTAGAAAATAGAAAAATAAGTTTAGAAAAAAAAATTCTAAGAAAAAGGTTTGCCAATGGTACTTCCCGACTCGATAGTGATGAGATCTTCAAAAGTCAGTTTCTGTATTGTAGTGGTTATCACATTCGCCTAAAATACAAAAGGTCCCCAGTTCGAAACTGGGCAGAAATATGCTGTTATCTATAGAATTTTAGAACAAGGGATTTTTGGTTGAAATGCCAAATAAAAATGCAATCATATAAAAAGTTTATTTCAGAATGCCATAATGTATGTCAAAGATAATTTTTTATTTGATGGCGGGAGATGCTGTTTCCGTGAAGTTTCTGTAGTGTAGTGGTTATCACGTTCGCCTCACACGCGAAAGGTCCCCAGTTCGAAACTGGGCAGAAACATATTTTGTTACCTAAACACTTTGAATTCAATAATTTATATTTTGATAACTATCTACTTTTGCATTGCTCAATGAAAAAGCAAGCAAAAATCATATTGCAGAATATCAAAAGTCAATTTCCCTTCTACCATGCATATTGGATGGTGTTGCATTCATGAAGTACCTGTAGTGTAGAGTTATTCACATTTACCCAATATGCATAAGGTCCCCCTTCAAAATTGGGTCAGAAATACATTAAAAAAATATTTTTTTTAGTAAATACAATGATCAGAATTGATAATAAGTGAATGTGTCCTCTTGAAATGCAGTGGAAAAATAGCGTCAAAATTATTAGAAAATAGGAAAAAAGTTTAGAAAAAATTATATTTCTAAGAAAAGCATGTGTCATGTGTACTTCCAGACGAGATAGTGATGGGATCTACGAGAGTCAGTTTCTGTAGTGTAGTGGTTATCACGTACATTTAACACGCGAAAGGTCCCCAGTTCGAAACTGGGCAGAAACAATCCCTTAGCTTTAGAATTTTAAAACAATGAATTTTTGGGTAAAATGCTCAATAAAAATACAATCAGATAAAAAGTTTATTTTAGCATGCCATACTGAATGTCAAAGATCATTTTTTATTGGATGATGGTCGCAAATTTTTCATGTAGTATCTGTAGTGTAGTGATTTCATGTTTGCCTCACACGTGTTGGACCCCAGTTCGAAATTGGCAGAAACATATTTTGTTACCTAAACACTTTGAATTCAATAATTTATATTTTGATAACTATATACTGTTGCATTGCTCAATGAAAAAGCAAGCAAAAATCATATTGCAGAATATCAAAAGTCAATTTCCCTTCTACCATGCATATTGGATGGTGTTGTATTCATGAAGTACCAGTAGTGTAGTATTATTCACATTTAGCCAATATGCATAAGGTTCCCCTTCAAAATTGGTCAGAAATACATTAAAAATAGATTTTTTTATTAAATACAATGATCAGAACTATTAATTAGTGAATGTGTCCTCTTGAAATGCAAAGTGGAAAAAATAGCATAGAAATTATTAGAAAATAGAAAAATAAGTTTAGAAAAAAAAATTCTAAGAAAACGGTTTGCCAATGGTACTTCCTGACTCCATAGTGATGAGATCTTCAAAAGTCAGTTTCTGTATTGTAGTGGTTATCCCATGCGCCTAAAACACAAAAGGTCCCCAGTTCGAAACTGGGCAGAAATATGCTGTTATCTTTAGAATTTTAAAACAAGGGATTTTTGGTTGAAATGCCAAATAAAAATGCAATCATATAAAAAGTTTATTTCAGAATGCATAATGTATGTCAAAGATCATTTTTTATTGGATGGCGGGAGATGCTGTTTCCATGTAGTTTCTGTAGTGTAGTGGTTATCACGTTCGCCTCACATGCGAAAGGTCCCCAGTTCGAAACTGGGCAGAAACATTTTTTTGTTACCTAAACACTTTGAATTCAATAATTTATATTTTGATAACTATCTACTGTTGCATTGCTCAATGAAAAAGCAAGCAAAAATCATATTGCAGAATATCAAAAGTCAATTTCCCTTCTACCATGCATATTGGATGGTGTTGCATTCATGAAATACCTGTAGTGTAGAGTTATTCACATTTACCCAATATGCATAAGGTCCCCCTTCAAAATTGGTCAGAAATACATTAAAAAAATATTTTTTTTAGTAAATACAATGATCAGAATTGATAATAAGTGAATGTGTCCTCTTGAAATGCAAAGTGGAAAAATAGCAACAAAATTATTAGAAAATAGGAAAAAAAGTTTAGAAAAAATTATATTTCTAAGAAAAGCATGTGTCATGTGTACTTCCAGACGAGATAGTGATGGGATCCACGAGAGTCAGTTTCTGTAGTGTAGTGGTTATCACGTACATTTAACACGCGAAAGGTCCCCAGTTCGAAACTGGGCAGAAACAATCCCTTAGCTTTAGAATTTTAAAACAATGAATTTTTGGGTAAAATGCTCAATAAAAATACAATCAGATAAAAAGTTTATTTTAGCATGCCATACTGAATGTCAAAGATCATTTTTTATTGGATGATGGTCGCAAATTTTTCATGTAGTATCTGTAGTGTAGTGATTTCATGTTTGCCTCACACGTGAATGGTCCCCAGTTCGAAATTGGCAGAAACATATTTTGTTACCTAAACACTTTGAATTCAATAATTTATATTTTGATAACTATATACTGTTGCATTGCTCAATGAAAAAGCAAGCAAAAAATCATATTGCAGAATATCAAAAGTAAATTTCCCTTCTACCATGCATATTGGATGGTGTTGCATTCATGAGGTACCTGTAGTGTAGTATTATTCACATTTAGCCAATATGCATAAGGTTCCCCTTCAAAATTGGTCAGAAATACATTAAAAATAGATTTTTTTATTAAATACAATGATCAGAACTATTAATAAGTGAATGTGTCCTCTTGAAATGCAAAGTGGAAAAAATAGCATAGAAATTATTAGAAAATAGAAAAATAAGTTTAGAATTTTTTTTTCTAAGAAAACGGTTTGCCAATGGTACTTCCCGACTCGATAGTGATGAGATCTTCAAAAGTCAGTTTCTGTATTGTAGTGGTTATCACATTCGCCTAAAACACAAAAGGTCCCCAGTTCGAAACTGGGCAGAAATATGCTGTTATCTTTAGAATTTTAATACAAAGGATTTTTGGTTGAAATGCCAAATAAAAATGCAATCATATAAAAAGTTTATTTCAGAATCCCATAATGTATGTCAAAGATCATTTTTTATTGGATGGCGGGAGATGCTGTTTCCATGTAGTTTCTGTAGTGTAGTGGTTATCACGTTCGCCTCACACGCGAAAGGTCCCCAGTTCGAAACTGGGCAGAAACATATTTTGTTACCTAAACACTTTGAATTCAATAATTTATATTTTGATAACTATATACTGTTGCATTGCTCAATGAAAAAGCAAGCAAAAAATCATATTGCAGAATATCAAAAGTCAATTTCCCTTCTACCATGCATATTGGATGGTGTTGCATACATGAAGTACCTGTAGTGTAGTATTATTCACATTTAGCCAATATGCATAAGGTTCCCCTTCAAAATTGGTCAGAAATACATTAAAAATAGATTTTTTTTATTAAATACAATGATCAGAACTATTAATAAGTGAATGTGTCCTCTTGAAATGCAAAGTGGAAAAAATAGCATAGAAATTATTAGAAAATAGAAAAATAAGTTTAGAAAAAAAAATTCTAAGAAAACGGTTTGCCAATGGTACTTCCCGACTCGATAGTGATGAGATCTTCAAAAGTCAGTTTCTGTATTGTAGTGGTTATCACATTCGCCTAAAATACAAAAGGTCCCCAGTTCGAAACTGGGCAGAAATATGCTGTTATCTATAGAATTTTAGAACAAGGGATTTTTGGTTGAAATGCCAAATAAAAATGCAATCATATAAAAAGTTTATTTCAGAATGCCATAATGTATGTCAAAGATAATTTTTTATTTGATGGCGGGAGATGCTGTTTCCGTGAAGTTTCTGTAGTGTAGTGGTTATCACGTTCGCCTCACACGCGAAAGGTCCCCAGTTCGAAACTGGGCAGAAACATATTTTGTTACCTAAACACTTTGAATTCAATAATTTATATTTTGATAACTATCTACTTTTGCATTGCTCAATGAAAAAGCAAGCAAAAATCATATTGCAGAATATCAAAAGTCAATTTCCCTTCTACCATGCATATTGGATGGTGTTGCATTCATGAAGTACCTGTAGTGTAGAGTTATTCACATTTACCCAATATGCATAAGGTCCCCCTTCAAAATTGGGTCAGAAATACATTAAAAAAATATTTTTTTTAGTAAATACAATGATCAGAATTGATAATAAGTGAATGTGTCCTCTTGAAATGCAGTGGAAAAATAGCATCAAAATTATTAGAAAATAGGAAAAAAGTTTAGAAAAAATTATATTTCTAAGAAAAGCATGTGTCATGTGTACTTCCAGACGAGATAGTGATGGGATCCACGAGAGTCAGTTTCTGTAGTGTAGTGATTATCACGTACATTTAACACGCGAAAGGTCCCCAGTTCGAAACTGGGCAGAAACAATCCCTTAGCTTTAGAATTTTAAAACAATGAATTTTTGGGTAAAATGCTCAATAAAAATACAATCAGATAAAAAGTTTATTTTAGCATGCCATACTGAATGTCAAAGATCATTTTTTATTGGATGATGGTCGCAAATTTTTCATGTAGTATCTGTAGTGTAGTGATTTCATGTTTGCCTCACACGTGTTGGACCCCAGTTCGAAATTGGCAGAAACATATTTTGTTACCTAAACACTTTGAATTCAATAATTTATATTTTGATAACTATATACTGTTGCATTGCTCAATGAAAAAGCAAGCAAAAATCATATTGCAGAATATCAAAAGTCAATTTCCCTTCTACCATGCATATTGGATGGTGTTGTATTCATGAAGTACCAGTAGTGTAGTATTATTCACATTTAGCCAATATGCATAAGGTTCCCCTTCAAAATTGGTCAGAAATACATTAAAAATAGATTTTTTTATTAAATACAATGATCAGAACTATTAATTAGTGAATGTGTCCTCTTGAAATGCAAAGTGGAAAAAATAGCATAGAAATTATTAGAAAATAGAAAAATAAGTTTAGAAAAAAAAATTCTAAGAAAACGGTTTGCCAATGGTACTTCCTGACTCCATAGTGATGAGATCTTCAAAAGTCAGTTTCTGTATTGTAGTGGTTATCCCATGCGCCTAAAACACAAAAGGTCCCCGGTTCGAAACTGGGCAGAAATATGCTGTTATCTTTAGAATTTTAAAACAAGGGATTTTTGGTTGAAATGCCAAATAAAAATGCAATCATATAAAAAGTTTATTTCAGAATGCATAATGTATGTCAAAGATCATTTTTTATTGGATGGCGGGAGATGCTGTTTCCATGTAGTTTCTGTAGTGTAGTGGTTATCACGTTCGCCTCACATGCGAAAGGTCCCCAGTTCGAAACTGGGCAGAAACATTTTTTTGTTACCTAAACACTTTGAATTCAATAATTTATATTTTGATAACTATCTACTGTTGCATTGCTCAATGAAAAAGCAAGCAAAAATCATATTGCAGAATATCAAAAGTCAATTTCCCTTCTACCATGCATATTGGATGGTGTTGCATTCATGAAATACCTGTAGTGTAGAGTTATTCACATTTACCCAATATGCATAAGGTCCCCCTTCAAAATTGGTCAGAAATACATTAAAAAAATATTTTTTTTAGTAAATACAATGATCAGAATTGATAATAAGTGAATGTGTCCTCTTGAAATGCAAAGTGGAAAAATAGCAACAAAATTATTAGAAAATAGGAAAAAAAGTTTAGAAAAAATTATATTTCTAAGAAAAGCATGTGTCATGTGTACTTCCAGACGAGATAGTGATGGGATCCACGAGAGTCAGTTTCTGTAGTGTAGTGGTTATCACGTACATTTAACACGCGAAAGGTCCCCAGTTCGAAACTGGGCAGAAACAATCCCTTAGCTTTAGAATTTTAAAACAATGAATTTTTGGGTAAAATGCTCAATAAAAATACAATCAGATAAAAAGTTTATTTTAGCATGCCATACTGAATGTCAAAGATCATTTTTTATTGGATGATGGTCGCAAATTTTTCATGTAGTATCTGTAGTGTAGTGATTTCATGTTTGCCTCACACGTGAATGGTCCCCAGTTCGAAATTGGCAGAAACATATTTTGTTACCTAAACACTTTGAATTCAATAATTTATATTTTGATAACTATATACTGTTGCATTGCTCAATGAAAAAGCAAGCAAAAAATCATATTGCAGAATATCAAAAGTAAATTTCCCTTCTACCATGCATATTGGATGGTGTTGCATTCATGAGGTACCTGTAGTGTAGTATTATTCACATTTAGCCAATATGCATAAGGTTCCCCTTCAAAATTGGTCAGAAATACATTAAAAATAGATTTTTTTATTAAATACAATGATCAGAACTATTAATAAGTGAATGTGTCCTCTTGAAATGCAAAGTGGAAAAAATAGCATAGAAATTATTAGAAAATAGAAAAATAAGTTTAGAAATTTTTTTTTCTAAGAAAACGGTTTGCCAATGGTACTTCCCGACTCGATAGTGATGAGATCTTCAAAAGTCAGTTTCTGTATTGTAGTGGTTATCACATTCGCCTAAAACACAAAAGGTCCCCAGTTCGAAACTGGGCAGAAATATGCTGTTATCTTTAGAATTTTAATACAAAGGATTTTTGGTTGAAATGCCAAATAAAAATGCAATCATATAAAAAGTTTATTTCAGAATCCCATAATGTATGTCAAAGATCATTTTTTATTGGATGGCGGGAGATGCTGTTTCCATGTAGTTTCTGTAGTGTAGTGGTTATCACGTTCGCCTCACACGCGAAAGGTCCCCAGTTCGAAACTGGGCAGAAACATATTTTGTTACCTAAACACTTTGAATTCAATAATTTATATTTTGATAACTATATACTGTTGCATTGCTCAATGAAAAAGCAAGCAAAAAATCATATTGCAGAATATCAAAAGTCAATTTCCCTTCTACCATGCATATTGGATGGTGTTGCATACATGAAGTACCTGTAGTGTAGTATTATTCACATTTAGCCAATATGCATAAGGTTCCCCTTCAAAATTGGTCAGAAATACATTAAAAATAGATTTTTTTTATTAAATACAATGATCAGAACTATTAATAAGTGAATGTGTCCTCTTGAAATGCAAAGTGGAAAAAATAGCATAGAAATTATTAGAAAATAGAAAAATAAGTTTAGAAAAAAAAATTCTAAGAAAACGGTTTGCCAATGGTACTTCCCGACTCGATAGTGATGAGATCTTCAAAAGTCAGTTTCTGTATTGTAGTGGTTATCACATTCGCCTAAAACACAAAAGGTCCCCAGTTCGAAACTGGGCAGAAATATGCTGTTATCTTTAGAATTTTAATACAAAGGATTTTTGGTTGAAATGCCAAATAAAAATGCAATCATATAAAAAGTTTATTTCAGAATCCCATAATGTATGTCAAAGATCATTTTTTATTGGATGGCGGGAGATGCTGTTTCCATGTAGTTTCTGTAGTGTAGTGGTTATCACGTTCGCTTCACATGCGAAAGGTCCCCAGTTTGAAACTGGGCAGAAACATATTTTGTTACCTAAACACTTTGAATTCAATAATTTATATTTTGATAACTATCTACTGTTGCATTGCTCAATGAAAAAGCAAGCAAAAATCATATTGCAGAATATCAAAAGTCAATTTCCCTTCTACCATGCATATTGGATGGTGTTGCATTCATGAAGTACCTGTAGTGTAGTATTATTCACATTTAGCCAATATGCATAAGGTTCCCCTTCAAAATTGGTCAGAAATACATTAAAAATAGATTTTTTTATTAAATACAATGATCAGAACTATTAATAAGTGAATGTGTCCTCTTGAAATGCAAAGTGGAAAAAATAGCATAGAAATTATTAGAAAATAGAAAAATAAGTTTAGAAATTTTTTTTCTAAGAAAACGGTTTGCCAATGGTACTTCCCGACTCGATAGTGATGAGATCTTCAAAAGTCAGTTTCTGTATTGTAGTGATTATCACATTCGCCTAAAACACAAAAGGTCCCCAGTTCGAAACTGGGCAGAAATATGCTGTTATCTTTAGAATTTTAATACAAAGGATTTTTGGTTGAAATGCCAAATAAAAATGCAATCATATAAAAAGTTTATTTCAGAATCCCATAATGTATGTCAAAGATCATTTTTTATTGGATGGCGGGAGATGCTGTTTCCATGTAGTTTCTGTAGTGTAGTGGTTATCACGTTCGCCTCACACGCGAAAGGTCCTCAGTTCGAAACTGGGCAGAAACATATTTTGTTACCTAAACACTTTGAATTCAATAATTTATATTTTGATAACTATCTTCTGTTGCATTGCTCAATAAAAAAGCAAGCAAAAATCATATTGCAGAATATCAAAAGTCAATTTCCCTTCTACCATGCATATTGGATGGTGTTGCATTCATGAGGTACCTGTAGTGTAGTATTATTCACATTTAGCCAATATGCATAAGGTTCCCCTTCAAAATTGGTCAGAAATACATTAAAAATAGATTTTTTAATTAAATACAATGATCAGAACTATTAATAAGTGAATGTGTCCTCTTGAAATGCAAAGTGGAAAAAATAGCATAGAAATTATTAGAAAATAGAAAAATAAGTTTAGAAAAAAAAATTCTAAGAAAAAGGTTTGCCAATGGTACTTCCCGACTCGATAGTGATGAGATCTTCAAAAGTCAGTTTCTGTATTGTAGTGGTTATCACATTCGCCTAAAATACAATAGGTCCCCAGTTCGAAACTGGGCAGAAATATGCTGTTATCTTTAGAATTTTAAAACAAGGGATTTTTGGTTGAAATGCCAAATAAAAATGCAATCATATAAAAAGTTTATTTCAGAATGCCATAATGTATGTCAAAGATAATTTTTTTATTTGATGGCGGGAGATGCTGTTTCCGTGAAGTTTCTGTAGTGTAGTGGTTATCACGTTCGCCTCTCACGCGAAAGGTCCCCAGTTCGAAACTGGGCAGAAACATATTTTGTTACCTAAACACTTTGAATTCAATAATTTATATTTTGATAACTATCTACTTTTGCATTGCTCAATGAAAAAGCAAGCAAAAATCATATTGCAGAATATCAAAAGTCAATTTCCCTTCTACCATGCATATTGGATGGTGTTGCATTCATGAAGTACCTGTAGTGTAGAGTTATTCACATTTACCCAATATGCATAAGGTCCCCCTTCAAAATTGGGTCAGAAATACATTAAAAAAATATTTTTTTTAGTAAATACAATGATCAGAATTGATAATAAGTGAATGTGTCCTCTTGAAATGCAAAGTGGAAAAATAGCGTCAAAATTATTAGAAAATAGGAAAAAAGTTTAGAAAAAATTATATTTCTAAGAAAAGCATGTGTCATGTGTACTTCCAGACTAGATAGTGATGGGATCCGCGAGAGTCAGTTTCTGTACATTTAGCCAATATGCATAAGGTTCCCCTTCAAAATTGGTCAGAAATACATTAAAAATAGATTTTTTTTATTAAATACAATGATCAGAATTGATAATAAGTGAATGTGTCCTCTTGAAATGCAAAGTGGAAAAATAGCGTCAAAATTATTAGAAAATAGGAAAAAAAGTTTAGAAAAAATTATATTTCTAAGAAAAGCATGTGTCATTTGTACTTCCAGACTAGATAGTGATGGGATCCGCGAGAGTCAGTTTCTGTAGTGTAGTGGTTATCACGTTCGCCTAACACGTGAAAGGTCCCCAGTTCGAAACTGGGCAGAAACAATCTTTTAGCTTTAGAATTTTAAAACAATGAATTTTTGGGTAAAATGCTCAATAAAAATACAATCAGATAAAAAGTTTATTTTAGCATGCCATACTGAATGTCAAAGATAATTTTTTATTGGATGATGGTCGCAAATTTTTCATGTAGTATCTGTAGTGTAGTGATTTCATGTTTGCCTCACACGTGAAAGGTCCCCAGTTCGAAATTGGCAGAAACATATTTTGTTACCTAAACACTTTGAATTCAATAATTTATATTTTGATAACTATATACTGTTGCATTGCTCAATGAAAAAGCAAGCAAAAAAATCATATTGCAGAATATCAAAAGTCAATTTCCCTTCTACCATGCATATTGGATGGTGTTGCATTCATGAGGTACCTGTAGTGTAGTATTATTCACATTTAGCCAATATGCATAAGGTTCCCCTTCAAAATTGGTCAGAAATACATTAAAAATAGATTTTTTTATTAAATACAATGATCAGAACTATTAATAAGTGAATGTGTCCTCTTGAAATGCAAAGTGGAAAAAATAGCATAGAAATTATTAGAAAATAGAAAAATAAGTTTAGAAAAAAAAATTCTAAGAAAACGGTTTGCCTATGGTACTTCCCGACTCGATAGTGATGAGATCTTCAAAAGTCAGTTTCTGTATTGTAGTGGTTATCACATTCGCCTAAAACACAAAAGGTCCCCAGTTCGAAACTGGGCAGAAATATGCTGTTATCTTTAGAATTTTAAAACAAGGGATTTTTGGTTGAAATGCCAAATAAAAATGCAATCATATAAAAAGTTTATTTCAGAATGCCATAATGTATGTCAAAGATAATTTTTTACTGGATGGCGGTAGATACTGTTTCCATGTAATTCCTGTAGTGTAGTGGTTATCACGTTCGCTTCACATGCGAAAGGTTCTCAGTTCGAAACTGGGCAGAAACTTATTTTGTTACCTAAACACTTTGAATTCAATCATTTATATTTTGATAACTATCTACTGTTGCATTGCTCAATGAAAAAGCAAGCAAAAATCATATTGCAGAATATCAAAAGTAAATTTCCCTTCTACCATGCATATTGGATGGTGTTGCATTCATGAAATACCTGTAGCGTAGAGTTATTCACATTTACCCAATATGCATACGGTCCCCCTTCAAAATTGGTCAGAAATACATTAAAAAAATATTTTTTTAGTAAATACAATGATCAGAATTGATAATAAGTGAATGTGTCCTCTTGAAATGCAAAGTGGAAAAATAGCGTCAAAATTATTAGAAAATAGGAAAAAAAGTTTAGAAAAAATTATATTTCTAAGAAAAGCATGTGTCATTTGTACTTCCAGACTAGATAGTGATGGGATCCACGACAGTCAGTTTCTGTAGTGTAGTGGTTATCACGTTCACCTAACACGCGAAAGGTCCAGAGTTCGAAACTGGGCAGAAACAATCTTTCAGCTTTAGAATTTTAAAACAATGAATTTTTGGGTAAAATGCTCAATAAAAATACAATCAGATAAAAAGTTTATTTTAGCATGCCATACTGAATGTCAAAGATCATTTTTTATTGGATGGTGGTCACAAATTTTTCATGTAGTATCTGTAGTGTAGTGATTTCATGTTTGCCTCACATGTGAAAGGTCCCCAGTTTGAAATTGGCAGAAACATATTTTGTTACCTAAACACTTTTAATTCAATAA